>NW_028274815.1:131063383-131663383 GCF_037043125.1 Eumetopias jubatus
GATGCTTAGAACGCACGGAATGCGCCTGCGCGGTGACTGCGCGGAGCGGGGCGGGGCCAGGACTCAGCAGGTGAAGAGCTTGCCCGCCAGCGCCCGGTACAGAGAAAGGGCTCCGCGCGATCAAGTTCATGTTTCACCTGGGTAGCAACAGTTGAAGGTCCTTTCTCCCAGCGTCACCGTTTGTTCCTTGGACGCTGAGGGAAGCGCCAAGGCAGGGGCTTTCTGGGCATCACTGCTGTCCGTGGAGGGACACGTTGGTTTGGGAACATTATCTTCTAATCCTGAAGCTGAAATGGAGGCAAAAAGAAGTGTTAATTTCTCAAAAACCACCACCATGGTAAGTCTTACAATATAAGCAGGATTGTTTTATCTCCATCACCTCTCCAAAAAAAAAAAAAAAAAAAACAACACCAAAAAAAACCAACCCCCCACACAAAAAACAAAAACATTAAAAAATGGAAAGCCACATACACTCTGGCCTTACAGAAGTCCTTTCTTGAACTACCAACTTCCAGAAAATACAGGGTACAAGGGACATGGAAACAGGACAGACTGGCAAGATCCAGGCTGCAAAACTTTGCAACTGGGGCTTCTCAAATGACCTACTGAAAACTTAGTTTGTAAAAGATGTTCCGATCCATCACAGGCTGCTATTTTTATAAAATATAATGCAAATTACAAATGAAATACAGGGGGGAAAAAAAAAAAGACCCAACATTAGAGATGAAAGAAGGCTGGCCCAGCAATGTCAAGCTCTTTTTCAAAGCTTACTCGATTTCTGAATTTGTTTTGTCTCCATTCAGTAGGTCACAGACCACACTTCAAGCACCACTGGTCTCCTGGACAAAATGCCACTGTTTCAGCAAATCACTTAAAGATGAAGGGGGGAAAAAAACAGACTCAAAGATACGACTTGTGGTATCAGGAGGTTACTTGGATCCCGATTTAAACATATCATAAGCCATTTAAGACCATGACAAGCATGAACACTAAAGTGTTTTTTTTGGGGGGGGTGTGTGTGAAGATGAAATTAAGAGTTTTTAAAGAGCATTCTCATAGTTTAGGGATGGATATTTACAAGTTGTATAGATATCGGATGCTGCAAAATACCTCAGGGCAGGGGAATAGCTGGAAGAAGAAACAAGCCTGGCCCCAGGTACACACATGGGAGTTCGTGGCTCATGTTCTATTACTAGGGTAGAATCATGTGAAACTGATGTTTTTGTGGGCCAAAATGGTCAGATAGTTTCATGTGGTCCAATCTAATGTGGAGGTTTAAACATTTCTGTAACAAAACCAAAGCATTCCCGAAAGATTATAAAGTGATTTCTCTCCAAACAGATTTAAATCCAAGGAATAAAGAGGTGCTGTCAATGCCTGAAGTCTTAAAAAGATACTGATAAATTATGGGCCAAAGGCTGGGACTGTTTTCGCTCCAGGTAGAGAAGGTGGATTCCGTTTTCAGTGAGAGGCTTGTCAGGGTAAACCTCTTACCCCGAGCAGCTAGTGAACACATTGGTGTGGGCTTTAGCTCTTAGGCACAGGGCTTGCTTAGCTACTTGCTAACTGAAACTTAACCTTTCTGAGCCTCAGTTTACTCCTTTGAAAAAGGATAATGGACCCGCCGCAGAGCTGCAGGGTTAAGAGAACAATGTAAATTCTCAGTGCATCACTCAGCCTGTGCTTGTAAACACAATTCAGGAATAAAGGATTGCAGAGGTCCCATCTGAATAGTGGTGGTGCTCAAAGCCCCTTAACAGGGTCTGAACAAGTGACTGAATCTTGTGGCTCTCCCCTAAGGGTCATTTTGCCCCCAGGGGTTATCTGGGAATGCTTGGGGATATTTTTGGTGGTCATATATGCACACACATAGGTGACTGTGGCATCTAGCAGGTAGAGGCCAGGGATGTTGCTAAACATCCTACAACGTACAGGAGAGCCCTCACGCCTGTATCCGAGTCACATGAATTGTGGGTTTTAAATGTAGCTTCCCAGGGCTCACCCCAGATAACTTGGGGTGAGGGTGGTTACAGGTAAATCCCAGGAACCTGCACTTTTGAAGCCCTGCCCAGTGATTCCATCATATACTTCAAGCCCTTGCTACTTGAAGGGTGGTCCCCAGAGCTAACAACAGCATAACATGGAAGCTTGTTAGAAATGCAGAACCTCAGGTACCAGCCAACAGAATCAATCTGCACTTTAACAAGATCCCCAGGTGATTCCTGTGCACATTAAAAATAGGAGTAGCCCACCACTAAGGCACTGCTTCTCAAACAGGTGCATCAGCATTACCTGGAGGGCTTGTTAAGGCTCAGGTGGCTTGGGCTCCACCTTTAGAAGTCCTGATTCAGTGGATCTGGGGTAGAGCTGGTCATTTTTCATTTCTAACAAGTTCCAGCTGATGATGATCTGGCAACCACACTTTTGAAAACTTCTCTGTGAGAAGGGAAACTGGTTCAGAGATGCTGAAGGTTGCAGGGCTAGAAGTGTTCAGCTGACCAGAACCCACACTGGCCAGATCTGAATGAAGCCCATCATTATGCTCCTCAGAGAAAAACCCAAAACCTTGCACTACTTAGCAATTCGTATTAAAGAAAACCATCAAACTCTTAAGGATTTTTAATCCCAGAGAAACCAAGAAAGATTGAAAAGTGAAATCTAAGTGAGAAGTTGTAAGGCACAGTGGTTTAGAGAGCTGACTGGAAAGCCAGGGCTAAGTTTCAAATTTCAGTTCTATCATTTATTAGCTGTGTGACCCTGGAGAAGTTACTCAACTTCCCTGTTCCTCAATTTCCACATCTAAAATGGGGATCATGGCTCTTCTCTCCTAGGTTTAGGTGAAGATTAAATCCTTTAGTATATGTAAGAGGACCTGGTACATAAGTTAACACCATATAAACATTGATTTTGTTCATTGATGGGTAGACGTGAGCCACCAGATTCTGCAAGGGAGGGAAATGTATTGTGCCATGAAAACTTGGGAACAGGCAGAAGAAATTGATGTGTTAAAGCCAAAAAAAAAAAAAAAAAAAAGGCTATCCAGGGGCGCCTGGGTGACTCAGTTGGTTAAGCATCTGCCTTCAGCTCAGGTCATGATCTCCCTGCTCAGGGGGGAATCTGCTTCTTCCTCTCCCTCTGCCCCCCACTGTCGCTCTCAAAGTCTTAAAACAAAACTAATGCTAGAAAGGGTCACCCAGGTAGAATGTGGAGTGGCATGAAGGGCCTCCCAAGGAGACTTCCTTCCTTTCAAACATCCAGGAAACCAAGCCAGTCTGGAAGCCCACTCTCTCCTGAAAATGGTACAGCTGGGACAGAGACCCTCTAGTCTGAAAGTGGGGGTGAGCCACATGATAGAACCCAGTTTAGTACAGTGGGCGTTTTTTAATCCTATGAAAAACCACTTCCTTTCATAAGGTTACCCTCAGGTGGTTTTTTTTAACTGGTCATGACTGCAGTCTACCAATTGACTGGTTCCATTTTATTTATTCCAAAACCTATTTGAGTAGCAAAGCCATTTGCAAATTAATGGTGGCCCACCCCTGCTAACTGTGGGGTGCGGGAAGCCTAAACAAACCTCAAAAAGAAGGTGGGCCTTTGTTCAGCTGGACAGACCCAAAATGCAGGAGGAAAAACCACATCAGTTGGAATGTTGCTTTTTCTCTACAGAGTGGCTGGCGCTTAATTCTGATTGTGCCCTGCTCCCACAGGGGGCACGCCGAGTACCTCACAATGCAGAACACCCTAAGCCTTCTAAACAGAGGGCGTCTCCAAAGGAGCCATCTTCACAGCAGCTATGCGAGAACAAAAGGAGCCCAGGGCCCCCACACAACAGCCAGGGGTCATTCAGGTTATTGTCTTTTATAATTGCTTCCCCCCAAGATTCAACACTCCCAACAACACTCTCCAGTTCCTCCTTTATGGAGGATCAGCGGGGGACCACCCTCCAGGGAGACCCTCCCGTTGCAACCCGTGTCCATTATAGTCTTTGGGCACAAAGGTAGTTATGGTCTTTTGGTTAAAAGGTAGTTCCATCCAGCCCAATTTTAGTTTTATGTACTATTATTTCCAAAGTAGCTTCATTACACTTCTCCCCTCCACTACTCTCCTTGGGCCTGTGGTCATCAAAGCCCTGCAGACTGACTTGGCACTGCTGGAAGTCTGAGGCTTATTCTTAGAAGAGACCTGAGATCCCCCAGCTTCCTTTCTGGGCCGAAGGAACGCAAGGGAGAGGGAGAAAAAAGTTCAGTCGGAACTAGGAGGTTATCAGTTAACCGCGGGGGTGGAGAGGAGATCGAGTGGGAATTTAAGTTATCTGAGGGCAAGATAATCAGAAGGGAAGCGCCTTAGAGATGCAGATTCCCCAACCCCACCTCGCCCCAGAGATTCCAATGGGGGCGGTGCCTAAGGGTAGACTGAGGAATTTAGCGAGTTAGCAAAGCTGCCCACCTGCAGGCTCTTCAGAAACAGAGGCTCCACTGACCACAAGGTGAGAAATACTGCCCTGAGGACTTAGGGTAGTCCGGGGCCTCTGCGCGTCACCCGGACCCCCTCCACCAGCCACTTGGCGGCCAAGTCAGTCCGCAAAGTCCGACCATGGCAGTGGTTTGCTCGACACAACCGTCCCTCCAAAGCCTCATTTAAAGTAAAAGGGTCCTAAAGTAAAAGGCAAAGTTCTTGCTGGAGTCCCTAGGGCACCCATCATCTGTCCGACCCCATGTGCCTCCCCCCAACCCCCCGCCAATGCTGCAACCTTGCTGACGTCCTCGGCCTCCGCACTTGCTGTTCCCTCTGCTTGGAATGCTCTCCCCCCAGACATCTCCAAGCCTCTCACAACCTTCGGGTTTTTTTTACTCGATGATACCCACCTCCGCGAGGCCCTCCCTGGACAACGTATGTGAAATGCCCCCTCGCCCTCACATCTCTCCCTTCCCAGCTTCGTGAGGTCTGCTTCCGCCGCTCACCCCTAACGCACCTTACGCCTCCCCATTCTGTCTCGAGGGCCGTCTTTCTCGACCCCACTCGGCCATAAACTCGAGAAGGACTGGAATCCTGTATGCTTGTTCATCGCCGTTGCCCTCGCCAGCACCTAGCTCCAGGGCCGGGCGGAAACTCAGACATCCCCCCCTAGTCCCGGACGCGGGTCTCAGAACGCCCACCTTCCAGGCGCGCCACCGCAGGCCAGCACCAAGGAGGTCAGGGACCCGGGCGCCGGCGCGCCCCGAAGAGGGCCCTCCGAAGGGGTCTCGGAGCATCTTCCCAGCGTGTTTGGGAGAGGAACCGCGATTTACTAGCGCTTGGGGCAGCCGCATAGTTTACCCGCAGAGAGGGAATTTACAAGGAGGTGTAACTTACAAAGGCGCAGGGCTGGGGCGCCGAGGTCCCAGCCCCAGCCCTAGAGTTGGAGGCTTCACCCCGCCCTTCCACGCCCAGAGCCCCGCACCCGCGCAGGTCCCGGGACCGTCCGAGAAACTGCCGGCAGCCCCCAGACTGTGCGTCCGCAGCGCTACTCACCCGGGCCCCCCGCCGCCCCCGGGCCAGCCTCCGCGAACTCGCGGCGCCCGGGCGGCGGCTCCTTGGAGTTGAGGTGCTGAGGTTTAGCCTGCTTGCGCCGCGACATGGCGAGAGGAGCGCGGCCCCCGACGAATCGCGGCGAGTGGCCTGCCTCCCACAACCGCTTCCCGGAGTTCAGAAATTACCCCTCCGCTTCCCCGGCTGGAGCGCGCATGTCCTGGCAATTCTGCTCCTCAGCCGAGCAGGACGATTTATCAAGAACCCTGACGGCTGATTGGCCCGGAGCCAAGACCTCGGGGGTCGGGGGGAAGCGTAGTCAGCGCCCCTGCAGCCCACACCACCTGAGAGCTCGTTAGAAATGCAGACTCTCGGGCTCCACCCCAGACCCGCTGAATCAGAATCTGCATTTTAACAAGCTCCCCAGGTGATTCGCATGCACATTAAAGTTTGAGAAACGGTGTCTGCATTTTAACGAGATCCCCAGGTGATTCGTTTGCCCATTAAAATTTCAGAAGCACAGCTCTCCTCCAACTTTCATGTAAGCTCGAATCACTGGGGATCTCGTTAAAATGCAGATTCTGACTCAGTGGGTCTGGGGTGGGGCCTGAGCTTCGGTATTTCTAACGAGCTCCCAGGTGATTCCGCTGCTGCCGCACAAGCCGTGTTTTTAGAATCTGACTTAATTAGTCTGGGCGGAAACCTGGGCATTGGTTTTTTTTTTAAGCTCCCCAGGTTATTCTGATGTGCAGCCAAAGTTGAGAAGCACGACATCCAGCATCTTCGCATTTAAAATTTAAATGAGCCCAGAGAGTCTCCAACTGCAGATGAACCACTTTACTGAGGAGTCCATTAAAAATGCAGATTCCGAAAGTTTTGGCTTCAGGCGGCAGAGCCCAGTAATCTGTATTTCTATACGGCTCCCCCAAGCCCCACCCCATCCCTCGCGCGGTGACTCGAGCGCTCCAGGTCTAAGACCACACGCGCGAGAAGCCTCAGGGCCAACAGAGGCGTGGGCCCGCCCAGCAGGTGACTGGGGCGTGGTGTGTGTGGGGGTTAGCTAATTGGCTTTCATGCTCAGACTGGCTGGAACCTTGATGAGACCCAAGGCGGGGGGAAAACCCCTCCTTGCACCAGGTGAACGACATCCAACAGGGAGCAGGGAAGCCACCTACATCCCTCTGGTGTTTACTTTCTACAAATTGGGGAGTTGCTTAAGGCGGGGCTATGCCCAAAGCTTGCCCAAACCTGCGAATCACGTGGGGGCCCTTGCTAGAAAAGACCCAGGTTCGGCTCTGAATCCTTGGGGGCAGAGGCCTGGGAGTCGGTGTATTTAACAGCGCCCCCTGCTGACAGTTGGCGCTGTGGCTTGGGCCGCCCCTTGGGGTTCAACAGCCGTCTGTAACTCGCCTTTTGTGGGGTTACCGTTAGCAAATCCTAGGGTAGGGCCTGCAAGAAGACGATTTTTACATTTCTCAAAAACTGAGTTGTTTTTCTCCAACTTCCCGCTGATTTTCACATGGTGAATGGATTTTAGGGATGGCTGTGTAATGCCAGGTGATGTCACTCAAGGTTAAATTATTTATTTATATATTTATGTATTTACTTACAACTTTTTAGAAAAGTAATTCCTACCCCCAACGTGGGGCTTGAACTCACCGCCCGGAGATCAAGAGTTGCAGGCTCTACCCACTGAACCAGCCAAGCGATCCAAGGTTAAAGCTTGGAGCCTCCCCCCTTTTTTAAAAGCAACTTTTAAACTTTTCTCCAGGAGGTAGCTACACACATACAGTGGTTGCCTCGGGAAGCAAACCCAGCCAGAAGGATGGGAGATATCTGATACCCCTTCATACTGCGTGAGGTGTGTACAGGTGTTTATATAATTAATATTTAGACAGCATTTTGTCAGCTCAGGTGCACACAATTGGATTAATCCTTGGTACATGACACCTGGTCATTACTGATCCTTTGCTGGCTTATGTTTGTTTGGCTGCTTGTTTGTTCCCAGGCTTCTTAGGATATAATAAATACCAGGGAACCCACCACCCAAAACTGGGAGCATAACCATAACCTACATCTCTCTGATACAGCCATCAACCTAAACCCCACATACTTCATTCCTTTGCTTTATCTTTGCAGCAAGCTCTTTTGCATCTACGTGTAATCTTAAAAAACACAATTTTAATTTTTAAAGAACTTAAAAAGGGTATGTAATTTTCTAGGAATCTCCCCTCATTTACTATATTGCCAAAATCATCCAAATCGCTGTCACTGTCATTCGCCTGACTGATGTGTAATATTCTATGGTGTGCAAATAGCACAGTTTATACATCTGCCCTCCTGTTGATGGGCACTTGGGTTGTATCCCAGTCTTTCTGAATTGTGTGGGTATGATCTATGACCCTTCTAAAAAGTGTCAGAGGTTAAGTGAATGTACACATTTTTGGATTGTAGGTGACTGTTTAAGAGGTTACGCCAAAGTGGTGGCACCAATTGACACTTCCGCCAACAAAGTAAGAAATACTGTGGAGCCACATCCTTTCCTATACTCAGTATTATCAGATGTCGAATTAATATACAATGATATTTCACTATGGTCTTGATTTGCATTTTCCCTGCATGTATGGTTTCAACAAAAAACAAAGCAAAATTTATTTTTCACAAAAGGACAGCAACTGATTAAATTTGTTTCATTTTTCGAAGGCATTGTAATACTTTTTAATGTATCTATTCAAAGTTATGGCTGTAAATTAAATTCATTACCATGTTTGGTTTTAATGGCTTGACTTCAAGGGTCATAACTGAAAAATTGAAAAAAAAAATATAGGGGCGCCTGGCTGGCTCCGTCGATAGAGCATGCACCTCTTGATCTAGGGGCTGTCAGTTCAAGCCCCACGTTGGGCATAGAGCTTACTTAAAAAAAAAATCACATATATAACTCTTAGATTAGAGATCTAAGTGAAAGCAGGGTATCATTCATTGGCTATGATAAGTCACAATTCTCCTCCAATCCCATTCACCAATTATACAAGTTGACTATTTGTTTTTTGAAATCCAGCTTGTAAATTTTCATCTTCCCTGATAATCAACTTGGGGCTTTTGCCAATTAAACTGAAGAGGGCGCATCACTACATCTTTACCAGATGGATTTCAAACCCACCGTTTGAACAAGGTTTAAACAGATCAGAAAATTCTGTTGCTAAGTTTAAACACGCAGAATGAGGTTTTTCCAGGTGACACCTTTTCATCTTCCTTCAGCAACAAAATCACAGAACAAGGAAACCGTGGCCAAACATGCATTTCAAAATATTTTCACCACAGGATTGTTTCTCTAGAAATGAGTTACTTTCTCATTCTTTATATATCATCTTCATCCTGATTTTTTTTTTTAATGATTGTTAGGTAGTCCCCTTCAAGAGAAAGTCAAATTTTCAACGCTTGTCACTTTTTAAAGGAAAGATGGAAAATCTCTGTAATTTTGATAACTTAAGTCTTTTGCCAAGAGATAAACAGTGCACCTCTAAATTATACAAGATTCTCCTCATCCCTCTAGATCTCTTTATAAAGCATTATAAAGATTGAGAAGCAGTAAAATGTAAATAACATTACTCTAGAGCCAATGTGAGTTGGAATCCTGGCTTTGTGACCATGTGGCCTTGGGAAAGCTGCTGTGCACTCCAGTTTTCTCATCAATAAAATGGCAATGCTAATATAACTGGGGCGGTTACAGGGATGAATAGATTTCTCTATGCAAAGGACAAAGAATAATGTCTAGTGGCGAGCCGTACTCCCTACGTGTTAACCATGACTATAATAGCAGAGTAAATGTATTAGTTTACTACAATGGTTATCATGTATAATAATAGCTCACACTAATCCAGAATTGGTGGTTCCAATTAACTAGGCACAGATATTGTTGTCCATGGAAATAAACTGGAAGCAAACACATCTGTGTTGACTTCACCCAACCCTTCTGAGTTGCAGATTTTCTATGCTTTCATACCAGTTTCAATATATGTGTATTATTTTTTTAGAGAGAGAGAGAGAGAGAGCACGAGGTGGGGGGGTTGGGGAGGGGCGAGGTAGAGCAAGAATCTTAGGCAGGCTCCATGCTCAGCACAGAGCCCAACATGGGGCTCGGTCTCACAACCCTGAGCTCATGACCTGAGCAGAACTCAAGAGTTGGATCCTTAACTGATTGAGCCACCCAGGCACCCCAATATATGAATATTAAATGAGGAATTCAAAGGGACTCATTTAATGCTGCTCAAGTAATTGCTTTCCTAAGAGAAAAAGGCATTGCTCATCTGACTTCTGTCCTTTCCACTACCTTTCTCCACTATGGATATAGGAATGAATGAATGAATGAATAAATGTTTATCCAAGTATAAATGATTCCCAAAGAGGGTGTAAAGGCAGACAGGAGCAAATCTGACTTCTTTCTCTGCCAGGAATTTATTTGTTCAACCGGTAATTTTTTGAGCTCACACTATTGCCTGGCTCTGTTCCAGGTGTGGGGTACAGAGTGATATGCAAGACAAACAAGACCCAGCAGGGCAGCCAGAGAATGAATGAATGAATGAGTGCATGAGGTCATTTCAGATAAGGATGAGCGCCATGATCAAGATGACGTGGGGGGGCATGAACCAAGAATGACTGAGTGGTACGGGGGAGGGTAGCTGAGTTTGGCTAGAAGTGACCTTTGGGCTAAAACCTGATGTAATAGGCAGCCATGGAAAGAACCAGAGAGAGAGCATTTCTGAGGGAGGTAACAAGCAAAGGCTCTGAGAAGATCAGCTTTGGCGTGTTTGAAGCAAAGTAAGAAGCATCAGTGGCTAGTTGGTTCCCAGAAAAAAAAATATGTCTTGTAAAAAGTTGAAAAAAAAAGTCCAAGCTCACTTATGATGATAGAAATGCAAGTTAAAATAAATTGAAATACCATTTTTATCTTGTCTGAACAGGGAAGATTAAATGCACACATATTAGCAAAGGTGCACACATGTTATGATCCATCTATTCCTCCCTCACGCTGCACTTCTCACACTTACTGCTCATGAGAATCACTTGGGGACCTTGTTAAATGCAGATTCTGACTCCAGTGTGTCTCAAAATCTAACATGAGTGCAGATCACCTGGGGACCTTGTTAAGGAGCAGATTGTGATTTCAGTGCTTCTCAGACCTTAATGTGCAGAAGAATGATCTGGTGATGTTGTTAAAAGCAGATTCTGGGCAACCAACCTATGAAGAGGCATTCAGCCTCACTAATTATGACGGAATGAATATTAAATAACCATAAATTCCTCTCTCTTTTCTCCCTATCAGATCAATAAAAATTAAGAATGCTGGTAACATCTACCGTTAGCAAGAGCACAGGGAGTTTGGTCTTCTAATGCATTGCTGGTGGGAGCGTGAATGTTTATCGCTGCTTCAGAGAGCAATTTGGCAATACCTTTTTAAAGTGCCAGTGATCTATCAATTCTGCTTTCCACCTATTCTCCAGAGAAATGTCTGCTCATGCACACAAGGGAGCGTGTCCAAGGATGTTTGTGGCAACACCACCGTCATAGTAAAAAAAAAAAAAAAAAAAGCCATTGAGAAATAACCTAACTGCCCAACAACAGGGGACTGGCTAGGTTAAACTAAGGTTTAGCCATACCATGGACTACCAGGCAGCAAATAAAAGTAATCACCAGATTTATGAACACACGCATGGCTAGAGTTCCAGATACACTGCACTGAAGAAAAAGCAAGTTCCACAGAGATAGAATTAAACATCTATTCAGATCCATATATGCTTTAATGGAAAGTAAAAGGTACTGGAAGGATACACACTGGCTATGCGTTAAGCAAGATGGCGGCCGGGTAGTAGCTTGAGGGAGGAAGGACTGGAGAGCCTGTGTTCCGTGTCTGTTTAAGAAGACATGATCCTTAGTATTATCTCCTTTTAAAAAAAATAGGGAATGGATTCCCACACTGCTTGACCGTTAAAAAGTTAAATAGTTAAAAAGCAATAGTTAAAATAATTAACTAAATTATGGTTCTGTCATACAATGGAATACATTCTGTATGACCATAATGGAGAATGATGTATTTCCTTGTGCACTGATATGGAATATTCTTCAACATATGTTAAGTGAAATATTCAAAGGACAGAACAGTATACAAATTATGCTACTGTGTGTGTATATATGTGTTTTACATACATACATACATATATACATACACACAATTGCATAGTAAAAACATAAGATATAGCAGCATCTCTCAATTAAATTTTTTTTCTTTTTTTTTAAATTTTTTATTGTTATGTTAATCACCATATATTACATCATTAGTTTTTGGTGCAGTGTTCCATGATTCAATTAAATTTAACACACAGACATACAGACACACGTGAGTGCAGATGAGACGGGAACTGGTAACATGAATTATTCCTGGGGACAGAACAGCAGTTGTCTGAATGACATAGTGATATACACTTTTTGGCAATCTCTTAAGTTAAAAATCTCAAGTTAAAAAATTTTAAATCATAAAATCTGGCACACCCACAAGAGTGTATAAAACACAAATGTACAATTTATGGACTAAAACAAACACCCTTGTAGCCACCAACAACTTAAGGTGTAGAACATTCCTAGTACCAAAGCAACTCTTTACATGTTCCCATCCATTAGCTTCTCCTGCCTTCTGCCACCTTCTTCCACTAGCTCCAATTTTGTGTAATTCTTATTTAAAAATAGTTTTGTCACTGTGCATCAATGATACTTCAATTAAAAAAAAAAACAGTAGTTTTGTCACCTAAATAATGTTGTTTAGTTCTGAGGCTTTTGGAACTGCATGGCTAATATTTCTTCCATTGCTTCTTTAAGTTTGTCAGATGCGACGTGGTGTTGCAGGCAGCTGCACTGGATTTTCTTTTCTTTTTTTTTTAAAGGTCCAACTTCTATTTATTTATTTATTTATTTATTTATTCATTTATTTATTAAGACTTTGTCAGAGAGAGAGCGTGCACACACGTGTGTAGGAGTTGGGGGGAGGGGCAGAGGGAGAAGCAGGCTCCACACTGAGCAAAGAGCCTGATGTGGGACTTGATCCCAGGACTCTGGGATCATGACCTGAGCCGAAGGCAGAGGCTTAACTGACTGAGCCACCCAGGTGTCCCTGCACCGGATTTTCACTCTCACATAAGCTCCACATGAATTTACCACATTTTACACCTTCGCTGCCAAAGGGTGGTTTCCGCTTTGGTAATTATGAGCAACGTCGCTGGGAACATTCTTACACAGCTTTCGTGGTTCTCGTGTGTAAGCTGCTCCACGCCCAGAATCTGCATTTTTAACAAGATCCCCCGTGACCCTCATGTGCGGTAAGTGTGAGACGTGCAGCGTGGGGGAGGACTAGCTGGATGATAGCACAGGTTCACCCTCAACATTCTGAGGAACTGCCGAACTTTTTCCGACGTGACCGTATCAATTTACATTCCCGTCAGCATATGTGACTTTTAAAATGAAAATGAAAAAAAAAGGGGGGAACTCGTTAAAAAGTCACTAGGGCACGGTTTTCGTTGAAAATGTTAATAACCACTACCCCGATCTTCACTTCCTCTTCTTTCCTTTCTGCTCCCACACCCAGCCCCTCCCCTTCACGGATTAGAATATGAACCAATGAGATGAATTCCTGGAGGAGGGTACCCTGTGGGTGACGCAGTGGATCAGGGCCCTTTATTTATAGAGAAAACAGCCTCCAGTCCACCTGCTGGCTCCTACAGGTTTGGTAGTTCCTGAACTCTAAAGGAATGTGGTCCCAGACGAAGAATCTAAGCTTTTAGACCTGGGGCAGGGTGTGGCAGACCAGGGCTTGTCAGTTGCCTTACCTGGTCCTGAAAAACGTGAATTTCCGATCCCTTTCTGGCAACACTGGAATCACCCGGACCAAGGGTCACCTGCAGATCCTTTGAGTGTTTCCGTGTCTTGGGCCGCAGTCTCCCTGACTCTGACACTGTCTACTAGGGCTCTTGCTCCGGAGCCATTCATCTGTTTAGCAAACATTAATTGGGTTCCACCCGGTTGTGAGGTTGCTCACCTCAAGGAATGCAAGGCAAGCCTAGAAGGAAGTCGCAGGGTAATGAGGAGGGAACCTAAGTCAACAGGCAGGTACAATACGCCGTGTGAGAAAGGTTCGCACGGTGGTCGGGGAAAGCCTGCAACAGGCGGGTTCGTAACCCCGGGTGTATAGGATGAGTCAGTCTTGGGCAGGTGGAGAAGTGAGGTGGAGAGGCTTCAGAGGCTTTCAGGCAGAAGGAACAGCTTGTGCCAAGACCAGGAGGTAAAGGGATGGCCCTTTTGAGGAACCTCCGTCTGGCTGGAGGTGGGCAGAATACTGGCAGGGAGGCAGAGGAGGAGGGTGGGAAGGAGACGCAAGGGCCGCGTATGGCAGCAAGGACACATTCAGAGGCAGATTCCAGGCTCCGTTTGACGAAGGTGAGGGTTACTTACTGCACCTCTCCTCACCTGAGAGGCAGCAATGCTGGAAAGGTACTGACTCTGACAACCATAACAGCGAACACTCACAGATGCTCACTGCGTGCCAGGTAGGGGCTGGGTTCGGGCACATTCTACATGGAGTATCTCACCCGAGTCCAGCTCTCCGCAGATGTGTGCTTTGAGCAAGTCTCTTAACCTCTTGAGCCTCAGACTCATCTGTAAAATGAGGATAATAAATCTACCGACCTCAAATGGTTTTCCTGAGTATTAAAAGGGACTGTGGGGCACCTGGGTGGCTCAGTTGGTTAAGCGACCGACTCTTGGTTTTGGCTCAGGTCTTGATCTCAGGGTTGTGAGATCGAGCCCTGTGTGGGACTCTGTGCTGAGTGTGGAGCCTGATTAAGATTCTCCCTCCCTCACCCGAAGGGGTACGTGCACCCCAATGTTTATAGCAGCAATGTCCACAATAGCCAAACTGTGGAAAGAGCCAAGATGTCCATCGACAGATGAATGGATAAAGAAGAGGTGGTATATATACACAATGGAATATTATGCAGCCATCAAAAGGAATGAGATCTTGCCATTTGCAACGACGTGGATGGAACTGGAGGGTGTTATCCTGAGTGAAATAAGTCAATCAGAGAAAGACATGTATCATATGACCTCACTGATATGAGGAATTCTTAATCTCAGGAAACAAACTGAGGGTTGCTGGAGTGGTCGGGGGTGGGAGGGATGGGGTGGCTGGGTGAGAGACATTGGGGAGGGTATGTGCTACGGTGAGCGCTGTGAATTGTGTAAGACTGTTGAATCACAGATCTGTACTTCTGAAACAAATAACGCAACATATTTTAAGAAAAAAGAAAAAGAAGAAGATAGCAGGAGAGGAAGAATAAAGGGGAGTAAGTCAGAGGGGGAGACGAACCAGGAGAGACGATGGACTCTGAAAAACAAACTGACGTTTCTAGAGGGGAGGAGGGTAGGGGGATGGGTTGGCCTGGTGATGGGTACCGTCCGTCACATTCTGCGTGGAGCACTGGGTGTTATGAACAAACAATGAATCATGGAACACTACACCAAAACAAATGATGTAATATATGGTGATTAACATAACAATAAAAAATTAAAAAAAAAACTAATGATGTATTGTAAAAAAAAAAAAAGATTCTCCCTCCCTCTCCCTCTGCCCCTCCACCCACTGCTCGCAAGCAACTTCTCTCGATAAAATAAAAATAAAATAAAATGAAATAAAATAAAATAAAATAAAATAAAACGACCGGCCTACAAGTCTATTCACTGCAGCACTCTCTGACGTGTTTGTCTACAGGTCACTTGCTGAATAAACTGTGGTAAAGCCACACAATGGCATACTTCGCCTCCGTTAAAAAAAAAAAAAAAGAATGAGGAATCTATGTACTCATTTGGTAAGATTTTCTGAATATATTAAATGAAAAAAGCAAGGGAAGCAAAAGGGAAGGGGATAATGGAAGAGTACATTCATGTTTGCTTATGCTTATATAAAGACACACTGGAAGCCTACAGAGTGTGGCGATTGCTGTTGGCGCCCACCCATATCCCCTCGCCCTTGTCACCTTGGTGCATGCTGGACGGACTTCCAGCGGTCAGTACTTGCATTATTTTTCCTGAGGGTTTTCTCTGTTTGCCAGCGTCCCCTTTGCCCACCTGTGCAGCGGTCTGAAAGACGTGGGCTATTCATCTCTTCTTGCCACCTCAGGAGTGGCTCTCAATCAGCAAATGCTGGAGTTGGTGGATAAATACCTCAGCGCCCTTGCCCCACAAATGGATAACTCTGAGGCATCAGTTCCTTCCTGCCTCCCAGGGGTTCCCAGCAGGAGTAAGTGCCAGATGCCCGAAGTGGCAACCCTGCTGATAACACACTCTGTTTCAGCTCCTTCCCTCCTCTGGCTCACTTCTCCACCCATCCCACTGTCGCTGTTTCCTGGGATCACCTCCCAAATAAGCTACTTGTTCTCTAATCCTTGTCTCGGGGCCTGCTATTGGGGAAACCCTAATAAGACCAAAAGAAAACAAAAAAGAAAGAAGAAAAAGAAAGAAAGAAAGAAGAAAGAAAGAAAGAAAGAAAGAAAGAAAGGAAGGAAGGAAGGAAGGAAGGAAGGAAGAAAGGAAAAAAGAAAGAAAGAAAGGAAAAAAGAAAGAAAGAAAAAGAAAGAAAGAAAGGAAAAAAGAAAGAAAGAAAGAAAAGCAGTTATCCGTACGGACCAGGAAGGGAACACAGGCTGGGAAAGAGACATCTCAATGTATAGCATCCTATATTGTTTTGTTTTGCTATGTGGACATTGTGAATGTATGAATTACTCATGAAAGAGCTCACAAAAACATCAGTGATTCTAGTCCTAAAAAGAACACATTGGCTGTTGGGGTACAGTGAACAGTTTTTGACAGAGCCCTATTCCTGCTATGCTCATTTCCGCTTGATGCCAAACCAATTGCCATATTGCAAAGGTGTGAGTCCCCCCAACTCCTCTCTCCCTGTTCTGTTAGGGGCATAAGTCCTAGGCTGCAAATGGAATGGGGAAGTTGAACGTGATGGTGAATCTTGGCATCACCTGTCCGGCAGTGTGCATTGTGGATTGGGGGTGAATCCACAACTTTTGGGCCTCAGTTTTATCACCTGAGAAGTGGACACAATAAATATCCATGCTACCTTTCTCTCAAAGTTGTAAGGAAAGTCCTGGATCTAGTAAAGTTCACCTACAAGAAGTGTGCATGCCTGACAAGCTTACGGACTGCTAAATCAATCAATCAATCAATCAAGCAATCAGTATGGTAAATGTATTTAATTTGAGGTGCTGGGCTTATAAAGAATCTACAAGAAACTAAAATGTATGATCTTTTCACCAGAGACACTCATGAGGAATGATGTAGCCTAAAGAATATTCAAAAATATAAACTTCTCTATAAGACAGAACTGGCCAAGTCATAGCTCTATAGCTTGGAACAAATGGCTTAATATATATTTACATATTTTTGTTTTTTGGAATTTTTTTTTAGATTTTATTTATATGAGAGAGAGAGAGAGCATGTGCACAAGTCGGGGGAGGGGCAGAGGGACAAGCAGACTCCCCACTGAGTGGGGAGCCCCACACGAGGCTTGATTCCAGGACCCCAAGATCATCACCTGAGCTGAAGTCAGATGCTTAACTGATTGAGCCACTGAGGTGCCCCCAAGTGATTTAATGTTTCTGGGCCTTGGTTTTCTTAAAAGAGCATTATTGCATTGTCTACTGTTTAGGCTGCCATAAGGGTTGACAAGACATTAGTTGTAGCATGCTCAGGGCATTACTTGGCAGAGTGGGAGCAGTCGATGAAAAATGACTTTTTCTATCAATTACTAGAGATACCCAAGGCTTCCTTTGACTCACTTTCTGTAATGGAGGGTCTATTCATCAGGACTGTATGCTTGCAAGTAAGAAAACACCCTTCCTTTTTTTTCCTTAGGAAAAAAACAATAATTTGTGCCAAAGAACTGAAGGTTGGGAGTACATTTTTATTTCAGCTCTGGCTTCATCCAGGGGCTCAAATATCATGCCGGCTTGGTCTTCCTCTGCTCCTCTCAGCACATCTTTGCTGTGTGCTGGTTTGCTCTCAGGCACTTCTCTCATGGGCTTCTGACATGGCTCCTAAAAAGTCCCACCTCCCAGTGTGCTTGCTCTTGGCTAATCCCCTCCCCTTGGCTGGACCTGGAGACTCACTTCTGCCCTGGTTAGGCGTGGTTGGCTTGTCTTGGATCATACGCCCATCTTTTCCACCAGGAGGTGACAAACTATGGTCTACGGGCCAAATCGGGCCACTGCCTGTTTCTGTAAATAGGATTTGTGGGAACGCAGGTTCATTTGTTGATGTTTATAAGTCTAGGGCTGTTTTTGTGCTAGAACTATAACAGACACTGGATGACCCCCTACATCTGAAATATTTACTCTCAAAGATTTCTGTTGAAATTAACAACCATTTCTGTTGCTTTAGAAAGAATTTGCTGACCCTTGCTTTAGCCCAGTCTCTTTGACCAAGGTCATGGAGTACTTTGATTGGCCAAGCATGGGACCGTGCTCTCCCCTATGAAGGGAGTGTGTCAGCCCCATTTGGAGCATATGGGCTGGAGTGGATCCCCAAGGATCATCTAGAAAATGCTCAGGGAAGGAGGTAGTTAGCAGAGGGAGCAGTGAACCTTCATGGTTTTGTATAACCACACTACCCTCCTTCCTTTGGGGAGCTAGTTGTGGTGGGACTGGCAGTGTTGGGGGAGGTCATTAAGAGGATGTGACCACTGGTTGACCTGTGAGCTGGACCCCAGCAATTGGAAGCTCCTCGCTCTCTCCCCAACCCTTAAAATATGGGTTCTGCTTGCCTTTCTGGCTCCCAGAAGCTGCCCTAAGGACATAGTCTTGAGATAGTGATCTGGTGCTTAGACCATCTGGATGGTACATGACTGAACCAGTTAAGGCCTCCATGTAGATGTTTAAGGGGCACCCGGATGGTGCAGTTGGTTAAGTGTCTGATTCTTGGTTTCATCTCAGGTTGTGATCTCGGGGTCAGGAGATCAAGTCCCGCGGCAGGCTCCATGCTAAGTTCGGAGTCGGCTTAAGACTGTCCTCTCCCTCTGCCCCTCCCCACCTCTAATAAATAAATAAATCTTTAAAAAAATTTAAAAATTAAGCTTTTAAGATTTGGCGGGAGGGTGCGGAGATCTATTCATCTTGTAGCTGCCCAAGACAAGTGTCATGTGTAAGTTCCCTTGCTTATGAAACCTACCACCTACCAATCTGGAGTGGCCTGACTCTTTCTTCCAGTATGGAGCTGGTTTCAGATGACTCCCAGGAAGCTCCCCAAGAGGTCTTGAACTGACAGCTAGTTCTAGAAAGCTACCGATGGCCAGTGGGCAGGATGGACTCGTCCTAGCTCACTGTACCCCCCAGACCACAGAGCTGCTCTGGCACTGGGCATGTGCCTCGGTGGAGAACCATTCCTGGGCTATTTATACAAAGCAAAGAGAAGGACTGCCCTCTGGGTTGGCTGAATTGGGATGGCGTTAAGCTGGAGTTGCCTGTGACCATATCCTTCTGCCATGTACAGAAAACCCATCTGCAGGAGGAAAGAATAAAGCCAAGCAAAGGCCTGCCGTGATGGGCGTGATTGTGGAAGAAGACACACGCACAAGACCACATCCCTGGTGTAGGTCCCCAGGTCCCCAGGTCCCCAGGTCCCTGGAGCGGCTCTGATCCCTGTGTTTCTTTCTCAGATTCTGGAAACTACCTAGTGTCTGTTCAGGAAGTGTTCTTACTTCTGCTAGTTTTAATGTGTTTCCTATTACTTGTAACCAAAAGAGTGTTGACAATATCTGATTGAGCTGTAGAGAAGGACCAGAGAGGGGTTCCCCTCACCTGAAATCAGGAAAAAGCAAAAACCCTAGGTAGACGCCATGGTGTATGTGAAACATATAGAATAGAGGGCGAGGTGCAGAGTCTTGAAAAGACAGTGAAACAAACAGATAAATGTGGAATATCCGAGTCTCGTCTATGGCAGAGAAAATACCTAAGAATCCCCAGAACTAATAAACTGCAGTTCCAGCTTCTGATCTCCTGATGTCTGGTGACCTAGCTTTCACTGCACATACCTTCCCACATTTTTGTTGTCACCTGGGTCTTACAAGCATTTAAGCCTTGGATTAAAAGTCCCTCTAAGAAGGAACTAGTTTTGGGGCGCCTGGGTGGCTCAGTTAGTTAAGCGTCTGCCTTCGGCTCAGGCCATGATCTCAGGGTCCTGGGATCGAGCCCTGTGTCAGGCTCGGTGCAGTCTGCTTGCGATTCTCTCTCTCTCCCTCTCTCTCTGCGCCTTCCCCTACTTGCAAAAAAAAAAAAAAATTATTGGGACATGTTTACTTTAAAAATTCCCCTTCTATGATGAAATCAAGGGCCAGCCCTGAAGCTGGTTCCCCTGCAGCTCTCAGAAGGGAGGAGAGTTCCCATGGCAATGGTGGGGGGGCCTCTTTCTGCATAAAAGTGCCAGGGTTTACACTGTTAGAGTGAAAACATCTGAGCTGGCTTAGTGTAAGACTTCTATGTTGGTATGGCCTCAAATTCTGTCCACTGGAGCCCTCAGTTTTGGTCAGTGACAAGGGATCCAATCAAAGCTTCTCTCTTTGGGAATGTATCAATTGGGGTTTGTTGATGATACGTAAGAGAAACTGTTGGCCATTTGAATCAGAACAGAAACTTATGGGCATCATGTGAGTCAGCCAAGTGCCTTGGGGGCGCGGAGAGCCCGGCTCAGGTGACGGGCAGAGAGGGAGGCCGGCCAGACAGGTGTAACCATGAAGGACATACCCTGTGGGGGACTATCTGCTTTGGATGCTGCAGGGAGACAACTCTGGTACTGATGCTGGGAACCCCTAAGCTGCAGCCCACTGCCCCCAGAGTGAGCCCCTGCTGCAACCATCATGCACTGTTCAGGCCTCTGCTGAAATGCTGTCACTGTGAATGAACTTGGATCCGTCCCTGTGGTTTGTGCTCCTTGTTCGGTCTTGGGCTGGAGCATCTGACTGGCCAAGCCTAGGTCACGTGCTTGTCCTCCAGCTGCAAGGAAGTGGTGAAGTGGTGGGAGTAGCTGATGTTCACCAGCTAGTAAAATGGCAGGTAGGGCACTGCCTTCCACTCAGGAGAGCACAATGACATGCCCTCCACCCAGGAAGGAGTTGGCTGCCGAGCAGCCCTACTAATGATGAGTGCGAGCTCTTGATGGCTTCACCAAGGTTACAGACGCACTGAGAGAGCAGATCATTGGTGTTGCCATTGGATACGGCTACATCAATTGACTGCCTACTGTGTGCCAGGTACTTCCCATGTATTATTTTATCTAATCCTACTTTATAAGACTCTAGGTTAGGTACTGTTATTGTTCTCACTATACAGAAAAAGAAACAGGTTCAGAGAGGTGAGGTCAACCTGTTGGGTCTTATCTCTGAGAAGATGCGGAACTGGGATTTGAACCCAATTCTTTCTGACTCCAGGGCCCTTGTTCTTAACCAGTACCCTCTACTGCCAACTGCTGCAGCGCTCCATGGGCCTGCTGTGCAAGCCAGGCAGGAGAGGTCTCTGTATGACTTCCTGACTCACTTATAGGTAATTTGCTTATAGGTAATTTGGGTGTATCCATGCTTTTCACACCGGATTAGGTAGAAAGGCACTCTCTGTGAAGATGATTGCAGGTTTGCTAACTTGTAAGAAATTTAATACTAAAAAAAATTTAAATTCTCATTGAGCCTCCAACATACCCATCTTTTAAATTAATCTGAACTCTGTCTTTCTGAAGACACTGGTAATTGAGAGTTAGCTCAAAATGAATAGATGCTCTGTGGGAAGGTCTAAAGTCTCATAAAAGTGGAGACCACTCCAGCATTCATTCCTTTCGTGTATCTTCTCCTGGGAGGCACCGAGTCTCAGAGCCACCTGGGAAAGTGCTGCCTCTAACAAAAGATGTCCTATGGAGATCAACAGGTGCTATGTAGATTGGGTGGGGAGTCCTGTGGGCAGGTTGTCTTTTCCCATGAAAGGAAACTGACCAGAAATTTAAAAAAAAGGAAGGAAGGGAGGGAGGGGGGAAAAAAGAGGCAGGACAAGATGGGAGGAGAGACCTGCTGTATTTGCATCCGAATTGTACTTTCTCATCACACTTGTGTTGAAAGTGATTTTTAAGTAGTATTGTAGGGAAAACATCATTTCATTCATTCAAATAGACACCGAATACTGGATATGGCAATTCCATAGGCAATCGCAAGCTGAAGGTTTCCCTCATAGTCTCCTGTGTTAGTCAGCTTTTGCTGTGTAACAAGCAACCTCAAAATCTCAGTGGCTTTCTACAAGGAATATTTATTTTCTTTTTTATAGGTCTGTGAGTTCATTGGGGCTCTGCTGGGTTTGGCTCTAGGCTGAGGGTTGGCTTGAGGTCGGTTCCATTGGTCTGCTCATTTCTCCTCGGGCCATCAGCCACATGGGGCATTGTTCTTCTCATGACAGGTCCCTTGAGAACAAGAGCATAAGCTACATTGTACAGGCACACTGAAAGCCCCTTTTCCCATCAGGTCCATGAGTATTCAATTAGCCAAAGCAATCACATGGCTTTGCCCAGAATCAGTGGGGTAGGGAAGCACATTCCACCCACCATGACGCCAATGGGCAAGGGTGGGTACCTACAATTCTGTTAACCTTGAAAATAGGAATACAGTCACAAGGTGAAGTATAAGCAGACTGATAAAGACTGTTTCTTGGAAAACTAACGGGTGGAATGTGGCCCTCTCTCATCTTTGCCTTGGGTTGTAACGCTGCATTCCACCGCTAGGGTGAAGCTCTAGTCATTATTTTACAGCTTCTGGCTCCCATCCATCAGGAATCACAGCAGGTTGGAAGCTGATTCACACCTGCTCTCCCAGCATTATTATCACTAGTGCCTCTTTACTCCCAGAGGTGTCCCAGTTTGGATGAGGAACAAGATGATCATATATATATATATATATAGTATAAATGGGGCACTTTTTTCTCCCGAAATAAACAACCTTCCCAGGAGCCTTACATACCATGAGGAACACCAATCTTTTTTCTCTTTTTCCCCCCCTTTTTCCTTCTGGAAAAATGCTCCAATTACAAATGACCTCTCTCTTTCCAGACCTTTATATGTTCCTGTCCACTTTAGAACACTCACCCCCATTTCTTGGTTCCTGCTTTTCAGCTGTGATGCCTATTCATCACTTTGACTTTCCACAGGCAGCCTCACCTGGCGGTCCAAATCTGGGTCACACGGCTTCCTTGTCGTGCTTCCATGTCCCCTGCTAGAGCACTGATGTGCTGTGGCAAATGTGTATTTGCTTATCTGCCTTACTAGACCGTGAACTCCCAGAGGGCAAGGATCCTGCCTGCATCGCGACACCAACATCTTATGTATGCCCCTGTGGCAACTGGTATTTGCTGAATGAATGCAACTGCTACTATTGTTTTAATGAGTATTAAAATATACATCAGATATGCATAAAACATAGAGAATAATTCTCTCATCAACCTCATGGTCTACCTGCTCCTCTTTCCTGCTCTCTCTTCTCCAGCCACATCAACCTCAAAAACCACAGGCACATTTCTCATTTAGGGTTTTTCCACTGGCTTTTCCCTTTGGAATTCTCTTCTTCTTAATATCCACATGGCTCCCTCCCTCCCTCATTCCAGTCTTTGTTCAATCTTAACTTCTCGGGAGGCTTTCCCTGACCATCTATTTAAAACCTCAAGCTCTGGTATCTAAGATCTATAAAGAACTTATCAAACTCAACACCCAAAAACCAAAAAATCCAGTCAAGAAATGGGCAGAAGACATGAATAGACATTTCTCCCAAGAAGACATACAAATGGCCAACAGACACATGGAAAAATGTTCAACATCACTCAGCGTCAGGGAAATACAAGTCAAAACCACAATGAGAGACCACCTGACACCCGTCAGGATGGCTAAAATTAGCAACTCAGGAAACAACAGATGTTGCCAGGATGCGGAGAAAGGGGAACCCCCTTACACTGTTGGTGGGAATGCAAGCTGGTGCAGCCACTCTGGAAAACAGTATGGAGGTTCCTCAAACAGTTAAAAATAGAGCTACCATATGACCCAGCAACTGCACTACTGGGTATTTATCTAAAAGATACAAACATAGTGCTTTGAAGGGGCACCTGCACCCCAATGTTTATAGCAGCAATGTCCACAGTAGCCAAACTGTGGAAAGAGCCCAGATGTCCACCAACAGATAAAGGATAAAAAAGAAGTAAAATGGAATATTATTATATATATTATATATAAGAAGTGATATATATATATAATGGAATATTACTCAGCCATCAAAAAGAACGAAATCTTGCCATTTGCAAGGATGTGGATGGAACTAGAGGGTATCATGCCGAGGAAAATAAGGCAGTCAGAGAAAGACAAATACCGTATGATTTCACTCGTATGTGGAATTTAAGAAACAAAACAGACGGACATAGGTAAAGGGAAGGAAAAATAAAATAAGATGAAATCAGAGAGGGAGACAAAGCATAAGAGACTCCTAAGTGTAGGAAACAAACTGAGGGTCGCTGGAGGGGAGGTGGGGGGAGGGGTAGCTGGGCGATGGGCATTGAGGAGGGCACTTGACATAATGAGCACTGGGTGTTTTATACAACTGATGAATTACTGAATTCTACCTCTGAAGCTAATAATACAGTATATGTTAACTAAATTTAATTAATTTATTTTTATTTACTTATTTATTTGTTTAAAAGATTTTATTTATTTATTTGAAAGAGAAAGAGAGAGAGTGAGCATGAGCAGTGGGGAGGGAGGGGCAGAGGGAGAGGGAGAAGCAGGCTCCCCGCTGAGTAGGGAGTCCAAAGCAGGGCTCGGCCCCAGGACTTTGGGATCATGACCTGAGCTGAAGGCAGACGCCTAATCGACTGAGCCACCCAGGTGCCCTAAACTGAATTTAAATAAAGAATAAAAAAATAAAAAAAGGAAAGTTTTTGGAAAAAAATAAACTAGGGCAAAACAAAGATAAGTAAATATCTGTCTGCCCAACCTATCTCTTCTCCCTGTAGAATGAATCTTCTCTTGCATATCTCATGTTGATTATAATCTCCCAGCCCCATTTTCCATTAGGCTCAGTGGGCATCATGCTCAGAGTCCAGGAAAGTGCTTTCATTTCTTTTGAAATCAAAAGAAAAAAAATTTAATATGATCCAGCCCAGATTACCCATCTTTGTACCCACATGGTTGTAAAATATAATTTTAAGTGTGTGTGTGTGTGTGTGTGTGTGTGTGTGTGTGTGTGTGTGTGTGTGTAGGAAGGGGGGCTTATGCAGGGAAAAGTACCCACAGCCCAGGACAACAGCAATGTGACCCTGTTGGCTCCCAATAATTTAATATTAAACTGTAACCTTCCTTGAAGCTTATGTTCTCTCATTTGGGGACTTATGGGGGGGGGGCTGTTTTGCTTTCATGACAGGATGAAGTCAGAGGCACCAAGCAAAATTAGAAAGCTAAACCAGAGTGCAAAAGGTATTCTTGCCTCTGTGCATTACCCACTAGTGAGACTCTCAATGCTGGGGAAGGAAGTAACAAGGTATGGACAGAGCTGGCTGGGCTCAAGTGCCAGTCACCAGCAGAGTGACCATGCATAGGTCCCATGACCCCTGTCTCTCCAGCCTGCTGAAAACACAGAACTAGGTAGTGAAGGAGCATTTTAAAGAGTGAAGGGTCAGTTTAAACAAGAGTCCACCCTCTGCAGCCTGAGCCCCTTGAACCTGCAGTTCACGTGTAAGATCAGGAAGTCCCCTGGTGGACAGATCCAGGGGGCTGAATCTGGTTCATCAGACTGCCTCAGATAACCTCTGACCTAGAGAAAGGTGAAAGAACCAGGAGTGGTGGAGGAGAAAATGACTATAGTTTTTATTGCAGTTTTTATTCTCTACCGAAATCTTTCCAGAAGATCCAATGCCAGCTAATGAATCGAAGAGAAATTTCAGTTGCAAGTATTTCATTTTTATGGCTCAGAGGAGAATTCTTCTGAAGCCCAAACAAAAAAGGATGAATTAAAAAAAAAAAAAAGCATTAGTAGCTAGGATTCCGGCAGTGACCATGTTTCAGGACACAACCCCTGGGTTCTTGGGTCTTCTCAAAAGAACCCATGTAAAAGTAAATGCTAGCCGCCTTGTACACACCAGCTCTGCTGGATTGAGCATGGCGGAATAATGGTGAACATAAAACGGAAGCATTTTGGGGTGCCCAGGCTCATAAAAAGATACTTTGAATTCCCAAGGTTATACTGTAAGCTAAGGTGCCACAAAATTAGATCTGTCATTCACATGTGGGGGTGGGTTCGGCAGGCACCCCAGGAAAGCCTACCCAGTCCCATTTAGTAGCCCACAAAGATTCATGGGCAGAAGGGAAATGAATTCCTGCAAACAAGCCCTTTATCAAGTTGGCCGAAAGTCACGACTCATGAAAACATGCTGGTTAGAACAAGGTGGCTCAGTTGGTTAAGCATCTGCCTTTGGTTCAGGTCATGATCCCAGGGTCTTGGGATCAAGTCCCTCATCGGGCTCCCTGTTCTGCGGGGAGTCTGCTTCTCCCTCTCCCTCCCTCCTCTTCCCCCCTTCTCCCCCCTCGTGCTCTCTGTCTCTATCAAATAAATAAATAAACTCTTAAAAAAAAAAAGAACAAGGGCAGGTGATTTGATGTTGGCTCTAGGTTTAAACCTCTTATGGCTAATAGCTGTGTGACCTTGGGCAGGTCTCTTACCTTCTCTGAGCCTCTGGTTCTATACCTTGGTATTTCTTAACTTACTAGGGCACCTGGGTGGCTCAGTCGGTTAAGCATCTGCCTTGGGCTGAGGTCATGATCCTGGAGTTCTGGGATCGATTCCTGCATCGGGCTCTCTGCTCGGTGGGGAGTCTGCTTCTCCCTCTGACACTCCCCCGTCTTGTGCTTTCTCTCTCTCAGTCTCCCTCTCAAATAAATAAATAAATAAATAAAATCTTTAAAAAAAAATTTCTTAACTGACTGGATCAGAAAAATCCCCAGAGGTGTTAGATTTCAAATACAAATTATCAGGCCCCCGCCCAGATGCACTGTATTGGAATTTCTAGAGCTGAGCTGTGGCTGTGGGCATTTTAACACATTTTCAAGGTGATTCTTACACCAGGCAAGTTGGGAAACACATCCTTCTCAGCACAATGTGAGTGATAATAGTATCTCCCTCATGGGCTGTTGGGGGCATTAAATGAGATTACTGTAGTGTACATGGTACATAGTACTGTACATTCAGCACTATGTTGGCACATTGCGAGTCAATAAATATCAGCTTTTATCACTGAAAATCATTACTGCCATTTATTTAGTAAATACTTATTGTGCACCTACTATGTGCAGGGTCCAGATCAAGGGTTGGCAAACTATGGCCCAGCAGCTGTTTTTATACGATCTGTGAGCTAAGAATGGTTTTCCCATTTTTTTTTGAATGGTTGAAAAAAAAAGAAAAATAATATTTCCTGACATGTGAACATTTTATGAGATGCAGATTTTGATGCCCATAAATAAAGTTTTATTGGAACACAGCCACACCCACTCCTTTACATACTCTCTAGGGCTTCCATGCTCCATAGTAGAGTTGCGTAGTTGCAACAAAGACCATGTGGCCCGCAGAGCTGAACGAATTTACTATCTGGCTCTTTACACTGAAAGCTTAACCACTGCTCTAAGGCAAGGGTCTTCAATTAGAGTTCTTGTATTTTGGCCATATACAAAGATTTTTCAAGGGCATGATTAAAGAATCAGTTCTCAGATTTTCAATTTTTGTGTGTACCTTTTCCTAAAGTTGATCATTTAAGAACACACCAGAAGGTGGGTCCCCTTGAATAATCTGCACCGAATCAAGGCATGGAGCTATACAATCTCTGGGACACCAAAAGAAAAAAAAAGGACAAAATGTTGGAAATCATGGTATCAGTGCTGAGAAAGCATTCCCTGCCTGGGAGAGAAATCCCAGGCAGTTTTCGGTTCTTTGCTTTTAACAAAATTGACCCACTTAGTTATGATTGATCATTACATGATTTTCTAGCATATAATTGAGAAGGAATTAATATAATTGAGAAGCATCATTAAAACCATACTAATTTCTCTTTCCATATCCTTATTTATATGAAAGACACGTCTCAGAGTTTATATCAATAAAAAAATAACTGAAAATTACCTGTATCTTATTCTAGCAGTTGGTAAAAAAAATTTGTTTTTAGAAAGGTAATATTCATCAAGGATATATAAGCTGACTAAAAAGTAGGCCTGTCTATCTCATCAAGATATATATTGCCAGTAGAATTTTCCTTATATTTAATAATCATCAAAATGCATAATATATTTATGTTACTTATAGCATACCAACAAAAAATTTTGTTTCCTTTTTGTTGTTTTGGTTTTTTTTATTATTATTTTATTTTATTTTGTTTTGTTTCCTTCTTTTTTAAAAAGTTTATTTATTTAACCAATCTCTACACCCAACGTGGGGCTCAAACTCATGATCCCGAGATCAAGAGTCACATGCTTCTCTGACTGAGCCAGCCAGGCGCCCCTAGAAAAAGTGTTTAAAGTTTGGAGCTCTATATAAATTCTTGCAGCCACTATGGAAAACACTGCGGAGTTTCCTTAAAAAAAACTGAAAACAGAACTACCATATGATCTAGCAATTCCACTTCTGGGTATTTACCCAAAGAAAATGAACACCCTAGTTCAAAAAGACATTGGCATCCCTGTGTTCACTACAGCATTATTTACAACAGCCAAGATACAGAAGCAACCTGAGTGTCCATCAGTAGATGAATGGATAAAGATCTGGTATAATATATATGTAATACATATATATTACTCAGCCATAAAAAAATGAAATCTTGCTTTTTGTGACAACATGGATGGACCTAGAGGGTATTATGCTAAATGAAATGAATCAGAGAGGGAAAGGCAAATATCATATGATCTCACTTACATATGAAGTCTGAAAATTTCAGCAAAACAAATGAACAAACAAAATAGACTCATAAATACAGACAACAAACTGATGGTTGCCAGATGGGAGCGGCATGAGGGGCTGGACAAACTAGGTGGAGGGGATTAAGAGGTATCCCCTTCTGGTGTACCTTCTGGTTATAAAATAACTAAGACATGGGGAATCTAATGTGCAGCACAGAGAATATAGTCAATAATATTGTAAAAACTTTGTAGAGTGACAGATGGCAATTAAACTTATGGTGGTAACCGTTTTGTAATATATATACGTAATGAATCACTATGTTGTACACCTGAAACTAATATAATATTCTATGTCAATTATACTCTAATTAGAAAAAAAAAGTTTGGAGCTTTTTAAGGAATAAAAAATGTAAATTTCAAATTATAGAACCATAATTTTTTGCTGAGAAGTAGGAGGAGATGAGCAACAAAAAATTTTCTACATTAAAACATTTAAGCCCCACATTCCAGACCCTCCCCCTATTCTGGAAGCTTCAGAGTCTGGTTCTCTCAATCTGGCTGAGGTGAGGTGAGTCCCCGCCTATTTTCTAGCAACACTGACATTTTGTCTCAACTTGGCTGGTCACTGGATCTAAGGCATCTGAGAATTGGATGAGATTATTTTTTTTTAAAGATTTTATTTATTTATTTGACAGAGAAAGACACAGCGAGAGAGGGAACTCAAGCAGGGGGAATGGGAGAGGGAGAAGCAGGCTCCTCCCTGAGCAAGGAGCCTGACGTGGGACTCGATCCCAGGACCCTGGGATCATGACCTGAGCCAAAGGCAGATGCTTAACGACTGAGCCACCCAGGCATCCCTGGATGAGATTATGTTTTACAACTTTCATCTCCACTAGAACAGAATCTGAAGATTACTGAAGAGAAAAGGATCCTATCTCCAAAGGTATCATTCATCTGCCAGGACAAAAGAAATGCCAACCGAGGTGCCCATTCTAAGGGGGTATACTCAAGAACACAGTCTAACGGAATAAAGGTCAGACCAGAGTAAAGATGTGAACTAGGGAAGAAGAAGAATATATAAGAAACAATGGCAAACAATGACCATTGTCATCTTTGGCCAGATCTAAGTGGGTGAAGGTAACACAGGAATTATGAGACCAACCACAGGGCAAAACTTAGCAAAAGCTTGGAAATAAGCTCGTGAACTGTCTCAGCAAAATTTGGGATTTGGGGAGGGGGAGTTGCAGGAAGAGATGAAGTCCAAAGGCCTCCTGCCATGGGGGAGGAGATTATTAGTGGGAGGTGGGGGCAAGGTTAATATTTATATTCGAGACAACAATAGAGAAATGTAAATTTAAAAATAATTGGTAAAGCTTTGAAAGTTAACTGTTAGCAGAATGGAGACGTAGGCAAGAACTTTCAAGAGAAGAGGGAAAAGCTAGAAAGGAAAAGGGAGAAAAAAATCACAAAGTTTAATAAACAGTAAATATTCAATAAGACAGAAGTGAACGTACGAAGTCTATGTGACTATGATAAATGCAAACAGTGTGAATTCTCCTATCAGAGACAAAGGGAAGCTGCTAAAAGAAAGATCTTAAATTACAGAGTAGGCAAAGGTAAGCCAGGCACATGTAAATAAATATAAAATAGGGCTTAGAATATTATTGAGATAAAGTATAATTTAAGGTCAAAAGCTACTGAATGGAAAGAACAGGTGGAGACAAAAGGAAAAAAGGTAAAATAGATGAAGAACATATAACAACCACGAACTCTTATGCCTCAAACAACATAGGGCAAGCTATAATAAAATAAAACACCCTAGTAGTTATAAGAAAAGCTTAGTTAAAAAACTAACCATGCTGAGAGGTTTACAAATACTTCTTTCAGTTTATCAAATAGACAAAAACAGAGAAGATTAGAAGAACTGAATAATTAAGTCAATGTGCTGCTTCTTTTTTTTTTTTTTAAAGATTTTATTTATTTATTTGAGAGAGAGAGAGAGTACATGCACATGAGTGGTGGGGGGAAAGAACAGAGGGAGAAGGAGAAGCAGACTCCCCACAGAGCAGGGAGACCGATGGGTGATGGATGATGCTAATGCTGGGCTCAGTCCCAGAACCCTGAGATCATGACCTAAGCTGAAGATGGACGCTTAACTGACTGAGCCACCCAGGCGCCCCTGTAATTTATTAGTTCTTTTTATGGCCATGCATGTTACCAGTTTTTGCTATGATTGGCAGGTATCTATGAAATAAGTATGTTGAAAAAGAAATTAACATCCTAAATAAAATCTTGAAGGGCACCTGAGTGGCTCAGTGGGTTAAGCTCAGGTCATGATCCCAGGGTCCTGGGATGGAGCCCCACATTGGACTTCCCTGCTCAGTGGGAGTCTGCTTCTTCCTCTCCCTCTGCCCCTCCTCTGCTCATTCTCTCTCTCTCAAATAGATAAATAAAACCTTTTTAAAAAACTAATAAATTACAAAAAGCATGTATCTTCACAGATCACATCCTCAGGCCCATGAATATCAGAAACTATAATCCCAAATACAGTTTCCCAAATTCTAACTACTTGAAAAACAAGAAACGTTCCTTTCTATAACCCTTGGATTCTGTCCCGACAACCCACCAAACCAAGCAACCCACCCTGAAACTGAAATAACAAAGCATCTAGAAACTTATAAAATAAGGATACTTCATATAAAAATCTACAGGGATATGGATATCACGAACATTTTTGAAAGACCCCCAAACAGGCAAAAAAGATAAACTGGGTGTCCTGTCTCTTCTCTGCTCTGGGCTATCCAATTCTCTGGACGTTCGTGCCTTTCATTGTTTTTGAGATATTTTACAACCTTGTGAGGCACAGAAACATATAATAATGGAAACAACTCATCCACAGGAATGTGAACGCACTTTATCTGGCAGAGGGCAGCGGATGTTGCCATAGAGACACTGAGCCATTCTGCATGTGTGTGAATTCAGTGTAGCATTTCTGATTACCTGTGTAACTTATACATGCACTGAATTCTCCTTTGAGTTTGTTGGAGCCTGTTGAAACCAATGCCCTCATTAATATTTTCATTACAGTTTACCCATTGATATTTTACATTTGTATGACAGTCATGATTTTAACTTTTAAAAAAAAATGATCTTTTAACATGGGTGAGGTTGCAATGGAAAATACACAGCTTCAAATGCTTTCATTATGAAAGGCTGAAAATAAGTGAACTTACAGGAAATTGGAATAACAAAACAAACAGAAAGAAAAGCAGGAAAAATAATTAATAAAAAGAGAAAAGCCGAAATGAATCAAATGGAAGAGGGCAAAGAAAGTAACTAACAGCAAAAGCTTTCACACTAATATTTTTACGTTTACTTTAATACAAATGAAAAATAGATAAACTCTTTGGCAGACAAAGGAGAAGACTGAAAATACAAAAAAACAAAAGCAGAAACCCTCCCCTCCTCTAAAACCAACAGCAATAGGAAAGCTGAGAAACTCCCCAAGCTGAGAAAATCCCCAAAGATTTAAAAATCATTTTAAGAGGATGGTAAATGGAATGTGAAATCCAGAGCAAAGTGAATAATTTTTTATTCTGCAAAACATAAATGACCAAAACTGAGCCACACGGGCTGTAAAACCCAGACTTGTCACTGTGGAAAAAGCAGGGAAGTTTTGTTAAGGACGTGCCACGAGAAAGGGCAGCAGCCTACGTCATTAGCGGATCACTCCCGACATAGCAAAGCTATTGCTAAATCGCTGAAAAAGAAGGAAAGAGCCCCAATTTATTTCCAGAGTAGCATCACCTACAACAAACAAGCAAAAATCAGACAGACCACAAAAAAGAATCCCAGAGATCAACTACACTTATGGATAGAGTTGGACAACTTTCAAGCTAAATGACATAATTGCAACCCAAGCAATGTGTTTGTTAGAAGAATAAGCCAACATGACCCAGGGCTTATTCAGGAATACCAGGCTATACGAATTCACTACATCAACAGACTTTAGTGCAAAACCCAAGGAGTTATGTCAAAAAACGGTGAAAAGATATTTGCTAAAATTCAGCAACCTACCCTGATAACAAACTCTAAGTGAAAACTGCAGTAGAAGAAAATGACCCAAGTACTAGAAAAACCACCCCTCAGAGGAACAGAGTATATTATATTAACTGGGAAAATTCTGAAGCCATTCACATTAAAACTGGAGACACAAAAGGATGTCAGCTCTTTCAGCTTTGTTTGGAGGCTGAGGCTAATTGCAATGGGACAAGGAAACAAAGTAGTATACCTGGGTGGCTCAGTTGTTGAGCGTCTGCCTTCGGCTCAGGTCATGATCCCGGGATCCTGGGATCGAGCCCCACATCGGGCTCCCTGCTCCACGGGAAGCCTGCTTCTCCCTCTCCCACTCCCCCTGCTTGTGTTCCCTCTCTTGCTATGTCTCTGTCAAATAAATAAATAAAATCTTTAAAAAAAAATAAAGTAGTATAAATATTACAAGATAAAACCACCTGGAAATGAGATGACTGTGTTATAACCATGATGTTATATTTATCAGAGACCAAGAGTTTCTAATAAATACTTATCGTCAATTAATAAGAATTGTTTTAAAAGATTTTGTTTTTATTTTATATTATTTTTTTAAAAAATATTTTATTTATTTTTCAACAGAGAGAGAGATACAGCAAGAGAGGGAACACAAGCAGGGGGAGTGGGAGAGGGAGAAGCAGGCTTCCCGCGGAGCAGGGAGCCCGATGCGGGGCTCGATCCCAGGACCCTGGGATCATGACCCGAGCCGAAGGCAGATGCTTAACGACTGAGCCACCCAGGCGCCCAAAAGATTTTGTTTTTAAATAATCGCTCCACCTGACATGGGGCTCGAACTTAAAACCGCAAGATCAAGGGTCTCACGCTCTACCAACTGAGCCAGCCAGGTGCCCCAATTAGTAAGAATTTTTGCTAAGGGAGCTCAATATAGACAAATATACCAAATGTAGCTATTCTTTATATGTTTGCAACAGTTATTTTAACAAGGAAAAATCCTATTTATAATTATAATAAAATTATACAATAATAAGGAAATATAGGCCTCGTATCATAAGAACTGATTGTATATGAAGAAAACCATATGAATAATGGTTAACCCAGGAGCTGAATAAAGGTTTTTGGGTGTAAGATTTAACATATTTTAATAAGTCATTCTTTGTATAAGTTCAACATCACATGGATCCATTTCTAATAAAAATTCTCAAAAGGATTTTTTTGGGGGGGCTTGAGAAGTACTGGATAAAATGATAGTTCATTTGGAAGAATGAATATCTAGGAATTGCTAAGAAAATTTTGGAAAAGAATAGCTAGAGGGAGGCTTTGTGATCCTAAAAGACAGTAAGGCTCACCTTAATGCTACTATAATAAAATGTGTGTTGCTGGCAAACCAGAGAAGATATAAAGATCAGTGAGACAAAGCAGAGCTTCCAGAAACAGATCCAAGTGTTTTCGAGAACTTCCATTTTACAGGTGAAATTAGGATTTCAGTAGCAAGGAAAATAAAATTGTATTTAACAAATGGTCCTGGCATATGTGGGCTGCCAAATTTCCATGTCAAATGTGTATAAATAGGAATTTTTGCTGCAGTAAGTTGCTAATAACCAAACAACAAATATATTAAAGGAAAAAACAAACCAACCAACCCTTTTCTCATCTCAGGGGAAGAGATGACGGTCCTAGAAAAAACAGAAGCCCCAAGTGAAGCAATAGAAGGCTGACTATAGGAAAAGAGAGTTCTTTTTGTGAGGTGTCAGAAGACAAAGGACAGGAGGGGAGAAAATGTGACAGACATGGGGTTCGTGTCCCCAGTGCCCAACAACTCAAGGAGAAACATGAGGGAGAATGTGTTTTAGGTTCACAGACAAGAAAAAGGCCAATGATCAACAAGTCTATATAGAGATGTCACAGAAATGCAGATCAAAACACCAGCTGGGGAGGGGCGCCTGGGTGGCTCAGTCATTAAGTGTCTGCCTTCGGCTCAGGTCATGATCCCGGGGTTCTGGGATCGAGCCCCACATCGGGCTCTCTGCTCAGCGGGAAGCCTGCTTCTTCCTCTCCCACTCCCCTGCTTGTGTTCCTTCTCTCGCTGCCTGTCTCTCTGTCAGATAAATAAAAATCTTAAAAACAAAAAAACAAAAAAACACCAGCTGGGGAAACGCACAGAGTCCAGATGGCTCATTTCACTCATCAGACTGACAAAACTTTGAAAGATTGCTAATAGCCAGGATTGGTGATCATTGGGGCCTTCACCACGGATGAGGCTACCATTTCGAAAAAAGCAATCTGAATCTATATGCAAGTACAAACTACAGACACTCGTTGTAACTCCAAAAGCACAACCAAATGTGAGCAATTGTGCAGGAGGTTGATAGCTACTGTTTTTAATGGCAAATGAAAACAAAACAACCTGAATATCCATGAGTAGGGAGATCGCTGAATAATGCAAGGTATGTTCACACTACCTTTTGCTTAAAAAAAAAAAACAGTAGAGATAGCCATATTCACCTGCAGTCCTGTTCATACATGGAATAGTACGAGCAAATGCAGAGAAATATACATAGTATGATACAATTACTAGAAAAATAGGAGAAAACCTTTTCTACATTGTTTTGAGTCTGTGTATGTCAGTATGAACACAGAGAAAACATTACTAACCTTCATAGGAGGAGAATAGGAAGGGCGCTGGAGATGATTGGCTTGGTTTTTGTACAATTCTGTATATAGTTTATTACAAGGAACAAGTTTTGCTGTTGTGGTTTGTTAAAAAAAATCCAATTATGCGTGTGTGTGTGTGTGTGTGTGTGTGTGTGTATGCATGTATAGGTGTGTATGGGGGCAGCAGATAGCTGGAGATATAAATATATAAAAGGAAATATATAAACAGAAAATAGTATGCTTGATTCAAACCCAACTCTATAACTAGAGTGGAAACCATACATACATAAACATAGAAACAAAGGAAGTCCATCAAAAAAGGAAGTCCATCAAAATGGCCACAGTTTTTATGTCTGGGTAGAAGATTACCAGTAACTTTGATTTTAATTTTTTTAAATTTTTATTTTTTAAAAAATTTTATTTATTTATTTTGAGTGTGCACAAGCAGGGGGTGGGGGGCAAAGGGCGAGGGGGAGAGAGAATCTCAAGCAGACTCGACGATGAGTGCAGAGCCTGAGGTTGGCTTGATTGCATGACCCTAAGATCCTGACCTGAGCAGAAACCAAGAGTCAGATGCTTAACCGACTAAGCACCCAAGTGCCTCAACGTTAATTTTTAAAAATAATATAATGTGGGGCGCCTGGGTGGCTCAGTCGTTAAGCATCTGCCTTCGGCTCGGGTCGTGATCCCGGGGTCTTGGGATCGGGCCCCGCCTCGGGCTCCCTGCTCTGCGGGAAGCCTGCTTCGCTTCTCCCTCTCCCACTCCTCCTGCTTGTGTTCCCTCTCTCACTGTGTCTCTCTCTGTCAAATAAATAAATAAAAAAAAATAAAAATAATATAATGTGTTTTGTATCTTTTCTACCTTGAATGCACATTATATGTCTAATCAGGGGGAAAAATACTTTAAAAGTTGAAGAGAGGGGCATTCTGGGAAAGAAAGATGTGGAAAACAGGTTCATGACAAAAGGAATTTGCCGGCTAAAACTGAATAGTTAAATAGTTTCTTAAAGAGCTGTAGGCGGGACACCTGGGTGGCGCAGTCAGTTAAGCATCTGACTCTTGATTTAGGCTCAGGTCATGATCTCAGGGTCCTGAAATAGAGCCTCGTGTCAGGCTCTGCGCTGGTGGTGGAGCCTGCTTAAGCTTCTCTCTCCCCCTCACCCTCTGCCCCTCCATGCCTCCCCCACCTAGTGCTCTCCCTCTCAGTTAAAAAAAAAAAAAGCTATAAGCAGTAATTCTAAAGCAGTGAAATCATTAAAATATTAACAGAGTGCGCTGCAAGCTTTTTCATTTCCTTGCCAAACCACAGTTAATGACTCATTACCACCATTGCTTATATGAAAATAAATTGTGGCACTCCCCCCCCCGCGAATTCTCAGAATTGTGTTCAAATATTAAGGATCAAAGAAAGGAGACAACTCAAACTTTATAGCTATTTCCTAAGGGAAGTTGATTTTCCTATTCCAACAGGCAAACCCCGAAGTTTCTGCATCACCATTTTGTGTATTTCCTTAGTTTATTACCAAGGAAAAAGGGAGGGGGGGATGGGTAATATCTTTATGTAAAAGTGAGGTGATCGGCATGAGAATTTTAATAAGTTTGTGTGCTACGAAAGTGAAAGTGATGAGGGCTCTGGTAAAAATGTAAGGGTTCTTGGGGTTCCTGGGTGGTTCAATCAGTTAAGCGACTGCCTTCGGCTCAGGTCATGATCCCAGGGTACTGGGATCAAGCCCCACACTGGGGCTCCTGGCTCATTGGGAGTCTGCTTTTCCCTCTCCCCCTGCCTGCCGCTCCCTCTGCTTGTGCTCTCTCCTCCTGTGTCAAATAAATAAAATCTTTTAAAAAATGTAAGAGTTCTCGTAACATTTTAAATATTCTTTCCTCACCAATCCTTGCTGACACTCTGTGAGAGCATGTTTCAGTCATTCAACATGTATTAAGAACCCATGAGGAGGGTGCCTGGGTGGCTCCGTCGTTAAGCGTCTGCCTTCGGCCCAGGTCATGATCCCAGGGTCCTAGGATCGAGCCCCCACATCGGGCTCCCCACTCAGCGGGAAGCCTGCTTCTCCCTCTCCCACTCCCCCTGCTTGTGTTCCCTCTCTCGCTGTGTCTGCCTCTGTCAAATAACTAAATAAAATCTTAAAAAAAAAAAAAGAACCCATGATGAGTTGAAGATAGCCCTCGAGGCTGGAAATTACGGCTTTGGTTACAAGCATGGGTAATTCTAGCTTGCTCTCTGGCGCCACCTACTGATAAAACAGCATTTTAATTCTAAAACAGTAACATTTGAATTTCCCTTTCCTCAATAGAGCCTACCCTTCTGAAAAATGTAGGTGCTTTTCCAATCCCACTCGTCTGGTCCCCGAGATTGCACAATAGTGATATTTTCAAACAATGGTACCTAGAAAACCATTCTAAATGTTAGTAGGAACTCACATCATATTTGCATTTAAACAGAAATGTCAGGTTTGTCAATCTCGTTCCAAAATGGAAATGGTATCATTGGGTCATTTTAGGCATCAGTAATACTTAAGTTGACTGTGAAGGTTGTAAGGTATCTGTATAATATTGATCGGAGGACTAAAATCCTTTGCTTCTTCAAATTCTCTTTAGTTATAGGATAATTCACACCCCATTATGCCCCAGTCATACTGTGACTCTAAAGAATCATTAACATTCAGTATATTTTACTCACGTATCAATTTATTAGGAAACCATTTCTTTTTTCTCATTAGCACTAAACATTTTTTGGGGGGGGTCAAGTATCCATGTAACATGATGTAGAAAATGGTCCTCATGCCAATAGATTTGTATCCATGTACTAAAACAGTAATAGCCCAGAGTTGGAGGAGGGGTATTTCAGAATGGTGACTTCAGAGAGGTTGGGAAGTCTCCCATCTCCCACACAAATTTAATGAGATTGGAAAAAAACCCTAATCAGAATCGGGAAATCCAGCTGGACAAAACAAAATGTGTTCACTACTCACTGCATTGAATTCCAAGCCCTAATTGGAATCATCTTGGCAACATTCTACAACAGTTAGAACACGGCGATTCCGAGGTGGTCACAAGCATTAAAAAATTATAGTAAGCAGTATAAAATTACGATTTATTACGAGGGGAGGGGTTTCACAACAATCCTTAAAAACATTAAGAGCAAACCTCTTACAGAAATCTTTTTAGGATTTCCTGTTTTTGTTACTCCTTTTCCCCCCTTTCTTTTGGTTTTTAGGTACTAATCTGGTATGGAATCCGCGGGACAGAGCAAGGCTGGGTGGGCTCCCCCTTGAATGATGGAGTAAGTCTGCTTGGGCAATTCTTGTTGGGAGGAGGAGGAGAATATAGGCGGGGCCGTGGTGGCCACAGCGATGTTCTGACCTCCGTCGCTCACCACTGTGACTTCAGCTGTCCCCTCCTGAATCAAAGCATTAAGGCCTTCAAAGTCCGTGCATGTAATACCCGAACTGGTGATGAAAGTCTGGTTGCCGGAGCCTTCCTGGGGGCTGCCGGGCGTCGTGGGGATGAGAGTCTGGTGCAGAGTGGCCCCATCGGCCTGGTCGTGAGTGGTCAGCAGGACAGCGGGCTGGGTCATCGCGCCCGCCTCGCTCGGACACCCTGAGGGCTGAGGGGGGGCGATCAGATTGACCTGGCGCAAAATCTGCAGCCGGCTGTTCCCAGGGAGTTCCTCTGGGTTCTGCGCCACCAAGGCGGGGGGTACGATGTTCACGGCGGCGGCCGCCGCCTGGATGATGGTGTTGGCCTGTGGCACTTGGTGCCCAACGATGATTTTGACTCGCCCCTCGCTGAACTGGGGCACTTGGCTGGGCTGGAGGGGCACCTGCAGGTGGCCCACGGTGAGGGGCGCGGCCGGCTGCTTGCTGGGGTCTATCTGGAACTGCAGGACCGTCACATCCGAGTTCTTACTCTCACTGTACTCACTGTGCTGCCTTTTGTGGCTGCGGAGCGAGTCCTCGCGCATGAACGAGGCGTCGCATGTATCACAGTGGAAAGTCTTCTTGGCGTCCAGCTTGGCCACCTGCCGGCTGCTCTGTCGGCCTGCGTCTTTCCTCTCCAAGGCCTCGGTCTTCACCATGTCCCCGTGGAACTTCTTCATGTGCTTGCTTAGGTTGCTGGGCTGCTTGGTGTCGAAGCTGCAGTAATGACACTTGAAGGGGCGGTCGGTGCAGTGGATGCGCTCGTGGATGCGCAGCGCCGCCTTGCTGGAGCACGAGTAGCTGCACTCGGAGCACTTCTCCGGGTGCTCCGACTGGTGCACCCGGCTGTGCTTACGGAGGGTGGCTTTGCTGTCACCCAGGAAGTCGCAATGCGGACACTTGAAGTTATTCCCGCTGTGCTTGATGCGGATGTGCGACTTGAGGTTGCCCTTCATGGTGCAGCGGACATTGCAGAACTCACACTTGAAAGGCTTCTCCCCCGAGTGCACGCGCATGTGCCTTTTCAAGTCCGAGCTGATTTTGAACTTGGCGCTACAGAGCCAGCACTGGAAGGGGGCGTCCCCTGTCAACACAAGGTGAGTTTCGATAAGAACAGGCAGGCAACAACCACAGCGGATCCCCCCGAAGCACACACCAGAAAATCGCTTATACCAAGGCAGGCGGATGGAGACCTTCCTACTGCAGCTGCTAGCAGCCCCTGGGTGGGGGTGGGGGGGGGGGAGAAAGGGAATGGGGGTGGGGGGCTTCTTTTCTTTCCCCAAACCTAAACCACCAGCACCGTTAAAAAAAAAAAAAAACCCACAAGAAAAACGGGAGACTGAAAAGAGCTATTCAATTGTCCCAAATAAAATCGAATTTGTGAATATACTTATGTTCTTTAAAAGGATCAAGCTATGGTTCATTTTGCTCATGTGCCCACTCTGCTAGTTAATGGTTCACAGTTGTGTAAATTTTGCATAATCCGTTGATTTTGATTGAGTTACATGTCGTAACAGATTCGAGGACACATTTTGGAATCAGTCAGCTCCATGCTCACTCATCAGAATAGTCTTTATAAAGCGATTGAAATGCCCAGCTTACGCTTCATGCAGATTTTTATTAATAAAGACGTGTTTATTGCGCAAAATTTATTTATCCCACATTGCCAGCTGCGTTCTTTACTCGTGAAGTTACGAAATCCAGCTGCTTGTTTTTTTTTTTTTAAATTCATGGTCGCTGAAAGATGAGCGGGGAAAGTGAAATTGCAAACATCTGAATGCACATGGTACTCCAAATTTGTTTCCTCAATGAATGGCAAGTCCGAATTTATCTAAGGCACAGATAGTTCAAGCAAATTGGTGACCCCGCCCATTTCAATATTGTTGAAGCAAGCCAAGTAGCAGCTAACATTCTTCGGTTGCTTCCAAGATGGCAGGCACTCTGCTGAGCACTCCACAAGAATGGTCTCATTTGATGCTCCCAACATTCCCACGAGGTGGGTGCTATTATCAATATTATTCTTAACACTACTGTACGAATGAGGCCTAGATAGACTAAAATAACTTGTTCACGGTCACCCAGTAGTACGTAGCGGGCTTGGATTCCAACCCAGGCTGGCTCCAAAGCTGCTATTCTTAGATGCTGGGTAATTATCTGTGCATGGGGCTCGAACTCATGACCCCAAGATCAAGAGTTGTATGCTCCATCAACTGAGCCAGCCAGGTGCCCCATGTGTGCTTTATTAATGCATTAAATAAGAAGATCTAGTGGCGGATCTGTAACTATAATTTCTCAATAGAAAAGAGCATAAATGATAGATTGATCGAGCTCCAACAACTGTTACGAAAAGATCTGTGATTCCCACTGGCGGCAATATGCACTATTCTCAGATCAGCTGCCAATTTTCAAATGGAAGGACACGCCCAATTTCAATACAGTTTGGTTAGTGAAAATGAAGATGTAATTTTTTTTCCATCCAAATTCATGGACCATCTAAAGTCTATTCATGGATCTCTGAGTGGAGGTATCTGTGGATCCAGAAGGAAGAATCCCTGCTCCAGAATTTTCTACTAGGTTTTCCTGTTACATCCCTCCTCAAATTAGTTAGTCTTTTTGCCTTTTTTTTTTTTTAAAAGCTGTCAGCAGACGTGAAACCCAGAAATACCAGATAACCAAATCTCACAGCTGAGTTGCAGAGTTAACAACACTTTTTGATATGAAAGCAAAGGTTTCCAATCCCTTTGTCATCTTTTTTTTTTTTTTTTCTTTTTTTTTAACCATAGATGTCTCAACTGAGGCGTACTGGTCAGTCATAGTTCCATGGGGCCATGAGCTCTCCAAAGCTAATGACTACGTTTGTTCTTGCCCCCCACGTGATCCTCACAGCGTCTAGCACCTCGCGGGGACTTAATGAATGTTGTTGAATGAACAAGCAGCTGATCTATTTAAGCTGACAGGTCTTTCTTGAGTTTAGCTTGCTATGAAAACCACTGATGATGAAAGAAGTCAATCTAAGCGATGAAAGGATACAAACAAAATCCTATTAGTTTTACAATTTGTAAAATCTTCTAAATGCCACGGATTTATAAAAGGGAAATGAACAGTCCATGGAGACATTGCATAAACAGCACACATTTACAGTTTTAGAAAATTCACCTTTCCTAGACCAACTTGAAGATGCTACTATCAATGGTAAGTTTATCCTTATAAGTCAAAATGATTCAGAACCACTTTCATAAACGAGTCCTTCAGGTCCTCTAACATAGGTGTGGGAGATTTCTGAAGAAAATCAGCTGGCCATTGGTTATGCCTATGTCCGGAACTTGCTTTAGTAGATCACAAAAACGTTCTCAAATCTTACCACCTCTCCTCCCTTCCCGTAGCCATGGCCTCTGCCATGTGTGCAATTATGCATGGTCTCCAGACAGGGGCAGGATGACCTGCCATGTCCCTCGACAATCATGTGACTAGATTTGGCTGATGGTATCTTCAGGAGACTTGATATAAGCAATGGCTTGAAATGGGCTTGTACACTGGGGTTTGCTTGCTTGCACCTCTGTCAGCCATCGCCATGAGATGATCAAGGCTGGCTTGGCGTGCTGGTCCCAGGAGGAGGGTGACAGAAATGTGGAGAAGCGCTGGATTCCCACCGCCAAGACCAGTGGACAGACAGCTCACAGCCGGCAGATTCTCAGACATGTGAGTCCAGCCAAGATCAGAACTGCCGAGGTGACCCCCAGCTGATCCCCACCATGCCACCAGAAAAGGTACGTCGTTGTGTCCAATGAGGTTTTGTGGGAGTATTTGTTACACTGCATTAAGTGTGACAACAGATAACTAATACAGAGATTGATATCTGGAAACAAGAGTGCTGCCATACCAGAAAATTAAAATATGTAGCATTGGCTTTGGGGACTGGACGGCAAGAAAAGACTGGAGAAGTGGCAGGGCACACTATTTAATGGCAAACATTTGGTCCAATTGTCACCTGCAGTAAGTTAGAAGATAGAGAATATAATATACCTGTTGGATTTGGGACTTGAGCAAAGAGATTAATTCTGGGCAGAAAGTGAAAGTGCCTTACGGGCTGCATATGATGAGGTCCTATAAGGAAGAGACAAACTCACACAAGAACTGGCCATTTTCTAAATGGAACTTCGAGAGAATAGAGCAAACCAAAGATGTGCTGGGTTTTAGATAACATATCTCACCTCCAACCAGCGAAGGGTTTTCAAAGTAAGACAGAAGCCGGGGGACAAAGGTCATATCCAGGGATGGGATCTCAGGGGGAGGACTGAATGAGAAATGAGGGGTGTGAATGTAGGGTTCTTCGTTAAAATCTCCAAAAGAACTGTTGGCGCCACGTAGGTTCTCCAGCTGGACAAGGATTCCTAGGGACGTCAAGGGATTCAGCCACAGAAGGTTATATGCCAAAAGTGCCTACAATGGGGTTCAGAGGAAAGGAGAGTCTCTGAAAGAATTGTGGGTGTGGCTTTCGGCACACAGACACAAAATTTTGCACACGGCTCTACCAGCAAACCTGTCATCCCCCTCGGCTAAAAGGAGACCTGCTTTTGGTAGGCAGGAAGCAGGCTGAGAAAGTTTTGCAAAGGTACTTTTTCCACTATTTTTTGGAAGGGGCTCAGGCAGCTGATGGGAAGGATGCTGCAGCGGGCAGAGTCAGGAACCAGGAAGCTGAGTCGAGCCCTAATCAGGGAACATTCTCTGTCCCCAGAGTGAGGGGACCTGGGGACATGTGCCCAGAGGGATTCTGGAAACCCGTGGAGCTGTGAATGCCAAGTGCCTCCCATTCTTCTCTTTTCAAACAGCAGGATAACTGGAAATACCCTGGCTCCGTGTCACTGCTGTACATTGGGAATGTAGGAACAGACGACTTGTCTTTTTACTTCAAAGGAACTCCAGGTCAAGAGAAGCCATATCCAGACCCGGGGGAGATCACGGGATCCTGGTGTTTGAGCCTGATCCTATGATGGGGTGTGACTTATGTGGGTCTTAGGAAGGCATGATTAAATCCACATGTCTGAGTTGTGCACTGACAGCGTGGTGGACTGTGGTGGTTTGCAAAAATGGTCCCAATTCTTTCCCCTTCCTCCTATCTCTGGCCTTTGTCCTGTAACCTCGTGGTGACCTCCCACCGTGGGTGAGCCCAGCCCCATCCCTGATGCCAGGCCCCACCACATAGCCTGCTTCAACCAAAGGGATGCAAGCAGAGGCTTGAAATGGGCTTACCCACTGGGATGTGCTTGCTTGTACCCCGGCCACTGTCACGAGAAGGACAAACCTGGGGTAGCCCACTGGTCCAAAAGGAGGATGAGAGGCACGTGGAGCAGAGCCAGACCAGCCCCAGCTAAGGCAAGTGGACAGCCAGCTAACCCCCCCAGGCAGCCGATCCCCAGCCAAGGTCAGTGGACACCCAGCCTTTCCCCGCCACAGGTGATTGAGCCCAGTCAAGATCAACAGAGTGTCTAGCCAACTGGCTAGTCCTTAAGTATGTGAGCAGTAATCGATTATAATCTGCCACTGAGCTTTTGTAGGGCTTGTTACACAGCATCACTGCATCCACAGCTAACTGATACACTTGCCAAAAGGAAACGTCCATGCTTTGTTAAGTGACCTACCCCGCCGAGTTTTTCCATGAAGCTATCCCATGCTGACCTAATCTGAGTATACTTTAAAAATGACCAGAATGCAGAAACTATGCGGACATTTATTAAAAACACATTGTTTATATTTATATCTCGATTTCATTTAGCTCACCTCCTCATTCAACACTTTACTAGTGACTAAGTTATAAAGTTGCATACAGATAGAGATGAGGTTATAAGCGCCATGTTTTTTTTCTCCCTCATTGACCGAGAAAGGCTCTTCTGGGTGGACGCAAAGCAAACCTGCCCACTGTGCGATGAGCAGACGTCCCCTGTTCGTTTACTTGGATTGTGACTCAGTGCCTTAAGGTGCTTCTCAGTAGCTGGTGGTGAGGAGCCCAGTGCGAGGGCAGCAGGAGGGACCTACCTGTGTGGGACCGCAGGTGGACGGTGAGCTGGCTCGAGTTGCGGCTGGCGTACGGGCAGATCTGACATTTGAAGGGCCGCTCGTCCGAGTGGATCCGCAGGTGCTTGTTAAGGCTGCTGCTGTCGGCCGCGGCATAGTCACACGTCTTACACTTGTACGGCTTCACGCCCGTGTGGCAGCGCATGTGCGTCTTCAGCTTATCCTTCCGGCTGAAGCACTTGCCACAGACCTCACACTTGTGGGGCTTGTCTCCTTCAAACACACACACAGATGGCATCAGAAAACAACCCTGAAGGAGAAAGAGGCTTACTCCCCACCGCCCCCACACCTTGCCTTATGATAAGAGGAATACTGGTCACCCAAGGATATGCAGGAAACCCCAAAAGCTAGATAGAAAAATCTGCCAAGAGCTAAGCTCTTGGGGGAGGGGGGGAGTTTCTTCTATTTTGCCTCTTGCCATTTTCTAGTTTCTCCTACATCGAATGGGAATTCCTTATTAATTAAAAATAGAAGGCGACTCAAATGTCTCAAGGAGAACTGAGGAAAATAAGGAACTGTTCATTGTCTCCTTCCGTTCTCTCCTTTTCCCGTTTTTTTTTTTCCCCACAGACACACCCTAAAGCTCAGAGGCTCTAAGTTTTCGGAGCGCTCTCGGCTGAGCAGCTCAAAGCTTCCTTCCCCAGCCCGGCCTGCAGCCAAGAGTCATCCTGTGGCGGCGCGGTCCCCGCCAATGAAATGGCAGAGAGGGTCAGTGTGTCCCTTTTGCAAAGTGACATTGCTTGCCTTTTACTTTCCTCTTTCCACCCTTCCTGCCAGCCGTCTCCAAGACATGGGGTGTTCGAACTGGCAGGTGAGGGCAGCTTGCCTGCAGATGGGGGAGCCCGTGCCCTGATGCGCTTTAAGGACACAGAAGGAACTTAAGTCCCTGGCTGATCTCGTAGGACAGAGCCGCCGACCTGCTCTAGACCACCTGCTTAGCTCCGGACAGTTATGCGAGAGACATAAACCCCTACCGCGTGTGAGCTGGGCTTTGTCACAGCGGCTTCATCTATATTCACTCGTGTACTTACTGCCCGCAAATGACTGCTGAGTTTTTGATGGATATCTCTCCAATTATTTGTGCACGCGTATTTTTGGTACAAAAAAACTTCTTGGCTAACATCAATTTAAATACTTTCTGAAAGGCACTGTGCCTCTCAATGATTCTCCTTAATCCCCTCAACAACTGGGATTAGAACCCACGACTGTCTTGCTTTCTGAGCCAAATGCAACAATGCCTCCCCATTGACCACTTTCTTGCACATAAAATAATTCCAATCGTCTTGTCACATCATTAAATCTCTACAGCATGGTTTTTAAAGCTCAAGTATTTCACTGGATAAATAATTGAACCAGTTCCCTACTGGGCCACAGAAAAGAATGAAGCAAACATGTACTACTGATGTGGAAAGATGACCAATATTAAGTGGAAAGCAGCAATTTGCAGTGACAGTATATATAATATTAATTTAGTAAGAGATGGAAAAAGTAGATTCTGTGTGTTTTTCGGCCCAGGATAGGTATGCTGAAATTTCAGAATGAGACACAGTAGACTATTAGGACTGGTGACTTTGGGCTTATATTGAATAAGGAAGGGGGCTCTGAATCAGGATTTCCCCTTTTTACTTTATATATTAAATATGTCCTTTGGCTAAATCCTAAACAGCCAAGTGCTAAAATCAATTGTCAGCCAAAGCTGATCACTACCGTTGTAGAGCAAACGTCTGGGATTTAGGAATACACCTAAAAGTGTATGAAAGATTATGATTTTATTAATAAAAAAATGTTAGTCAAATTTAAAAATCCACGAACAAGAATTTCTCCTGACTGTCAGTGGCTGATTAGCTCCTGTGGTCGCCGGGCTGTGTATCTGCCCCCCCGCCGGGAAGCCACTGGATGCTGGGGAAGAAGGATGGTTTCCGGCTAGCTCTGCGGGTGAAGAGCCCCCTAGGGCTCCTCCTGGCCATGGCCTCCTCTCCGAAAGTAACTAAGGTGAGGACACCTTATCAACTCTCCACCTTGACATTATTGGAGTTGCTGCAGTCACGTAGAAACTACCCTACGACCCTAAGCTGGGACACCAGCATGTATAAGGTGCTTCCTGAAGATTTGCAGAAACGGACTTAAGGTCACTGCTTCACTTATGTATTTAGAGTGTTTCCTTAATCCTTGTGAATAATGACAGCACTTTACTCTGGCAAGGATGAATATGCTGTGCTTGACTCGAATGACGGGATTCATGTTGAACCCCATTGGAGAGATTCACTCTTACGTCGAGAATGCTTACCAATACTTGAAACTTAATATTCTGATAATTGGAATAAATCCAAATGACGTGACACGGTGAGGTTGGTCAGAACAGGATGGTGACCCCAGTACGGCAAGGCAATCACTAGCCATGGCCAACAAATTTCAGAAATCACTGCTGGAGATTTCATCTTCCAAAGGTGGAGGCAGACTTTGGGCAATTAGTCACGCCCCCGCCAAATGTCAGTGGACCCCTAACCCCTACCTTATACACATTTATACACTCTGCAGTCACTCTCTCTCATTTGAATTATGAGTATCTAACACTTTGTTAAAAATAATCTAAATGCACTTCCTTCTCCATTCAGAAAATCTGGGACACATAAAAATAATATAATAAAGAAAATTAAAATCACCAGAAATAAGTACATTTTTCTTTTCCATGCATCAATCTTTTCCTCTCCTTTTACTTTTTTTTAAGTAATCTCTACACCCCACCTGGGGCTTGAACCTATGACCCCAAGATCAAGAGTCACACGCTCCACCACCTGAGCCACCCAGGCGCCTCATCAATCTTTCCCTCTCCTTTTAGTATTTATTTATTTATTTTTAAAGACTTTATTTATTTATTTGAGAGAGAGAGAGCAGGAGCAAGGGGGAAGGGAAGAGGGAGAGGGAGAAGGAGCCTCCCCATTGAGCAGGGAGCCCGACGTGGGGCTCATTCCCAGGACCCTGAGATCATGACCTGAGCTGAAGGCTGACGCTTAACTGACTGAGCCACCCCAGCGCCCCTTTCCCTCTCCTTTAAAAAAAATATTTATTTACTAAATTTCACCTTCAAAATGGCAAAAATAACACACACACACACTCCGTATCCAGTGATACAGTACAGATACATAAAAAAAATTTACTATTCTTCACCCTTATTCCTTTCTTTATCAATCATTACAAACATACCCATTTATAGGACCATTGCTTCAAAATAAGAATATGTACATTTAAATGTTAATTAATTCTGGCAGATTAATTGTCAAAACGGTTGGAGTCATTCACACTTCCACTAGCTAAATTTGCTCATATCTGCTCCAGCACTGGATTTTATTGCTTTACACAGTTTCTGCCAAAATCATGTACGGAAACAGCATCTTATTTTTATTGAATTTGTGTTTGTATTCCTGTGACAACCAGCGAGATTCCATGTCCTATCCCATGTCTGACTTGTCCAGATCCTTGGCTCCTAGCACAGAGCACATGCTCTGGGCTTATATGCCACAGAAATGTCACTTACCAGTGTGAATTTTTAAATGACGTTCCATGTCCTTCATGCCATAGGCAGTCTTGAATTGGCAACCTTAAAAAGGCAAGAAAAGATCAATTACAAAGGGAAACATAGTAACCTAAGGGTGGAGAAACCTGGCAGAAACTTCCTTAACCAAGTGATGAGCGTAAACCCCACGGTAAGCAGGACAAATGGGTATCACGTGCCTCCTGATATGATGCACCAAGAAGGACATACATCACGTCTGTGCTTCCTGCCCAAACTGCAGAGCCTAAATCTCATCGTGAGGAAACATGAGACAAATCCAAACTGAGGAACATTTTACAAAGTAACTGGCCTGTACTTTGCAAAAATGTCTAGGTCATGAAAGACAAAAGTTGGATTCAAGGAAACTAAAGAGATTGGAAAAGTCAAAGCAAATGTGTGATCATGAATTGGATCCCAAACCGGGGGAAAATGTTTTTCTTTTGATATTGAGAACATGAGTGAGAAGTTAATAAAATCTTAATAAGGGCAGTGGTTTGATAATAGTGTGTATAAATGCAAATTTCCCTTTTTTTTTTTAAGTAAACTCTCTGCCCAATGTGGGGCTCGAACTCACGACCCCGAGACTGAGTCACATGCTCCTCCAACTGAGCCAGCCAGGCGCCCCTAAATGTTAATTTCCTGATTTTGATGATTGTGCTGTGGTTTATAAAAGAATTTCCTTGGTTCTAGGAAATATACATTGAGGTATTTAGGGGTAAAGGGACATCAGGTCTGCAACTTACTCTAAAATGGCCTTGGGGGAAAAGGATGTATATATAGAAAGAATGATAAAGCAAATACAGTATGTTAACTTTTGGGAAATCTAGAAGAAGGGCATACATAAATTTCTGTGCTATTTTCACAGCTTTTCTGTGAGTCTGAAATTATTTCCACATAAAAAGTTATTACTATTTTTTAAAAGGAAACAACAATCTTTCTGGATGTCTTCCTAAGCTATAGCACAGAAAGAAAAATTCACAGTAACCTGGATCCTCATGAATCCCATTTCAAAGGCCTGCGTCTGTAAAAGTCTTAGAGTCCACGTGCACGGTGACCAGGGACAGCGAGAGATAGGTCATATGCAATGATGTAAATGCTGGCGGGGGAGGCTCTGCTTTTTAAGCCAGGCAGTTTAGAACACGTCTATATCCAGCTGTCAGGAATTCACGAGCTAGAGCCCTGGAATCTGTTACATGTCACATCCTCTATGTAAGCAGGACACAATGCTGCCTTTACCTGGATAGCAACAGTTCAGCCTTTTCTGAGCAGGTGGTGCTGTGGGCTTTTTGGCACGGGACTTGGCAGAGAGAGAGATGACAGTGGCTGTCTGGTTTTCATTGCTTTCCGTGGGCAGATAAGTTTGATAGCCATGTTCAAAAACAAATTCTGGAGCTGAAACTAGAAGGCAGGATGATTATTAGATTTCATAATATGAATACCCAATAGCTACTCCCTTTGCCTACCTTCCTTTCTAGAGAACGAAGAGGCTAAATTGCTTCCCCAGTCTCCTTTGCTGCTTAAGGGTAATCCTGTGACCCTATTCTAGTCAGTGAGACACTAGAGAACATCTTGGGCGGCTTCTGGAAAAGATTTTCTCCCTGATTAAAAAAAAAAAAAAGAGGCAGTTGAAGAAAAGCTCATTCTTGCTGTCCTGGTTGCCCATTTCCTATCTTTGCTGGAGCGAGGACATGATGCTTAGATCTGTGGCAGCCATTCTGTAACCCTGAGGGGAGAGAAAGAAACTCTGATGTTGAGCCAGAGTTCTGAAACTATCCAAATCTAGACTTATTAAATAAACAAGAAAGGCCCCTGTCATTTATACCAGGCAAGCTTTCTACTACTCCAGCCAAGTGCATTTGGTACTTTCATAAGCTTTATCACAAAATCCTAACAAACAGCTGGAAAAAAACTGATCAAAGGAATTCTGGCCCCAACTACAAGCACTCTCTAAAAACACAAATATTCCCAAAAGAAATCCTTGTATTCTTACTGAAGTTTTCAGAGGGACAAAAAGACCAACATCTTTATCATCTTTATCTTTATATTTATCATCATGAGATAAAAGAGGCAGTCTCAAATTTCTTTTTCTGCTTATAGATTTTTGTGACCAGTTTGTTAACTAAATTTATGGTTTTGGGTTTGGAAATGTTTTCTTCCTTTATTATATATAATTTGTCCCATGAAGATCTGGTTTCACAGGAGGAGTCAATATGACCGGGGGGGTTCTGTCTGTTGGGTGAGTTTGTCAGGCTGAGAGGCCCTAACGATGACTTTGAAAGCCACTGTCATATTCTGTTTCCCAAACTTCAGGCACTGAGTCACCAGCTACGGCATCTCTGCCACTGTATTTACAGAATATCCTTATTGAAATTGGCACAGGCTTAGTATCATTACCTATTTCGACTTTGCCTCGAGCAGTAATATCCGTGTCACAGGTCTGCGGTATTAGTTATATTTTCTCTTAAGACAAACATCACCTTTCTTTGAATATTAGATCGTATAGATTGTAAGATGCACCATTATTTTATGTACAATAAATTAAAAAGCTGATTATTATGAAGCAATGCTTTCATATTCCTTATTTTATATTTAATGAAATTCCTTAGAAATTGTGTGTTTATGCAACAAATTATTTTCAATTTCTTTGGGCATCTGTCAGGAAACCCAGGTTCCTTATCTCCCCCTCTTGAGGACCTCCAGCCATGATAGCATCACTGATGTGGGTCCAAGAGCACCTGGGTTCTACCAGCATTTTCTATTGGAGTAAATGGTTTCAGGGTTGCAACTGCAACGTGCATGGGGAAGTTAAGTGGCTTTTGTTTAAAGTTGGCCAGAAGATTCTGACAAAGGGATGTTCTGTCTTCACGCCAAGTCCCTTGGATGCCTGGATGAACCACACCTCCCTCTTGTTGAAATGTTTCATCTACTCTGTGGGGTTTGGCTTTTGTTCCTGCTTCCACTGCTCTGCTCAGTTCTCAGAATGGGGTTCCTAGCCAGCAGCACTGGACCTATGGAGGAACCTGCTACAAAGGCAGATCCTCAGGCCCCGCCCCAGCGCACTGAATCGGAACCTCTGGGGTGGATCCAGCCCAGCAACCCTGTGTTCTAACAAGCCACGCAGGTTGATCTGACATGTAATCAAGTTTGAGAACCACCGGTGTACACCGTCCTTTTCCATGTACCTCATCGGTGAAACTTAACCCAACTTTGTCTAATGGAGGGAATCCTTCTTTCCCAGTTGCTGCTTTGCAAGAAGTGCAGCTGTTTCTCCAACAACCACCATTTGCTTCATTAATATCAAGTGGACCCCCCGCTACTGTTTGCAAGTATTTCTAGGTACACGGTTACTTCCCATCCGTAACCACAATCATCACCCAATGTCTTAGAAGCTGTTTCAACGATGAAGCTCAATACACAGAGTTCTAAAAAATGCACACCGCTCTGCTGAAGTGACAGAACGTGTTCAATTATGTTCAAGTTTGTTCAGGGGCTCCCAAAGACATGTTTCCTTTTTTCTTTTGGTCACTGCCTCTGGGTTGACAGCAATCTCATTGATTCTGATGTGCACTTCCATTTCAGATATGCGAAAATCTATCTTTGAATTGATATGAGTCCAGGTCTGGCCACTTACTGGGTGTGTGACCTTAGGCCAGGTACATACCTCTCTCTTTAAAAAAAAAAAGAGAGAGAGAGAGAGAGATATTTATTTATTTTAGAAAGAGAGCAAGAGAGAAGGCACTAGTGGGTAGGGGAGGAAAGGGGAGAGAGAGAGAGAGAGAGAGAGAGAGAGAGAGAGAGAGAGAGAGAGAGAGAGAGAGAGAGAATCTCAAGCAGATTCCGAACTGTGCCGGGAGCCCAACGCGGGGCTTGATCTCACGACCCTGAGACCACGACCTGAGCCGAAACCAAGAGTCAGATGCCTAACAGACTGAGCCACTAAGGTGTCCCTACATAATCTTTTTGAGCCTCACTTTCCTCGCCTGGGGAATGGGGACAATTTCTATCCCTACCTCTTAGGGCTGTTGTGAAGATTAAAAATCAGGCACATAACACTGCTGGTGCTGTTGTCATTGTTCACAGACTTATCCAGCAAATGTTGATGAAGCACCTGCTGTGTGCCAGGCACTGTTCTAGGTACTAGAAACACACCAGTGAGCCAAAGGGACAACAATCCCTGCCTTCATGGAGTTGACGCTCTAGCTGGGAGTGGTGCAAGCAATAGATAATTTAAACATTCGCTATATAGCTTATATGGATATAGAGCTAAATGCTATGGAGAGAAATAAAGCAGAGAAGGGGTACAGGGAGTGCTGGGGGGCATGCAATTTTAAGTAGGGTGATCCATGAAGGCCTCAGTGAGAAGGTGACATTTTGGAATGTGGAAGCACCTAATTACTAATCGTTTCTGTTGCAGGTGGCTGGAGATCAACAGCCAACAAAGGGGCCTTGGGGCATCTGGTTACCAAGTCTTGCTGGAGCCTCTTGGCTGGCTTTGTAGAGGGTCATCCCCTCCCATATATCTCCCACACTTGGCTTCTTTCCAGGATGCCCTGGGAACAGCAGAGCCTACAGATACCCCAGGGAAAGGCTTTAAGTGGCCTTGGTCACTAGGGGGCTTCCTCAGGCCCTTTAGGTGTGATCTGAGGTTAGAGTCCCACTCATTCCCAGATGTGTAGAGTCCCACTGACCTGAGGCCAATTCTTTGCAAGAGCTCAGAGCCTCATCTCCTCTGGCTTGGCTATTAAAGTCAAGTCCCACGTTTACTGAGATCAGCCCCCCATGCCTCCATTAGCTCACGGCCTCACACATCTGCTGCGGGCTTTCGCTTTGTTCTTTTTGCCTCCCGGGGATTTCCCTTGCTGTGCTGTGTGTCCGGGTATGCACCCGAGAGCCTGTTTTTGCAGTTAGTCCTGGTCTGTAGCAGGAGCCCCTAAGGTGTCCAGTGATGCAGTTATGATGCTGCTTAAAATGTAAGACTGTTAGGGGCGCCTGGGTGGCTCAGACGTTAAGCGTCTGCCTTCGGCTCAGGCCATGATCCCAGGGTCCTGGGATCGAGCCCCACATCGGGCTCCCTGCTCAGTGGGAAGCCTGCCTCTCCCTCTCCCACTCCCCCTGCTTCTGTTCCCTCTCGCTGCCTCTCTCTCTGTCAAATAAATAAATAAAATCTTAAAAAAAAATAAAATGTAAGACTGTTATATGAATGTCACAGAGAACCAAAATCTTTCTCTCTGAGGTCATACCCACTGGTGTCTGAACCCGCTGGGCTCATGTGGACCAGTGGTATGGCTTCTTTTCCAAAAAGCTGCCCTTCAGATAATTGAAGACAGTTTTCACATCTTTCAGCCCATTTTGCTTCTACCTTCTCTTCTTCAATTTAAAAAAACTCCACTTTTTCTTTTCTTTTTAAATTAAAACTGTATATATACTTTTAAGATTTTATCTTTAGGTCATCTCTACACCCAACGTGGGGCTTGAAATTACAACCCCGAGATCAAGAATCGCATGCTCTATCGACTGAGTCAGCCAGGCACCCCTGTATTTTTTTTTTTTAATAAAAGTAAACACTAATTGTAGAAAATCTAGGGAGTACAGAATAAGTGTAGAGAAGAAAATAAAAGCTGCCCAAAGCAGCCATGGCAATATATCACATGACTATATACACCGCTTCATTGTACGCTCATTATATACTGTACTTTTTCTCTAAAGCACTTATCTCTCCTGTGATTAAATAATTACTTGGGAAATTATTTAATGGCCACCCTCCTCCCTTTGGTTGGATGAACCACCTGAGGACATGCCTGTCCTCTCCATCACTGTTTCCGGGCACCCAACGCAGAACTTGACAAAGGACAGGGGCTTAAAGGACATTTGTGAATTAATGACCAACCTAATGGCTAAGACATTCTTTGTATAGAGATTTTAAAAGTATAAAACTGGCATCATGGCTTAAATCATTTATAGTCTCCTTTTTTGTTAAAAAATTTTGCCATGTGAAGCTGTTTGGCACGCTATCGTCCATCCAAAACACGATTTCAAATGGCTACATACTATTCGTTCATTTTGGTTGTGGCATGGCTACATGATCTATTCCCCTGTCTTTGACACTGACTTGGTTTCTAGGTATTATTTTTATAAATAACACCTGCCCCTAATTTTTAATTGACCTCTAGATTCTTTGGCTACATTCCTCTAAAAGTTGAAGAATTGGTCAGAATGGTATGGTCATTTAATTGCTTGCTGACACTTAATTAAATTAAGATCCTTCCCAAAAATCTCAATCAATTTACATTCTCCCTTTACTTTCACTAGCTCTCGCGGGCTATTTGATAGGACAAAATGAGATCAGTTTAGTGTCATGCGCATTTCCTTTATAATTGGTGAGGATGAATCCCTTTCAACATTTTTTATCCATCCTCATACCTTCTATACTGAACTCCCTGTTTATGCTATTAGCTTTTTTTTCCTATTGAATTTCATTTTTTTTCTCATTGACTTGTACACGAACATTACAGATGAAGGATATTACTACATTGTCATGTATTCAAATCTATTGCTCTTTTCTTCCTATGTTGTCCGGGCCTACGATTCACATTTAGGGTTCTGGATCCAACTGCAAACTCAGAATTTATCTCCTGAGAGAAAAGGGTTTTCACCCACGGGGTGCACAGAGACCCCCACCAGCCAAGAGCCCCCGGGTGAGCCCTCCTTCAGCTCCCATCCCTGATTCCACCCCCTCTCTCTGCCGCAGCTGATTGGTCCAGCAGCAGATACCTGACAGGAGCCGAGCCAATCAGATCCGCTTGCTCGGAAGGTAGGAATGTGGACTAAGATACGGCGGTTTGGTGTGAACTTTCTTCTGGGGCGGGGGGTGGGGGTGGGAGACGGCCTTAAGCTTGGGGACAATCAGGCAGACAAGCTTCTTGGGATCTGGGGATCTCTTTATAACGCAGATTCGATTCAGTTCTGTAAACCAAGCCCTCACTGGCCTGCTTAAATTCCAGACCCTGCTCAGAGCCACGGACATGTTACCCCGAGGGGCGGGGGGTCTCCGGGTATCTGCACGGTTCACCAGAGCTTCGGGGGTTTCTGAGGCACGAACAAGTCTGAGAAACACTGTCATGAGGATTCTTCCACGGCGTGGTCAAGAGCGCAGATTCTGCAGCCAGTTAGCTTGGATTTGCCACTTTCTGGCTCTGTCATCTTGGACAAGCTTTTCACCCTTTTGTGCCCGAGTTCGTTATTGGTAAAATGGGGATAATAATTCTTAGTACCTGATTTGTGGTTCATATGGAGTGCTTAGAAAAGCGACAGCAAATAAGCACTACATCAGAATCGGCTGTTATTATTGTCAGATCCTCCTAGCAAATCATTAGTTTGTTTTACTAAATTGCTCACCTGCTCAACAACTTTCAATGGCTCCCCAGCTCCTTCAGAACGAAGGCCAGAGCTGAAGCATGGCTCCTACCACATATACTCTTTGTCATTTTTGTCATCTCTAGCCACTGTTACCAGATCTTGCCTTGAGCTTCCCCAGTTCTCAATCACCATTAGGAAATGTCTCCTTCCCACCGTCTTCCTCCCAAAGGCCAGGGAGTCTTTCAAGGCCTATCATACCTTTAATCTCACAATTTTCCCTCTGGTTTTCCCCACTGGGACCAATCTACTCCACTAACTCTCTGCACAAGACTATGCTTGTCACAGACGGCTGGGCTTGTATGTTACGACTAAATTCTCCCCCATGCGCTTGGAATTCTCCAAGGGCAAGCATCTCCACTATCTTGGCTCCAGCATCTGGCACACAACAGTCTCAATGCTGCCCTCGCTGGACCCTCCCGATGGGTCAGACACCATGCCACAGGCCACATGCACGCTCATTTAATGCTCACAGCTGCCCTTTCCTGTGCTCATTCCATTAACTGGTCTACTGAATGCCTATGGTGTCCCAGGCCTGGTGCTGGGGGGTGGGTGGGTGGGGGGGCAGGAAAACAAGACCGGATTAGGTCCCTCCTGGCAGGGAGATTTACAATCCAGTAAACTAGAAATTAAACCATTCATGTGGGGCCCACAGGCCAAACTAAGCCTTCAGATTCTCTTTCAAGGTTTTCAAAAATCAACTAGGTGGGCTGGGTCTTCCCCATGTCAATGTCCTCTGACCAGAGACCACCAGGGACACGGCTGTGGTTGAAGTTTGTCATTCAGTGTGCAAGGGAAACCTCAAACCATGGAAGTCATGGGGTACCTCAGCAACAGGGCTGCTACGAAGGACCCATTCCTGGTTGGGGGCTCACGTTAGGTGAGCTGCGGGGAGGCTGGAGGAAGCCTACCTGGGAGCTGTCAGGAAGTGGGGAAAAGCCTAGGGTTGGGTATCAAGAATCCTGAGCAGAGAAGGCTCACCTGGCGTAGGCAAAGAAGCAACCGCCCCTCAGATTAGTAGGGAGGGGATGTTTGATATCTTGTGCCTTAGACAGGGAAGGGAGGGGTCTCGTTTGGTCTTGTTCCACCATAGTCCCAGAGTGGCCCAGCTCATGCTGATGTTCTGTGAACTGTTCGTGTTCACCAGGAGAACAGCACGGCCTAAGCTGCGAGAGCCAGCCCAGCTCCTAGTCCCACCAAGACGTAGCTGCTGATGGTTCCTGGCTGTCGGGCTGCTTTCCTTTCCCAGCTGGTTGTCCACAGGTCTTCCCACTCCCTATCGCGGCGTACCTGTTGCTGCCTGGCCTCTGACAGCACCTGAATCCACTTCTCTAGCGAACTAAGGATTTCGTGTCACCAAATTACTAGTTAATTACAACTGAGGTAAATAAGTGCTGGGTGGGGAAGCGGTGAAACACCTAACCTGGGGGGGGGGCGGCGCAGAGAAACCCTGGCTAGCTTCTAGGTGGAGGTGACTTCTAGCCTGGGACCAAAAGAGTGGGAATTAGCCAGAAGGGGAGAGAAAGACCCTTCTAGGTCAAGAGAGCAATTCAACTACTATTGGTTGGGGGCTTGTCATGAGCCAGGTTCTGCACCAACATTTTCCATGTGCTGTCTCCTTTCATTTACACAGCCCTCTGGTTTGGTAAGTCAGGAGAGCTAACCCTGACAGCTCTAAGTGTCTTGCATTTAGGAGCCCTGGCTAGAACCCTCTGAGGTGAGTACTGTCATGTTACAGTTGGGGCAACAGACACTGAGATCCTGTTATGTGCCCAAGGTTACCTGGTCAGCAAGTGCTGTCGCTGGGAATGAGCTCAGGCAACCCGGCCCAGACCCTTTAACTGCCAAGCCCTGTGGTCTCTCTCTTTATTCTTGTCCCCACTTGAAAAACGAGACTCCAGGAGCTCTTGTAACTGGCCACAGTCATGAGGCTCCTAAGTCCCTATGTGGCCAAGATGCCAACTCAGGGGCCTAACTCCTAAACCCCAAGATTTTCAGAACTTAGAAAATGCAAGTGGGATGCTAATTGTTTCCACCAGCATCAACATTGAATGTTACCGCACCTGTAGGAAAGTTCTTAAACCAAATGCCAAACAAAAGGCAGCTTTCAAAGCTAGCAGGCAGAGAATACATTTTACTTTACATCCAACTGTTACTGAACAGAGAAGAGACAGAGATGGGACAGAGATGAGCTGAGTGAGGAAGGGTCTGGCTTTAATCACGGCCTGAGAGGCAAAAACAAGTTTGGGCAATGTCTGGGTGAGAATATCTGGGGAAATCTGCCCAAGTCGGGGGTCAGACTCTGGCCTTGGGCAGTGAGTGACTCTCCACAGTGGCTGGGACCTGGAATCCCCCAGGAGCTTGTTAGAAATACAGATGCCGGAGCCTCAGCCCCCGAGCTTCGAATTCAGGAGGCGAAGCCCGGGCACCAGTATCTTTAATAAGCTCCCCGGGGATTCGGGTCCATAGGCAGCGGGGGAACAGCCACTAAGTGGAGCATGGAAGCCTGTGCAGGTGGGGAGTTGGGCCCAGAAAACCAAATGGAACAGTGTGAAAGGAGGGGAAAAAAGCAGGCTTCTGCTTGTTTTGTGGCAGAGAAGCCAGAACGATGAGGAAGAGCCGCTGAGTCAGCCAGAGACAGAACATACTGCAAATCTTGCCACCTGTTCATTAATCGCGACGTTAATAAAAGCAGTTGTTTACTGAGCCCAATTATTCTATCCCAGACCGTTTATGTGGATTATTACAGAGTCCTCCAATAACACAATGATTACTAGGTAATAGGCACCTAATTCTATTACCTAATAGTATTAGGTGCCACTCGAACCCCTTTTTACAGATGAGAACTATTAAGGAGAGCAGAGGGCGACTTGCCCGCAGTCTCAGGCTGGTGGGTGGCAGACAGGGTTGCAAGCCCAGCCGTCTGTCTCTGAAACGTGCAGCTCCCCGCAGCACCATGCGGTGGGTGCCACGGTGAGCTGGGCGCACCGAGGTCTCCAGGCTCGGCCCGAGTGTACAGGGCGGCCAGCAAGCCCCAGGCATGCCCCCCAGTGAGTGGTCCCAGGGCAGTGGAAATGCCAAGGGGAGGGTGAACATCTTTGAGCAAAGACCTAGGACAGAAGAAGGAGCAGGTATGTGGGTGTGGGGTCAGCTTTACTGATGGATGGGAGATTGGGGCAGCCGCTCATTCCCTCAACAAAGACCGGTGCTGGGGATCCAGTGGTGGACAGGGGGGGTGCAGCCCCTGGCCTCATGGTGCTTACAGCTCAGGGATGGTTTAATGACAGGGACCTGACCTGGGCCGGGCGAACAGTGTGTGTGTGGTGTCAGGGAAGGGGTCTCTGAGGAGATGCTTTTAAGCTCAGCTTGGACGTACGCCTAAGAGTCAGGTCCAGGCAGATGGTACAAACTCAGGCTCTGAGGCAAAGAAACGTGGCTCATTTGGAAGAGAGAGGACTTCATCTTGGCTGTGGCCATACAGAGTGAAGGGGAGTGTCCTGAGATGAAACAAGGTCCTCTGTTGGGAAAAGTATTTCAGGCAGAGGGAACAGCACAAGCAGAGCCTCAGAACCCGGAAAGGTGCAATGGCCAAAAATAAAGTGTGGGCCTTGAAGCCTCCTGACGTTTTACAGGTTTCACACCCAGTGTGCGGGGTTACTGGGAGCTTGATTTTGAGGATGGTGAACAGGGAGAAGACCACTAGGGTAAAGGCCAAAATGCCTAAGTCCCAGGACTGTCTTGAACTCGTGGTGGCCCGTTGGCTGAGTCTTCTCCCCACTTGCGGCTCCCCTTTGTCCAGGGGGAAAGTAAGGAGGTTGTACCCAGGCCCACTGCTAAGGTGGTTTTTAGTTTTAACACTTTCTTGGTGACTTCCTCTGGGATGATTATTAAGATAAACTCAGAAGAAAGTGGGAGAACCTCCAGGTGCTTTTTTTAAGGCTTGTGAGGTGATCAGGTAATTATATTTCAGTGTTTTAAGAACTCAGCAGACATTATTTTGGACACATTAAGGAGACAATCCCCAAACTTTGCTTACTGCCAAAAAAATTCGAACACCACACCAATACAAAATCAAGGAGGTGAAAGTCGGTTCCCCCCTTTAGAGGTTCTTTCCATCCCTCAGCTCCAGGTTAACTATCTGCTACACACTGTCGGAGAAAAGTCTAGAAAAAGCCTGTGGGCTCAGTCAGGCTTATCAATGTATTTCATTTGGCTGACAAAGTTTTAAAATTTGGGAAATTTTACATTTTTCAGCTTCTCTCAAAAACCTAAACATCTAACTGACCGGATCCAAAGGGCAGCTGTCCCTTCGGACGGGTCATGTATACTTACTCTACTTAACCAAGTCCCCACGAGTCCCCATTACCTTACGCATAGCTTGCTTCTTTCATTAACATCACCTGCCTCATTCCTGTTCTAGAAGCTGCCTTGAATATAATACTATGTAAGCATGCACATGTGTGTTTTTTTACACTTCCCCTGAGAACCTTTCCGTATCTCTACAAAGCTGTAGCTCCCCTTTTCAAGGTTAAGTCATATTTCATTGTCTGAATCTCTGATGCTTATCTAATTTGTTTTCTTGATGTATATGTACAAAGGTTCCACTTTCTTTATAGCATATACTGTAAATGAATACTCTTATACATCTGTTTATAAAATTTTACGGATAAAAGGGTAAGTGGACTTGCTAGGTCAATGTGTTTATGTACATTTTAAAATTTGAAAGATTTTAAATTTAAGATGTTAAATTTAAAAGATATCACGAAATTGCCCAGGTTATATGAATTTACATCCCCAGAAAATGAAAGCAGTAGACTGTCCCAGGCCTTCTTCTGACTGGCATTAATTTAATTACTAAGGTGACGGAGCAGCCTTCTATGTTCAGTGGTCTCTTGTACATCATCTGTTGCCCTTTGCTGACTTTTTCATTTGGTTCTTTTTCTCTACCTTTATTGATTTTTAGGAGTTCTTTATATATGAAGGACATTAAGCCTTGGTCATCTGTGTTGCAGTTTTTTTTTTTTTCCCCAGCTGTTGGTCTTCAGTTTTATACATTGTTTTTACTTTGGGAAATTTGTAACTTTATTTGTAGCCACATACACGATGGTTTTTCTTTTGCCAGAGGGGGCCAGCCTGTCTTCTTTGGTAGGCATAGTATTGGTATATCTATTATATATATTTTATTATCATATTTATAATGACATATATATTATATATATGTAATTATTTTTTTAAAGACTTTATTTTTAAATAATTTCTACACCCAATGTGGGGCTCAAACTCACAACCCCAAGATCAAGAGTCACATATTCCACCAAATGAGTCAGCCAGGAGCCCCATATATTTTAATTTTAAAAATCTGAATGCCTTTAGCTAAGGAATACACTGTCTGTTTCTCCACAGGACCCAGCAGTGCCTGCACTATCTATTTCATAAATGGGTGACTTCACATTTTTAAAGTTGTCTGTCTAGTCCCTTGAGACAGATCATAGAAGTGCAAGTAAAGGTACATGTTAGTGTGAGTGTGTGTCTGTGTGTGTATATTTACTCTAGAACTTTTATGGTTTCACTGTGCACATTTAAATTCTGGATCCATCTGCAATTTATTTTTGGTGGAGTAAGTGAACACAACCAAGAACTAGGATGAACTTTTCTATTTTCCTAGCTGGCAACATGGGGGTGGGGTGGGGTGGTGGGGAGGCATCAAAGCCCATTGGTAAATTAAAACAAAAACAACCCCCCCCATGTTTTTGGTCCCTTTATAAAAATAATGCAAATTCTGGGATCATACCCATACCCATACTCCCACCACCCAAAATAACTACTTTCTTTTTTCATGCAATGTATTTCCTGCAAGTATTTTTTTCCCTTAGTGTATACAGGTTTTTGTTTTAGAAATCTGCTTTTTGTCTGTTTTAACATGTGACAACATCTATAACAGCTAACAGTTAATGTTTCCACCCAGCAGTTCTCAAACCTGGCTGGGAAGCTGGCTTCCCAGTGGAGCTTGTTAAAAATAATGAATCAGCAACTCTACAGGGTGGACCCTGGGAATCTATATTTTTAATAAGTTCCACGGAGGTGTTTGGGACATAACCAGGCCAACTCTAACAGTCCCCCCGGCCCCCCCACCACCCCGGCTGTACCTGTGATCGTCTGGGTCTCGGAAGTGATGGTTCTGGTGGTGGTCTGAGTTTGGGTGGCAGGCACTGTTTCTTCAGATACAAACTGGACCGTGCTGGGGGCTGCCCCGGACGTGCTGGTCAGCTGGCAGCCACTTTGCTTGTGAGCCACAAAGGCGTCCAGGTTGTTAAACTGCTGCTTGCAGATGCCACAGATGTGGATGTCCGGAGTGAGCTCAACCAGCACCGTTGTGCCACCTGGAACTCCACGGGACAAAGGGAAAGCCACAGGTTAATTAATTAATTTCAAACAGCTTGAAATTAGAGCACAAACCCAGATTCATGGTAGAAAAAAGGACAGTGGCAGAGATGGCTAGTGGCTGGCCTGATGTCCATTCTACTCCCCTCTTCTCCCTTAGCAGCAATGTTCCCAAACCCCAGGGATTGCTGCCTGCGGGGGCACTAGTGGCATTTTATGCAAGAAAGTTCTTTGAGGGATGCCTGGGTGGCTCAGTCAGTTAAGCATCTACCTTCGGCTCAGGTCATGATCCCAGGGTCCTGGGATCGAGTCCGACATCGGGCTCCTTGCTCAGCGGGGAGCCTGCTTTTCCCTCTCCCTGCTGCTCCCCCTGCCTGTGCGTGCGTGCTCTCTCTCTCTGACAAATAAATAAAATCTTAAAAAAAAAAAAGTTCTTTGATGTGCAGGGCTGCTTGCACTTTGAAGGACCAGTAGCCATGTCCTAGCCCAGCGAAAGGTAGTTTTACTCCCCAATCATTATGAAAACCAATCCCTCCACTTTTATACCCCCCTCCCCCGACCCTGCCATGAGAACTACTAAATAATCTTGGTTCCTTACATGCATGAGAACTTCTGGGAAGTTTGGCTTTCATAATAAAAAGGGATAAGACATGAATGGCACTGGTTCCCTCTTTTGGCCTTGAACACAGATGTGATGCCAGGAGCTTCTGCGACCATATTGTTATTATGAGGAAAATGCTAAGATCCCTACATCTGCTGATCTCTACTTCTTTGATTCCCTAAATCAACTAATTCATGACTTCTCATTAGGCTGGTATAGTTCAGTTTGTTACCTGTAGCTAAAATTCATTCCTAACTGATAGGGACATTGTCTTTCAATAGTAGTGATGCCAAGTGTTAATACTGTGTTAACATTTGCAAAGAACTTACCATAATATCTGGCACTATTTTAGAAAGTGCTATGTAAATGTTGGTTAAATGAAGAAATACAATCAATTAATGTCTCTAATATGACTACCTTAATTCTTATTTTTTAAAATTTTCTTTGTCTTATTATAAGGAAACTCATGTTTATAACAGAAAATTTGGAAGAGAAGAAGCAGGGGGAAAATCACTCACAATCTTTCCACCTATGTGTACCATGAACATTACAAAATATTTTCTTCCATTTATTTTCTTTATGCTTAAAAATTAAGATCATAATGTACTGTAAAATTAGTCTTTTCCCCACATAACATTGCATAAGCATTGTGGCTAGATCACTAAAATTTTTATAAGTATAATTATTTAAAGGGTGCCTAGGTGACTCAGTAGGTTAAGCACCCGACTTTTGGTTTCGGCTCAGATCATGATGTCATGGGTGGTGAGACAGAGCCCTACAGCGGGCTCCGTGCTCAGTGGGGAGTCTGCTTTGAGATTCTCTCCCTCTGCCCCTCTCCCCACTCTCTCTCTCTCTCCCCTTCTCTCAAATAAATCAATCTTTAAAAATATATATAATTATCTAATAATACACTATTCTGTTATCTATGCATCATCTCAGTACTTAGAAGGTCTTTATATTATTTCTAATTTTCCTCAAATCTAAATCATATGAGAACTACCTTTGTGCATATATGGTTGGTATATATGAATCATAACTTTCTGAAAATTTATAAATATTTATATTATGTTCAATTTTCCTCAAGTCAAGCTAAGACAAAAAAAGCTCTGTGTGGTAATACAATTTGTTTGACTTGCTAAGGAGAGCTAGTGTGGGCTGTGTTGTAATGTTTTATAAGCCATTTTGCAGAGCGCCCTGTGCATTTAAGTACATCGAAATCAATGGATGGAAGGAATGAAGCTTTTTCTATTTCTCTGGAACACTACCTCCCTGCAGCCGAGGTGCCTATGAGACTAACAGGAAAACAAGGAACCGGAAGATGAGGTGACCATATTGATGAGGATTCCTTAATGCTCCAACAAGAATGATACCCGGTATGAAAGGGTTTTAATGACAGTGTCTCCAGTATGTGGCAAGTGCATACGCAATGACCTAGACTTTCCTTAGAATCCCGACACTACAGTTGACAAACAGTGACTTGGGCTTGGTCTCTCTCATCTGTAAAATGGGTAGAAGTTTCTGTTCCGTAGGACGGTTAAGACGATTAAATAAGATGGTGCTTGTAAAGGGCCAGCACAGGGGTCTCCGTGTCCTGGCAGGACACCCGGTGGGGTTATTACTGAGATACCCTATTTGAATGCGACAGTATCCCCCTCTGAAAATTTGGAATGATAAAATATACCTAACCTCCTGCATTTGTAGTGAGAATTAATAGACCAAACAGAAAACACTGGGTACAGGTGCGAGTTCAACAGCAACAAGAAAGAATTCCTTTATCTTCACTATGTTCTCCAAACCTGTACCGGCATCAGAACAATTGGGGTGTGTGTGTGTTAAACATGGACATATCGGAGCCCCACTTCGGAGATACTGAGTCCTAACGGAGGTAGGGTTTTGAGAAATCTGTGCTTTTCCACAAGTTATGCAAGGAATACCCAGCCAAGTTTGGGAGGCAATGTCTCCACAACAGCTAACAAGCTAAGCGCTTACTATGTGCTAGGTGTCTGCAAACCCCTGTGCCACGGGGTCGTTTTCAAACTGTGTGTAACCGAACCGCTCAGCGTCTGGCCACAGATCCCCTCCCCCACGTCCCCCATCTAATGGGTGGGGCCCAAGGAGCTTTTTTCTTTTTTTAAATAAGCGCTCGCGCTCCCAGGTGGCCGGTTTGCGCTCAGTCTCTGGACCACACTTTGGGAAACAATGCAGCGGGTGAAATCAGGTACTTGAATAAGGCTGCTGTCCTCATCAGGAAAATTAAAATGAATCCCAAACTCAAAGAAAGCGACCACCGCCCCATTCCCCATTCAGATCTCCACCTTTAATGTGTAAAAGGCTTTCCAGTGCGCCGTCAAGCCCAGCCCGCCAGACATCATGCAACCCTCAGATCCCCAGACTTCAAGGATTTTAAGCCACCGAGGCAGAAGTTTTCCCATCAGCGTAATCGCAGTTACCCCCAAATCCCCCCAAACTCCGCCGGGGGGGGGGACGGGGAATGCCCCGAGGGGGTGGCGATTGTCTGAACGGCATGCCCTCCCCCACCGTTCCCTTACAAGGGGTCTTGCGAGGCTGGAGAGCGCCCCCCGCCTTGCACTGGGTTGGGTGCCCCCATCCTAAGCCCACTCCGGCGCCCCCTGCACGGCGCGCCCGCCGCGGTGCCCGAGACGCCGGCTCGGGGCCGTCACCCCGATTTCGGGGCCCCGGGCCTGCTCGCTGCGTCGCAGACGTGCTTGGGCCCGGGCCCCGGAGCGCGCACTGGGCCCCGGAGCGCGCACTGAGCCCGGAAAAGCACTTACTTTGCACCGAGCCCGGGAAGCTCTCGCCCTCGCTGCTCGCGTTCATGGCCACAGACTGGGAGGTCCCCGGCCGGCCGGGGTGCCAGGGTGGGGGGCGCTGATCTACATGGTGCAAGGACTTTTCCTTTTATTTTTCCACACCCCCCCAGCCTTCCTTCTTCCAACTCCGCCAGGCGGGGAGGACGGATGTAAAGCAAGCTCCACTTCCGCTGCCTAGAGGGCGCTGGCCGGGCCCGGCCGCCCCAGCCTGGCTTTGCATCAGCGGCTCCCCGGGGAAGCTGCGGGCCGATCCCGATGCCCGGGCCGCGCGGCCCCGGACCGCGGAATCCCCCGGGATCTGGACCACTCACAAACGTCCCGGCGGGTTGGGCAAGCCCTGGCGGCTCGGGATGCGCCCCCACCTCCGGCCGCTGCAGCCGCCGCCCGGCCCGCACCCCTGCAGTCGTGGCCGACGCGTTTGGCCTCCCCGGCTCGGGCGCCTTTGCACCTGCCGCTCTGGGCGTCTGGTCCCCAAGGCGGCGCTCCCGGGTCGCCGGGATGCTCTGCGGAGGGGGACCGCGTCGAGCTGCGGTTGGGGGGTGGGTGTGCCGGGCGCCGCAGGCTTGGGAGAAACCCCAGCTGAGCGTCAGTGGCGGGCAAATCAGCAGAGCGCTGGGCGGGTCCCCTGCCCAGCTATGAAATAAAGAGGACAGTGATCACGTGGATCCTTAGATTAACAACTAGGATCAATCGCCAAAGGCGCCCTGCTCCAGCGTTCTGCCCACTTTATCGTGCACTGTCACCTGGAGGGCTCGCTAGAACACAGACTGCTAGATCCGTCCCAGAGGTTCTGACTCAGTAAGTCTGGGGCGAGGCCCGAGAACGAGCGTTTCCAAGTTGCCAGCAGTTGAAATCCCAGCTGATGATTGACACTGTCCTCTCTGATCTGTGTCCGCTTGGCCAACCTCATCTCCTACAACTCTCTCCTTTACTCAGACTTCAGCGCCAAGCACTCTCCAGCCTCAAGTCTCCTACGCTACTGTTCCCATCTGCCACGCTCCCTACTATCTTTGGGTCTTGATTCAAACTCCCGTTCTTGGAGAGCCCAGTCTTGGCTAGCCCATTTTAATATTGAAGCTCCCTCTTCCCGCACCCAACCGTTCCCTGTCTTTTTCTGGTCTGCCTTTTCTTTCTTCTTAGAACTTATTACATTTAACATTATGTATCTGGAGTATATCTATCGACAGGTGTTTTACCTGTCCCCCCTTACAAATTCAAAAGTTCCCAAGAAAGTGGGATTAAAAAAAAAAAAAAAAAGAAAAATCTCTGCTTCACTGATCTGTCTATCCCCAGCGACTTGGCCTAGGGCACATAGTAGGCTCTCACTAAATATGACTGTATAACTAATGGAATTTTCCCTGCTGCTTCCTTTAAGGGTTTGTTCATTCCTCCACCAATTATTTTTATATATAAGTGTTGCAATAGACCAGACACTGCCCTAGTCCCTGGAGGTACAAGGGTGATCCAGATGATTTGGTGCCTGCTCTAATAGAACTTGGCTAGTGGCTAGTGATTCCGTCGACATCAAATAGTCAAATCAGCAGTGTGATTTCTTTCTTTTTCTTTTTTTTAAAAGATTTTATTTATTTATTTGAGAGAGAGAGAGAGAGAGAGAGAGAGAGAGTGAGAGTGTGTGCACAAGCAGGAGGGGGGCAGAGGAAGAGAGATAAGCAGACTCCCTGCTGAGCGGGGAGCCCGATGAGGGACTCCCTCCCAGGACTCTGAGATCATGACCTGAGCCAAAGGCAGATGCTTAACTGCCTGAGCCATCCAAGTGCCCCGCAGTGTGATTTCTTAATAATGATAAGGTCTCAGAAGACGTAAAACAAGGTCATGATAATGACCACAGGAATAGTCAAGGAAGGCCTGTGAGGAGGTAATAATCGAGAGCGGGCAATATTTGAAGGTGGGGGGTGGGGGTGGCAATTCCAACCTGAGGGATTGGCAGGAATGAGCTAGGTGTGAACTGGCCATTACCCACCAGTCCCACTGCACATCTACTGCTCTCCTCTTGCTTTGCTCAGGCCAGCACGACCTGCCTTCTTGCCATCACGCCAGGGGCTCTGCATCTGCTCCTCCCTCTGCCTGGATTGCTTTTCCCTGGTCTTCTGCAGGCCTGGCTTCTTTCTCACCCAAGGCCAAATGGAATGTCACTTTCCCGGGGCAATTTTTCCTGTCCCATATCTAAAGCACCTACTCCTCTTGGCACTCTACCACATCACCTTCATTATACCTATCCCTAGCTAACACGATCCAGAAAGGCACTGCAGCTTAGGGCCATGTTTATTTTTGAATGCTTGATAAATGTTCACATATGTGCACACCTGGGTAAGTCCCACCTGGATCAAGGTACAGAACGTTTCCAGCCTCATGACCCTTCCCAGTCAGTGCTACTCCAGCTCCCCAAGCCCAGAGAGGTAAGCCCCACTCTGACTTCCTTGTGCTGAGAGCAGTATTCTTCATATCAGCCTGAAGAGAAGAAACATCTAGAGGGCTTGGGAGCAACCAAACTCTCAAGTCCCAATCTAGACCTACTGCAGAATTTCCTAGGGCAAGACCTGGTAATTTACATATATTTCCCAAGTGCCTCAGGTAATTCTTGTTGAGTATAAGCCTGGAGTTTACCAGTTGGTTCTTGAGTCAGCTTGTCCACCACCATATAAATCCTTGAGCTACGTGGGTGACTTTGGGCAACTGCTCTATGTCTCAATTTTCTGTAAGTTGAGTTAAGTTCATCAAATTTTTTTTCAGAGGAAATCAGTCAATATGTATAATGTGCTTACAATAGTGCCTAGCTCATATAACTAGGCAACAAATCCCTGCTCTTCTTCTTATTTATTTATTTTTTATTTAACTTACTTGGTTATTTTCTATTTTCCTACCTGACTGTGAGCTCCAGGAGAGCATAGATCTGGCTTGTTTTATTAACCTTGTATACCCAGAGCCTAGGACAGGGTCTGGTACACAGGGGCCTCAATACAGTTTTTGTTGTTGAATGAATTTATGTATGTTTCCATCAGCTCCATTTTGAACATTTGCTACTATGCCCAGCCATACTTTCTCTTGTATGTGTAGATCATTGCACTGGTTTTTTTTTTTTCTTTCTTTTTTTTGGCTTCAAAATTTCCTCTTTTCTTATTTTTTTTTCTTCCTATATTTGCTTTTCTTATTGTACAAGTATTACAAGTTCACTGTTAGAAATTTGGAAAAAATACAGAAAAATATAAGAAAGAAAATAAGACCCATTTATAAACCCCTACCCAGAAATAACATTAAAAAAAATAAGCTCTACCCCCAATGTGCAACTTGAACTTATAACCCCAAGATCAAGAATTGCATACTCTACTGACTAAGCCAGCCACGCACCCCCAGAAATAATATTTTGATTGATATATATACTGAAACTCTTTTTTTCTCTGTGTCTGTGTATATATATCTATATTCATAGATAAACACACAAGTTGTGTTCATATATTTTATAAAAATATGATTTTAATTTACATGCTGTTTTTAATCTCCCTTTTTGTGTACATATTATGATGCTTATTTTTAAAGATTACACAAATAATACATGGCTACCTGAGATCCCACCGTCCAGAGACAACCAGTATTCACATATGTACTATATATCTTCTTAGATTTTTCCATAGAAATACAATAGAATGACTCAAATGAATTGCTGATATTTGTCTATTTTAACTTAAAAATGTTAATTTCATATGGTTCAAATCAATATGACTCACCATATAAATATTATACTTCTGGTAGAGATTGCTGTTCATGTACCCAACATTGGTTGCCTCAAATTCTCTTAGTAGCAGAATTTCTGATTTGCAGCTGAGTGCATGGCCTCCTGGAAGAAGGCTTTTTCCAGCCTCCTTTGTTGCTAGCCATAGCTATATGATTACATTCTCGCAATGTAAATGAAATGCTGTGATGTAACTTCTGGGACATCTCCTAAGCATAACAGGGGACATAGCCATTTGCCACTTTTTCATTCCCTGCCTCCCTTGCTTAGAAAGAAGATGTGATGGGTGGAGCTCCAGTTGCCATTTTGGACTATGAGAATGAAGTTTTACTCTAGGTATGGTCAGGTGGTGAGTTGGAAGCAGCCCAGGTCCCTAACTTCTTTGTGGACCTGTCAACTGGACTTCCTACTTCTGGGCTTCATTTACGTGAGAAATGCACTTTTATTTTGTTTCAGCTACTGTTACTTGTATGTGTGTTCGTGCATGGGGGTGGGGTGTTTCTTTCACATGCAGTGGAGTCGAATCCTCATCAAACACAATACTATGCATACTGTTTCATAATTGGCTTTGATTTTGAAGAGTTTTCCCAGTTTGGTTGGTGATTAGAATCACCTGGGATGTTGTCCCAACTCCATGGGTGGAAGCTCTGCTTCAGATGCACTGGTATGAAGCCTAGGCATCTGAACATTTGATAAACTCCCTGGGTGACTGTGATGCTCTTGGTGTTTGCAAGCTTCTGCTCCTAACTGTTAGTTTTAATGGTTGCATAGTATTTTATTATAGGATTGCATCATAATTTATTTGATATGCTATTGGATGTTAATTTTTTTTTAGATATCATAAGTAATATACCCTTGGCTTTTTTTATTGGCCCACATGAACCCATTATCTCTCTATGCCAGCTGTCCTGAACAGAGCTCCTAGGATAACGTGTCTCAACACCATTTGGAAGGGTTTTTCCTCTCCTTTTCTTTTCAGACCATTTTCTCAATATGGGCTCCTTCCAGATGAAGTTCTCAGTAAGAATTACATTTCTTAAAAAGCCTTTGCCTGCTCATGGTTCCTTCTGTTCTTAAAGTTTTGACTACTTCTCAATTAATAGAATACAATTTAGCAAAGGCCAACTTCCCGTAGGTTGTAGATATAATCCTGCTACATGTCGGAAATCTAGACTGTAGAATAAATATAAATCTGTTGCCAATGCCTAAAAAATGGCAAATTTCTTGTAAAAGGGATTTTTAAAAAGTTTTAATACTTTTTTATGTATTCTATATATCCAAATTATTAACATTTCAACATGTAATCAATATTAAAACATTATCAATATTTTATTTATTTTTTAAAGATTTTATTTATTTATTTGAGAGAGAACGAGAGAGAGAGAGAGAGAGCACGAGCAGGGGGGAGGGGTAGAGAGAGAGGGAGAAACTGACTCCCCGCTGAGCAGGGAGCCCGACACGGGGCTCAATCCCAGGGCGCTGGGATTATGAGCTGAGCCGAAGGCAGACACTTAATTGACTGAGCCACCCAGACGCCTCTAAAAAATGATCAATATTTTAATATTATTATTAACAGTTTACAATCCAAAGCTAAGTCTTCAGATCTGGTGTGTATCTGGTAGAAGACATCTTCACTGAGACCCAGGCACATTTCAGGGGCTCAGAAGCCACATGTTAATTAGTCACTACTGTCTTGGGCAGCACAGTTTTATACCAGTGTTGGGACATTATTCCAGAAAAGCTCTTCAGTGAGTAACCCACTTCTACATTTCTATATTTGATAAAAATTGGGATTTAAAGCCTTTTTTTTTTTTTAATGGAAAGATCTGGCAAATCCAGGCCTGGATTATCATATGTGTATGGTAACACTTGCCTGGATCTGAGAAACTTCTTCAGATCTGATGAAACTTCTCTTAGCCTCTCTAGTTTACCCTAATCCCCACTCCTCCCTGTTGCTTCTTGGTATCAAGATTGAGTTTTGGGGCACCTGGGTGGCTCCGTCAGTTAAGCATCTGCCTTCAGCTCAGGTCACGATCCTGGGGTCATGGGATCAAGCCCCACATGAGGCTCCCTGCTCAGTGGGGAGTCTGCTTCTTCCTCTCCTTCTGCCTGCTGCTCTGCCTACTTGTGCTCTTTCTTAAATAAATAAAATCTTAGGGAAAAAAAAAAAAGATTGAGTCAGTTCCCTAGATCATTGCCCTTGTGCTGCATGTGTTTGAATGTATCCACATTTCCCATGTTTCTTTTTTTTTTTAAGATTTTATTTATTTATTCAGGAGAGAGAGAGAGGAGAGAGAGCATGAGCACCCCTCCAATATGTTTCTAATAGAAAAAGGGATTTGTCCTTTCCTATGGTTTAAATATTTCTTTTTTTTTTTAAGATTTTATTTATTTATTTGAGAGAGAGAATGAGATAGAGAGAGAGAGAGCATGAGAGGGGGTAGGGTCAGAGGGAGAAGCAGACTCCCTGCTGAGCAGGAACCCCGATGCGGGACTCGATCCCGGGACTCCAGGATCATGACCTGAGCCGAAGGCAGTTGCTTAACCAACTGAGCCACCCAGGCGCCCCAGTTTAAATATTTCTTTTGACTAAAAATCTCTGCCAAGGAATTACCGGCCTTACCTGTAGTTTGCCATTCAATCCCCAGAACAACAGAAGGATGGGCACTATTGTCACTATTTTATAGATGTAGGAACTGAGTCTCATAAAAGTTAAATAGATTTCCTCCGGTCAGAAGGCCAGTGAAAGATGATCTCAGGTAAGAATCTTTGAGGGCAGGTAACATAAACTGTAGAAGAACAGAGATTTGCATAGCGCTTCAAAATCAATCTGTCAGAATTCTTTTCTTACTTAAATAATTTCTGGAAGGAGATTTTCAGATACTTTCTTAAATTATTAAGAGAATACACATCTTTAAATTCTGGTAATATAAATCATAACAAGAATCACAAGGTCATAATCACTGGATTCATTGTCACAAGTTTTGTGAGCAAAGATGCCCTTCTCTTAACAAGATAGTTCATAATTTCAAGTAATCAATTTTTTTCCCATAGTAAACATTTTTTTTTTTTTTTATGTAGGCCCCATGCCCAGGGTGGAGCCCAATGTGGGGCTCGAACTCACGACCCTGAGGTCAAGACCTGAGCCAAAATCAAGAGTCAGACGCTTAATCGACTGAGACACCCAGGTGCCCCTTCCATAGTAAACATTTTAACAAATGTAGTTTCCTATAGCGATCATGCATAGGGCACTAAAAAGTAAGTTCTCAGGGCAGGAACTTTTGTTTATTTTCTTCCGTGTTGTAACCAGCATCTATAATGGGGCCTGATTTATAAAAAGTGACGGATAGATAGATAGTATCAAAGTTCCTTTGGAAGACCACTGTTAAAGCAAACCTTTGGGAAGCATTTTCCCCTTTTTAGTTAAACATACAGACAGAAGTGTGATATGATGACCAAATCCAGAAAAATTATGCCTTCCATTGAAATCGTATGGTAACTGGTGAGCAAATATTTTTAGACCTCTCTCAGTTTTCAGACAAAGGCTAACAGGGATGGCTAACCCAGAGCTTTGCACTTCCAAAGGCACTCGTATCAACTACCTCTCCACTCAAAGTTTGTCAAAATTACCCAGAAAATTGCGGCGCAAGTTTTCCACCGTGTATTTAACCAAAGCAGGGGGTCCGGGCCCTGAGTCTGTTGGTCTCTGATCCATTCCCTGCCTCCCCTGCTCAGCTCTCCTTGGCAGGGCAGCTGACCCCTATCTGTGTTTCCAGGCTTTGGGAGCTTTTGGCTTCCTGCCAGGTTTGGTTAACGGGAGGAAGGGAAAAGCCAGCCTGTTTCTTCCCTTCCCTCTCTGCCGTGGTGGCTGTGGCTGTCTGCTCTATGGCCCCAGATCACAGCCGGACCACTGTGGCCTCATCTCGGCCAGGTGACACCAGTCCCTTGTCTCTGAAAACACCCCTTTGGTCCCAGCCTCATCCCTGGGGAGAAGGGGGGGGTGGGTAGTGCCTTCTAGCTGTTATTAATCACTTGGTTGCTTAACCACTCCCATTTGGCTTTTCAACCCTCTTATCCCGCGTGTATCAAATTCCCTGCATTAAATTTACACTTAAATCCTCAGAGTTGCTTCTCTTTTTCTCTGATTGGGCCATGACTGACATAGTTGCAGTAAGTTTTGTGGGGCTTACAGTTTTATTCTCACTTTTCTGGATGCTGCAGGTGATTCTTAACTGGAGAGCACCTCGGACTCTCCACGGGCACTGGCTGGGAAAACACATGCTTGGGCACCACCCAGATGTACTAGAACAGAATATCAGGGCGTGTGGTCCCAGCAGGCAGCATGGAGACACGCCTTGGGTAACTCTAGCGGGCACCTCCTGGCTTCATCAGTGAAAGCTGATCCAGAATCTTTGAAGGGGACCGGGGAAAAATTTATTCCAAAATTGATTCACTAACAATATTCAAAAACTACCTGCAATCCTTATATAAACATAAAAGTCGACAAAGAAAAACTTGAAAGCTAAAAGAAGCGCAAAACCCCTCTGTAAAAGGATATGATCAAGACTCAACCCGTTGTGCATTAAGTGGTGATTACACAACCAATTATTTTGATGAGAGTTGGCTTTGAGTCTTGCCTGGCACCTACCTGAGGGTGGCACACCTGTGTTTTAATAGTTACATTGACTTAGGTGATTTCATAGGAGCAAGCAGACACAGGCCTTGCTTTTTTTCACTCTTTTATATAGTTAATGCAGGAACATGAAAATACTCCAACAGTATAAAAAGGGTATACAGGGAAAAGCTGGTATCCTTCAACTTCCCCCAGGTCCCCCAGTTTCCTTTTTAGGAAGCAACTGCTATATTACCAGTTTCTTGGGCGTTCTTTTTTTTTTTTTTTTTAAAGATTTTATTTATTTATTTGACAGAGAGACACAGTGAGAGAGGGAACACAAGCAGGAGGAGTGGGAGAGGGAGAAGCGAAGCAGGCTTCCCGCAGAGCAGGGAGCCCGATGTGGGGCTCGATCCCAGGACCCCGGGATCATGACCTGAGCCGAAGGCAGACGCTTAACGACTGAGACACCCAGGCGCCCCTCTTGGGCGTTCTTCAGAGGTTTCCTACGTCTGTAAAAAAAGGCTATGTATACTCATCCATTTTTTTGTCCAAATTACACTATAATGCAAACAACATTCTATACCCCACTCTTTGGGCATGACAATGTATCTTGGAAAATATTGTTTAGAGGTGGTCTAGTTCTGCCTCTTTGCTTTAGGAAGGGTTCAATTTTCCATTGTACACATACATATACTAAAACGTACTTATACACAATTCCTGTTAATGGACATTTAGTTTGTTTCCAGTTCTTTGTTACTAGAAACAAAGCTGCAACAAATATCTATGTCTGTTTTATACCTGTAAGGGAGAGAGTATATCTGTAGAATAACTTCCAAAAATAGAACTGCTGGGTCAAAGGACATTTAAAGGTTTGATGCATTCCAATGGGGTTGTACCACTTAGAGCTCCCATCAGTAACTTGTTAGAGCACGGGTTTCATACTCACTCCCACAGTGTTATCACATTTCTGATCTTTGTCAATCTGATTGGTAAAAAATGCTAAGTTGTAGACTTAATTTGCATTTTTCTAATTATGATACAGGCCTAATTTGAGCAAACTAAAGCAAATTCTTAGTGCCCGTCTCCAAGAAACCAAAACAATGTAGTTACAATCTATGTAATTATTGACTCAGAGGAGGTTCAAATATAATGCATAGATGGTAAAGGAGACACTTTGTTCCAAAGTTTGAGTGTCAAAGAGGGAATCTGAAAGTGAATCTCCTGGGGTCCTCAGTGTGTTAAAAGTTAGCATGTAAACACTTTTGGGTGTGTATTTTCAAATGGTATTAATTATATGTTAAAGATGAAATTCAAATCAGATATTTGCTGAGCTGTTGGAACACTGTTAGTGACACTACGCTTTGAACACTACTGATCCAGTTCTCTTTTTACAGAAGGGGAAACTGAGACCCTTCCCTTCTTGTGGGAATCCAGAGCTGTTGGTGAAAGTTTGAAAAAAAATATTTTTTTAACCTTTTTTGGATATCTTTTATTTTGGATACCCTTTTATTTTGATATAGTTTGACCCACAAGAAGTTGCAAAAATAGTACAGAGAATTCTCATGTGCCCTTCACCCAGATCCCGCCAAAGATAACATCATACTCTTTCTGAGTTGCAAAAAATCTTGAAATGTGGACTACTTTTAAATGCTCTTTACCCATCCGCATTCAGGGCCAATGCAAAAGGTAGTCATATCACAATTGTATTGATAATCCAGATTTCATTACAATGTCCTGGAAAGTATTTTAGTTAGGGCCACATTTGCTCCTGAAATCAATAATCCCCCAAATACAAAGCTTCGAAGCCATAGAACCTGACTGCTTATTCTCAGGTCTGAGATGGAAGGTGTCCATCAAGGGCCTGAAAGCCCTCCATCTTGTGACTCCCTCATCCCCCCCCACAGCTGCACCCGGAGAAGTTCCACTCATGTCCTAAAAGACACACACCTACTTCCGACTAATGTGCCATTGGCAGAGCCTAGTCACACGGTCTCGAGTGGCTACCGGGAGGCCAGCCTGGGAAGTGTAGTCCCCGGATGTGCAACCCCTTGTAAACTACAACCCTAGGCTGGAGGTGGAGCAAATTTTGATGGACAGACAGCTGTCTGCCACAGAAAGTTCTGTACTTTGGCTCAGATGATACATCACCAAGGAGATCTAGGAACCTAGGCTTTACTTGAGCTTATTATTATTTAGCTAATTCTAGTGGACGTTGGTGGTTTTGTTTTGGAGTCCGCCTGGTATTCCCTTCTTACTTCTGATAACAGGATGACTTCTTTCCACGTCTTCCTTTTGGCAAAGGTTCTCCCTATTGCACATAATGTTAATCACAGCCCCCAATCCCAGGGGTCACAAAGGTGTCCTGGGACCCAGACGCAGCCAATATCTTCTACCGTGCCGACTTAACTGCAGCTCCTCCAAGCTTCTGTACCAGGTGCATTCTGTTCTTTTTCCCACTTGAAATTCTGTTTCCCACCGTTATGTTCAGGAGTGGACCTGGTTTGCGGAGCTACGGTAGCCGCCTTGTGGACCTCAGCTGGCGAGCCTGGGTGTGGAAGCCGGGGTGCTAAGAGCAAAAACAAAAGGAGCCTGGGTTCTTGCTGATGTTACTGAGCCATTGAAACTGCTTTGACACTGCCTTCCTTCTGATTTTTTGTTACTATAATAATAAATGTCCTTCTGATTTCAGCCAGTTCTTCCCAACATTTTTTGCATCAGAGTACATGATTGAAATGCTAATAATTATCCAGCACACTGGGGTAAGTAGAAATTTTGAGGCATTGGTATGGAAGCTGGGGGAAAATGAATCATATTTCTTTTTTAAAAAGATTTTATTTATTTATCTGAGATAAAGAGAGAGAAAGCATGCACACAAGCGGGGGTGGGGAGGGGCAGAGGGAGAGGGAGAAGCAGGTTTCCCGCTAAGCAGGAAGCCCGATGTGGGGCTCGATCCTAGGACTTCAGGATCATGACCTGAGCCGAAGGCAAATGTTTAACCAACTCAGCCACCTAGGTGCCCCTGAAAATGAATCCTATTTCTTTATGTTATTTCCTTAAAATGTAAAAAATAAAACAGGAAATTTTTGGAAGTAATCAAGTATTAGAATTTTGCGAAAGTTCTTGTTGTAAAGTATCAGATTTTTATTTTTTATTTTTTAAAAAGGTTTTATTTGTTTATTTGAGAGAGAGAGAGGGCATGAGCAGGGGAGATGCAGAGGGAAAGGGAGAAGCAGGCTTTCTGCTGAGCAAGGAGCCCAAAGCGTGACTCGATCCCAGGACCCTGGGATCATGACCTGAGCAAAGGCAGATGCTCAATGGGCTGAGCCCACCAGGCGTCCCAAGTGTCCGATTTTTATACAAGAAACTTGAGTTTGTTCCACAGACACGATTTTTGTGTGTCAGACTTCATGATTCACGTGGGTATATGCAATTCCTGTTCCAATATTTTTAGTGATGATCTTGTCACATATTTGATAGGTACTATCAATGAAAAGCATTGTTAGCACAAGGAGGTTTTATAAAAATAGAAAACTGTTTTTTAAAACAACCTTTCAGAAATTTCCAATGCTAATATATATTTTTTAAGGCTCTAATAGCAAACATCTTCTTTCCTCTCATTGATAAATGTTGTGATAATGCAAATGGCCTTCCAGTCCAATCAGACACATCGATGAAATATCCTGTTTCACAATAGTGGGGAAGATTCCACGTGCAGACCTCACAGGCATGGTTGGAGCAATCCCCTGCGGCTCGCCTAAATTCACCAAAAAGGAACAGCTGGGAAAGCAGAGCAGTAACCAAGTTATAAAAAGAGAGCGGAACCACTACTTGGAATTGGCCAACATGTTCCTTGGGCATCTGGAACACCAACTCCTCCAGGAGCTCCATGGCGCCTAGGCAGGCTGCTGCAGTGGATCTCCAGCTCGTGGACAACCTTCTCGGCCACCTTCAGCACGTCAAACACCGTCAGCGCAGTTCAAGGGAGGACCTAAATGAAGACTGAAGGTGCTTTCTGGGGTGGAGGGTCCACAACTTTGGTAGTTGTCAGTTTTCTTTTGGTTGCTAGCGACAGAGATCCAAATTTGAATTGGCTTTAAACAAAGAAGAGGATTTATGACTCTAGCTTCAAAGCTGATTTTATCAGAAAGGGCTGACTTTCTCTTTCTCTTGGCCCTGGTTTAGAAAAAAAAAAAGATTTCTTCATGTGAGATTTTAAAATTTAGTTTTAATTTTTATCTATGTGATACAGGCATGCAGTTTAAAGAGTTAAGTTATTCTCCAAGGCTCGTTATGGAGAAGAGTGATCTCCCCGCCACTATTTCCCAGGCCCCAAAGGAATTACAGTGTAATTATTTTTAGACAGATATTCAATGTTTACATTGTGTAAATACTAGTTGCAGATGAGCCATAGTATATTCTGATTACTTCCTATTCTGCACAACTTTTTGTTTTCATTAGAGTTAAAAAAAATGTCCTTTTCTGTTTGCTTACTTTTCGGTGCATTAACTCATCTGAATTAGTCCCTACCCGTTGTGTAAATCTCTTCTCAAGGTATTCACACCCATGCCCATTCTATGGATTTCATCTTTTGAAGAAGATTCTTCAATCTGGAGACGAGCAGCTGAGCACAATGGTCCCGAGATGGTGTCTTCCTCATCCTCCCAGGATTTCTTATGCTTCTTCCGCATGCCAGACCATCTTGTTCTGTATCTCTTCCATCTTCACCTTCTTGGTTTTTCCCCTTTTTTGGTGTGCTAGATTCTTGTGATGAAGTACAAGGGAGGTACATTTTAAGATTTAACACGTATATCATTCTCCTTTATTGATGATTAGTGTTGAAAATTCCAGGCTAGGGAGAATATTACTCAGCAATAAAAAGAAATAAACTACCGATAGATGTAAAAACTTAGAAGAATCCCAAAGACATTGAGTTGAGCGAGAGAAACCAGTGTCAAAATGTTACATATTGTGACCCCATTTATGTGGCATTCTCTAAAAGACAAAATGATAGTGATGGAGAATAGATCAGTGCTTACCAGGGTTTAAAAGGAGAGGGGAGGGTTTGACTACATGGGGGCAACATGAGGGGATATTTTCGGGTGCTGGAAATGTTCTGTTTCCTGATTGTGCTCGTTGTCATCCAAATCTATACATGTGTTAAAATTCATAGAACTATACACCGCAAGAAAAAAAAATCTCACTATGTTGTACTATAAAAAAAACTATTCTAGGGGTGCCTGGGCAGCTCAGTTAAGCATCCTACTCTGGATTTCGGCTCAGGTCATGATCTCAGGGTCCTGGGATTGAGCCCCAAGTCAGATTCCCCGCTTAGTGGAAGTCTGCTTGCCTTCCTCTCCCTCTGCTCCTCCCCTGCTCTCTCTCTCTGAAATAAATAAATCTTAAAAAAAACCTCATTCTATGTTAAAATTATAGTTGCTTCTTATTATTTGCTACCTTTGTGTTCTACAGTTACCATGATGCTGAATTAGGGAACAGTGTTACTAGGCGAAATACAGACGTGGGTCCCTTTGAGCCTCTGGTCGTGACATTTTCATCAATCTATCAGTGCATAACCTTATGCATGTTTCTGTTTAAAGATACTTTATTTAATATATATTGTTGATTCATTAGGACTGAACTCTGCCAATAGCACTGTTACTTATGCCTGAACAAACCTGATCTAACACACCAACATTTTCTGTAAGCACATCCAGCCTTCCTGGATGTAGGAGCTCTAGATAGCACTTCATCATTATGCTTGGGACCATTTCATTATTATTATTTTAATTAAGTAATCTCTACGCCCAACATGGGGCTCGAACTCACGACCCCAAGATTAAGAGTCACATGCTCCCCTGACTGAGCCAGCCAGGTGCCCTGCTTGGGGCCGTTTTAAACACTTTGAAACGAAAAATCCACAAAAAATGCATAAAATGTGGCACCAAGCAGACTGAAGAGAACTCTGGCTCAGCTGACATGAGGAGGCAGAACGTCACCTTGGTTGACCTCAGCTGGGTGTTCCTCTTGCCCCTCTCTGCACATGTCCCTGAACAACCAGGAAAACATCTCCATGATTGATTTCCGTGTTAAAAGAAATTTGAGCCAGTAGGTAAATTCCAAATACTGAATCTGGGCATAATGGGGATCAACTGGAATTGTCCCTGAGAAATTTGAAGGCTTTGTTCCATTGTTTCTGTGTTTCCCAAGTCCCAGATGACCTAAGTCTGATGCCATTCTGACTGTTGGGTTTTTAGATGAAAACTTGTTTTTTCTTTTAGCTTTTAGCTTTTAGCTGCATTTCCTTGTCCCTTAGTAACCTGGAATTTCATGACGTTTACTGGTGGGGCTGATTTCCGCCTATTGCACAGGGACCCAGAGGAGCCCTGTCATCTAATAGTGTCCTCTGCTGTGAGTTCTGGGACATTGCATCGAGTTTTTTTTTTTTCCCCTGTTTTCTCTGTTCTCTTGCTAGAACTCCTGGCTTTTGGAACTGGAGCTCCTGCCCTGGTCCTATCATTATGTATCATTTCTCTCTAATTTCATGTCTTGGTCTTTTTGCTTTATCTTCTGGGATGTTTTCTCTCCTGTATCTTTCAGGCTTTCTAGGTAGTTTTCTAGGTAGATAACAAGCCACTTAGTGTTTTAAGCCATGACATTTGTGGTAATTTGTTACAATAGTGGTAGGAAACTGCCCCACACCTCATTTTGCACGTACATTCCAATATTCTTGATCTGGGAATATGTCTGTTCTTTGGATTCTCCTTTGAATGGGTTCTAACACCTCCCAAAGGAAACCAGCCCTGCTAACACCTTGAATTTAGCCCAGTGAGGCTGAGTTTGGACTTCTGGGCACCTGGACTATAAGATATTGAATCTGTATTGTTTCAAGCCACGAAGTTTGTGGCAATGGGGTTGAGCAGAGGACACTGAGACACTTCCCTCTGCTGATTGATTTCAGGAGTGAGTGGACACTCAGCTTTGGCACACAGGGCCGTTTAGAACCAGTGCCCGAGACGAACATGTTGATGTACAGAAGTGCCTGAATGACTCACTAACTTAACAAATAACTCAAAAGGAAGCCTGCAGCCTAAAATAAAGTTGGCTTTTATTGTATCAGGATCACTTACATGGTTTTTGAAAGGCATGCAAGTCCCCAAACTCCTATTCATGTAGCAAAAATTGAACTAAAAGTGTGAGAAACAGAGATCATGTTGGGTCAGCATGAATGTCTGCCCGACCTCCCATCATCCTAGGAAAGAAAGTCGGTGTTAAAAAGCATGTCCAGGTGTCAAAGGTAGAAGGAAGGTGTGCTGTGATAGTCAGTGACTTTAATCTCCTTGACCACATCGTAAAGAGGACTTCATGGTTGAAACATCACAGCTGACTTCCTTTTTGATTTTTACCAGAGCTTTTGCCGTTCTCTTCATTTTTTTTTTTTTTTTGCTGGCAGGTGTGTGACATATTTTTTTCCAAAAAAACTTACTCAGCACTTCAAAGTGTCATTACTCTTTAGTCCTGTGTCCTAGCATATTTGGCTCAAGTTAAAAAGAAAAAGAAAAAAGGTTGGCTTTGGTCTGTGCACTTGGCTGACCAGGCCTAGAATGAAGAAGAAGAAAAAAAAAATGAACAGAATTGACTAAGAAGATTCAGGCAGGTCTCATAGCAGCTCATTTTTTACATAAGTTCCACATATTTATTCCTTGTTTTTTTTTTTCTTAGTGGCCTCCTACCTGGGAACTGCTTAAAAGACACATGAATAATTTAGTTTAGGACCTGGCTTCTCTTGTGGGTTGAATTGAATTCCCCCCCCAAAATGTGTTGAAGACTACCCCTCACCTTATTTGGAAACAGGGTCCTTGGGGATGTAAGTAAGGGTGAGATCCTGCTGGAGAAGTGTGGGCCCTTAATCCAATAGGACTGGTGTCCTCAGCAGAAGGGAAGAGACATGGACAGACAGACAGACACACAGGAGAATGCTGTGTGAGGACAGCATCAGAGACTGGAGAGATGCAGCTATAAGCCAAGGCATGCCAAGGATTGCCAGCAGCACCAGCCCCCAAGAAAAAGACATGGGACAGATTCTCCCCTATAGCCTTCAGAGAGAACATGGCCCAGCTGCCTTCTTGATTTTGGACTTCTGGCCTCCAGAGCCGTGAGAGATACATTTCTATTGTTTTAAGCCACCCAGTTGGTGGGTCTTTGTTACAGTAGCCACAGGAAATAAATATAGCTTATCAATCACGGCACTATTGACATCTGGAGAATTCTTTGTCATGGGGGCTGCCCTGTGTATCGTAGGATATTTAACAGAATCCCTGGCCTCCACCCACTAGATGCCAATAGGACCTGCCCACTTGTGACAAAGAAAAGTATCTGCAGATACCGTCAAATGTCCCCTGGGGACCAAATCACCCCGGTGATTGTGGTTAAGAGCCACTGGTTTATAGCTTAGGAATCTTCTGTCATTGAAATTATAGGGGTGTAGCCAGAAGCACTGATTAGAATGAACCTTGTTCATGCTTTTGACCAATAAACCACTTCTAGTTGCTGACTACCCTTGGTGGAGTGTTTCTTTCCCAAACAGCACCCTCAAGTTCTGCCCTCGCTCCTGGTGTGTTTCTCTTCTCTGGGCAGTTGGTGGACTTGGGTTTTCTGTGTTTCCCTCCCTGAGCCACGCTTGAATGCTTAGAACAACACCCACCTCTGCGCAGCGGCAGACCGCCAGCCTCATACCATCTCAGGGGGCACAGCTTGGTAAAAGTGCAGATTTCTGGGCAGAGAATATTGACTCTGAATATATGAGGGTGGGAGCCCAGAACAGATATTTTCACCAGCCTCTGCACATGAGTGTTACGGGAACCAGACTAAGTTCGCCTTAGGAAACAGAAAACACCATGAATTGAAATGTGCTTGTTTCTGCCCTTCACGTACATTTAAGAGGAGCTTCTGGGTAACAATTATACTGTAAAGTCCCTTCAGACGGACTGTGTGTATACGTTTGCTCAGGATTTATGTCCAGGGAGGCTCGGGGCTGGAGGGGAGGAATACTGAGGAGAGCAGTTGGTCCCTCTGAAGGGATTCAAGGCTGTGTGTTCCCTTGGATCGCAGGGGCTATGTGAGTCATGGTGGACGGAAGTGAGAAGGTCGCTGTGGCTGATTACAAAGAAGCTGGGTGCAGGGAGCCTATTCCAGGCATCTGCTGCTTCCTGCGTCCCCAGAGACCAGGCTGGACCCATCCTTCTACCCCAGCTCGCTCAGTGCATGGCTATTGTCTGTAGGTTTGATGTAGCATTCTTCTCCAAATGGCCTGCGTTCCCCCTTCACTTGCTGGTAAGATTGTGTCCACAGATGAGAAGCAGAGAGGTGACTAAAGGGAAGGAGAGAAAGGTCCTAGTGGGGCTCTCTGCTCTCACGTGGGAGATGGATGCCCTTTCTTAGAAATTTCTCAGCTGACTCCTCCTCACATCTTACTGCATGTGGGTCCCCTGGCCCCTCCCAGCTGGAGGGCAGGTGGGGGAACTATTTGGTCCCAGTCTCTTTGGTGGGAGGTGATCAGCGGAGGAGAGGAAAGGTAAGGACTGTGAGACCATTCAGCAAACCACAGCTCCCTGCTTCCCTCTTGCTCACTAACCACAGCATCCCTTCCAGGAGACAGCATGGTGCCGGAGGAGCTTCTCCTCTCCTCACATTTCCAGTGATGCCTGAGCTCCCATTACAGATGGGCACCCAGATCCTTGCTCCTCTAGCCAATCCCACTAGAAGTGTTTCTGGTGAAATACGAGATAAAAGAGATGTAAGTGCAAAAAAATAATTTTGAACTTCTTGGTGAAAAAAATTTTGGAAAAGCCTAGATTTTATGCCAGTGAAGACTTACCTACTATTTATTTTCCATCTTCCCATAGTATCTAACATTGTGTTCTGAGCTGAAACGGAATGGAAAATGGAGGCCTGACAGAAACAAGGCAAAACAAAGCAAAATCCACCAACTAGTACCCTTAAAGAGCGCATGAAAACTGCCCCAGTAACTAAGGACATAAACATGAGGACAACTAAATAATGGTAAAGCTTAAAGGAACCTTAGGGATCCTTTAATTATTTTATTTACTTATTTTTAAAGATTTATTCATTTATTTTAGAGAGAGAGAGAGTGTGCACAAGTTGGGGGGAGGGGGAGAGGGAGAGGGAGAGGAAGAGAGAATCTCAAGGAGACTCTGCTCTGAGCATGGAGCCCCATTCCCAGCTCAATACAGGGCTGGATCTCATGACCCTGAGATCATGGCCAGAGCTGAAATCAAGGGTCGGACGCTCAACTGACTGAGCCACCCAGGCGCTCCCTTAGGGATCTTTTATTTTGTTTTATTTTATTTTTTAAAGATTTTATTTATTTATTTGAGAGAGAGAGAATGAGAGCGAGAGAGTGCGAGCGTATGAGAGAGGAGAAGGTCAGGGGGAGAAGCAGACTCCCAGCTGAGCAGGGAGCCCAATGCGAGCCTCGATCCTAGGACCCTGAGATCATGACCTGAGCCAAAGGCAGTTGCTTAACCAACTGAGCCACCAAGGCGCCCCTTTAAGGATCCTTTTAAAAAGGGATTTTTATAATTCTGTGTGTGTGTGTGCACTTTTGGGAAAGTTTTATCAATATATTGGAGAAGAAGGCATATATTGGTGGAGAATATTTATGATTTTCTTGCTGCCCAGAATATATTCTCATTTTAATGGTATCAACATTCATTTTTCTTTTGGAGAAATTGGATCTCCCAGGTTGCGGGAAGTCTTGGTATGATCATCAACGAAGATACCCTTTCCTCTCAAGCCGAGAGACGGATCAGATGACCATTTCCTTCCTGTCCTGGAGGAGACCAAAGATGGAACTCCTTCCTTCCAGGGATGGGACTCTCCGCAGTCTGTCGGGTGATTTCTGTGACCTAGCCTGTCAGTCAGGGGAGAGCCCTCTTCCTGGTGTGCAAACAGCTGCCTCTTGCTGTATTTTCACATGGCGCAAAGAGAAAGACAGAGAAAATGCCCCAGTAACTAGAGACATCCAGAGAAAGAGAGAAAGTGAGCCAGAAAGAGAGAGAGAGTGAGAATTTTTTTCTTGTGTCTCTTCCTGTGAGGGCACTAATCCCATTCTTGAGAACCCCCCCTCATAACCTAATGACCTCCCGAAGACCCCACCTCCAAACACTATCATACTGGGAATTAGGATTTCAACATATAAGTTTTGGTGGTGGTGGTGGTGGAGGGGGGAGACATGAACATTCAGTCCATAACAGCCGTCTAGAACTGCTGTGTTTAAGATGGCAGCCCCTAGCCATGTGTGGCCACTGAGACCTTGAAATGTGTTTAGTCCAAACTGAAATATTCTGTAAGTGTGAAATAACACACCAGGTTTTGAAAACTCAGTACCAAAAAAAAAAAAAAAAAGAATGTGAAAGAACTCATTAGTAATTTTTAATATTGATTACATGTCAAAATGGTATATTTTGACTGTAACGGGTTAAATGAAATGTATAATCAAACTATTTCATCTGTTTATTTTTGCTTTTGTAGAAATGTAGCTACTAGAAAACTTCAAATGACACAGATGGATGGCATTCCATTTCGATTGGACAGAACTGGTTTATACCCTTGCACTCATGAGTTAAGGACATCGGTTAAGGCCTTTCCAGCTCTACCTGATCCCAGGCAAAACTGGCATCAGAAGCTTGAGGTGGACAAAGAACCCAAGTGCTTGGCTGGAGGGAGTAGAGGCATCCTGGGACTCTGTGTGCAGGTAAACGGGAAAGAGACCCACAAGGGTATGGTCGTATACTGATGTCTGCTCTAATCTGTGTAATACTTGTCTCAGGAGTTAGTTATAGTCTCATTTATGTAAACTTTATTTACTTATTTACTTATGTATGTATGTATTTATGTATTTATTTATTTATTTAGTAGGCTCCACACCCAGTATGGAGCCCAACGCAGGGCTTGAACTCATGACCCTGAGATCAAGACCTGAGCCAAAATCGAGTCCGATGCTCAACTGACAGAGCCCCCAGACCCTTCTGTATAAGCTTCTTTCAAAACAAAAGTTCATTGTAAGCAATACTATTGTGGCATCTCAGGCTTGGAACATGAGTAATATTTATTTCTAAGACATTAAAATAAACACAAAACTATTAACATAGAATCATATTTATCTCCTGTCCCACCTATGGTGCACATTTTGGAACATTCTGGCAACAATCAATGTTTGTTAATCTTCGGCAAAGGAATTCTTTCAAAAGAATAGTCACTCATTCTCTGATATGTGTGATTATGACTTTCCTTCTCTTTGATTTTATGAAGCCATTTGAATTTCTCCAATGTGTTCCTTTGACACTTAATGCAATGTTTATGCAACAGTCATAAAAATTAATTGTCTTCCTTCTTGAAACTATTTAAAATCCTCATCTTTGGCTTGCCTTATTGACATGGGCACGTTAAAGTATGACTATGTGACAATAATAATTTTACAACAATGAATAACTGTCAAATTAATTATGTTAAAATAGTAATTTGTCTGCTTCCTTTCAGATATATATAATTATTAATTTGGGGGAAGTGTGCAGAAAATGTTAAGTATATTAGAGCTGTGGTTCAATCTCAGAAGTGATGTTTATTTTTTCTTCTGGAATGTATTATTTGGGAGTTTCCTTTTTGTCAGAATCTGTTACTTGGTGGTCAGTGAGTTTTAGGGAAATTCCACACTTTTACTTTTCAAACCAGGGGCTAGGAGGTCTTAATGGCCATATCACCAGAACTTTCTGTTCATGAAAACTTTGTGGATTTTCTTTGGGAGGGGACAGTTTTTCCTTGTCAGGATAAGGATCATACCATCTTCCAGTTTTGTTTGTTTGCCAGAATATCTATGCCGCTAAAAATAGAAAGCATGTATGCTTCGTTTGGTTCTTCACATATTGTCTTAAATGTACATCCGTGGAGAATCCTTCCCAATTTAGGAGTCGCATTTTTGGTAGTGTTCTCTGTCTTCATCTCAGATGGTGTAGAGAGATGAACTGAATCTCTATTTTTTATTTTTGTAATTATCCTTAGTTTATACCTTTTACACAAATACTGTTTCATGTATGTATTTTCACAGTACTCGGTAAATGGATTTGGTGAAAAGCATTGTGGATACTGTGGGGTTTGTGGACATAAATGGGGGGCTCTGGCAGGTTGAGGTTTAGCTCCCAAATGCCTCTCTACTGTAATATGGTCATATTGCAAAATTTCTTACCGGAAATGAGAGGGTTCAGCATTCTGCATGATTTTCCTAAAGGCCTGGGAAACATGAGAGATAATTAGAGCAGTTAGATGTGGCTGTTGGCAGAAGCCTAGAGACACCAGCCTGTTCCTGGGGCCCCTCACTAATCCCTGGATAGCTGGCAGCCTGCCTCTCTCCTGTGGGGCCAGCTCACCTCCAATCCTCTGGGTGTGTTTTGGGTAAACAGCTCCTCTCTCTCCTAGGCTAGGACTTGCCTCTGAGCAATGAGCTCTCCCTCTCTCTTTCCCCTTTCCCTTCTCTTCTTCTGCCCACATTTCCCCTTTTAGAAGGCGGGCTTGGGACTAGGGTGAGTCCTGCAAGGGGCAGGGGGAAGGGTCCTGTCCTTCCTTAAATTTTTGATAGGTGTTCATCACGATTTTTTGCATTGACTTTGATTTAAAAGATGTTGTGTTAAAATATTATTTATCTTGATGATGGAGCTTTTTGGTGCCACCTTAAATTTTGTACCTGAGAAGAGGGTCTCACTTGCCTCACCTTAGCCCCCTGCCCTGCCTCTGAACTCTTTCCTGAGAAACTGAAGTACTTGCCTCCCGAAAATCCTTGATAATTACTGAATCTGGGTAATGAGTATATGGGGCGTCATACTGTCTGTGTTTGTATTTTTCCAATAAAACCCACAACTTTACAAATACAATACAAATACATATATATTTATATATAGTAGAGAAAACTTTGTTGTATTGCTTTACATATATATTAAGTATAAATGTAAATATTAATAATAACTTTTTTCTTATATTAAAAGTTTCATATTTATATTGTAAAAATTTGGAAAACGTTTTTTCAGGTATAATGAAAAAGATTAAAGTTACTCTTAAATCCCACATTCAGAGGATTATCGATAATATTTTTATATATCTGTCTTGTCTTTTGCTTGTGTGTGTCTTTGCATCTTCTTCTCCCACTCCCCCTGCTTGTGTTCTCTCTCTCACCGTCTCTCTCTCTGTCAAGTAAATAAATAAAAAATCTTAAAAAAAAAATAGGAAAGGCCCATTAGCCTGGTGTTTTAGGACTCCAAAATTTGAGATCACTATTTTATAATATATGCAGTTGGCACCTTTCACTCTTGCTTACTATATTATGTCATTAACCATTCACAGAAGGATTAAAAATAAGTTCTATTATGTCTAATTCTGATTACAAAAGGAATATATGTTAATTTTAGAAAATTCTATGTTTTTATGTGAATGTGTACTACCAAAGTATCATTATAATATATAGACTATGTTACATTATATATTCTTATGCAACAAGAAATCATGAATATTTTTCCATGTCAGTAATATTTCATGATCTTTAATGGTTATCTTATATTCCATCAAATTAATACAGATTAATGTGTTGGTTAAGATTATGGGCTTTGTCAATGTCCACAATAGCCAAACTATGGAAAGAACCAAGATGTCCATCGACAGATGAATGGATAAAGAAGAGGTGGTATATATACACAATGGAATATTATGCAGCCATCAAAAGGAATGAGATCTTGCCATTTGCAACGACGTGGATGGAACTGGAGGGTGTTATGTTGAGTGAAATAAGTCAATCAGAGAAAGACATGTATCATATGACCTCACTGATATGAGGAATTCTTAATCTCAGGAAACAAACTGAGGGTTGCTGGAGTGGTGGGGGGGTGGGAGGGATGGGGTGGCTGGGTGATAGACATTGGGGAGGGTATGTGCAATGGTGAGCACTGTGAATTGTGTAAGACTGACGAATCACAGACGTGTACCTCTGAAACAAAAAATACATTATATGTTAAAAAAAAAAAAAGAAGAAGGTAGCAGGAAGGGGAAAATGAAGGGGGGGAAATCAGAGGGGGGAGACGAACCATTAGAGACTATGGACTCTGAGAAACAAACTGAGGGTTCTAGAAGGGAGAGGGGTGGGGGAATGAGTTAGCCCGGTGATGGGTATTAAAGAGGGCACGTACTGAATGGAGCATTGGGTGTTATAGGCAAATAATGAATCATGGAACACTACATCAAAAACTAATGATGTAATGTATGGTGATTAACATAACATAATAAAAAAAAGATTATGGGCTTTGTCTTTCTTTTTTAATTTTTTTAAAAAAAGATTTTATTTACTTATTTGTCAGAAAGGGAAAACGGCAGGCAGAGGGAGAAGCAGACTCCATGTTGAGCAGGGAACCCGACATGGGACTCGACCCCAGGACCCTGAGATCGTGACCTGAGCTGAAGGCAGACACTTAACCGACTGAGCCACCCGGGTGTCCTGTGGGCTTTTTTTTTTTTTAAGATTTTATTTATTTATTTGACAGAGAGAGAGACAGCGAGAGAGGGAACACAAGCAAAGGGAGTGGGAGAGGGAGAAGCAGGCTCCCCGCTGAGCAGGGAGCCCGAAGTGGGACTCGATCCCAGGACCCTGGGATCAAGACCTGAGCCGAAGGCAGACGCTTAACGACTGAGCCACCCAGGTGCCTCCCTGCTCTACTTCTCACTAGCTGTGGATCTAGGACAAGTTATTGGAATGACTCATGTCTCTGTCTCCTTACCCACAATGGTAGAAAGTTATAGTACATTCCTCACGGGTTGTAAAGAGGAGTGCATGAACCAATGTCCATTAAGCCCTTGGAACAATGCCTAGCATATTGTAAGTAAATAATCAATAAGGGTTTAAAAATAATTTAATTACCTAATCCTCTCTGCCTAGATGTTTAGGTTGTTTCCCACTTTTTGTTTTTTAAAGTAGTGCTGTGAGCATCATCTTTTTCTTAGGCTAAGTTCTCAGAAGTGGAAATACTGGACTACAGAACACAGATGTTTGTAAAGCTCACGATAGACAATACAGATGTGCCCCTGGAGAGGGCTATGCCAAATTCTGTTCCTGTCATCAGCTGAAATATTTTCAATACCCTTTTGCCAAGTTAGATATTATTATTATTATTTTACATTTCTTTCACTAGGTAATCTGTCTTTTTCCTTTCCTAGGCCCTGATATGCACACCTGTGTTAGAATTATCCCTTTATACCTCAAGTAGATGACATTTTTTTCATTCATTGCTGAACCAGTGCATAAAGTGAGTACTGTTTAAAGTGATAGTGTCTTGGGCGCCTGGGTGGCTCAGTTGGTTAAGCGACTGCCTTCGGCTCAGGTCATGATCCTGGAGTCGCGGGATCGAGTCCCATATTGGGCTCCCTGCTCAGCGGGGAGTCTGCTTCTCCCTCTGACCATCTTCCCTCTTATGCTCTGTCTCTCATTCTCTCTCTGTCAAATAAATAAATAAAATCTTTAAAAAAATAAAGCAATAGTGTCTTCATGAAAAAGTGCTCAACATCACTCGGCATCAGGGCAATCCAAATCAAAACCTCAATGAGATACCACCTCACACCCGTCAGAATGGCTAAAATTAACAAGTCAGGAAACAACAGATGTTGGCGGGGATGTGGGGAAAGGGGAACCCTCCTACACTGTTGGTGGGAATGCAAGCTGGTGCAACTACTCTGGAAAACAGTATGGAGGTTCCTCAAAAAGTTGAAAATAGAGCTACCCTATGACCCAGCAATTGCACTACTGAGTATTTACCCCAAAGATACAAAGGTAGTGATCTGAAGGGGTATGTGCACCCCAATGTTTATAGCAGCAATGTCCACAATAGCCAAACTGTGGAAAGAGCCAAGATATCTATCAACAGATGAATGGATAAAGAAGATGTGATACACACACACACACACACACACACACACACACACACACACACACACTGGGATACTATGCAGCCATCAAACCCTCCGAAATCTTGCCATTTACAATGACATGGATGGAACTAGAGGGTTTTATGCTAAGCAAAATAAGTCAGAGACAGACAAGTATCATATGATCTCACTGATAGAAGGAATTCTTAATCTCAGGAAACAAACTGAGGTTTGCTGGAGTGGTGGGGGGTGGGAGGCATGGGGTGGCTGGGTGATAGACATTGGGTAGGGTATGTGCTATGGTGAGTGCTGTGAATTGTGCAAGACTGATGAATCACAGACCTGTACCTCTGAAACAAATAATACATTATGTTAAAAGAAAAAAAAGAAGAAGATAGTAGGAAGGGAAAAATGAAGGTGGGGAAATCAGAGGGGGAGATGAACCATGACAGCCTATGGACTCTGAGAAACAAACTGAGGGTTTTAGAGGGGAGGGGGGTAGGGGGATGGGTTAGTCTGGTGATGGGTATTAAGAAGGGCACGTATTGAATGGAGCACTGGGTGTTATACGCAAACAATGAATTATGGAACACTACATCAAAAACTAATGATGTAATGTATCGTGATTAACATAACATAATAAAATAAAATTAAAAAAATAATACTAGGGGCACCTGGGTGGCTCAGTCGTTAAGCGGCTGCCTTTGGCTCAGGTCATGATTTCAGGGTCCTGGGATCAAGCCCTGCATCGGGCTCCCTGCTCCGTGGGAAGCCTGCTTCTCCCTCTCCCACTCCCCCTGCTTGTGTTCCCTCTCTCACTGTGTCTCAAATAAATAAATAAAATCTTTAAAAAAAAATAATAATAAATAGAAATAAAATGTTAAAAAAATAAAGTGATAGTGTCTTTTCTTTAAGTAGACACAGGTAAGAGTGAATGTTCTTTCCCTCATATCCTGCTCACCACAATAACCATTAACAGATTGTTTGGTATTCTTCTGGACCATTCAAATAATCATTTAAAAATAATACAGTGACAGGGGCACCTGGGTGGCTCAGTCGGTTAAGCATCTGCCTTGGGGGGGGGCGGAGCAAGACGGCGGAGGAGTAGGAGACCTGGGTTTTGTCTGGTCTCAGGAATTCAGCTGAATAGGGATCAAACCATTCTGAACACCTATGAACTCAACAGGAGATCGAAGAGAAGAATAGCAACAACTCTCTGAACAGAGAAGCGACCACTTTCTGGAAGGTAGGACATGCGGAGAAGTGAATCCAAGGCGAGATTTGGGAGGATAGACGGCGGGGAGGGGGCCTCCGACGGCCGCTTCTGGCAAGTGCTAGAGCCACGGAGCACAAAATCGGACCTTTTAGAAGTCGGCTCCGCTGAGGGACGTCGCTCCAGTGGCTAAGCGGGGGGTGGAACCCTCGCGGGACAGTGTGGTCTCAGGACCCTCGGGGTCACAGAAAGACCGGGGGTGCCTGAGTGCGCCAGAGCTCCCAGGGATCGGAGCGGGGAAGCCGGCTGCAGAGACGGAGCCGAGGCGCGGGCTCTCAGCTCGGGGTGGCCATAAACTCTGATCCGCGGCCCAGTCGGGCCACTGCTCCTCCAGCGGGGACCCAACAAGCGGCAGAGCCGGGGAGACTCCCCTCCCTCCTCCGGGAAGGAGCGGCGCGGGAGCGCACCGCAGGGATCTGCTGGGTTTGGAGACTCCACACGGGGTCAGGTGCCAGAGAGAGAAACGCTCGGTCACAGGCCGGGTGAGCACGGAGTGCGGCCGGAGATTGGGGACACGGGAGTGACTGCTTTTCTCTGGGGGCGCACTGAGGAGTGGGGCCCCGAGTTCTCAGCTCCTCCGGGTGGAGATTGGGAGGCACCCATTTTCACCCTGGTCCTCCAAAGCTGTACCGAGAGCTTGCAGGGAACAAAAGCTCCCGAGAGCAAACCCAAGCGGCTTGCTTAGCCCGGACCGACAAGGGCGGGGCAATTCCGCCTCCGGCAAAGACATTTGGGAACCACGGCAACAGGCCCCTCCCCCAGAAGATCAGCACGAACCGCCAGCAAGCCAAGACCAAGTTTACCGATCAAGAAGACCAAGTTTACCGATCAAGGAGAACGGGAGATCTCCAGCGCTAGGGGAATACTGCACATAGAATTCATGGCTTTTTTTTTTTACCATGATTCATTAGTTTTTCAAAGTTAATTTTTTTAACTGTTTTTTTTTTAATTTTTCTTTTTCCCTTTTTCAACCAACATCTTATCAATCCCTTTTTAAAAAAAACATTTTTTTATTTTTCATTTTTAGAGTCATATTTTATCCCTTCATAGTAGTTACCCTTATTTTTGGCATATATATATAAGTTGTTCTCTCTTTAAAATTTTGAGATACAGTTTCTTCTAACAGATCAAAATATACCCTAAATCACTAGTGTATGGCTTTGTTCTAGTCTACTGCCTGATCACATTCTCTCCCTTTTCTTTTTTCATCTTTTTTTTAAAAATCTTCTTTCTTTTTTCAAACAACTTCTTATCTTATCAATTCCTTTTATAAAATCTTTTATAATTTTCATCTTTACAGTCATCTTCCATCCCTTCATTGTATCAACCCTTATTTTGTACATATATAAGTCTTTCTTCCTTTAAAATTTTAGGAGGGACTTTTTTCTAACAGACCAAAATACACCCAAAATCTGGTGTGTGGCACTGATCTATGCACTAGCCTGATCATATTTGATCATATTCTGTTTTTTTTTTTGTATTGTTCTGTTTTTGTTTTTATCTTTTTCTTTTTGTTTTTTTTCTCTTTCTTTTTTCTTTCTTTCCCTTTCTTTTCCCCTGGTTTCAGGTCTTTTCTGATTTGTATAGAGTATATTTCCTGGGGACGTTGTTAACCTGTTAGCATTTTGTTCTCTCATTCATCTTTTCTCCTCTGGACAAAATGACAAGACGAAAAAAATCACCTCAGCAAAAAGAACAAGAGGTAGTACCGTCTGCCAGGGACCTACTCAATACGGACAGTAGTACGATGTCGGACCTAGAGTTCAGAATCATGACTTTAAAGATACTAGCTGGGCTTGAAAAAAGCATGGAAGTTATTAGAGAAACGCTTTCTGGAGAAATAAAAGAACTAAAATCTAACCAAGTCGAAATCAAAAAGGCTATAAATGAGGTGCAATCAAAAATGGGGGCACTAACTGCTAGGATAAATGAAGCAGAAGAAAGAATCAGCGATATAGAAGACCAAATGATGGAAAATAAAGAGGCTGAGAAAAAGAGAGAGAGACAACTACAGGATCACGAGGGCAGAATTTGAGAGATAAGCAAAATGATAAGATGAAACAACATTAGAATAATTGGGATCACAGAAGAAGAAGAAAGAGAGAGAGGGGCAGAAGGTATATTGGAGCAAATAATAGCAGAGAACTTCCCTAATGTGGAGAAGGAAACAGGCATCAAAATCCAGGAGGCACAGAGAACCCCTCTCAAAATCAATAAAAATAGGTCAACACCCCGACATCTAATAGTAAAACTTATGAGTCTCAGAGACAAAGAGAAAATCCTGAAAGCAGCTCGGAAGAAGAGATATGTAACCGACAATGGTAGAAACATTAGATTGGCAACAGACCTATCCACAGAGACCTGGCAGGCCGGAAAGGACTGGCATGATATCTTCAGAGCACTAAACGAGAAAAATATGCAGCCAAGAATACTATATCCAGCTAGGCTGTCATTGAAAATAGAAGGAGAGATAAAAAGCTTCCAGGACAAACAAAAAATAAGGAATTTGCAAACACGAAACCAGCCCTCCAAGAAATATTGAAAGGGGTCCTCTAAGCAAAGAGAGAGCCTAAAAGCAGCACAGATCAGAAAGGATCAAACACAGACAATATACAGTCACAGTCACCTTACAGGCAATACAATGGCACTAAATTCATATCTTTCAATAGTTACCCTGAATGTAAATGGGCTCAAAGCCCCAATCAAAAGACACAGGCTATCAGATTGGATTAAAAAACAAGACCCATCAATATGCTGTCTGCAAGAGACTCATTTTAGACCCAAACACATCCCCACATTGAAAGTGAGGGGGTGGAAAACCATTTACCATGCTAATGGACACCAAAAGAAAGCTGGGGTGGCAATCCTTATATCAGACAAATTAGATTTTAAACCAAAGACTGTAATAAGAGATGAAGAAGGAGACTATACTCTACTTAAAGGGTCTATCCAACAAGAAGATCTAACAATTGTAAATATCTATGCCCCTAACGTGGGAGCAGCCAATTATATAAGGCAATTAATAACAAAAGCAAAGAAACACATTGACAACAATACAATAACAGTCGGGGACTTTAACACCCCCCTGACTGAAATGGACAGATCATCTAAGCAAAAGATCAACAAGGAAATAAAGACTTTAAATGACACACTGGACCAAATGGACTTCACAGACATATTCAGAACATTCCATCCCAAAGCAACGGAATACACATTCTTCTCTAGTGCCCATGGAACATTCTCCAGAACTGATCACATCCTAGGTCACAAATCAGGTCTCAACCGGTACCAAAAGATTGGAATTATTCCCTGCATATTTTCAGACCACAATGCTTTGAAACTAGAACTCGATCACAAGAGGAAAGTCGGAAGGAACTCAAATACGTGGAGGTTAAAGAGCATCCTACTAAAGAATGAATGGGTCAACCAGGAAATTAAAGAAGAATTAAAAAAATTCATGGAAACCAATGAAAATGAAAACACAACTGTTCAAAATCTTTGGGATACAGCAAAGGCAGTCCTGAGAGGAAAGTATAACAAGCCTTTCTCAAGAAACAAGAAACATCTCAAATACACAACCTAACCCTACACCTAAAGGAGCTGGAGAAAGAACAGCAAATAAAGCCTAAACCCAGCAGGAGAAGAGAGATAATAAAGATCAGAGCAGAAATCAATGAACTAGAAACCAAAAGAACAGTAGAACAGATCAACGAAACTAGGAGCTGGTTCTTTGAAAGAATTAACAAGATTGATAAACCCCTGGCCAGACTTATCAAAAAGAAAGGAGAAATGACCCAAATCAACAGAATCATGAATGAAAGAGGAGAGATCACAACCAACACCAAAGAAATACAAACAATTAGAAGAACATATTATGAGCAACTCTATGCCAGCAAATTAGAGAACCTGGAAGAAATGGGTGCATTCCTAGAGATGTAGCAACTACCAAAATTGAACCAGGAAGAAATAGAAAACCTGAACAGACCTATAGCCACTAAGGAAATTGAAGCAGTCATCAAAAATCTCCCAAGAAACAAAAGCCCAGGGCCAGATGGCTTCCCAGGGGAATTCTATCAGACATTTAAAGAATTAATACCTATTCTCCTGAAACTGTTCCAAAAATTAGAAATGGAAGGAAAACTTCCAAACTCATTTTTTGAGGCCAGCATTACCTTGATCCCAAAACCAGACAAAGACCCCATCAAAAAGGAGAATTACAGACCAATATCCTTGATGAACATCGATGCAAAAATTCTCACCAAATTAGTAGCCAACAGGATCCAACAGTACATTAAAAGGATTATTCACCACAACCAAGTGGGATTTATCCCTGGGCTGCAAGGTTGGTTCAACATCCGCAAATCAATCAACGTGATACAATACATTAACAAAAGAAAGAACAAGAATCATAGGATCCCCTCAATAGATGCAGAAAAAGCATTTGACAAAGTATAGCATCCTTTCTTGATCAAAACTCTTCAGAGTATAGGGATAGAGGGTACATACCTCAATATCATAAAAGCCATCTATGAAAAACTTACAGTGAATATCACTCTCAATGGGGAAAGGCTGAGAGCTTTTCCCCTAAGGTCGGGAACGCGGCAGGGATGTCCACTCTCACCACTGCTATTCAACATAGTATTAGAAGTCCCAGCCACAGCAATCAGACAACAAAAAGAAATCAAAGGCATCCAAATCGGCAAAGAGGAAGTCAAACTCTCACTCTTTGCAGATGATATGATACTTTATGTGGAAAACCCAAAAGACTCCACCCGAAAAATGCTAGAACTCATACGGGAATTCAGTAAAGTAGCAGGCTATAAAATCAATGCACAGAAATCAGTGGCATTCCTATACACCAACAACAAGACAGAAGAGACAAATCAAGGAGTCGATCCCATTTACAATTGCACCCAAAACCATAAGATACCTAGGAATAAATTTAACCAAAGAGGCAAAGGATCTGTACTCAGAAAACTATAAAATACTCACGAAAGAAATTGAAGAAGACACAAAGAAATGGAAAAACGTTCCATGCTCATGGATTGGAAGAACCAACATTGTGAAGATGGCAATGCTACCTAGAGCAATCTACACATTCAATGCAATCCCCATCAAAATACCATCCACTTTTTTCAAAGCAATGGAACAAATAATCCTAAAATTTGTATGGAACCAGAAGAGACCCCGAATAGCCAGAGGAATACTGAAAAAGAAAAGCAAAGCTGGCGGCATCACAATTCCGGACTTCCTGCTCTATTACAAAGCTGTCATCATCAAGACAGTATGGTACTGGCACAAAACCAGACACATAGATCAATGGAACAGAATCGAGAGCCCAGAAATGGACCCTCAACTCTATGGTCAACTCATCTTTGACAAAGCAGGAAAGAATGTCCAATGGAAAAAAGACAGTCTCTTCAACAAATGGTGTTGGGAAAATGGGACAGCCACCTGCAGAAGAATGAAACTGGACCATTTCCTTACACCACACACAAAAATAGACTCCAAATGGTTGAAAGACCTAAATGTGAGACAGGAGTCCATCAACATCCTAAAGTAGAGCACAGGTAGCAACCTCTTCGACCTCAGCCGCGGCAACTTCTTCCTAGAAACATCGCCAAAGGCAAGGGAAGCAAGGGCAAAAATGAACTATTGGGATTTCATCAAGATAAAAAGCTTTTGCACAGCAAAAGAAACAGTCCACAAAACCAAAAGACAACCGACAGAATGGGAGAAGATATTTGCAAATGACATATCAGATAAAGGGCTAGTATCCAAAATCTATAAAGAACTTCTTAAACTCAACACCCAAAGAACAAATAATCCAATCAAGAAATGGGCAGAAGACATGAACAGACATTTTTCCAAAGAAGACGTCCAAATGGCCAACAGACACATGAAAAAGTGCTCAACATCGCTCGGCATTAGGGACATCCAAATCAAAACCTCAATGAGATACCACCTCACACCAGTCAGAATGGCTAAAATTAACAAGTCAGGAAACAACAGATGTTGGCGGGGATGCGGAGAAAGGGGAACCCTCCTACACTGTTGGTGGGAATGCAAGCTGGTGCAACCACTCTGGAAAACAGTATGGAGGTTCCTCAAACAGTTGAAAATAGAGCTACCATACAATCCATCAATTGCACTACTGGGTATTTACCACAAAGATACAAATGTAGGGATCCGAAGGGGTATGTGCACCCCAATGTTTATAGCAGCAATGTCCACAATAGCCAAACTGTGGAAAGAGCCAAGATGTCCATTGACAGATGAATGGATAAAGAGGAAGTGGTATATATACACAATGGAATATTATGCAGCCATCAAAAGGAATGAGATTTTGCCATTTGCAATGATGTGGATGGAACTGGAGGGTGTTATGCTGAGTGAAATAAGTCAATCAGAGAAAGACATGTATCATATGACCTCACTGATATGAGGAATTCTTAATCTCAGGAACAAACTGAGGGGTTGCTGGAGTGGTGGGGGGTGGGAGGGATGGGGTGGCTGGGTGATAGACATTGGGGAGGGTATGTGCAATGGTGAGCACTGTGAATTGTGCAAGACTGTTGAATCACAGATCTGTACTTCTGAAACAAATAATGCAACATATGTTAAGAAAAAAAAAGAAGAAGAAGATAGCAGGAGGGAAAGAATGAAGGGGAGTAAGTCGGAGGGGGAGACGAACCATGAGAGATGATGGACTCTGAAAAACAAACTGGGGGTTCTAGAGGGGATGAGGGTGGGGGGATGGGTTAGCCTGGTGATGGGTATTAAAGAGGGCACATTCTGCGTGGGGCACTGGGTGTTATACACAATGAATCTTGGAACACTACATCAAAAACTAATGATGTAATGTATGGTGTTTAACCTAACAATAAAAAAATAAAAAAAAAAAAAGCATATGCCTTCGGCTCAGGTCATGATCCCAGGGTCCTGTGATCAGAGTCCCGCGTTGGGCTCCCTGCTCAGCGGGGAGTCTTCTTCTCCCTCTGCCTGCCACTCCCCCAGGTTGTGCTCTTTCTCTCTCTCTCAAATAAATAAAATCTTTAAAAAAAATAATAATACAGTGACTCATATATTCTTGTTGTAAAAATGCAAACAATGTTCAAATATATCTATGAGTACTTATTTCTAGATGACATCTTAGGATTCTTACTGAATGCAGAATGCTTTCTGTGTTTACCACCATGTCATGGATGTGTCCACACAGATATATGTGGATCTGCTGGTAAATTTTTCAAAATGTCTGCAAAGCATCCTGCTTACCTGACTCTAATAAAAATTGATTAGCTATTCCCTGTTGATGGACAATTGCCTCCAATTTGTTAATACTATAATTTGGTATATTCGACATCTTTGTACCTGTGTTTTCCCTTATTTGTATGTGGATAAATATCTCAATGTTCACTTGTTGGGGTGATTCTTTTAAAAATTCGAATGCAGTCGGTAAACAAAGACAGATAAAGTTAAGATTTGAGACAATACAGCTGTAATCTCTCTTCTTCCCCCAGGGGTTGTGTGAGGTATTCCAGCATCAATAATAAATGTGCTTAATTAAAAATGAAAATTAACCAAACAAAAGAAGCCAGATTTCAGTTTTAAATTCTTATTTACAAACATTAATTGTGTTTTTTTTTTCTTGCCTTCACTGTGAACTTTAATTTTTAACTGTAACCTAAACCACCTTTAAAACAAATCATTTATTCCAAAGGTTTACAATGTCATAATTGCCTGGTTATTTGGATGATGGATGTGTTATATCTGAAAACAAACTAGTTATCTTGTGAAATTTTTTTCAACATGCATTATCTGAACCACCAAAGATGAGAACACTGCATGGAAAAATATGATAAAAACTATGATGGATTTAGAAGCCTGGTGCTCAGGTTTGCTATTTCATCATTTTTATGGTATTGTTGGCTCAAAAATGTAAAAGAAGGCCAGCAAAGGAACTGTTAATGTGCCTTGTGGAGTTTTTTTTTTTGCCTGGGAAGCAGGTAATTCTAGCCTAGGAGCTCTTGAATGCTTTACAAGTAATAGGAACCAAGTGGGAAAAGCATGTTTTATATTTTAATGCTGACATCCTCATAGAAAAAAAAATTTAAAGATTCAGAATACCTGGCTGTGATTCAGTACCTAAACACTTCCTGGTGTGTTTCAGAATCCCCCAGGACCCATAACTGCTTCTGTGCTGGAGCAACTCGCAGTCGCCGCACACTTAGGCCAGTTTATCAAACTAACGAGCTCAAGAGTGATGCTATTTCAGGTTCAACTCCATGAGGGAGGGACAGAGAGAAAACAAAACCAAAATTCAGACAGGAGAGTAATCCTAAGGGCCAACCTGACAAAAAATTTATTAACTCATACACACCAAATCTTACCCAGAGTGATACTCTTTGCGGAGATTTGACTCTACAAATCTTATGCTAGTTCCTCATCAAAGCCTCACAGATGAAGCACGATGGTTTTCACACTGGGTGATGTGTGTGGGTCTAGACTTAAAAAACAGTACTGTATGGCTTTCTCCACAGACAGAATCCTTGCAAATATATGGGGAAGAGATAGAATGTATTTTTCTCTTGTTAAGTGCCTAATGCTTCATCTCTCAAATAACAGAAAGGGGAGGAGGTTCTAAAATTCATTTAGAGGACTTTTCCTTTACTTTGGAATTTGAATGATGGGTCAGGTTGGGGGGAAATAGTGAGTTTTTGTGTTATTTGTGTCATCGAAATAACCATTATATTAGAACATGAGATAATCCATAGATAATGAGAGAAGAATACGGAATTATTATAATTGTGTATTTCTGGGGCACCTGGGTGGCTCAGCCTGTTAAGCATCTGCCTCCGGCTCAGGTCATGATTCTGGAGTCCCGCATTGAGTCCCGCGTCGGGCTCCCTGCTCAGCGGGGAGTCTGCTTCTCCCTCTCCCTCTGCTGTTCCCCCTGCTTGTGCTCTCGCTCTCTCTCTCTCTGTCAAATAAATTGAAAAAAAAAAAAGTGTATTTCTTAAAAGCTTTGTTACGTATTACTTTCTAGGTGAAATTAGGCACGTGTTGGGTACACTTGTGTAGATAGAAAATATCATGTGATCTGAAATGGAAAGGCGATCTTAATAGGCTTGCCTCATGCAATGCTGAATGTTTTGAGATTCAACTGGTGTCTAAATGGATTCTTCCAACATTGTCAAATGAACGTGGGAACATTTTTTCGGAGGTGACTTACTACAGTATGGTTTTACCATTGACAACATAACCAAATTAGAATTTTTGAGCTATAAACGTGTTATGTTAGTGCTACAAATTTGGGTTCTTTTTCCTTTGTTTTCACGTTTTTTTCTTCTTTTTCTCCCCCCTCCCCCTCCCCCTCTTCCTCCAGCAAATTCATGGAAGTAGGAGGCCTTCTGTATTAATTACATTATCTGCTTCTTTTTAAACTTTTCTTTGGGACACATTTTCCACATAGAATTAGAAAGAGGCATGAAACAATTTTAATTAGTCCTCTACTTTTTTCTTGTTTGATGGTAGAAAAACTAAACAAATAAAATCTGCTAATATTTCTTACCCTTTATATCTGTGCTCAAGAGAAGACATTTTTCCTGGAATGGCATTTAAGGAAAAAAAAAAAAAAAGAAAGCCAAGTGTAATGTACATAACTCTTGCTTTCTTAGTTACATCTCTTTAAATTTTAAGACATTATTATTTACATTAATATTTGAAATCTTTCCTCTTGAGGAACCACCTATGTGGTTTTTTTTGTTTGTTTGTTTGTTTTTTTTTTTTGCATACTGGCCTTGGCTTCAGTAGTCATATTTTGTAAATGATGATGGTTAAATTTATGTTCTTAGAACTTCAGGCCATGATTCATTCTATTTTGAACCTAAACAAGAACACTTCTTTCCCAACGGAATGGCCATGCCTCACATTTATCCTAGCTGCATAATCGACGATTTTTGCCTTAAAAAGGCATGATTGTCTGATCATGTTTTTATCATCAGTATTTTCATACACAAGTCATGAAGCCCATGGATTTACTCATGCTCAGCATACACTTACTTATTTATCTTTTTGCTGTATGTGCCTGATACTTTTGAGAAGAAGACTTTGGATTTAGGATAAACTTAAAGCCTAGGTTGGCAATGTAGTATATGTTTCTTTGCTATAATGCTAGAAACCAAAAGAGTATGAAAAGGCCCTTCAGGAAAGCAAATGCTGCTCACTTGAAATGTGTAGAGCAGGGCTTCTGGCTAAAGGATAAGAAAAATGGTCATATTACCACCACTTTACATTCATGTGACTTTTTATATTGTAATCAACATTTGTCTCCCTTCCCCACCCCTCAACATTCACCTTCCCCCTCCTCACACTGTATCCTGATTTCTTTTTTGAAATTATCTTTCCTCCATGAGCATGGTCGGAGTGTTCTGACTTCCCACTATAGAGGCCAAGGAGGCCCTTCCCAGAACTTCTTATTCTAGTGCAGCCCAGGGTGGACAGGTCACTCAAGGCCAGCCAATCAGATTCTCTCTCCTGGGACTTTGAATTGTGAGCATGACTCACAGATGGAAAGATGGTCCAAAGGCAGTGGCCCCTGATGCGTGTGCTGTGTTAGGTCCTGCCTTGTTCCTGATCTTTGTTCATGCCTGATTTTGCAGCTTTCCCATAAATTCTGGAGGCTTCTAAATATCCCTCTGGTGAATTTACTTTTTGCCTTTGCTAGCCAAACAACAGTGGCCAAACAGTTTCTGTTTCTTGCCACCAAAGAACTCTAAGTGATAGAGCATGGGTCTCTCATTCACCAGATTGGAGTGGTGAGCACGTATCACCATCCCCATTTTACATATTTGGAACTGTGGTTTCAGAGAGGCTGAATGACTTGCCCCAAATCTCACAGTGAGTAAATGACAGAACCGTGATCTGTTCTCACAGTTTTGACCTCTGCTTTGGAAGTATGTTTGCAAAGGTAATTTCGATTTCCTTTAGTGGCAAAGCTTGACTTCAATACCAAACAACCTCATGTTTGTATCTTGGCCAATGGCTGAAACTCTGAGCTTTATGAGTGGGGGATAATAATACCTATGAATGGGGGACAATAATATCTACTCCAAAGGACTGTTGTGAAGACCATGTAAGATAATGATCTTGGGAAGTATGTAGTGTTGGTCTTGGCATGCATTATGTGCTCAATAAACATAACTCCCAAATGAGTAGTTACAACGTTAAGATTCAGGCTTTCTAGATGTTGTATGGGCAAGTCTACTAGAAATAAAGTTCTTAGTAGTAGGAAAGCTTGTATGATGGAGAAGAATCTTTAGAACAATGGCCCTAGTTGGGTTTGACCGGGATGTTTGGCCCAACCTTCCTGGGCCTTTCCTATAACAGGTGCCCACCTCTCCTGACCCCGTTGGGAGCCACTGGGTGTACACATCTCTCCTGCCTTTCTGTGGGGACCAAGGATAAACTGGCATAGCTGTTCCCCCTTGAAGATTTTTGCAAGACTTCGTTGAGCCATGCCTTTTTTTTAATGCTTTTTAAAAATATTTTATTTATTTATTCATGAGAGACAGAGAGAGAGAGAGAGGCAGAGGGAGAAGCAGGCTCCCAAGGAGCAGGGAGCCTGATGGGGGACTCGATCCCAGGACCTTGGGATCATGACCTGAGCTGAAGGCAGACGCTTAAACATCTGAGCCACCCAGGCGCCCGAGCCATGCCCTTAAGCAAGGAGATTTATTGCACTGCCAAGCACAGGAGGCAATGGACTGGGGTGGACAGAGGTCTCAGATTTAAATCCTGATTCCACCCCTCATTGGCTCTGTGACTTTAGGCCAGCAGCCTAAACTTCTGAGCCACAATTTCCTCTAGTTCCAGGGTTTGTGGGTGTCCAGCTTTCCCTTCAATACTTTTGTGAATCTCTGGGAGACTTTGATCCAGACCCCATCTGCTAGATGAGGAGGGAGAAGTCTTGGAAAAATGAAGTTTACTCCAAAGGTTCTTACGATTGGCAAGAGATTATCTTAAAACTAGGAGACTGAGATACCTTAATGGATGAGTTTGTTTGCTTTTCCCTACTGTGGGCTCCAGACCTGGGCCGTCCAGTGGAACCATCTGTGATGGAGGACATGGTCTATATCTGCACCGTCCAATATCGTAGCCACTAGCCACATGGGCTGTTGGGTGGTTGAAATGTGAGTAAGTGTGACTGAGAAACTGAATTTGTAGTGTTACTTGAATTCATTTAAGTACAATTAAATTGAATTAGTCACATGTGGCTCATGGCTAGTGTATTGGAAAGCTAAGCTCTAGAGGAAAAATAAGGCAGTTATAGAAAACAAGGATGCCCTGCTGACTTTGAGTGGGAGAGTTTACATTAGTGACCCTGCAACATATGAGAATGACCTTATTTTTGAGACTCTGGCAGAAGGGCATACGTTCAGACCATGGATCAGGAGCCTGGGACGGAGATGGTGAATAGAGAAAGATGGAGGGCAGTCCCCAGAAGCAAGAAATGAAGGGCCATGCAGAATGATCATTAAAGTCTGCTCTGGATGGAGGGTTTGTGTCCTCCTACAATTCATACATTGGAACCCTCATCCCCAATATGATGGTATTTGGAGATGGTGGCTTTGGGAGGTCATTAGGTCATGAGGTGGAGCTCTCAGGATGGGATTAGTGCTCTTCTAAGAAGACACAGGAGAGAGCTTGCTTCTCTTCTCTCTTGTAGCCATGTGAGGACACACGGAGAAGGCAGTAGACCAGGAAGAATTTTTTCCCAGACACCAGATCTACTGGCACCTTGGTCTTGGCTATCCCAACCTCCAGAACTGTGAGAAACAAACATTTCTTGTTTAAGCTCCCCAACCTATGGTTATTTGTTATAGCAGCCTGGAGAGACTAACGCAGGCTTCCTTCTTGGGTTGTTAATTTCTTAAAGAACCAAACCCCTTTACAGAGAGGAAATTGATCTTGGAGAGCAGGTGGGGGAAACATCCAGAAGAATGCAAGATTTAGCCAAAAGAGATGGAAAGCTAGTGTTTTAAACCAAAAGAGGCTGGATTTACATCAGAAAGGACTGAAATGCCATAGTTGGCTAGTTTTAAGTTTTATTTCTGCACGTCTTCCTTAGCCGCCGGCAGGATTGACTCAGGGGTTGGAGAGTGGACTCAATCAGTTGCAAAAAATAAAGGTACATTTTCCCTGCATGTCTGAACATAACGTGCTAAAATATATGTTTTGCCTCACTTACAGTAATTGCATATTTATTTGTGTAATTATTCAATTCCTGTCTATCTTGTCGTCTTGACTTTAAGCCCCCAAGGGCAGGAGTTGTATTTGCATTTCTCATTGTTGGATTAAGCCCCGGGTGGTGCACTTGGCACAATTCTCCGATTGTTCAGTGGCCTGCACCCAGCAGTGACACGGGAATTTAATATTTTCATCCACATGTAGTAAGGGCCTCCTAAGTAGGGTAGTTGCAGTGTGCTTTTTGTTATATGCCACCTAATGGAGATTCCTGGATCCATTTGTCTGCTATCCCGACCAATAGGAATTCTTACCTTTAATAGGTTAAGAAGAATAGTTACTGAAGGACAGTTGGTTAGAGATCTACTTAACAGATTAAATCATTGCATTTAATTTACCTAAAAACCCAGAAATATATGATTTCTAGTATTGTCCATATAGCTCAGTTTCCCCAAAGTTACAAGACGTTGCCATGGATATGTAAAATGTGTGCTATCATTTATTTATTTTTATTAAATGAACTCATTTAAGAAAATAAACCGAAATGCCTTAGCATCCTCTTGGACTCGAACGTCTAGAAAAGCACAGATTTGCTGTGCTAAATTTTCCCTAATACACAGTAAAGTAAATGTATAACTAGTGGGGGTAGAGACTTGTCCTTTATACCCCTTGACTATGTAGCACAGTTTAGGGAACCTCAGATGCTTCAGTGTTAAAGTGGTGTCTTATAGAGTCCACCTATTTGTTACACATGGGAGGCTGGGGTCTCTGTTCTCAGAGCTGTGTGACCTCCTCCACAGAGGAAAGATGGTAGCTGGCTTGGATGGCCAACTGGTCCCACTTTGCTCAAGACTTTTCACTACAATTCCCATCTCTTGGGAACCCCCTTAGTCCTGGGCAAACCAAAATGATTGGTCATCCTTTAGCTGGCACACTCTCATAACTTCAAACCACCATCTTTTTAGAGACAGCTCCCTTGCTCCTAAGAGCTTGGGACTAGGTAACCTTGGGGAGGAGGAGACAAAAACCATCTGAGACGTGGAGGTAGAAAAATTGGGTTTGAGAAACTGACTCAATGGCTCATTTGCCACTTAATTGTCTTAATTTGGGTTTCTTCAAGTAGCAGATCCTTAGATACAGATTTGAATAGGTATTTACTTCTGGGTAAATACCTAGTAGTGCATTTGCTGTGTTGTAGGGTAATTCTATGTTTAACTTTTTGAGGAACCTCCATACTGTTTTCCTGAGTGACTTGCACCAGTTTACATTTCCACCAACAGTGTAGGAGGGTTCCCCTTTTTCTGCATCCTTGCCAACATCTGTTGTTTCCTGAGTTGTTAATTTTAGCCATTCTGGAAACTAGCCATTGGACACTAGTTTCAAAGGACACTGAATCACAGTGAGAAAATGATTCCTGATTCTAGTCCAGTCCTTCCAGAAACATGGACAAGAAAGTCTCCCCTGGGTGTAACTTTCTCCTGAACACCTCTGATACTTTGCAATCTTTCCTTTTTAAACAAAATGAGCAGGTCTCAGCCTGACTACAAACTCCAGTTCCTAGAATATAATAATACTGGGGCCCCTGGGTGGCTCAGTCGTTAAGCATCTGCCTTCGGCTCAGGTCATGATCCTGGGGTCCTGGGATCGAGCCCCGCATCAGGCTCTCTGCTCAGAAGAAAGCCTGCTTCTCCCTCTCCCACTCCCCCTGCTTGTGTTCCCTCTCTCGCTGTGTCTCTCTCTCTCTCAAAAAAAAAAAAGAATGTAATAATACTGTTTTTTATTTTTTAAATTTATTTTAAAAGATTTTATTATTTATTTGAGAGAGAGAGAGAGAGAGAGAGAGAGAGAGTGACTCAGGACTCGATCCCAGGACTCTGAGATCATGACCTGAGCCGAAGGCAGACACTTAACCGACCGAGGCACTCAGGTGCCCTGATAATACTCTTTTTAAAATTTTTATTTATTTTTGTGGTTAGTTTCTAACTGTAGTATGTGATTTTCATCCTCCTTTAAACAAAGGTCAAGCTCCTAAAAGACAAACCTTAAGTAAAGGACAGATGGGATGTTAATTTAGGACAAATGGGATGTTAATAAAGGACAAATGGGATGTTAAAATTAAGGTGAGATTTTGTGCAAAATAACCTCGAAACTCTCTCTTGCTTCACAAGTTCCTTGTTTCTGTATTTCTTTGAGAACCTTGTTGTTTTAGGGAAACTCCTATTGTAGACCTTTTTGATTGTTAAACTGCTTAGTGTGCTAGGCTTTTAAAGTCTTTGCCCTTTCACTTGAGTGGTACCAAATAGGGATGAACTATGATTAATGGCTGTGTAGAGATCGCTGGTCCTGGGCACTTCTCTGAAATATGCTATGGCAGGTTTCCTCAGCACCTCTCGCTTCTGCCTTCAGAGGGATTTTAATTTAGTCTTTATCATTGTCTGCATCAGACCACAAGGAGGCATCAGCGGAGTTGTGCTGGAGGCCAAAGAAAAGTTTTTAAAAGGGACAGACGTGTCCTCATCTCATAGTCATTTGCGGTCATGTTTGCATTCAAAGATTCCTAAACAAAGAAGGGCATTTTAATAAGAAAAATTGTTCGCCGTTTCAAGCCTTGATGTGCTGCGAGAAGAAAAAGCTATTTTGAAGACTAACCAACTGCGTTTAATTTAACAGTTGGAAAGGAGAAACAAAAAAATGCAGTGTCTCTAACAAAGAATGCTGTGATTCGAAGCCGAGTCTATTTTATCCATAGCAACTCTGAGAGGCAGCATTTTCTGGAACTAGGTCAAATTCTGAGTCCTTTGTACGAACACTACGTCCCACTAGAGGGCGCTCTTTAGTCGTATATTTAACATTGTCCTCCTTTTTGTAAAAATAAAAAAATGACTATAGGGCTATGAATTCTGATACAATTCTTGTTGAGCATGTTATGAAATTTTCTCCCAGACATTGTTTTATTTTCGGCTTATATGTGTGAAATTCCACTTTAAGAAGTATAACATGATTCTGAATCTTTCAATATGTATAAAATCCCCACGGTATTATGGTACAATAGAAGCAAAAGACATAAGTTTAAATTATTGTAATCCCATAGGTCTTTTGGCTATTGTTTCTCTATATATGTTACTGCACAAGGAAAATTTATTATAAATATTAATACAGTCAGCTTAGATCTTTTGTGGAATGACTAAGGGAGGCAGTGTGGTCTAAGTGGGGGGTTCTCCTGGCTTTTCCAGAGTGATTTTCCTATCTACCAGGATGTTCTTTTAATTTGTTTTTCGGGATTTCAGCCTGTTTAGATTGTATTGTCTTAGATCCATGAAAATCATGGCCTGCTTTTCTTTGATTCCTGTTCTTACAGATTCTTTACCTTTCTCTTTAGATTTGGGCTTCTCACACTACACTGTATGCAATGCTGGTGTTCTTATAATGAAGGGATGCCACCTTTAAAAATAAATTATGACCTTCCCCCTGTTTTCAAAAAAGAAAAATAAATCAATCAAGTGGAGTTTCTCAATTTATTTCACTGCATTACATTTTCCTTAAACTGCTACAGTTTAAGGCTATAGTTTAAGAAGATATTGACATAAAGCAGACATGCAAAATTTCATTATTTAAAGTTTAATAAATGGATTTCCATGGTGTTCTACAAAAGTCTTCATCTAAACCATGTTTGTGAATTCTAATGTTGCCCTGAAATTACAATTCTTTTAAAAAATGTTTATAATGACATATGTAACATAGGAACGTACACTTTGATAATAATTCAAACAACAAATATTTCATAATTTAATTTGTAACGTAGAGGTAAACATTATAATCCCTTTTTATCCCTTCCAGAAAATCCTTTTCCTTCTCCAGAACTCATCACTGTTCACATGTAAATGTGTATACTTTAGACATTTCCCACGTACATGTGAAATTTGAAAAGAAACTGTTAGTTTTTATTATTTTTACCTAATGGAATCATAGCCTATGTATTGATATACTGCTTTTTCTAATTAGCAGTTGCCTTCGTGATCTTTCTGTTTCAATACCTGTAGATCTACCTCTTTCTTTATAACCACTGGAGAAAGTTCCAGCGTCTATATGGATGTCTTTTCATTTATTTATCCGGAGAATGAGGTTGTATCCAAATTTTAAGGTATTTGAAACAACCTTGCAGAAGACACCTTTACTTATTTATATCCTTGGTGCCCATGTGGACCGGTCGGTAGAATGGATCTCTAGGAGGTCTCTGGGTCACAGAGTAAGTTTACATTTTTTATTATCAGCGTTTCTACTGTCAGAATCATATTCTCCCACTTCTTACTCCCAGGAATCACCTAACAAAACTCTGATCTGGAAGAGGGTCACAGAAGTTTCTTCGAGGATCCCCTGAAGCTTGTGAGAATGGGGGCCTCCAGAGGTGGATTTCGTGAAAAATTTCAGCCTCCAGTTCCTCAAGGATATGCCAACTCCAAACTGATTTAACTTCTTAGAGATAAGTGGCATTTGAGACCATTATTCTGATAAGGCAAACCTTCCTTGGTTAAAGAAAAAAAAAAGGAGAATTCAATTCTGTGAACATTAGTTGAGTACCTAATCTGGGTAAGCTACTGGCCAGTCATGGCTTGAAATGAAAGAGTTAAATAGAGGATGTGCTCACAGTGATGGGTGGTGGTAGCAGCAGGGTGGAATAGGGGAAGACATTAAGTAAATGTAACCCCAGGTGAGACAAGTGAGGGACAGAAACATTTTAAAAACACAAAACACATAATCCCATGAATCCGACCTCCCAAAGGCAACCACTGCTATAATTTTGACATATTTCTTTTGGGCATTTTTTCCAATGCGTATTTTGTAATGGAGGGGTCCACTCGTGCCAACTTTGGGAGTTTTCAGTGTGATTGGCTCCACTGAGAAGAGTGGATGCAGAAGCCCCTCCCTGCCTGCCTTGAGAGTTGGTAGGCAGGGCCTGACTGCCTGTTAAAAGGAGTTCCAATTGCTAACACTAGGAAATTACATCCTCCTCCCTCAAGCTCAGTTCTTGGGATGTACAACTGGCTGATCACCATTTCTGGGATGCACCAACGAGTGTAACAAAGACAAAGTCAAACAAGTTGAGTGTACCTATCAAAACATGTTCACATCCTTCTACACTTGTCAAGATCTCAATCAACACCATTAGGCAATTTTACTCCATAGGGCTCCATCATTCAGGTACAGGAAAAGTAGCAAGGGATGGCTGGAAGAATTCTCGGTTAAGGAAGAAGTTTCTATTCATTCATGAAGCAAACATTTTCTTAAGATTCTAAGCACCAGGAAGACAGCGATCATGTCTGTCTTAGGATGTTTGTCTTCCAGCCTGGAGAAAGTCATTCTTTCTGGAAGAATGGACCAAATGTCTCCTTCTAAATCTAGCGAGAAAGAAGCAGAAGGCAAGTTGAATTTTTCTTATCAAAGACAGTTTGAAACTTCAGATTCTGCAATATATTTTAAGCATGATTTTTAATGGGGTGTAGCCTGGACCAGCAGGGTTTTTACAGGCAGAGGAGAGAGAGCATCCCAGAGGGAAGTATTGCATGTATCCCATAACAGTGGGATAATAAGTGTAGTGGGGGGTGAGGAGGGACTCAGTTGCCTGAGCGGATGGAACAGATGAAAGTTTCAGAAGATCCAAAGGTACCATAATATGTGGTTCCGGTCCCCAAGTGTCATGGTGGACACTTGCCATTTCTTTTGGCTCCTCAAACTCTTTTCCCATCCTTTCTAGACATGAGAGATTCTCCATGTTGTCATCTACCATAGAAGGCTCATCCTCCCAGCCTCTCTGGCGGCTCGAGGAGAGCCATAGTCTGGCACCGACTGCAGAGCCCAAGATTCCTCCTGGTGAGATGAGCAGGCACCATGGATCCATTCCAGAGAGTGAAGTGGGAGCCCCATCCAGGCTCCAGAGGCAGCACCGGCAGGGGCTTTAGGACAGCGTCCTGAGCCTGCATGGCAATGCAGGTGCCACAAACTGCAGGGTCTGTGTCCAGAGGGGGACAGTGGTGGTCCCCGGAGCGGTTCTGCAGTACCACCGTGGGCGTTCTTCCTGGCCGAGCTGCCTCCAAGTCTAAGTTCTCAGTCCTTCCTGAGGATTCTCTGACTATGAAATGCCCTTTATTAAATTCCTTTTCTACCCCAAATAGCCAGAGATAGTTTCTATTGCAACTCTGAGTCCTGATTTCAGGAGGAGTCCATCTGAGAAATGGCGGGAGAAGAGGTGGGGTGTGGTATTTGTGATGTAACTTGACACTGAACATGTGTCTATTGGAACATTGGCTATAATACAATTTAATTTCTCAGACAATTCATAAAAGAATATATTAAGCATCTGAAAAATGATATAGCTTCAGGAATAACAAAATGGCAAATAAAATCAGATATTTTTATTTCAGAGAGAGATGGAAAACAGTAAAAAGGAAATGTTACATGCAGATACACCTGTGGGAAAGTAGACACTTGAGGCTCCATGACATAGACTTTCTGGAATGATAGCTGACATTTTATATATATAATAATATATATTATATATATACATATAATAAATTCATATTCTGGAATGATAGCTGGCATTATATATCTATTATATATATATAATAACTTCATATATCCATGTGCCTTGATCTAATAGTTTCAGGTCTAGGAATTTATCTGGGGAAATAATTGGATAGGCAGAAAGTCAGACAGATGGAGATAAAAACAGCTTTATTGCCGGAGGATGTAGCTTAGAAGTGTGTCCACCTGGGTACAGCCCACCCAGGGAAAAGTTAAACTCATCAGAGATTGCTGACTCAGAGATTGCGTGGTTCTGAGGCAGAGAAGAAAGGGAGCAAATTGCAAGTAGCTTTTTCATATGTTACCTCATCCATTTGAGTGATGCGGACCAATGGCTGTCATCCATCCATCAACGAAAGCGCTCCTCTGTGGGTGGGAGCAAGAGTGTCACAGTGATAGTGGCGCCTCTACAGGGAAACATGGCAAGTAGAGAATAAATGTTCCCTGCCCCAGACATTATCATGCGAGTCCATGTTTGTTTCAAAAATGTGTGTATGCTTGCGTAAATAGATACAAAAATAAGCCTGAGATGGAGGTGTGATAAGTAGTTTTCCCTGTAGGTTGAGGCTATGAGAGTTTCAGTTTTTCTTTACTGACTTTCGAAAATAAACCATAATTATTTTTTGTGAGACAAAAACCTGAAATATATTTCTATTAGAAAATGAAGTATCTGTTCATATTGTGTGTAATTCATACTTTATGTAAATGACATTTAATCATGCAGCAAGTGTCTTTTCTAGTTAGCTAAACACTGACAATCAATAGACACAGATTCTATGATAGAGTAATTACTGAGATTCTTCATGTGTTCCCCGTGTCCTTTCAATGTTCCGATGTGAACCGAGTGCTTCTCTGCGCTCCCGCGGATCCCCTTTCAAACCCTGTTTATTAAAACCCATTTCTCATGTTTTCATTGTACCTTGAGTGAGAAGTCATTCTCAGTGCATTAATTTATAGGCAAACTCATGAGTTACAGGTAGGTACCAGGATTGAAAGATAAAGCCGTTTACAAATAATTATCATTAGGGGGGGGACTTGAAGGCAGTAAATCTGAAATCTGGTAAGCCCGAATCCCAGATTTTGCTAGAGTAAGGGGCTGTTTCAAATGCAGTCCAGCTACAGTAAAATGAAAACTAAAACGAAACAAAACAAAAACAAGACAAAAAACCCAAAAACGTAAGAAAAGCAAAAAGGCAAGTGATTGCCGTAAGATTACTGGTCTCTTTCACTTTTCTCTTTATTTCTCCCCTGTTGCATCACTTCGCATTTAAGACTAAAACCAACCCGATTTAAACCCACGCCTGAAACATCAGTGAGCTTTAGGGTGTAAGGACGAGGAGGGCTGTATCTTTTGTTTTCAGAATTTCAACATCAAAACCTTCTCCTTCTACCTCCACTGCCATCCGTTGAGGTCCTACCCTGTTGAGGGGGCACGGGGGACAGTGCTAGTTGTTCATCCAATACCGGCTCTCTTTTCTTCCTTGCTAGCAGAACCCCAAATCTGTGTGATCTGAGCCACGTGACACCATGCATGGCTCCATCGTGGGCATGTGGAAGAACCGTCACCGATTTAGGGATGGATTTAGGGATGGGCACCTGACACAGTTTTCGCCATTGTTCACATGGCTGGGAGGGGTGTTCCATTTTTCATTAGAGAAATACATAAGGCAGGAACAGCTGGCCACCATCCTGCCATCATCTGGAGCCGGTCATCCTGAGAGAGCAGTGTCCCCAGTTCATAGATGTGGGATCTGAGCTCCAGGATGATGTGGTTTCCCCAAGCCACCGAGCTTTGGACTCAGGTCAGTATCCCTCCAAGGCTGGTCAGTATTACCACTAAGAAATCACTTACCTGTTTTTATTCCATGCTGACCCTGTCCAAAGGGGGGAGCCAAGCTCCACCGTCTTGATACTGAAGGTGAATCTGTAATTCTCTTGGGTCCCAGGCTGAAAACATCGGTTGAATGGAGGCAAGAAGAAAAGGAACATTTCCTCAAACAGATTAATTTTTGGACTTGGTATTTACAATTAGCTATTTTTGAGTTGGTTACAGCAACCTCTGTGGGTTATTTATTTGATCGCACATGACTCTGAAGAAAAACAGCTTTGATTTGGTTTCCCGGTGACCCAGATGAACTGCATCATTAGGCAGTTGGTAGAGGTCTTCCTAATTACAAGAAATAAAAAGAAAAATCTGAACACTCCTACTTTCCCCTCCAACATTCTTTGCAAAACACGCCTTGCGAGGCCCCGGACTAGTTCATGAAAATGTGTCACTAACAAAATATCGAAGAGGCAGAAGAGCCTGATGGAAACAGTTTTATTGAGTGCCTCTGTGACAAAAATATCTTCAAAGGGAGTTCTATCAATTTTATTAAGCTACATTGTGCACTTGTACATGACAAGCATATCAAGCACAATAGCATTTGAATTAGCAATCAAGTTTTAATAGTATTTGACACTTCCCCACCTTGTACTGGCAGAAACTGTCTCTCTGAGGAGAGATGCCATGAGAGGAAAAATCAGCTTCAAACAGAGAAATGGGTGGCGTCCAAAAGTTCATTTGTGAATTTGTTGGTTGTTGCTCAGGACATGGTCAGAATGGCGTTTTGTGTCTTGTGTGGACACATAAAAGCTGATTTAGCCTGTTTAATCATTTAAGAGGCTTTGGTTGCTAATGATAGAAAATGAGCTATAGTTTATTTAAGCCAACAGGAGTGTACGGGAAGAATATTGGGAGGCCTGAATCAGTGGGAAGGTTGAGGGAACAGACTGTCCCGAGTGCTACAAAGTAGGACCCACAGTGACGACCGCCATCTTAATGTCCTTCTTAGGATTCTCCACCTTGGCAAACAGGACCTACATTTGCCCAGTTCCTCAGACCCATTATGTTGGAATTATCTTTGACTCTCCTACTCCTCTCTCACTCCACATCCAGTCCTTTGGTAAATCTGGTTAGCTCTACCTTCTTAATATATCTGGAATCGGACTATTTTCCACAAGCCCCACAGTTATACCCTGGTCTAGGTGTATCATTTCTCACAGAAAACATTGCCATCACTTCCTCAGTGGTTTTACTGCCTTCCTCCTCCTCCCTGATGGTCTAGAAGGGTAATGCTGAAACTGAAGCCAGATCACATAATTCCTTTTAAAAGTTTCTCATGTTTTAGTAAATGGCTTGATCTGACTGATCCAGTCCCTCTCACCTCTCCAGCTTTCTCATCCATCATCTTTCCCTTCCATCCTTCTGTTCCAGCCACACTGACTTCCTCCTCATTGTTCCTTCAATACACCAAGCATGTTCTTGCCTCAGGGCCTTTGCATGTGCTCTACCGTCTGCTTGGAACACTCTTGCCAGAGCCTCTCTGCTTAAATACAGCTTCATTAGTGAAGACTTCTCTGGTCACCCTCCAGAATAGGGTGGCCCACGTTTGCCCCCATTCCTGTCACTAGCTATGCCTTTCATCCCACTTGATTTTTCCCTGTGGCCCCATCACCATTTGATATTATACAAGACCCTGACCTGTTTACAGTCTAACTCCCTTTCCTTGGACATAAGTTACTTGAATTTGTCTCTTTTCTTCAATTCCACGTCCTCACATCTGCATATATTAGTGCTTCCCTAAATATTTTTTGGAGTAAAGGAATGAATGCATGCATGGGTGAATATGGGAACAGCCCTGGTCTAACTAGTCAGCCCTCTTCTACCGGAAGGAATGAACTCCAGTAACTTTCCATTTCAATTATCAAATTCCAGGGTGGGGTTTCTTATGAGTATAGGATGGCTAATGCACCCATATCTTGACTAAAAGGGAAAAGACACTAGTCCCATGAGCTTACGCCCAAAGGAAAGAAACACTCTAAAAGGAAACTGCTCTCTATGTTCAATCATGGTAAGGGATTCTTGGTTCATAGGTGAGGGAGCTCTACCCACCAACACATGAACTAATGCATAGAAATGAAATAACTTTCTGTCTCAGTCAGGGATACTTGGTGCTTCAAGTAACCAAAACCCAAGTAGTAACAGCTTAGACACACAAAGGCTTGATTTTTGGGCATACCAATCTGTGAGAAGGCAGTTGCTGGGACCTGTTCAGTAGCTCAACAGTGTCAGAATTTGGGCTGGTATTTCTGTGATCCTCTTGGCCTTTCCCTCATGGTCACAATATGGCAGCCATGTGTCCAAGGTTCCTGCCTTCACACATTCTTCAAGGGAAGAAAGGGGTGGAGGACAAGGGGCAGAGTGTTTTCTTCAAGCACCTATCTGTGATCACAGAAAGAAATACCTTTCCTAGGAGCTGTCTGAGACTTTCCATTTTCTCTTTTTAGCAAAACTATGGGCCTAGGACCATGCCCATTTGGCCTTTTCAGGCTCTGTGTATAAGATTTGGGCAGTGGATAGGTTGCTGGAGATGCTTTTGGGTGTCTGCTCCAGATCATCCAGCTAGAGGGTACAGGAATTAATTTGGTTGGAATTTTGTTTGATGCCAAAATCTCTTAGGCACCAAGTTTCATTGCCTCTTGGGAGGATGGCTGTTTTCATTCTTATTTTGCTTTGTTTTGTTTTTAGATGCTGTCTAGGTAGTAAAACGCAAGGGCCCTATATTGCAGAATCCCGTTGGTAGGAAACGTCCAGAAAGGGCAAACCTATAGAGGTGAAAAGCTTCTTATTGTTTGCCAGGGGTTGGGGCTTGCAAGAATGGGGAGGGGCATGACTGCTAATAGGTGGGGGTTTCTTTTTGGGGTGATGAAGATATTCTGAAATTTGACAGTGGTGATGATAGCACAACTCTGAATATCCTCAAAATCACTGGATTGTATATTTTGAAATGGTGGATTTTTATGGTATGAATTATAGTAAAGTTGTTATTTAAATAAAGGTAAATGCTAAACACACACGGTAATTTTTGTAACCCCTTACATTTAAAAATATGCCAGGAGCTTCAAAAAATCAAAGTGCCCCAGGCCTCTCATGTCCTCTCAGAGGCGTGGGGCACATTCACCCCCGCTGGGCTCCCTGGGCTCCCATCTGTCCATTAACTTCCCTTGCTCTCCTTTCCCAGATCAGCACTCATTTCCTCTTACTCCTTTTAAGTCTCCTTTCTAGGTATTTTCCCACATGTCCTCACATATGAAAAACAATTTATTTCTCTTGCACTCTCATGACCTCATTAAATTGCAAATTCCACGAGACGGTACTCGACATGATAGCTAATATTATTTCTACACAGCAGTTGCTCATGTGTTGCTAAGTGGAGGGCCGGATTATGAAAGTATTTGAGAAGGACTTTAAGAAGCACCATAGCTAGTTGCGTGAGGATGGAGATTCTCAACCTAGGCTGCTCTTGAGAATCTCCGAGCAGCTTTTCTAGGGCTGGTGCCTGGGTTCCATGGCAGAGATTCTGAGTCCACTGGGATCAGGGGTCAAGGCATTTGAGGTCTCCAGGTGATTCTAATAGGGAGCGAGGGCTGGGACATTACTTTTCAACTGGGAGTGATGTTGCCTTGTGGGTGTATTTGGCAATGGCTGGAGATAATTTTGGTTGTCACAACTTGGGGGGAGGTGTGTGTGCAACTGGCATCTTGGGGAGAGAGATCAGGGATGCTGCCAAACACCTTCCAGTGCCTACGGGCAGCCCCCCACAACAAAGACTTATCTAGCCCCAAATGTCAGTAGAGCCAAGGTGGGAAACCCTGGGTTCTAGGAGTCAGAAAAGACAGATCAGCTGCATCATCAGATTTTGAGTCGGGGGCAGGTGGTGGCAGGCTGGTACCCAGGTAGCCACATGGGTAATCACCAGGAATCATAGCTGTGGTTCAACATGACTTTGAGTTTGATCTCCCCATGCATTCCATAGATCCAGACCTCCTTTTGTTGATAATCTCATCTGAAAGCAAGACAGAAGTTAGGTTGTTAAAATTCTTGTTATTTTTACAGACATTCTACAGCTGAAAGCCATCAACTGTCAACCACGATGAGCAAATGCCTCTTCGCCTTCAAAACGAGGAACTTTTGACAATTACCATGCATCTTTATTCCTTCGGCATGCTTTCAGAATTATTGCTTTCATTATGGAGCAAAACTTGGGCTACCGCATCACATTCCAGAAAACAGCACACCATTATTTGTGATAAGGAGGGAACAGTAGATAAGAACAAACATCCATAGATTCAGGAGAGAAGTCTTTGTGGGCTGGAGCGAACACTCGAATCGGATGCATATCGTGTGCAAGCCAGGGAAGGGATGAGCCGACTCTACACCTTGGGACAAATGTTGACTGGGTGGATTTTTGTTTGTTTGTTTAAAACCAATCACTTGATATGTTCTCATAAGCTATGCGAGAGATTGCTATCATGGATAATGAAAACAAAATGACAGGCAGATAAATTTAGTTGCCGTTTAAGAAATCTTGTAAGGTATTCTCAGTAGTATAAAGATAAGGAAATCGCATAATTGAAAGAGCTGAAAACAGCATTAGCACTAGAGCATAGAAGGAGAGCAAGGAAATCAATTGTGGAATGCAGGAAAGGAGGGCGTTCAGATAAAGCCAAGCTCCCTTAGATGAGTAAAATTGCCCGCTGTGGAAGCCAGATGAGCTAGCCCACTGGTTTTTGACCTAGGCTGCACAATAAAAGCCCCTGGACACCTTTAAAAGCTCCTGATGGCCAGCCTATCAATCTGAGCCTCTAGGGGGACGGGTGGGACCAGGAAGCTGCATGTTTTAAAGCTCCGGAGGGGATTGCAATGGGCAGCCATGTTTGAGACCTACTGGTAAGTATTCCCTCTTCCTTCCCGCTGTGGTATAGGTGTGGCCTCTTGGCTCAGGTCCCATCATGCTCTGCTATACTCAAACCTTGAGTCCATAGAAAGACTTCATTTAGAAAGAATTTGTGGCAAAGGCGTTGGACAGAGAAGCCAGTGGAAGCGAAGTCTAGTAGCAGCCATGGCTGTGGCACTTGGGCGTAATGTCTTCGTGAGAATGTCTCTTTGATTTCTCTGACACACTTCCCTTGCCTCCTGCTTGTTTTTTTCCAGCCCTTTTCTCTAGGTTTTCCCTCAGTCTGGGGGACTTCCTGATTTCCTGCCAAGAAATTGCATGGATCCCAAGTTAACCAGATTTGGTTTCCGTTGCTTGCCGCCAACAGCTATTGAATGTTTTTCTTGAAATTGACAGGTTGAAAAAAAAAATACCTGTTTTAGCTTCATCTCAAGTAGTGATATCCACGAAATCCCTTTAGATGTGTTAGTTACATTTTTCTGAATATACGTGAAAATAAATACATAATAGTTAGAAGTAAAACATTCCTATGCTACCTAAAACTGTCTTGACTCCCACTAGCTCATGTGTTACCCTTTGGGAAAGTCTCAGTTATGATTCTTTTAGTGCAGTGAATAGAAGGCAGATCTGAATAACTTAAGGCAAAATAAGGCATTCGTTGGGGTTTTTCATAAAATCAAGGGAGCAGCCGTGGGCACAGCAGCCATTGGGTAGCTAGGGACTTAGGATTATGGCTCTTCTCTCAAGTGCTCCCAATAATGTGACTTAACTCCAACATCTCCAGTTGAAACTTGCAAATGTAGGGGAGGATGAGGTTCAGCTGTGACCAGGAGGGGCATGGAGTCTGTGCAGCTGCTGGGGACCCTGGTCCATGTCTAGAGGCAGTCCCTGAGGCAGGATCACTGATTTGAGCGAGGTAATTATCTGAAGAAGTGCCTTCCACATTACAGGAAAATATTCATGAACTGGGTGGGACAGGCTATAAGGCAGGATATGTCCAATTGTGAGTGACAATAAAACAACAGGGATGCCTGGGTGGCTTAGTCGGTTAGGCTCGCGTCATGATCCCAGGGTCCTGGGATCGAGTCCCGCATCGGGCTCCTTGCAGAGCAGAGAGCCTGCTTCTCCCTCTGCCTGCCGCTCCCCCTGCTTAAAAATGAAATGAAATAAAATAAAATAAAATAAAATAAAATAAAACAATACAAATAGACCTAAGCAAAAAAGGGGCATTATTGACTCAGAAAACTGGAATGTCTAGCAATGAGAACCAATGAGTCATTGCTGGATCCAGGACTTAGTTTTAGTGACCGCTTCTCTCTCCCCCGCCCTTTCTCTCTGTTGGCTTTATTTGCAAAGGGTTTTCTCCACCTGCAGCCCAGCAGTTCTGGGGTTCTTTGTCATCTTTGGAGACAGGCATCTCAGGGCTGGGAGCACCTCCCTTCAGTGGTTTTCAGCAACAGTTCTAGGAGAGATTCTCTTTGGTTAGGCAAAAGTAGAGTGCTCACCTATGAACCAATCATTGTGGCCCTGGAAGACTTGGACGACCCCGAGTGGCCAGGCTGAGCTGAGTGCCCACCCTGGGTGGGGGGGTCAACTTCTGTCAAACCATGGGCCGAGACTGTGGGTGAGCTGGTAAATACTTAACAACTGGCTCTGGGGGTGGGGTCAGGGGACATTTCCCTGTGTAAATACTCCCACCACGCTTGATTTCAAGCTATCTGCATAATCTCATACAGCTTAGAAAGTTGCTACCAATTTAACGGTCAACCTTCATGAGCTGGAGAGGTAATTTCCTCAAGGAAAATTATCATATTATAGTACCCACACCAGAATAACGGGGAATAGATGTGGGGCAGGCAAATCGAGCAGATGCCTCCTACAGAGTGTAAAGAACCTTCTGTTTATTTTCTTAAATACCTATTGAGGTCTATTTTCACAACAGCACTAGGAATTAGGGTCTAGAAGAGAATTCATTGATCCTTCAGCAAATATTTATTATCTACTAAGGATGGAGCCTACCTTAATTTTGGGATACAGAAATAAACTCATCATTTAGTGTGGGAAGCTGGCGTGTTAACAAGAGGTTGAAAAACATATAGGAAATGCTCTGACAGAGGAGAGGTATTAGTGGAGGAACAGGCAGCATAAATGGGGAGGGAAGGGCTAGGGGAAGTTTCACAGAGCAGGACTTATTTGTGCTGATTCTAGAAGGATGAATGGGAATTTGTCAGACTAATAGAACAAGGAGGGGTGGGACGTGCCAGGCTGAGGGTACAGCTTTTGCAAAGTCATGGGGGTGTGAAATAACTCTAAGTGGTTTCAGGTGGATTCAGGTGGGAGAGGGGAGGGAGATAGTCAGGGCTGAATCTTGTGTGATATGTTAAGGACTTTGGATTTTATCCTGCTGGTGTTGAGAGAGAAATGAAGGTATTTCAAGCAGGCAAAAGGGTCATGATCAGATTGGCATTTTAGAATGGTCTCTCAGGCAGCTGTGTGGAGAACTGATTCCAGAGGAAGGAAACTGAAAACAAGATCAGTAGGAATCCAGGTGAGAGAAGTTGGGAGGAGCAAGGAGGTGGAATGGAATCCACATGGTGGCCAATGGGGTGTGAGTGAGAGTTGAATCCACAAGAATGCTTACTGTTTTGGTTCAAGAGTAGTTTTAACCCATTGGAAAACATAGGAGAGAAATGTAAAACCTACATGCCAAAGAAGCAAGGGCTTAGAAATAAAAAGTGCCCCATCGATTTAACATTATAAACTAAAACAATTAGTGGTCAGGAAAGGGAAAGATCAATATTCGTTGGCACAACTAAAAAAAACTTCAAGAAGCAGAGTGGGATGGGCTCTAACTAGTAGAGGTTGCATTTGCCAGAGTGAACCAAAGGCAGTGGTGCAGACCTGACTTCTGACTTCTGGGTCCTGGGCTCAAATGGTGATGTCGGGATGCCATCTTTCCTCCCCCTGCTCTCTCTGTTTGTCTCTGGGTTGGTGTCATGCCCAGATAGGGGAAAAAAAAAAAAAAAAAGAAAAAGCTCCCCCTTTTCTGGATAAAGGGGATCTGAGATGTCAATTTTTGACATATTGCAAGTTTGAGAATACATTTATTCTATAGTTCACAACGAAATAATAATTTGGCTGGTTATGGAATTCTTGGTTGGAAAGAAATACCCTTGCATTAGCATTTTGAAGAAATGTGTGGTTTTTCAGTTTGTAGCATAGCTCCTGTGATGTGTGATGGTGCTTTTCTTATACCTTCTAAAAAAATCTCTCTCTGGAAAGTTGTTGGGATTTGAAATTTTATGATGGTATAACTTGATGTGGGACTTTTCTCACTTACAGAGGTGGGTAACTGATGGGTCCTTGAAACTGGTGTTCTTCAACTTGGGGAAATTTTCTTGAATAATTTCTTATGTTATTTCTATCTTCTTAATTTTTGTTATTGTTATTTTCTAAAACTCCTATTATTTGGATGTTATATCTTTAATTTTCTTCTTAATATTTTCTCTCTCCACTGTCTATCTCTTTTTTAAAAATTCTCTTTTCTGGGAGCTTTCTCATCATCATCTTCCAAATGATCTTCTCAATTTTTCATTGATGCACTGTATCTTCTAATTTTCAGAACTATTTATTGTCCTCTGGCTTTTCCTTTTTAGGCATTTTAGTCATGCATGCCATATCTTTCTGAAGATATTTCAGTATTTTTGACATTTAAAAAAAGATTTTATTTATTTATTTATTTGAGTGCGTGCTTGCGCACGAGAGAGAGACAGCGGGGCGGGGGGGGGGAGGAGGTTGGGAGGAGCAGAGGGAGGGGACAAGCAGACTCCGTGCTGAGCATGGAGCCTGACTCGGAGTTTGATCTCATGACCCTCAGATCATGACTTGAGATGAAATCAAGAGCCGGACTCTCAACCGACTGAACCTCGTAAGGGCCCCTATTTTTGACAATTCTTTTCTTGCACGTTATATAGTCTTTGTTTTCTCACATTTCCTTTTTTCCTCTATTTGTTTTCATCTCTGAATTTCATTTTAGAGATTTTGATCAAATATATGGTGATGCTTGGATGTCCCTTTTGTTTCAAAGTAAGGCACTAAAAGCAGACTCTATGCTTTATATCTGGGATTGATCAAGTTGACTGGTGAGGCTCTGAGTGGGGACAATGGGCAATGATTTGCCTTTGTCACTGAAAGACCCCAAAATATCAGTATCTGTAGTTTTTTTTTTCCCTCTTGGACAGACCGTTTTTTTTTGTTTGTTTGTTTTTTGTTTTTTCCCCAAAATGGAAACAGTGAATCGCTCACTTGGGAGGGAGATGAGTATTGACCAGGAGCCCAGACTGGGAGCTGAGCAGAGAAAGGACTTGTCAGTGTGTCTGCTTGTATCATAAAGGGACCTCACTCTCACTTTCTTTTGTGCCTGGTTTTGTCCAGTCCAGAGCCTTTAAACTTGTGCCCGTAGTCTTTCCCTTTTGCAGGAGGAAGGTGTGGGGGGAGGAACGCCTTAGAGTTTTCCTGATTTCACTCCAAGTCTGTCTGGTGCCTCGGTCTTGAAGCTCTCCAGGATCCTGGAGCTTGAATTGGCTTCGCATTAATATCCCACCGCCTAGTCTCTGGCTGATGGGAAAGTGCTGGAACCTCAGCCACTTGTCACTTGTTCATCCAATTTCCTTCCATTTCTCAAAATTTGGCTGACATTTCCCTCCTGTCATTGTCTATTCTCCCACTCTCTTTGTCCTTGTGAGCTTGTAATTCTTTAATCCCTGTACTGTCATTTTAGTGGGGTTTTGAGGAGAGAAGACAAACGGTGAATTCAACCCATGATTTTAAACCGGAAGTGCCTTAATATACTTTCTATTTATTTTTAATGTGTCCATCCATCCCACCTCACTCTTCACTGCTGCTTCAGACTGTTTGGACACCTTGATTGAGCTGTCCTTGATGACTTCTTGTGAGTCTTTTCCTGTTGAGTATTTCACAAGGTCAGAATTCAGGAGTGCTCAGGTCAGCCCCCCAAATGCGCAGTAGCACGAGCTTTGGAAGAGCAGCTCGTTCTTTGTAACTGCAGCCCAGCTCAGGCTCACCCCTCTCTTTTCCAACAGAAGCTGGGAGAAGAGGGAAATGGGGCAGGATGGGAGAGGCTATGTAGATCTTTGTGACAATTCTACAGTCTTAAAATAAATGCAAATGGGAGCCACAGCATGGCTTTCCGTTTTGCAGTTTTATTATAATATTTTAATTTTTTTCCTGATAAAACCTTCCGGAAAATACGCATTCTAAAAATACTCTGACATTGTAGAGGATCAACGTACATTTTCCTAGTCTCTTTGTCCTCTACTCCTATGTCTGACCTGTTATGAATTTGGTGTGTATCCTTCCATACCTTTTAAATTACATTTGTACTAACATATGATCATTCATTCATTCATTCATTCATCGAATGGCTTTTGAGTCTCTATTATGTGCCAGGCACTGATGTGGAGATGTAGCAGCATGTTCGTGAACGGGACAGGCCAAATTCCTTCTCTCACGAGGAGGTACATTCTAGTGGATGTATTAAACTTTAAACATTCAACACATGCACACCTCACTTGCACAAGGAAACACACACACACACACACACACAAAGAGCATATTATACATAATGTTCTGTAAGCTCCTTCCCCCCCCCCCCCACCCCGCACTTGTCATCTGGTACATCTTTCCATATTAGCATCATAGATCTTCTCTATTATTTTTAATGGTTGCGTGACATTTCATTATATGAATGCATCATTCACTACTCTCCTAATAAAGATCACTTAGATTATTTCCAATATTCTGCTATTACAAACAATGGATCAAGCATGATTTGTTCAAATAGTCTCCTATTGATCGACCTTGAAGTGTTTCCAGCTTTCTATTAACAATTTTTTATTGTACAGACAACTTTGCAAAATTGATTTTGTACATTTAGCTTTGTACCTATGTGCAAGAATATTTAGACTATATATTCCTATGAGGAGAACATTGGGGTCAAATGGAAAGGCATACATTTTGAAGTTATTGCCATATTACCCTAAAAAAGTTTGAACTTATTTATACTCCCACCAGTGGTGGAGTGTGCCCGGTTCTGAAAAAAGGAGCCTTTGACTATGCTGTGATTTTTTCATTTTGCCATGTTACTTTTTTTTTTTTTTAACCATTTCCCTAGTTAATTTAAATGTGACTATTGCAGGACTGTATGCTTCCAGACTCTGCTGGATTCATGCCATCTGAGATTTCTTATCAGACTCCACAGCACCTACTACTCTCTCAAAGCAATGTGTGCATTGATATCTTATCATTTCCCTTCTACTGGATCCTGAACAAACAAGCTAAAGAATCTTTGTCTCAGACCTCTCTTTGAGGAAGTCGTTTAATGAAAAAACAAACACACAAAAAAAACCTAAGAAAATCCCCAAACTGTATATCTACATATCATGCTAAATCACTTTTCATCTGTAACAAAATGTTATCCTTCACTCCATATTTAGAAAAGCAAAGAGAATTTTGTGTATAAGGTCATCTCTATCCACCATCTCAATAATAAGTCTTTTCAAAAAAATTTTATGCAGGCTGTGGCATGATTTGATTGTAAATGAATATGCATTACTAGACATGAGAACTAAAGATCCAAGTCTGGTGATGAGAAGAGGCAACGTTAGACAAACTGATATTAATGGTGGTCCCTCAAGACAACTTCCAGAAGTTATCTCCAATAACCTACCTTCATTTGGATAAGATCTTTAGGTTCCTCAAATTGGATCCTTGCTCCTTTAATCTATTTTTCTCTAGGCACATCCAAATTGTGCTTGACTTAACCAAGCAGCTCTACTTTAATTTGTCGGCATGATGTGATTCGTAACCCAAATGGATTTTTAGGCTCATCAAATGCCGATGCTATTTGGTTCAAAAGCAGAGTGACCTTTACAACTTGCACTGTGCATTGTGAATCTAAAATTTGAGACCAGGATTGGAAGTTCTCACACTATTTTCATTTCATTAGAGGAGAAAACAGAATTCGGCTGGACACATGCACTAAAATTAGATTCTTAAATAAACAGCCCGGGTCTTAATAATTCATGCGAAGACGCAGGGGAAAAATGGGGAAAATAATTGAGCAATGGCAGGCAAATACCATGTCGTTTTGTACTGCCTCAAACTAATCATCAGTACTGTATATCTCTGATATACACGTTTATTAATGAAACAAAAAGACATCTAATATGGATAAATAATACATCATAGGGAGTTCACACGTTCTATGTATAATAGAGATCAGTGACACCTATCAATTCATTTTTAAATCAGGTCATGCATATTTCGCTCAGCCTGCAGTTTGTCAATCTCTGCTTTCTATTTAATAGATGCCAAGGTTTGCTCTGCTTAAAAAAAAAAAAAAGCAATGTAGTGAGGAATCAGGTGAAATATAAAAGAAATTCCAAAAAAATCAGCAAGACTCACTCAGCCTTCATAAAGGGAGCCTAAACAGTGATATATTTGTACATTTATCATGACTAACATGAACTTGGCTTAGAGATTTAGTGAAAGAATTCAGCAGTGCCGTTAAGGAATGAAGACATTTTGCAAACTTCCTTTTTTTTTTCCCCTTCTGCAAACCTATTAGGATATTTATAGCTGAGGGTGAAGAAAAATTAGTATCATCAAGAGGAAGGAGTTGTCAAGGAGGTTTCAGGGAAGCCAAGGGTCAGCAGGTGGGGGCAGGGAAGAAGGGCATCCTCCAAACTGTGAAACTCGATTGAAAAGAGGTTTCTAAACAAACAAACAAACAAACAAACAAAAAACCCCCAGAAAAATAATTAGCAGATTCACATAAATAGATGTCATTAGTTGTAGTAATGTCTATGACAAATAAATAACCGTTGAAAACAATAAAACTCCTGGTAAGGGACTGTGTTGTAATATTGATGGCCGCCTGCGGGAAGCATCTGACAGCTGTTAAGCCAATGTGACAATTAGCAAACCTTATGGTCATGCCGGTAAGATTATTGTGCAACACGCTCCCCAGCAAAATCAGACGACTTCCTTCTTTGTGTGGCTCTACCCACGTGGAGAGTCAGTGAGTCCGACACTCCGTTTAAGCAAAGTCGTGAGCTGGGATCGCCTGAGCCACATCCACATGTGCGCGCGCATATATATATATGTATATATATATATACATATATATATTTCTTGGTGTCTTCTGAAAGATTTAGAGAAATTCACAATTTAAACAAGAACAATATCAATTCAGCTGTGTAGCAGATACTTCAATTATAATCGCTAATGGACAAATTGAGAGATAAAAAGACTTTTCTATCATGTTGAAATTCAATGAACAGTTTTCAATTAGGCTTAGGATATAAAAGGGAAAAGAAAAGCGACTTTTCCTTGATGTTAACATTGCCGAGAAAGATGAGAGGAACTTTGCTTTTTCATTATACTGAAGAGATGCATATAATGCCGCATATTTAAATTATAAATCAGGTCGCTCTCTGCCAACTGAAAGCAATATCAATTAGAACTTAGGTGGATTAAGCTTTAAAATGCCTTATATTTAATGACAAAAGCATGACTGTTAATCTCCGCAGCCATCAAAGGGATAATTTAAGGCAGCAAGAAATCAGAGAATGATGTCACAAATATAGGCCCTTGCAGCTTTTTGGATAGTATTATCGTAATTAATGTACTTCGAATGACTTTTTTGTGGGTTATGGGCTTTCACAAAAGCATTTATTGCAGGCATAAAATATAAAACTCTAAAGAGTGGGTTTGACTAAGGTTGACTGGAGGGTCCTTACCCTTTCTGCTACAGTAATTCCTGTAAAATAATAGTTTCATTTACAGGCGCAATTTATAATGTTGAATTTATGCCAGTTCATCTGATATAAATCATGGTAATAGCATGATCTATTGTATGTCACTTGAGCGAATGCAAATTAAATATCGTTAAATTAAAGAAAAACTGTTAAAATAACATTAGGTTGTAACTAGAGCTGCTGCACTAAAGGAAATGTGGGGTTAAGGATGAAATTTCACTACTGTAGGTCTTGATCTAATCCTGGAATGTGTTGCCAAAAGCAAATACACAGACATAAATAAATAAATGAGTAAATGGTATCGTGGAATTATGGACAAAGTCATAAATCCATTCCAGAGTGTTCTTTCCTTTTAATTTCTAACAGAACTCTAAAAATAAATAGCTGGTTTTTTTTTTCCTGTTGGATTTTGCTTCCTGCAATTCTTTAATGTCTTATTCAGCAATTGGAAATGAAGTTTCTTTTTTAATTACTTGGCGATTGTTTTTGGACTCAGAGGCTTTTTCTTTTTCTCTTCCCCTCCCCCCCAGGAAAGTTGAAATAAACAACTTTCAACAAAACTGTTGTTTATTTACTTCCCAGATCCCCCCAGCAACCTCCTGTTAACAGGCCCAGAGAGCAGAGTGGGGTTAGCTAGCTAGTTCCCTAGATTCTTATCATTGCTTCTATAGTGATAGATTGTGAGACCGAATCAGAGAGCCAATCACAGCTTCAATTCTTTTTTTAAAAATTTTTTATTGTTATGTTAGTCACCATACATTACATCATTAGTTTTTGATGTAGTGTTCCATGATTCATTGTTTGTGCATAACACCCAGTGCTCCATGCAGAATGTGCCCTCTTTAATACCCATCACCAGGCTAACCCATCCCCCTACCCTCCTCCCCTCTAGAACCCTCATTTGTTTTTCAGAGTCCATCATCTCTCATGGTTCGTCTCCCCCTCCGATTTCCCCTCCTGCTATCTTCTTCTTCTTCTCCTTTTTAAACATATATTGTATTATTTGTTTCAGAGGTACAGATCTGTGTTTCAACAGTCTTGCACAATTCACAGTGCTCACCATAGCACACTCCCTCCCCAATGTCTATCACCCAGCCACCCCATCCCTCCCACCCCCCACCTCTCCAGCAACCCTCAGTTTGTTTCCTGAGATTAAGAATTCCTCATATCAGTGAGGTCATATGATACATGTCTTTCTCTGATTGACTTATTTCGCTCAGCGTAACACCCTCTAGTTCCGTCCACGTCGTCGCAAATGGCAAGATCTCATTCCTTTTGATGGCTGCATAATATTCCATTGTGTGTGTGTGTGTGTGTGTGTGTGTGTGTGTGTGTGTGTGTGTGTGTGTATCACATCTTCTTTATCCATTCATCTGTCGATGGACATCTTGGCTCTTTCCACAGTTTGGCTATTGTGGACATTGCTGCTATAAACATTGGGGTGCACGTACCCCTTCGGATCCCTACATTTGTATCTTTGTGGTAAATATCCAGTAGTGCAATTGCTGGGTCGTATGGTAGCTCTATTTTCACCTTTTTGGGGAACCTCTATACTCTTTTCCAGAGTGGCTGCACCAGCTTGCATTCCCACCAACAGTGTAGGAGGGTTCACCTTTCTCCACATCCCTGCCAACATCTGTTGTTTCCTGACTTGTTAATTTTAGCCATTCTGACTGGTGTGAAGTGATATCTCATGGAGGTTTTGATTTGGATTTCCCTGATGCTGAGCGATGTTGAGCCCTTTTTCATGTGTCTGTTGGCCATTTGGATGTCTTCTTTACAGAAGTGTCTGTTCATGTCTTCTGCTCATTTCTTGATTGGATCATTTGTTCTTTGGGTGTTGAGTTTAAGAAGTTCTTTATAGGTTTTGGATACTAGCCCTTTATCTGATATGTCATTTGCAAATATCTTCTCCCATTCTGTCGGTTGTCTTTTGGTTTTGTGGACTGTTTCTTTTGCTGTGCAAAAGCTTTTTATCTCAATGAGGTCCCAGTAGTTCATTGTTGCCCTTGCTTCCCTTGCCTTTGGCAATGTTTCCAGGAAGAAGTTGCTGTGGCTGAGGTCGAAGAGGTTGCTGCCTGTGTTCTCCTTTAGGATGTTGATGGACTCCTGTCTCACGTTTAGGTCTTTCAACCATTTGGAGTCTATTTTTGTGTGTGGTGTAAGGAAATGGTCCAGTTTCATTCTTCTGCAGGTGGCTGTCCAATTTTCCCAACACCATTTGTTGAAGAGACTGTCTTTTTTCCATTGGACATTCTTTCCTGCTTTGTCAAAGATTAGTTGACCATAGAGTTGAGGGTGCATTTCTGGGCTCTCGATTCTGTTCCATTGATCTGTGTGTCTGTTTTTGTGCCACTACCATACTGTCCTGAGGATGACAGCTTTGTAATAGAGCTGGAAGTCCGGAATCGTGATGCTGCCAGCTTTGCTTTTCTTTTTCAATATTCCTCTGGCTATTCGAGGTCTTTTCTGGTTCCATACAAATTTTAGGACTATTTGTTCCATTTCTTTGAAAAAAGTGGATAGTATTTTGATGGGGATTGCACTGAATGTGTAGATTGCCCTAGGTAGCATTGACATCTTCACAATATTTGTTCTTCCAATCCATGAGCATGGAACGTTTTTCCATTTCTTTGTGTCTTCTTCAATTTCTTTCATGAGTATTTTATAGTTTTCTGAGTACAGATCCTTTGCCTCTTTGGTTAGATTTATTCCTAGGTATCTTATGGTTTTGGGTGCAATTGTAAATGGGATCGACTCCTTAATTTCTCTTTCTTCTGTCTTGTTGTTGGTGTATAGGAATGCCACTGATTCCTGTGCATTGATTTATATCCTGCTACTTTACTGAATTCCTGTATGAGTTCTAGCAGTTTTGGGGTGGAGTCTTTTGGGTTTTTCAGATAAAGTATCATATCATCTGCAAAGAGTGAGAGTTTGACTTCTTCTTTGCCGATTTGGATACCTTTTATTTCTTTTTGTTGTCTGATTGCTGTGGCTAGGACTTCTAATACTATGTTGAATAGCAGTGGTGAGAGTGGACATCCCTGCCGTGTTCCTGACCTTAGGGGGAAAGCTCTCATTTTTTCCCCTTTGAGAATGATATTTGCTGTAAGTTTTTCATAGATGGCTTTTATGATATTGAGGTATGTACCCTCTATCCCTACACTCTGAAGAGTTTTGGTCAAGAAAGGATGCTGTACTTTGTCAAATGCTTTTTCTGCATCTATTGAGAGGATTCTATGATTCTTGTTCTTTCTTTTGTTAATGTATTGTACCACGTTGATTGATTTGCGGATGTTGAACCAAACTTGCAGCCCAGGGATAAATCCCACTTGGTCATGGTGAATAATCCTTTTAATGTACTGTTGTATCTTATTGGCTAGTAGTTTGGTGAGAATTTTTGCATCCATGTTCATCAAGGATATCGGTCTGTAATTCTCCTTTTTGATGGGGTCTTTGTCTGGTTTTGGGATCAAGGTACTGGTGGCCTCATAAAACGAGTTTGGAAGTTTTCCTTCCATTTCTAATTTTTGGAACAGTTTCAGAAGAATAGGTATTAATTCTTCTTTAAATGTTTGGTAGAATTTCCCTGCGAAGCCATCTGGCCCTGGGCTTTTGTTTGTTGGGAGATTTTTGATGACTGCTTCAATTTCCACAGCTTCAGTTCTTGAATGTGGTTCTAGAAACCCTGGTCATTAATAAACAGGAGTGATTAAAATGCATCTACCAGACAAATCTACTTCTTCCCACAAATCAGAATTCTCTTCATTCCATTTCAGAAGTTGATTACAATTCATTTGCAAAGCCGACCAGAGCCACTCGGTTAAGATAAATATGGGGTTGGGGGATGGTCTGGAGAGGGAGAGAGGGAGTAAGGGAGGGAGAGGGAGAGAGAGACTAAGAAACAGTGGGCACAGGCAATATTATTTTCCTTTTACATAGAAAAAATATATTATAAATGGTATTGTCAATGGATCTACAGTTGGGAAGGAATAAGTTGGGATTTTGGTGTGTGTGTTTGTGTGTGTGTGTGTGTTCTGTTTCACATGTAACCCAGTACGTTGTCAGAACTCAATAAATGTTGATGGATGACAGGGTGACATACCCATTATAACATCAATTAATTTGCTGTCAAGAAAAAGTGGGCCCTTCAAATTATCCAGCCATAATTGCCTTGGCTTTGCTAGCTTTTTCCCCCTTCCATAACAGGTTATGTGAGTAGTTATCAACACATATGTCTCAGAAATATTCAATAAAAGGCTGCATTTTTTCCCACATGCCATGATAGAAAAAAAAAAGATACAATTTATGGCGGTGACTGGTTACCTGTGAAGATGTGAATGTGGGGTTATCCCACAAGGAAGCAGTGTGGGGGGTGTAAAACAGAACACTGGTGATAGTGCATATAAACTGGGTTTGAAGATGAACTGCAAAGCTGACATTTATTAAGTAGTTGGCTGATTGTGTGCCAGGCATATACTAACCGGGACTGGGGTGAGGAAAGTGAAGCACCTACTGTGGGTACAAAATTTGGGAGGAAAGGGCATTTAAAAAATTCAGTAATCAGCATAAGCCATATTTCAATGCAATATTAAAAAAATCAAAATTCACATAAAAGTCCATAATGAACAAAATGTCAAAATTTTAAATAAAGGCAGGATCACTAACAGTGCTGTGTGAATCCATACTGGAGCTCGAGGCTAAAGGGAAAATGTGCGTTTCCGTAGGCATGCCTTTATGTATTTTTTTAATGGTTAGTTTCTTCCCCCAGAACATTAAAGAAGTTGGAAAAAAAATTACTGACAAATTTACTCGTAGGTACATTAAAACTCATAATCTTTTAAGTTTAATATTGAAGTTTAAGTTTAAAATTTTATTTTTACCTCACACCGAATAGATCATGATTTCACTTTTCTGCCTTTAATGGAAGCAAAATAATCAATAATGTTTTCAAAATCTAATTCTGAAAGAAAATTTAACAGTTAAAAAATACATATGAGGATGCATATGAAAATGCACATTTTCTCTTTTGCCTCAGGCTCCAGTATGGATTCACACAGCACTGTTAGTCATGCTATTTTTATGTAGAATTTTGGTATTTTGTTCATCATGGAGCTTTTCTTTTAATTTTGATTTTTTTAAAATATTGATCAAAATATGATTTATGTTGATAACTCAGCTCTTTGGAATCCCCTGAAATTCTTTGCCTAAGGCAAATGCTTTGCCTGCCTCACCTAGTTCCACCCTTAACGTACTACATACTATTCATTTAATCTTTCAATACACCCAGAGGAAGGCCTTCTTATCATGTGTATTCTGCAAATGAGAAAGTTGAGTGGTAGCACCTTTGGGTGCCCCAACCCAATCCTTAGGCATTCCCTGGTCTGCTGAAGGCTTATCGCTGGCCTCTGTGACTCTTGGCCTCAGGACTTTGCTGGTCCCCAGAGAATGTTCTGTCAACAGAGAGGTTGATGAAGTACAGCTGTGTGAATGCCCTGGGGGTAGCCCTCCCCCACTGACCGAAGATAAATCTCCCAGCCTCCTTGCTAAGTGGAGCATTACTGCCCCAAGCTGTAATCTTCTGGGGGGCCCCCAGCAGGAATGAGTCCCTTTGCCCCTAACGAGTAACACCTCCTTGGTGCTTTCCATATCGGGCTCCCTCCTTTCCCTGTCTGGCTTCTTACAGCCCAACGGGTGCTTCTTGGGATCATCTCCCAAATAAGCTACTTGCACTCAAAACCTATCTCAGGATCTGTTTTGGGAGAGGCCAGCCTGAGATGCGGAGGCACAGAGATGTTGGTTCAGTAACTCATTGAGTTAATACATTTAAGATATTGTGGGAGATCAGAAATTCTCACCAAGGGAGTCAGCCTCTGGAGTGTGTATTCTTACCTACATTCTGCCACACGCTTTGGTGAACTAGGCCTGTGGGCAAATTTGGCTCACTGCCTGTTTCCATCTGACTATGAGCTCCGAATTGTTTTTACCTTTTTAAGTGGTCAAAAATAATAATAATAATAATAAAAAGAATTGTATTTTTTGACATGTGAAATTGAAATGTTAGAGTCCACAAATAAAGCTTTATCGGCACACAGCCGCGCCCCCGCCTTTACATATGGTCTGGGGTTGCTCTCCAGCTACTAAAGGCCGAGTTGAGTCGTTACCACAGAGACTGAATGGTCTTGCAAAGTCAAGAATATTTGCAAACCTTTACAGAACAAGTTTCCTGAGTCCTGTTCTACTGCTGTTTTATTCTAGCTTTGTAACTTCTTAGCTGGGTGGCCTTACATAGATTTCTTCACTAACTTCTCTGAATCTCAGATTTTGCAAACGCAAAATGGGGATAAATAGTTGCTGCCCTACAGTACTTTTGAAGATTTCACATTTGAGGGAATATTTGCAAAGCTCTGGGCACACAGTTCACCTCCCAGAAACATAATTTCCATTTCCACCAAAATAAATTTTATGAAAATATTGTGAAATAAGTTGTCTCTTAGCCTATGAAGGCCCTCCTTAGTAGCCAGCAGATTTTTCTGGTGGGTTGGTCTGGGAGAGCATCTGCATTCCAGAGGTAATGGTGGGCCTAATTGCGTGTTAGCTGCAGATTCCTTTAAAGTTGGGGAAGACATGGGAAAGCTGAGAAAACAAATGCAGAAAAACAAAGCAGCATGGAGAACGTCAGGGGTAGCATGTGAGAAACCGGAATCAATATTCAAAATGCATGCACGTCTCAATTTTTCTTTGTTACTGTGCCACTGTTTTGAAAAGTCTAAATTATGCTTGCAAAAACTTAACGTATGCATGCATATGTATGATAGTATACAACTTAGCGGGACGAGACAGCAGAGCACAACAGTAGGTTTTGCTTAGAAAAAGAGGCAGAAGCAAATAGTAAGATTCATTTCCTTACACAAGTCGAGTGGTGGGTCATTCTAGCACACCTTTCTCAGACGTTTTTAACAGATTCATGAGAAATGTAAAGGGGGCTTCTCCATTTTTCTTGAATTCATCTCTTTTCAGCCATACCTCTGGTCCAGGTGGCTTTTTTCTCTCTCCTGGCTTATGGCTTCCCAATCTGGTCTTCTGCCCACCAGGAGTTTTCAAACAGGGCGATTTTGCTCCCCAGGGGATTTTTGTTGTTGTTGTCATAACCAGGAGGAGGCTACTGACATCTAGTGAGTACAGGCTGGGGTGGCGATGCGATCCTACAAGGCACAGGACTGCGCCTGTCCCCGTCAAAGAACTGTGCAGCCCCAAATGTCAAATAGTGCCATGACTGAGAAACCGCTGCAGTCCTTCCCTCCCATGGGCTCTCAGTTCAGCAGCCAGAGTGGTTTTTTACTTTCTGAAATGTAAATCTGATCATGTTGCTTCCTTGCCTAAGACCCCCTTATGGTGTTGTCACAGCTTGCAGCGTAAGATCTGAGTCCTTCTCCACGATTATGAAACCCCCCATGCCTGTTTCTTGCCTATCTTTCCCCTCATCTCTTTTGTCTTCCTACTCTTCCTCCCTCCCTCCCCTCCCCTCCATTCTCCTCTTCTGCCCCTCCCCTCCCCTCCCTTCCCTCCCTTCCTCCGTTTCTTTCTTTCTCAAGACTTTATTTTTAAGTAATCTCTACACCCAATGTGGGGCTCAAACTCACAGCCCTGAGATCAAGAGTCACACAGTCTACCGACTGAGCCCGCCGGACACCCCCTACTTCTACTTTCTAGATGCATGATGTCGTGGCTCACCTGTAGGACTTGGCATAAGCTGTTTCCAAAGGCTGAGTCACCTTTCCAGAACCCTCTTCACCTTTTCCTGGTCAGCTCCTATGCATGAATGCTGTCAGATATCAGTTTACAGACTAGCTCCCTCCATGGCAGCTATCATCTCTCCAAAATGCTTAATCCCTTCCGTTGTAACTGCTTCATCAGTGATCTGCATTCTTATTTGGACTCAAAGCTCTCTGAGGGCAAGGATTGTGTCTTTTTTCCCCACTATTACACGTGCAGTGTCTGGTACCCAAAAGTCTCTCAGTAAATATTTGTTGATGAATGGAGTGTATTACGTTAGTTTGTGTGGAGCAGTCAATTCAAAGTGGTGTTAAGACATTTACAAGTGTAGATCGATGTGACAATTCATACTTCTGGGTTGTGATAATACCGATTTACCATGTAGTCCTATCAACTGACGAATAAGGAGAGGAAGTAGAAATCTGAAGGGGTGGAATTTGAGCAATGTCAATTAACAGGCTGTTCTAGATCCTTTGCAGGAGATGGAGAAGTACTGTTTAATTTAAAAATAAATTACTTTATTTTTTTAAATTTTTATTGTTATGTTAATCACCATACATTACATCATTAGTTTTTTTTAAATTTTTTATTATGTTAATCACCATACATTACATCGTTAGCTTTTGATGTAGTGTTCCATGATTCATTGTTTGTGCATAACACCCAGTGCTCCATTCGTTACATGCCCTCTTTAATACCCATCACCAGGCTAACCCATCCCCTCACCCTCCTCCCCTCTAGAACCCCCAGTTTGTTTTTCAGAGTGCATCGTCTCTCATGGTTCGTCTCCCCCTCCGACTTACTCCCCTTCATTCTTCCCCTCCTGCTATCTTCTTCTTTTTCTTTTTTCTTAACATATGTTGCATTATTTGTTTCAGAGGTACAGATCTGTGATTCAACAGTCTTGCACAATTCACAGTGCTCACCGTAGCTCATACTCTCCCCAATGTCTATCACCCAGCCACCCCATCCCTCCCACCCCCCACCACTCCAGCAACCCTCACTTTGTTTCCTGAGGTTAAGAATTCCTCATATCAGCGAGGTCATATGATACATGTCTTTCTCTGATTGACTTATTTCACTCAGCATAACACCCTCCAGTTCCATCTACGTCGTTGCAAATGGCAAGATCTCATTCTTTTTGATGGCTGCATAATATTCCATTGTGTATATAAACCACATCTTCTTTATCCACTCATCTGCCGGTGGACATCTTGGCTCTTTCCACAGTTTGGCTATTGTGGACATTGCTGCTATAAACATTGGGGTGCACGTACCCCTTCGGATCCCTACATTTGTATCTTTGGGGTAAATACCCAGTAGTGCAATTGCTGGATCGTATGGTAGCTCTATTTTCAACTGTTTGAGGAACCTCCATACTGTTTTCCAGAGTGGCTGCACCAGCTTGCATTCCCACCAACAGTGTAGGAGGGTTCGCCTTTCTCTGCATCCCCACCAACATCTGTCGTTTCCTGACTTGTTAATTAAAAATAAATTACTTTAAAAAATCACTAGACACTAGGTAATGTCACTGTCAAAAACTGTGGAAGGTCTAAGATTTCACTTTGTTCGCAAGCTAACAAGTGAGCCTGCCACCGTTTCATGGATGCTAGCAGAAGACACAAGACTTCTGGGTCAGAGACAAAGAAGTTTATTACTCACAGCACGGCAGGTGGCATGAGCTTCATATTTGTGTCTCTTCCCCTTGCTGTCAAGTCCCATGTGGGCAATGTAGAGTGACCTGGGGTAGATTCTGCACACCCAGCAGGTTTATGTTACAGCTGAGGACCCTTGAATTTAACAAGCCTTCAATATTATAAGAGGGCTACTGGTCAATCTGCCCTATCTTTGCCTTAGAGGGAGGCATACTAAATACTAAATATTAAAGGTATTTAGTACCCTGGTCAGGAGACAAATCTGCTTTCTGCCCTGGAGGGAGACACTATCTCTATTTTTCAAGGTTATATGCTATGTAAACATCCTTTCAAGGCTATGTGCTATGCAAACATCCTTGAAAAGATAGTCTGGGACAAAAGCTGTCACAAGACATGTAGAAATGCTATGGAGAATTGCATAGAGTCACTATGATGCATTGAACTGTTAATGCTTTTAGAATGAGCTTTAAACTCAACCTCCTGGGTGCCTGGGTGGCTCAGTTGGTTGGCCGACTGCCTTCGGCTCAGGTCATGATCCTGGAGTCCCTGGATCGAGTCCCGCATCGGGCTCCCTGCTCAGCAGGGAGTCTGCTTCTCCCTCTGACCCTCCCCCCTTTCATGTGCTCTCTCTCTCTCTCTCTCATTCTCTGTCTCAAATAAAAAAAAAAAATCTTAAACTCAACCTCCTTTCTACCCTTTGAAGTATGAGGTAACATTCCCTTGTATACTCATTTACATGCAACATAGATGGGATGAAGAGAAAATGTAGAAACATGCCTGGGTTTTTCTGCATTAAATTATTCTCATACATACGTAGAATGTGCTGGCAAACATTTGAAAATACATTTCTCTGGGAATGGCACTGGCTACCAAATCAAGTCCTGTTGCTTCCATCTTCCAAATATTTCTTGAATTCATCCATTCATCTCCACCTGCATAGCTGCCATCTTGTTTCAGGCTGCCATTTTCTCCCTTGGGGATTATAGCAAAGGTTCCTGAGTGCTTCTCCCCTTCTGCTCCAGTCACTGCTTAGCTAGCCTCTTGAAGCTCAGTTTTCTTATCTCTGATATGGACAAAGCAACATTCCCACCCTGTAGCAATTTTGTGGGCATTATGTGGAATGGTGCAGGGTGGCCTGACATGTACTGAGGCTCAACTAATGTTAGCTCTCATGATTTGTTACTTCTTTAGACACAGGCCCTGAATTCCTATTCTCCAAGTTTGATTTCTTATAACCAACCTGTACTCTGAGGCAAAAACTTCAATGTGGAATCACTCCTTATGAACGGAATCAAGTAAGGTCAAAGCATTTCTAGTTGAAAGGTACTATGTGAGAAGCAGGGGTTTAAACTTGGGAGAAAGGATAAAGCAGACCAGTTGATCTTCACCCTTTGACGAAATATAATTTGAACAATTCTTCTATTGCAAACTAACGCCATTTCACTGGGAATGTACATTTGCCAAGCACATCAGAATTTTTAAAAAGAGATTTGAAAGCTCTTCTCTATTCTGTGATTAATTGAACATGTTTGGGCCAATACAGGAGGAATAAAATTACTGCAACCCTATATGTATGTGAGATAAAATATACGATTAAAAATATTTATTATACTGATGTGGAAAAGAATAATATGTTAAACAGATAAGCATGTAATAATGCATATTTTCCCCATAAAATTTAATTTATCCCTCAGGCCGGGCATAAACTTTCCTCTTGAACAACTTGCTTCCCAACTATAGATTGCTGAGCTAAACTGCTTAGTTTTACAGCAAATTGATCACTACTGTAATATTTCAGGAGCAAAATGATCCTTACCAGTCAGTTTGATTTCAAAGGCCAAAATTTATAGTTTTGTTCCTGATTTAGTGATAAGATTTTTTAACATATTGAGCATTTTATCACCTTCTCTCAGGACATGGAGTTGAACTTACAAATGAAAAAAAAAGCCAACAAAAAAGGGATCATAAATAATATACTACAGAATGACAGAAGAGTTTAATATTCCCTTTGGACCAGTGGGAAATTACTCAGATTTCTGTCCTTGTAAACATATGTCCTGGTCTCTACAGAAGATGTGTTTTACAATCTTTATGCTTCCAGAAAAGGAGTCAAAGACAAAGCTGGAACTCCAAACCACAAGGACTTTGCTAATGCAAAAAGGAAACTTTATTATATGTATGCTCCCCAGGGTCTCAACTCGACTTTATTCAAGGCATATAAAATGTAGTTATTGGACACTTCTGATATGTTGAAAATAGGTGCAGACATTTAATGATGGGAAAGTTCATGATTCAGTAAAGATTACTCCCTAGCTGGTAGCTTAGAACAGAAAACTATAAAATCAAATTATGATAATCATAGGAGTCAGGAGAAAAAAGTAGGCCCACCGAGCTCTATTTACTGAATTTTTGAATTCATTATGCACCACCTACTTTGCAAGCACAGGGAACAGATTTTTTGATAATCTCAGTAGATTTGCAAAGTAAAGCTATTTTGTGATTACTATAGTGATTTTGGGGGAAGACTTAAGTTTTAAGGGAATGGATGGGGCCAGATAAGACATAGAGTCGTAGAGAATTAAAACCATCTGATTGCATCGCAATATACTCACATGCATCCAGAACGTACCTCTTGAAGTGTTGGTTTGACATTTAACCAGTAAAAACAGATGTGGTTGTCTTGGTTTTTACCACTAAAAATCATTTTTTTCCAAACATTTCCATCACGTAGTGGTGTCTACCTGTCCTGACATAGAGTTTAAAAACATTGATCTGGAGCTTAAATAGGACTTTGAGCTGCAGTGGTCTATTTTATCACATGTAACTTATGTGTTGAGTCAGCAAGGCCAAATATGCTTCTAGTAGACATCAAATCTCGACAGCTGGGGTCTGCGAGTTCTTTATTTTTTAACCTTCACTCAGATCCGTGTTTTAGGGAGAGGGCTGACATTTTCTACCTGTGACATTAAGAATATCTATGCCTGGTTAGTGCCCTTGGCTGATGAATCTCGTTGATAATTTTCTATGGAATATCAGCCCTTGCTCTGTCAAAATACGCAGCTGCTAGCATTTCGTAAGATGCCTTCTTTTCGGTATGCTCCTTAATGCTGATGGAGTTCTAACTACGTGCTTAGTTTTTTCTTCTTTATTTGCTAAACTGTTTTTTCCCCCTTTTTAATAGATTTTATTTATTTATTTGAGAGAGTGAGCATGAACCTTGGGGAGGGGCAGGAGGAGAGGGAGAAGCAGACTCTCTGCTGAGCAGGGAGCTCGACTTGGGGCTCGATCCCAGGACCCTGAACTGAAGGCAGATGCTTAACTGACTGAGCCACCCAGGTGCTCTGCTAAGCTGGTTTTTAACTATTCTGTAACATTAAGCTATTGCTTTTGTTATTGCATAACAAAAGCTGCAAAAGCTCAGTGACATGCTGCGTAAGCATTGACGGACCTTGTTTGTAGGTGGTCAGCTAAGTGGCCTTTGCCTGGATTGCTTATATATCTAGGTATCAGTTGGGATCACTGGGTGATGGGTGTCTGGTCTCTGTTCCACATGTCTCCCAATCTCTGGCGGGCTAACCTGGGCACGTTCTCATGACAGTGGCCGAGACCCTTGAGACCTAGACTCAAGACTGGTTCCTAGCTGCCAAAAGAAGTCCCAAGATATAAGAACTCTACCACTTCAATGAGAAAAACTGGCAAAGGGTGTAGACAGGGACAGAGAAGGATCAAGGCCCTTAAGTCAATCCACCATATAGCTCATTAATCCTGACCATGATGCTATTAGTAGGTATGATTACAATTCCTACTCTGCAGTGGAAAAAATGAACCATAAGGTGCTTAAGTGAACAGCTAAGGCCCCTAGCTGGTAAGTAGTGGGGCTGGAAATTGAGACTTCGGGCTCTTTACTGCTATGCTAGATGCTTGATTATAACTAACACAAAACCTGTAAATAATGGTCATCATGGTGAAGTGAGTATAAATTTTAGTTCACAAACTAAGATGCACAGTAGAACTTGATTCTCTAGATCTCAACTTAATCGCTAACTCAGAGCTCCTATTCTATTGAATCGGTAGAAAAATTTAACTAAATTCTTGCTGGAGATCCTTCCTCTGGTAGACATTTGTTGCTGTCTTTGGCTGCCGATCATCTGAGTTCCCTTTTCAAGTCTGAGGAAACCTCAAGTTTCCAAGGCTGAACTCACCTTCGGTACTGAAGATGGAAACACCAGATATGTGCTTGCCCGGCGTCCTTGAAAATTTCAGATTCCGAGAAGCATGGGACAGGAAAAAGCAAGGATCACTGAAGATCCGTCCTGGCAATAGCTTGTTGTGGTAGCAGGGGCCACACGTGGCAGAGGCAGACATTGTTCTGACATCAGTGTCCAATGTCCAGCGCTGTTGGCCTACATCCAGTAGAGACGACAATGTCTGTGCCCAGCACTGGCCGGAGTGGTGGCTTTATGGGACTGTCGTTACAGCTCAATTCCAGGCATCCTTCTGACTGCAAAGCCTCCAAATCTGGTCCTTCGGAGCTCCTGGGAGATTCTGCAAACTATAAAGAATACTTTAATGTATTTTTTTCTGCTGAAATTAATCAATATTCGTTTCTGTTGCTTGCAACTATGAAGCCTGATCTTTCCTGCTTTGTGCCAGTTTTGGGACCTTGGCACTGTGCCCAGGTACCTGATCTACTGGCTTTAGACTGTGGGCTCCTGCAAGCTTGTCCATGGCACTATTTGCTCAACAAATCCAGCAACTCTTGGCTACCTCGCTGCCGTGTTTGGCAGGAAGGGATTTTGGGGGAGCTGCTTATGGCCCCACTGCCTAGACTTCCTACGCAATCATGCCTTTTGGGGACTTCCTGCCTTCTCTCTTTTGCTTAAATTCATCTCCCATTGGGAGGATTCTCCTTCTATTCCAGGGAAACCCCTTTTCTTACATATTTTGTGCAATAGACTTTGGGTTTGTTTGCGAACCTCTTCTCTCTCTCTCTCTCCCTCTTTTAAAAGTTACATTGACTAGTCCCAGGATTTTGGAAAAATATTAGCCAAAAGAAACTTGAGAACAATTTGTGTTCTGCCCCGAGCTACCAAATGCAGATCTTACTACTTGATGAAAAATGAGGAAGACAGTGGAAAAATATTTCCCACAGGGTAATGTCTTACTGCATGAACCTAAGCTACTTTCCTGGCAGAATGGATTTCCAGGCCACCTGGCATTGTTTTGGTCTACTGTACTGATCTCACCTCCAGAGAAGGATTTCTTGTCCCGCTCCACAGAACCTATGTTCCGGCTGAACCAAACCAGCTAATGTGTCTTGATTATCTTTCATGCGTTCAGATCTCTGTGCACGTTTTCTCTGTCTAAAATGTCCCTCGTTTCCCTGTTCTTAGAGACCAGATCCTAACTACGCTTCAAGTAGATATGGAGGGAAGGAATCCACACTGGCATAGTTAGTATTTGGATAAATGTTTCAAAAAACAGTTTGGCCATTTGGGGAAATTCATAGAGAGAAAGTCCTTCTTTTCTGGAGGCTTGTGTTTTGGTGGAAGAACTGGTCAAGCTTCTGAGACTCTGGGTAGGTTCCCACGTCTCTCCTCCAAGGAGAAGATCCATTTCCTGAGCCCTTGCATCCCTGGAACTCTGGGTTCTTGTCAACCTCATTTATTCACTGATAATATATAGGAGTGGGTGTGGGGGAGAAAATTTTAAGTGCCCAGGAATAAATGGAATAATAATTTTAAGGTCATTTTAAATTTAAGTGGGCTAGAAGTTACCTACAGGGATTTTTGTCCTCTTGTGCTCTCTCTTTCTTTTATCTTGAAATCGTAATTTTCAGGGATGTTTTCGTTCTTTCAAGGACATTTATTGAGAATTTACCATGTGTAAGACATTATGTTAAGCAGAGGCTTTATGTATATAATAGAACATTAAACAAGTTAGGGATAATGGGGTGTAAACATAAAACAATTTTATTTTATCTCTCACTGTCACTTAAAACTTTATTAAACTGGGAGGGTTTTTCTCTGACCCTTGATGATTTTTTTGGATTGCTCATTTTAATAGAAATTTCTGCAGTTAACATTAAGTTACTAAACACAGTCTTAGTTCAGAGATTGGAATGTTTTACACCATATAATAAGCCAACCTCTGAACTTGACTTAAAATGAGATTTCTCCTTCTCTTAGACATGCTTTCCTACATCTGCTAAGCCTACATCTTTAGTAGGGAAGGAGCCACCTTCTTTTTCCTATCACTCAGTGTCTACAAGTTTGTTCAAAGGAGAATGTGGTTGGAGGAGAGTTTGGGAGAGCAGGGAAGTTTCCACTCTACTGATACTGCTGTGTTATGCCTCCACAGCCTCTGGACCTAGCAGCTGGGTAAGCCAGCACTTTTTGGGGATTGATCTTCCATTGTTGGGAAACTTGCATCAGAGCATTTCTGTTTTTCTTCTGTTACATCTTGCTCAGGGACCAAGGATTTCCCTTGATGTCCTGCTCCCTACTCAGGATAGATAGGTCCCTCACTCTTTGCTCAGAGGTATCTCAGATTATTGGGTGGCATTATCTACACTGGGACATTTGGTGCTAGATCTCTTACCTTCTGCTCTGTGCTTCTGAAGACAAAATCCCATTGGTAATGAATTCTCTCTTGCAGTTTTTGGATTCCAGTTTCTTTACTTCTTCTCCAGCATGAGTCACTTGTCTTGTTCTGCTCCTCCTTTCCTACAGCCCAAGGCTGATCCCTCATCAGTGGGAGCCCTAAATTCCCCCTATAAACAGGTATCCAAATTTTTCTGTCTCAGAGTTAGTCCTGTGGCTTCTCTGAGTATTTGTTTTTGATTTAGGAGAAAATACCAGAGAGAGAAGAGTGGGTGGGGGAGCTTAGCTGAAATAACACAGCAAAATGGCTCCAGGTCTACTCCTGCCCCAGACCTCGATTAAAGGTTCATTGAAGGTTTTTCTAAGAGGGTTTTTTTTTTTTTCCCCCAAGCTGGTACTGAAGGATAAGTTTGTTTCTGAGGTGAAGAAAAGAAAAAAGATATTCTTGACAGGAGGACACCAAAGGGAAGGTGTCTGGAAATGCATAAAATGTGTGTGAAAATGGTTGCCCCTTTGGAAATCGTGGTTGGGAAGATCCTTAATGAAGAAGAGCTTGGATGTCAAGCTAAGGAGCTTGGCCTTTCCCCAGTATTCCACAAATTCACTTCAGAAGCTTTTAAACAGGGAAGTGATGTATTCTAGAGGGACAATGCCACCTAGGAAAAAAACTAACAAAAGGTGTGTGAGTTATCTGTGGAGAAAGCTATGGAGTGTTAGGGAAAGGAATAAAACAGGCACTTGAAAAAGAGAGAGATCTGCCATCTTTTTTTTTAGTGGGGGAGGGGCAGAGGGAGAGGGGGAGAGAATCTTAAGCAGACTCCCTGAGAGATCTGCCATCTTAAAGCCCTTGGCTGCCTGTGCCAATAGCTGTGTTATTCGTTGGTTTGATTGTCTTATTTTTTCTCTTGATTGCTTTTCTGCTAGATGTGGAAATGTGAGGAACTTAAATAAAACTTCTTTAAATGTTCCCTCCCTCTTTCCCTGTTGATTTTTAGTGAGGAGCTGGAAAAGTTAAAACCAAAACAAGACCAAACCTTTTGGGCTGTAGACATAAATGGGAAAAGAGAAAGTTGCCAAGAAGTATATATTTGTATATTTACTTGTACTAAATGAACGAATAGATAAATAAGTAGTACACATTGTGGTGTTAGTATATGCATGGAAAAGAATTTGGAGGAATAGACACCAAACATAATGTTAGTGTTTTGGTATATTTTCAAGTGTTATATCTGCAGTGTCTAATATATATATATATATAATATTTATACACACACTCACACACACACTATGAAGATGTCACACTTAAAATAACACCCATGGTCCTCAGCAGGGCTCTCATGACCCTCCAGGACTCAGCCCCTCACTATCTCTGACCTCAACTCTTTCCTCTCTTCCTCTTGTTCACATTCTCTTTGCTCCTTCAGGCCAGTTGCGTTTCCACCTCACAGTTCTCACACATACTGTTCTCTGTGAACTCCAGGTATTGGCATGGGTCCTCTCTCCACTTCACTTAGGTCTCTTTGAAATAGTGTGACTTCAGAAAGACCTTTCCAGAAGTCCCCATCTCCTTAACCTGCTTTGTATTTTTTCATAGCTCTTACTCACTACATTATATCATGTCTGTCTCTATCTATCTATCCATCCATCATCCATCATCCACGTATCTACCATCTGTTTATCAACCACCTATCTGTCATCTCTCTATCCCAGTCTACATATATAAGCTCTGTGAAGACTTTGCCTGGAATGGTCTGACATACCATAGGAACTCAATAAATATCTGTTGAGTAAATGAGTAAATGTATAGAAATCATTTGCTTATACACAGATAGCAATTTTGCTTTATTGTGGTCAGGGTGCAGTGGTAGAAAATATTTGAGGTTCTGTAGCCCCAACTTATTGAAGCTGAAAGATTTTCAGTCATTCTTCTTTTGGAATCTTTCTTCTTATAGGACAGGGTTTCTTGGCCTCAGAATTATTGAAATGTGGGGATGGATAATTCATTGTTTTGAAAGCTGTTCTGTGCATTGTAGGATGTTTAATAGCATCCCTGGCCTTCACCAGTTGTGACAACCAAAAATATCTCCAGTCATTGCCAAAATGTCCTCTGGGGGTCAAAATCCTTCCCCTTTCCCTCACTGAGAACCATTGCTATGGGAGAAAACTAGAGTCAAATCCCCCTCTATCTTCCTAAAAATACATGTAGCATCATATATAGGTAGACAGGGTACATTCTGATCTACGGCGATGCTAGCAGAAGAGAAGGAGTTGAAAATTCTGTCATGGATTCTTATACTTTAATGAGAGTTACTCAGGTCCCAACACCTCTCTGCATTTTGGTTTTCTTGTTTAGTATAAATGCAATCCAATTTAATCTGCATATAAACACATCCATTGCATATTAAAATCAAGATATTATAAACATCAGGTTGAATGCTTTCTTGAAGAAGCAAACAAAAAAAATTCATGCATATTAATATCACAGATAAGCCAATTATTATATGGAGTAGTAAATAAAAAACAATATGATTAATCTAAAGCTGGGAGCTTCATAAAATAAAATATATGATATTAAGATTAGACTGCTTTAGAAACAATATTATGAATCCTTGCATTTTATATGTAATTTGCTTAAAATTAATTTCGCAGTGTGCTATCTTATTTTTTAAATTTTTTTATTGTTATGTTAATCACCATACATCATTAGTTTTTGATGTACTGTTCCATGATTCATTGTTTGTGCATAACACCCAGTGCCCACGCTGAACGGGCCCTCTTTAATACCCATCACCAGGCTAACCCATCCCCCCAACCGCCTCCTCTCTAGAACCCTCAGTTTGTTTTTCGGAGTCCATTGTCTCTCAAGGTTTGTCTCCTGCTCCGACTTACTCCCTTCATTCTTTCCCTCCTGCTATCTTCTTCTTCTTTTTTTTTCCTTAACATATGTTGCATTATTTGTTTCAGAAGTACCGATCTGTGATTCAACAGTCTTGCACAATTCACAGCACATACCCTCCCCAAAGTCTGTCATCCAGCCACCCCATCCCTCCACCCCCCACCACTCCAGCAACCCTCAGTTTGTTTCCCGAGGTTAAGAATTCCTCGTATCAGTGAGGTCGTATGATACATGTCTTTCTCTGATTGACTTATTTCACTCAGCATAACACCCTCCAGATCCATCTATGTCGTTGCAAATGGCAGGATCTCATTTTTTGATGGCTGCATAATATTCCATTGTGTATATATACCACTTCTCCTTTATCCATTCATCTGTCGATGGACATCTTGGCTCTTTCCACAGTTTGGCTATTGTGGACATTGCTGCTATAAACATTGGGGTGCACGTACCCCTTCGGGTCCCTACATTTGTACCTTTGTGGTAAATACCCAGTAGTGCAATTGCTGGATCGTATGGTAGCTCTATTTTCAACTGTTTGAGGAACCTCCATACTGTTTTCCAGAGTGGTTGCACCAGCTTGCATTCCCACCAACAGTGTAGGAGGGTTCCCCTTTCTCCGCATCCCCGCCAACATCTGTTGTTTCCTGACTTGTTAATTTTAGCCATTCTGACTGGTGTGAGGTGGTATCTCATTGAGGTTTTGATTTGGATTTCCCTGATGCCGAACGATGTTGAGCCCTTTTTCATGTGTCTGTTGGCCATTTGAATGTCTTCTTTGGAAAAATGTCTGTTCATGTCTTCTGTCCATTTCTTGATTGGATTATTTGTTCTTTGGGTGTCGAGTTGGATAAGTTCTTTATAGATTTTGGATACTAGCCCTTTATCTGATATGTCATTTGCAAATATTTTCTCCCATTCTGTCGGTTGTCTTTTGGTTTTGTGGACTGTTTCTTTTGCTGTGCAAAAGCTTTTAATCTTGATGAAATCCCAATAGTTCATTGTTGCCCTTGCTTCCCTTGCCTTTGGCAATGTTTCTAGGTAGAAGTTCCTGAGGCTGAGGTCGAAGAGGTTGCTGCCTGTGTTCTCCTTTAGGATGTTGATGGACTCCTGTCTCACGTTTAGGTCTTTCAACGATTTGGAGTCTATTTTTGTGTGTGGTGTAAGGAAATGGTCCAGTTTCATTCTTCTGCAGGTGGCTGTCCAATTTTCCCAACACCATTTGTTGAAGAGACTGTCTTTTTTCCATTGGACATTCTTTCCTGCTTTGTCAAAGATGAGTTGACCATAGAGTTGAGGGTCCATTTCTGGGCTCTCGATTCTGTTCCATTGATCTATGTGTCTGTTTTTGTGCCAGTACCATACTGTCCTGAGGATGACAGCTTTGTAATAGAGCAGGAAGTCCGGAATTGTGATGCCGCCAGCTTTGCTTTTCTTTTTCAGTATTCCGCTGGCTATTCGGGGTCTCTTCTGGTTCCATACAAATTTTAGGATTATTTGTTCCATTTCTTTGAAAGAAGTGGATGGTATTTTGATGGGGATTGCATTGAATGTGTAGATTGCTCTAGGTAGCATTGACATCTTCACAATGTTTGTTCTTCCAATCCATGAGCATGGAACGTTTTTCCATTTCTTTGTGTCTTCTTCAATTTCTTTCGTATTTTATAGTTTTCTGAGTACAGATCCTTTGCCTCTTTGGTTAAATTTATTCCTAGGTATCTTATGGTTTTGGGTGCAATTGTAAATGGGATCGACTCCTTGATTTGTCTCTCTTCTGTCTTGTTGTTGGTGTATAGGAATGCCACTGATATCTGTGCATTGATTTTATATCCTGCTACTTTACGGAATTCCTGTATGAGTTCTAGCAGTTTTGGGGTGGAGTCTTTTGTTTTTCCAATACAGTATCATATCATCTGCAAAGAGTGAGAGTTTGACTACCTCTATGCCGATTTGGATGCCTTTGATTTCTTTTTGTTGTCTGATTGCTGTGGCTAGGATTTCTAATACTATGTTGAATAGCAGTGGTGAGAGTGGACATCCCTGCCACGTTCCTGACCTTAGGGGAAAAGCTCTCAGCTTTTCCCCATTGAGAATGATATTCGCTGTGGGTTTTTCATAGATGGCTTTTATGATATTGAGGTATGTACCCTCTATCCCTATACTCTGAAGAGTTTTGATCAAGAAAGGATGCTGTACTCACTGATATGAGGAATTCTTAATCTCAGGAAAGAAACTGAGTGTTACTGGAGTGGTTGGGGGTGGGAGGGATGGGGTGGCTGGGTGATAGACATTGGGGAGGGTATGTGCTACGGTGAGCGCTGTGAATTGTGTAAGACTGTTGAATCACAGATCTGAAACAAATAACGCAACATATTTTAAGAAAAAAGAAAAAGAAGAAGATAACAGGAGAGGAAGAAAAGGGGAGTATGTCAGAGGGGGAGACGAACCATGAGAGATGATGGACTCTGAAAAACAAACTGAGGGTTCTACAGGGGAGGGGGGTAGGGGGATGGGTTAGCCTGGTGATGGGTATTGAGGAGGGCACGTTCTGCATGGAGCACTGGGTGTTATGAACAAACAATGAATCATGGAACACTGCACCAAAAACTAATGATGTAATATATGGTGATTAACATAACAACAAAAAAATTAAAAAAAAGACATAAAAAAAAAAGAAAGGATGCTGTACTTTGTCAAATGCTTTTTCTGCATCTATTGAGAGGATCATATGACTCTTGTTCTTCCTTTTGTTAATGTATTGTATCACGTTGATTGATTTGCGGATGTTGAACCAGCCTTGCAGCCCAGGGATAAATCCCACTTGGTCGTGGTGAATAATCCTTTTAATGGACAGTTGGATCCTATTGGCTAGTATTTTGGTGAGAATTTTTGCATCCATGTTCATCAAAGATATTGGTCTGTAATTCTCCTTTTTGATGGGGTCTTTGTCTGGTTTTGGGATCAAGGTAATGCTGGCCTCATAAAAGGAGTTTGGAAGTTTTCCTTCCATTTCTATTTTTTGGAACAGTTTTAGGAGAATAGGTATTAATTCTTTAAATGTCTGATAGAATTCCCCTGGGAAGCCATCTGGCCCTGGGCTTTTGTTTCTTGGGAGATTTTTGATGACTGCTTCAATTTCCTTAGTGGCTATAGGTCTGCTCATGTTTTCTATTTCTTCCTGGTTCAATTTTGGTAGTTGCTACATCTCTAGGAATGCACCCTTTTCTTCCAGGTTCTCTAATTTGCTGGCATAGAGTTGCTCATAATATGTTCTTATAATTGTATTTCTTTGGTGTTGGTTGTGATCTCTCCTCTTTCATTCATGATTCTGTTGATTTGGGTCATTTCTCTTTTCTTTTTGATAAGTCTGGCCACGGGTTTATCAATCTTGTTAATTCTTTCAAAGAACCAGCTCCTAGTTTCGTTGATCTGTTCTACTCTTCTTTTGGTTTCTAGTTCATTGATTTCTGCTCTGATCTTTATTATCTCTCTTCTCCTGCTGGGTTTAGGCTTTATTTGCTGTTCTTTCTCCAGCTCCTTTAGGTGTAGGGTTAGGTTGTGTATTTGAGACCTTTCTTGTTTCTTGAGAAAGGCTTGTATTGCTATATACTTTCCTCTCAGGACTGCCTTTGCCTTCTCCCAAAGATTTTGAACAGTTGTGTTTTCATTTTCATTGGTTTCCATGACTTTTTTAAATTCTTCTTTAATTTCCTGGTTGATCCATTCATTCTTTAGTAGGATGCTCTTTAGCCTCCACGTATTTGAGTTCCTTCCGACTTTCCTCTTGTGATCGAGTTCTAGTTTCAAAGCATTGTGGTCTGAAAATATGCAGGGAATAATCCCAATCTTTTGGTACCGGTTGAGACCTGATTTGTGACCTAGGATGTGATCAGTTCTGCAGAATGTTCCATGGGCACTAGAGAAGAATGTGTATTCCATTGCTTTGGGATGGAATGTTCTGAATATGTCTGTGAAGTCCATTTGGTCCAGTGTTTCATTTAAAGTCTTTGTTTCCTTGTTTATCTTTTGCTTAGATGATCTGTCCATTTCAGTCAGGGGGGTGTTAAAGTCCCCCACTATTATTGTATTGTTGTCAATGTGTTTCTTTGCTTTTGTTATTAATTGCTTTATATAATTGGCTGCTCCCACATTAGGGGCATAGATATTTACAATTGTTAGATCTTCTTGTTGGATAGACCCTTTAAGTAGGATATAGTGTCCTTCTTCATCTCTTATTACAGTCTTTGGTTTAAAATCTAATTTGTCTGATATAAGGATTGCCACCCCATCTTTCTTTTGGTGTCCATTAGCATGGTAAATGGTTTTCCACCCCCTCACTTTCAATGTGGGGGTGTCTTTGGGTCTAAAATGAGTCTCTTGCAGACAGCATATTGATGGGTCTTGTTTTTTTAATCCAATCTGATAGCCTGTGTCTTTTGATTGGGGCATTGAGCCCATTTACATTCAGGGTAACTATTGAAAGATAGGAATTCAGTGCCATTGTATTGCCTGTAATGTGATTGTTACTGTATATTGTCTGTGTTCCTTTCTGATCTATGCTGCTTTTAGGCTCTCTTTTTGCTTAGAGGACCCCTTTCAATATTTCTTTCAGGGCTGGTTTTGTGTTTGCAAATTCCTTTAGTTTTTGTTTGTCCTGGAAGCTTTTTATCTCTCCTTCTATTTTCAATGACAGCCTTGTTGGGTATAGTATTCTTGGCTGCATATTTTTCTCGTTTAGTGCTCTGAAGATATCATGCCAGTCCTTTCTGGCCTGCCAGGTCTCTGTGGATAGGTTTGTTGCCAATCTAATGTTTCTACCATTGTAGGTTACATATCTCTTCTCCCGAGCTGCTTTTAGGATTTTGTCTTTGTCTCTGAGACTTGTAAGTTTTACTATTAGACGTCGGGATGTTGGCCTATTTTTATTGATTTTGAGAGGGGTTCTCTGTGCCTCCTGGATTTAGATGCCTGTTTCCTTCCCCACATTAGGGAAGTTCTCTGCTATAATTTGCTCCAATATACCCTCTGCCCCTCTCTCTCTTTCTTCTTCTTCTGGGATCCCAATTATTCTAATATTGTTTCATCTTATCGTATCGCTTATCTCTCAAATTCTGCCCTCGTGATCCTGTAGTTGTTTATCTCTCTTTTTCTCAGCCTCTTTATTTTCCATGATTTGGTCTTCTATATCGCTGAGTCTCTCTTCTGCCTCATTTATCCTAGCAGTTAGTGCCCCCATTTTTGATTGCACCTCATTTATAGCCTTTTTGATTTCGACTTGGTTAGATTTTAGTTCTTTTATTTCTCCAGAAAGGGTTTCTCTAATAACTTCCACGCTTTTTTCAAGCCCAGCTAGTATCTTCAAAGTCATGATTCTGAACTCTCGGTCCAACATCGTACTTATGTCCGTATTGAGTAGGTCCCTGGCAGACGGTACTACCTCTTGTTCTTTTCGCTGAGGTGATTTTTTTTCATCTTGTCATTTTCTGCAGAGGAGAACAGATAAATGAGAGAACAAAATGCTAACAGGTTAACAACATCCTCAGCAAATATTCTCTATACAAATCAGAAAAGACCTGAAACCAGGGGAAAAGAAAGGGAAAGAAAGAAAAAAGAAAGAGAAAAAAAAGAAAAAGAAAAAGATAAAGATAAAAACAAACAAAAACAGAACAATACAAAAAAACCAGAATATGATCACATATGATCAGGCTAGTGCATAGATCACTGCCACACACTGGATTTTGGGTGTATTTTGGTCTGTTAGAAAAAAGTGCCTCCTAAAATTTTAAAGAAGAAAGACTTATATATGTACAAAATAAGGGTTGATACAATGAAGGGATGGAAGATGACTGTAAAGATGAAAATTATAAAAGATTTTATAAAAGGAATTGATAAGATAAGAAGTTGTTTGAAAAAAGAAAGAAGATTTTTAAAAAAAGATGAATAAAGAAAAGGGAGAGAATGTGATCAGGCAGGAGACTAGAACAAAGCCATACACTAGTGATTTAGGGTATATTTTGATCTGTTAGAAGAAAGTATATATCAAAATTTTAAAGAGAGAAGAACTTATATATATATATATATATATATGCCAAAAATAAGGGTAACTACTATGAAGGGATAAAATATGACTTTAAAAATGAAAAATAAAAAATGTTTTTTTAAAAAGGGATTGATAAGATGTTGGTTGAAAAAGGGAAAAAGAAAAATTCAAAAAGAAACACCAAAAAACAGTTAAAAAAATTAACTTTGAAAAACTAATGAATCATGGTAAAAAAGCCATGAATTCTATGTGCATTATTCCCCTAGCGCTGGAGTTCTCCCGTTCTCCTTGATTGGTAAACTTGGTCTTGGCTTGCGGGCTGTTTGTGCTGATCTTCTGGGGGAGGGGCCTGTTGCCGTGGTTCCCAAATGTCTTTGCCGGAGGCGGAATTGCCCCGCCCTTGTCGGTCCGGGCTAAGCAAGCTGCTCGGGTTTGGTCTCAGGGACTTTTGTTCCCTGGAAGCTCTGGTACAGCTTTGGAGGACCAGGGTGAAAATGGTGGTCTCCCACTCTCTGCCCAGAGGAACTGAGAACTCGGGGCCCCGCTCCTCAGTGCGCCCCCAGAGAAAAGCAGTCACTCCCGTGTCCCCAGTCTCCAGCTGCACTCCGTGCTCACCCGGCCTGTGACCGAGCGTTTTTATCTCTGGCACCCGACCCCGTGTGGAGTCTCCAAACCCAGCGATCCCTGTGGTGCGCTCCCGCACCGCTCCTCCCCGGGGAGGAAGGGGAGTCTCCCCGGCTCTGCCGCTTGTTGGGTCCCTGCTGGAGGCGCAGTGGCCCAACTGGGCCGCGGATCACAGTTTATGGCCACCCCGAGCTGAGAGCCCGCGCCTCGGCTCCGTCTCTGCAGCCGGCTTCCCCGCTCTGATACCTGGGAGCTCTGGCGCACTCAGGCTCCCCCGGTCTTTCTGTGACCCCGAGGGTCCTGAGACCACACTGTCCCGCGAGGTTTCCACCCCCCGCTTAGCCACTGGAGCGACGTCCCTCAGCGGATCCGAGTTCTAAAAGGTCCGATTTTGTGCTCCGCGGCTCTAGCACTTGCCAGAAGCGGCCGACGGAGGCCCCCTCCCCCGCCGTCTATCCTCCCGAATACCGCCTCGGATTCACTTCTCCGCACGTCCTACCTTCCAGAAAGTGGTCGCTTCTCTGTTCAGAGAGTTGTTGCTACTCTCTTCTTTGATCTCCGGTTGAGTTCGTAGGTGTTCAGAATGGTTTGATCCCTATTCAGCTGAATTCCTGAGACCAGACGAAACCCAGGTCTCCTACTCCTCCACCATCTTGCTCCGCCCCCTATCTTATTTTTGTTTCACCTAGACAGACCTACACTAATAAGTTTTATGAAACATTGATATTGCTTAAAATCAGAACACCGAGAAGAAACCATTTCTCTGTTCTTAATTGAGGCAAAGCACACTGGTTGCTTTCACAGCTCACAAGGCCCTGAGGACCTCTAGGTGTGCTGGAGTCCTTGATTATATGTCAGTGCGTTGGCCTGGCCTGTTTAACAACCAACATGTTTGACTACGTAATAACAATAATAATAACCTTCATAATAAAAATAATACAACTTTTGAGCACTTGCTCTTTGTGCCAGGTCCTTAGCATTATGACTATTTAATATAGTCCTCACAACCGCCTGGGAGCCTGGTACTTTTATTAGCCCGACTTTCTAGAAGGATGCCAGGGAGCTAATGTGCCCCGGGTCACACACCACTAGTAACTCAGTCCTGTTAGAGTCCAAAAACTTGACTTAACCATTATGTCACTAACTGTAGAGATAATTAGCAGCCTATTATGTTATCTGAATTGCTATTGTTTGCATTAAATAGATTTTCTATGTTGAGAACTTGTCAGCTTGTATATCCTCATAATATGCCTATTTACGAGATGAAGTGGACTCCAGCAGAGAAAAACACGCCGTGGATAAATTAAAATACGTGCAGTCAGCTCAGGGAAAATGGCAAGGCTGTGGAAAGGGAGCATCCAGAGACAAGGCGGTGGGGACAGTCTAGGCAAGAGAAGGTGGTCCCCTGGACTAGGGTTGGGGTAGAGGGCAAGGAGAGGGGAGGATGGGTTTTGGAGACCTGTAAGAAGGAGGGTTGGTGGGGCTTGGTGACTGGGAGGTTGCGGAGTGAGGGAGAGGGAGAAGAGATGAAAGACCCAGATGTCTAAGTTGTCCTTTTGGGAGGAGGGTGCCCTTTATGAGCTGGACAGAGAAGGCGTGGTGGGAGGTGGTGGGTTCTTGCTGTCCCCTGCTGGGGCACAGGGCCTGCAGGACAATGAGGTAAAGATGTCCATCAGGCAGGCGGGGAAGTGGGTGGCTCTGCGAGGCCACATTGGACTTCTTCCTTAAATTACAGATGCTTCCACACACTTTATTCCTCTTTGCCAGAGTGTAAACTCTTTGAGGGCAGCGTCCAAGCTCTGTTCATCCACGTCTCCTCCAGAATGCATGACACGTTGCTGGCCCTTGGGGAAGTATCAAGGAATAGGAATAAATAGGATCCAGATTCGCCTTGATCTTGCCCTTGGTCTTCCTGGGCCGTGTCCTATATTTTCCCACTGACAATCTGCCTTTTCTTCAGTTTCCTCCTGCTAAAGATCACTGTGTCCCAAATCACATCTCTGTGTATTTTATTCCTTAACCCCCATGGTTCATTGCAATTTTTTACTTCCTCAGTAAAAACTCCTGAGCTTCCTCAGTGCACTTGATATAATAGTTTTCTCTCTCCAACCTTTGAAGTCTTTTTTGCAACCCACGATAAGTTTCTTTCTATACGGATTTATATTTTAGGAGCCTCTTCTGGTGCCTGGAACACACCAGGCAGGCAATACATACTAGCTATTCTTATTTCAGGCTTGTATCATGTGTGTGTGCCAAGGGACACACAGTTGAATGCTGCCAAATGCTGGCAATGGACCTTGAGCAAGTCACTTAACCTCTCTGAGCCTCTGTTTCCTTATCTGTGAAATTGGATCATCATAATACCTACTTCTTGGGTAGATGTACAGATTAAATGAATTGAAATATGTGAAGGGCTTCGGAAGTTGCCTGACACATAGTACAAGCCATAAGTGTTGTTGTTTGTACGGGGAATCTACTACATAAGCAAATCAAGCAAGCTGAAATTAAGAACTTTTTTCCCCCGGAAGCACAAGAATAGCTTCATCTGACTTTGCTTTTCCCACTTTTGATAGAGATATGGGTACAAGGAACATTTTGCAGGTTTCTTAAATTCACTATAAGGAGAACAATAGGATGAGCATGATGATAAATGAGACTAGAGACTCAGCTTCTATGTCAGGGCACATTAGGGAGTGGTGGAGACTGAGAAAAAGTGGAGAGCTTATACTATCTACTCAGGCCGGTGGTTGTCATGTGGGAATGAAGACCTTTGGTTATCAGATTCTCAGGCTGGGAAAGTGAAGCCAAAACTCCAAAACGGTATATGAAGTCTCCTAATTTTTAAATGTTGGCAGCTAAATAGAAAAGAATTTAATATCTTCAGCAGTGCTACAACAGGAGGGTCAACTGGAACACATCTGTAACCTAGCTTGGCCCCTAGGCCACCAGGTTGCAACCTCTGCTTTCTCTTACAACTACCTTTAGGGTTTACACTGTGGCCTGCTCACAGGAGCTGGGCAAATAGAGGTGAATTGAGTTGAATTTTGGTCAGAGAAGTCTGGAGTATTTTCCATACATAAAACTGGGCTTGTGATTTTTTTTTTTTTTAATAATCCAGAGGATATTTCCCATCATTGCTATATAGATTTTGTCTTTGTGTGCATATCAGTAACATGCTCTGTATACAGAGAAGCCACAAACTAGGTCATTTCCTTTAACAGGGAAATTATCTGAAACAAAAGCAGTAAAAAATAGATCATTTTCCTGCTCAAGAAGTACACGCTTCCCCCAAAACATAACACACGGTTTGATATAATAAAACCAGGTCTGACAAAAATGCTAAATTCAAGCAGTTTAAAATTTTTAATCACATTAACTTAAGCAGAAACCCTAAATTGGTTTTCTTGCAAGAATGCAATCAACTGCTTAGTTTCCCTTAAGACCGCGTTGGCCTCTTCAAGGAACGCGGTTATTTATTTATCTTTTTTCTTTCTCCTTTCCTTCCGGATGTTTGTGGGATTTCTTTTTTTCTCATTTTATAGAGTTTAATAACGGCTGGGGTGACAAATGAGAAGATAAAAATATTCCTGAACACTCTGGGGCATCCGTGGGTACACAACCATACACTGTAGCCATTCCTTCAAGTGGCTCCACTGTTTGACTTTACAATTTGAACTCCCTGCTTATTACTAAATTTAACTTGTATATGCGAGTGCGTGTCTCTCTTGCTGAGTTCTAGCAAATGGCGGGGCTCGGGAGTAGAAAACGCCAAAGTATCTATGTCATCTGCGTTTCTGTCGATTTATGTATCTGTCCCGGGCACTGATCTACTCTAACGCGATCTATCAAGCTAGGCGTTTCTCCTTGTTCCTTTTTTCTTCTTGTTTACCGAGAGCAGGTCCTCCCTCTATTTCAAAGTGCCCTCTCCCTTCGTCCGCAAATGTTCATGGTATAGGTATTTCCTTTATTATTCCCTCTAAACTTTCTTTGTTCCCGGCTCTGTCTTCTATTATTTCTACTGTGTCATCAGAAACTGACTGCTGGAGCCTGCCAATTAGCCTTTGTCTGCAGCGCCAACCTCAGCCTCCCGAAGCGCGAGTGGGCAGGGCAAGGCGGGCAGGCCCTATTTCGTATGCAGCGCTGTGTCCCCACATAGAGATATGCCATTACTGACAAAAGAGCCGTAGATGGGCTCAGATTAGCTGCTGACAAACTTCCTGTGCATGCGTGCTGGCAGGGGGCGGGGGGCGGGGCGGGCAGCCCAGCGCAGGGAAGGGAACCGGGTCCTGAACACGGAAAAGCAAATTTAACCTGCAAGGTCGATTTTCAACTTCATATCAAAATGTCGGTGGTTCTGAACTGGTTTTTACGTGGATATTGTCCATTTGGGTTGGTGAGGGTGAATGGTGGTGGTGCGGGGCGGGGGGATCCACAGAGACGGAATAGCCCACATTTTTCTGCCTCAGGTCTCCGCCGTCAGGTGCTCCCCCCGCTCCATGAGTAATTCTGGGTCCTCCCCAGGGCGAAGCAAGTGAGGCACTTGTCTGGGTCACAGAATTTAAGCGGGCACCCGAAAACTCAGTAATCAAGATAAAGATCTTACTAGCATCTTAAAAAATATCAAAAAGTGCAAAACCAAAATCCACGCTGAACAAAGCGTCCAAATTTGAAAGGAAGGCAGTGTCAGTAACCTGATGTTTCCTTCTGTCTCGGGCTCCAGTGTGGCCGGCGGGCTGCCGATCTTGTACTGCCTTTATCTTCCCTTCCCAGGCCTTCATCAGACTTGAGGATAGGAGTCCAATAGGGTCTTGGCTTCTGTTAGGCGCCTAAGGCTTTTGTAGGGGGTCAGTCACAATGTATTTGAATGCCCATTCCTTTGGGATGAGTTCTCTTCCAGGATCTATTTCAGACCTGCAGGTGCACGGGCTCCCTGCAGGCTTTGCCACCTGTGTACCAGACACCATCACTGTCTGCATCCCCTTCACTGCTATTGGTCTACACTTACTGTGCGCAGAGCAGGCCATTTTTCATTGAATCCTCACCATAACCTTGGCCGGTGGGAACAATGATTATCTGCCTTCTGCCAGTGGGGAAGCCGAGGACTGGAGAGGTAAATTACCCATCACCCTCTTGTTGGCAAGCAGTGGGGCTTGGATTGCAACTTACATATGTCTCATTGTAGATTTTGAGCTCTTAACCTCTCCCCAAACTTGCATTTCCCCTGTAGACTTCTACGGAGTCTGAAGAGCCAGGAAGCTTTGTAGAACTTTACTTGCTCTGCTTTGCATGATAAAAAAATTATTGTTTATTCTACAAATGCAAAGCTCTATTATGAAAGTTTGAAGTAAACTTGATATGTTTATTTCAAACTGTACTTCATCTATATTCTCTCCACCTCAACACTGATGTGTGTGCACACACACAAGCACACTGTCAAAGTTCTGGTGCTCTGCCCCTGGTCATACAGGTGATGAAAGCAAAGAAACTGCCCTAAGAGAGACTTCAGCCTGGTAATGGAATGAAACATCTTATCAGTTAGAGTTCTGTTGCTATAAAAAACAGAAACTCACTCTGGTTAACTTAGACAAAGCCTCGATTTCTTAAGACAATACTGGCTTCTCACAGAATACTGGGAGAGCGAGAGATTCGGGCTCAGAGGCCACATAACATCTGGTTCCAAAGCACTTAACCCCGTCCATTTAACTATTTGCCTCTGTAGCTGTGCATTTGTGGAATTCATGCCCTAAATGAAGAGAGCACTGGGGAAATGCAGTAGTGGGTGGCAAATATCTCCAATGAACATCTTAGCTTGGAATCACATTCTTCCTCAAATAACACAATGGGATGACTCAGAGAGGTTGAATAAGTTGCCAAAGGTCAGAACAACCCTTTGAGATAAATAATCCTACAACAATTCCCACCATACAGATGAAAAAAATTGAGTCCTAATGAAAGTAGGTACTTGCCTAAGGTTTCAGGGCCAGTAAGTGGTAGAACCAGGATTTCAATCCAGACTCTTCATTTGATCTCCATTTCCAGAGACAAGGCTTATCATCATCTGAAAAATAGAATTTTTTTTTTTTTAGAAAACAGAATATAAAAATACATTTAGAAACTTTAGAAAGTTTAAAAATACACTTAAAAAATTTTAAAGATTTTATTTATTTATTTGAGAGAGAGAGAGGGCATGAGTAGGATGGGGGCAGGGAGGGAGAGGGAGAAGCAGACTCTCTGCTGAGCAGGGAGCCCGATGTGGGGCTCGATCCCAGGACCCTGGGATCATGACTTGAGCTGGAGGAAGACGCTTAACCAACTGAGCCACCCTGGAGCCCTAAAAATACATTTAAATATGTGTCAAAATATATACCTTAGGCTGTCAGGCTGAGGGGTAAATCATTCTGCTCTTGATATTGACCTCTTAATTCTTATGGTGTTGCTTAAAAAACACTCCCTTTATATATATCATCCAAGAGTTAAAAAAAAAAAAACTTCATAACTACTTATATTTATAAGCAGTGTTACCTCTTGGGACGTGATTTCCAGAAGTTTACCATCTGTTAGGGAAAGGATTTGAGAACTTTAAAAAACATTGCTTAGAATATGGCACTTTAAGTGTGTCTGTGTGTTTAGGACAATTGTCAGCCTTGGCTTTCTCAACCACCCTGGATTCCTGGTTTTCCAGACCTCCGCAAGCAGGCGGAGTGATAGAATGCCGATCGCTTACTTGCATCACAATATGGCCCCGCAACTCCTGCAACCCCCTGTCCCTCCAGTGTTTCTGAGAGTCCCCATGTGGAGTGTCCGTGTGTGTACAAACTACGGGAGCACCATTCATCCGGTTTCTGTTGGTGGGAACTACACTCATGGAGGGTTTAGACCAGAGGATGTGGGGGTGAGAAATCAACTTTTGCTCCTCCTAATTTCCTTCCTCTTTAACTCTCACCAGGGACCTGAACTCAACTGGGTCCTTGCAAATTTCCTCCTCTTCAACATGTGCAAAGATTCTGTCTTATGTAGAGTTCTACCCAGAACAGAACTTGAGATAAAGGTTTGAGTGCATGTTGTTTATTGCGAAGGTGGTACCAGGAAATACTGAGAAAGGGGTAGGGAGTGAGACAGGGAAGGAAAGTTGCATTATCAAGACAGCTGCCACCCATAGGTGACTGGAATTTAATGCTTCCTGGGAAATCTCTGGAAACCAGTGTAGAAAATACCTTACAATTGTTCCCCTGGGGAAGGAGAGAGTTGAGGTATTTATACACCAATACTGTCAGTTGTTGGTTGAGGGCTGCTCCCAGAGGAGTGGGCTAATTGCTGGTACTTCTGATCTACCATGCAAACGGCCAACTGGTCTCCAGAGGCCAGAGAAATCCTTCAGACAAGTAAACACAAGTGCCATGGGCTTTGATATCAGGATCATTCATCAGGTGATAAGGGCCTGGCCTTGACAGGGGCAGGGACAGATGCTACCAGGCTGCCCACTCCACTTCTTTATCAGAGAGAGCTTTACGTGTTCCTGTCTAACAAAGGTTTTGACTCAAGAAACTCCATATCACCCATCTTCCTGTCTCAATGTCTCGAAAATACTGGAAGAAAATGTGAATACAAATATATGCTTTGCCAAGAGTAGTGTTAATTTATTTTTCTTGAACTATCTTGGGGCAAATATTTCAAGTTAATAAAAGGATATTTTCTTGACTTCCTCCCCCATCTTCAGGAGATACTCCTCAATTCATCATGGTTTCTCTATTTACATGTGATGATAAGATGATTAAGTCATACAGGTTTGTTTTACTTCCCCAATTTTTTCTTGCCTTTGCTATTGTGTTTCTATTTATTTTAATTAGAACTTAGTCTTTTATTGAACCTATTTTATTTCTGTAGTATTTTTATAAGCTGCTTTCAGGAACTCATGGAGTCTCTAATAAACTACAAATATTTCTTTTTTTCAGTCAAGATGCTGCGTGCCATCTAGGCCTGGATATCTTGGGCTAGAATTCATTTCACAGATCAGGTAAATGGAATCTCATGGCATGGCATTTAGCTCCTCATGGAGCTAAAGTTTATTCTTTGGAATCACACCAGTTCTAGTATCTGAACACAGAAAATTTATTTTTCTTACTATTATATTTATTGGTCTTTTCTTTTTATACACCAGTTGTTAACACCAACACCAATAGTAGCTAGTATTAGATAGTGCTGCACGTTTCTAAGTGCTGGAATTCCCTGCTCTACCTTTTCTGGCTGTGTTATTTGGGGCAAGTTGCTTTACTTCTCATCAATTTCTCCATATGTAAAGTGGATGTGAAAATAAAACCTAGCTGATATTTAGTAAATAGACGTACTGTATATAAAATGCTTAGTCCAATACCTATAACATGGTAAAGCACTTGATCAATGTAAGCTTTCATTACAAAACACCAACACAGAGGGCGGAGCAAGATGGCGGAGGAGTAGGAGACCTGGGTTTCGTCTGGTCTCAGGAATTCAGCTGAATAGGGATCAAACCATTCTGAACACCTACGAACTCAACAGGAGACCGAAGAAGAGAGTAGCAACAACTCTCTGAACAGAAAAGCGACCACTTTCTGGAAGGTAGGACGTGCGGAGAAGTGAATCCGAGGCGATATTCGGGAAGATAGACGGCGGGGGAGGGGGCCTCCGTCGGCCGCTTCTGGCAAGTGCTAGAGCCGCGGAGCACAAAATCGGACCTTTTAGAAGTCGGCTCCGCGGAGGGACGTCACTCCGGTGGCTAAGCGGGGGGTGGAACCCTCGGGGGACAGTGGGGTCTCAGGACCCTCGGGGTCACAGAAAGACCGGGGGAGCCTGAGTGCGGCAGAGCTCCCAGATATCGGAGCAGGGAAGCCGGCTGCAGAGACGGAGCCGAGGCGCGGGCTCTCAGCTCGGGGTGGCCATAAACTGTGATCCGCGGCCCAGTCGGGCCACTGCGCCTCCAGCAGGGACCCAACAAGCGGCAGAGCTGGGGAGACTCCCCTTCCTCCCCCGGGAGGAGCGGCGCGGGAGCACACCGCAGGGATCTGCTGGGTTTGGAGGCTCCACACGGGGTCGGGTGCCAGAGATAGAAACGCTCGGTCACAGGCCGGGTGAGCACGGAGTGCGGCCGGAGACCGGGGACACGGGAGTGACTGCTTTTCTCTGGGGGCGCACTGAGGAGCAGGGCCCCGAGTTCTCAGCTCCTCCGGGCGGAGAGTGGGAGGCCACCATTTTCACCCTGGTCCTCCAAAGCTGTACCAGAGCTTCCAGGGAACAAAAGCTCCTGAGAACAAACCCGAGCAGCTTGCTTAGCCCGGACCGACAAGGGCGGGGCAATTCCGCCTCCGGCAAAGACATTTTGGAACCACGGCAACAGGCCCCTCCCCCAGAAGATCAGCACGAACAGCCAGCAAGCCAAGACCAAGTTTACCGATCAAGGAGAATGGGAGAACTCCAGCGCTAGGGGAATACTGCACATAGAATTCATGGCTTCTTTACCATAATTCATTAGTTTTTCAAAGTTAATTTTTTTCACTGTTTATTTTTTAATTTTTCTTCTTCCCTTTTTCAAACAACATCTTATCAATCCCTTTTTGAAAAAAACAGTTTTTATTTTTCATTTTTAGGGTCATATTTTTATCCCTTCATAGTAGTTACCCTTATTTTTGACATATATATAAGTTGTTCTCTCTTTAAAATTTTGAGATACAATTTCTTCGAACAGATCAAAATATACCCTAAATCACTAGTGTATGTCTTTGTTCTAGTCTCCTGCCTGATCACATTCTCTCCCTTTTTTTTCTTTTTTCTTTTTCTTTTTAAATCTTCTTCTTTCTTTTTAAAAACAACTTCTTATCTTATCAATCCCTTTCATAAAATCTTTTATAATTTTCATCTTTACAGTCATCTGCCATCCCTTCATTGTATCAACCCTTATTTTGTACATATATAAGTCTTTCTTCCTTTAAAATTTTAGCAGGCACTTTCTTCTAACAGACCAAAATATGCCCAAAATCTAGTGTGTGCCACTGATCTATGCACGAGCCTGATCATATTTGATCATATTCTGTTTTTTTTTGTTTTGTTCTGTTTTGTTCTGTTTTGTTCTTTCCCTTTCTTGTCCCGTGGTTTTAGGTCTTTTCTGATTTGTATAGAGTATATTTGCTGGAGACGTTGTTAACCTGTTAGCATTCTGTTCTCTCATTCATCTGTTCTCCTCTGGACAAAATGACAAGATGAAAAAAATCACCTCAGCAAAAAGAACAAGAGGTAGTACCGTCTGCCAGGGACCTCAATACTGACATTAGTATGATGTCGGACCTAGAGTTCAGAATCATACTTTAAAATACTAGCTGGGCTTGAAAAAAGTGTGGAAGTTATTAGAGAAACCCTTTCTGGAGAAATAAAAGACCTAAAATCTAACCAAGTCGAAATCAAAAAGGCTATTAATGAGGTGCAATAAAAAATGGGGGCACTAACTCCTAGGATAAATGAGGCAGAAGAGAGAATCAGCGATATAGAAGACCAAATGATGGAAAATAAAGAGGCTGAGAAAAAGAGAGATAAAAACTACAGGATCACGAGGGCAGAATTTGAGAGATAAGCGACATGATAAGATGAAACTACATTAGAATAATTGGGATCCCAGAAGAAGAAGAAAGAGAGAGAGGGGCAGAAGGTATATTGGAGCAAATAATAGCAGAGAACTTCCCTAACGTGGGGAAGGAAACAGGCATCAAAATCCAGGAGGCACAGAGAACCCCTCTCAAAATCAATAAAAATAGGCCAACATCCCGAAGTCTAATAGTAAAACTTACGAGTCTCAGAGACAAAGAGAAAATCCTGAAAGCAGCTCGGGAGAAGAGATATATAACCTACAATGGTAGAAACATTAGATTGGCAACAGACCTATCCACAGAGACCTGGCAGGCCAGAAAAGACTGGCATGATATCCTCAGAGCACTAAACGAGAAAAATATGCAGCCAAGAATACTATATCCAGCTAGGCTATCATCGAAAATAGAAGGAGAGATAAAAAGCTTCCAGGACAAACAAAAACTAAAGGAATTTGCAAACACAAAACCAGCCCTACAAGAAATATTGAAAGAGGTCCTCTAAGCAAAAAGAGAGCCTAAAAGCACCATAGGTCAGAATGGAACACAGACAATATACAGTAACAGTCACATTACAGGCAATACAATGGCACTAAATTCATACCTTTCAATTGTTACCCTGAATGTAAATGGGCTCAATGCCCCAATCTAAAGACACAGGCTATCAGATTGGATTAAAAAAACAAGACCCATCAATATGCTGTCTGCAAGAGACTCATTTTAGACCCAAAGACACCCCCACATTGAAAATGAGGGGGTGGAAAACCATTTACCATGCTAATGGACACCAAAAGAAACCTCGGGTGGCAATCCTTATATCAGACAAATTAGATTTTAAACCAAAGACTGTAATAAGAGATGAGGAAGGACACTATATCCTACTTAAAGGGTCTATCCAACAAGAAGATCTAACATTTGTAAATATCTATACCCCTAACGTGGGAGCAGCCAATTATATAAAGCAATTAATAACAAAAGCAAAGAAACACATTGACAAAAATACAATAATAGTGGGGGACTTTAACACGCCCCTAACTGAAATGGACAGATCATCTAAGCAAAAGATCAACAGGGAAATAAAGACTTTAAATGAAACACTGGACCAACAGGACTTCACAGACATATTCAGAACATTCCATCCCAAAGCAACGGAATACACATTCTTCTCTAGTGCCCATGGAACATTCTCCAGAACTGATCACATCCTAGGTCACAAATCAGGTCTCAACCGGTACCAAAAGATTGGGATTATTCCCTGCATATTTTCAGACCACAATGCTTTGAAACTAGAACTCGATCACAAGAGGAAAGTCAGAAGGAACTCAAATACGTGGAGGCTAAAGAGCATCCTACTAAAGAATGAATGGGTCAACCAGGAAATTAAAGAAGAATTAAAAAAATTCATGGAAACCAATGAAAATGAAAACACAACTGTTCAAAATCTTTGGGAGAAGGCAAAGGCAGTCCTGAGAGGAAAGTATATAGCAATACAAGCCTTTCTCAAGAAACAAGAAATGCCTCAAATACATAACCTAACCCTACACCTAAAGGAGCTGGAGGAAGAACAGCAAATAAAGCCTAAACCCAGCAGGAGAAGAGAAATAATAAAGATCAGAGCAAAAATCAATGAACTAGAAACCAAAAGAAGAGTAGAACAGATCAATGAAACTAGGAGCTGGTTCTTTGAAGGAATTAACAAGATTGATAAACCCCTGGCCAGACTTATCAAAAAGAAAAGAGAAATGACCCAAACCAACAAAATCATGAATGAAAGAGGAGAGATCACAACCAACACCAAAGAAATACAAACAATTATAAGAGCATATTATGAGCAAATCTATGCCAGCAAACTAGAGAACCTGGAAGAAATGGGTGCATTCCTAGAGATGTAGCAACTACCAAAATTGAACCAGGAAGAAATAGAAAACCTGAACAGACTTATAGCCACTAAGGAAATTGAAGCAGTCATCAAAAATCTCCCGAGAAACAAAAGCCCAGGGCCAGATGACTTCCCAGGGGAATTCTATCAGACATTTAAAGAGGAATTAATACCTATTCTCCTGAAACTGTTCGAAAAAAGAGAAATGGGAGGAAAACTTCCAAACTCATTTTAGGAGGCCACCATTACCTTGATCCCAAAACCAGACAAAGACCCCATCAAAAAGGAGAATTACAGACCAATATCCTTGATGAACATGGATGCAAAAATTCTCACCAAAATACTAGCCAATAGGATCCAACAGTCCATTAAAAGGATTATTCACCACGACCAAATGGGATTTATCCCTGGGCTGCAAGCCTGGTTCAACATCCGCAAATCAATCAACGTGATACAATTCATTAACAAAAGGAAGAACAAGAGTCATATGATCCTCTCAATAGATGCAGAAAAAGCATTTGACAAAGTACAGCATCCTTTCTTGATCAAAACTCTTCAGAGTATAGGGATAGAGGGTACATACCTTAATATCATAAAAACCATCTATGAAAAACCCACAGCGAATATCATTCTCAATGGGGAAAAGCTGAGAGCTTTTCCCCTAAGGTCAGGAACGCGGCAGGGATGTCTACTCTCACCACTGCTATTCAATATAGTATTAGAAGTCCTAGCCACAGCGATCAGACAACAAAAAGAAATCAAAGGCATCCAAATCGGCAAAGAGGAAGTCAAACTCTCACTCTTTGCAGATGATATGATACTGTATGTGGAAAACCCCAAAGACTCCACCCCAAAACTGCTAGAACTCATACAGGAATTCCGTAAGGTAGCAGGCTATAAAATCAATGCACAGAAATCAGTGGCATTCCTATACACCAACAACAAGACAGAAGAGAGACAAATCAAGGAGTCGATCCCATTTACAATTGCACCCAAAACCATAAGTTACCTAGGAATAAATTTAACCAAAGAGGCAAAGGATCTGTACTCAGAAAACTATAAAATACTCATGAAAGAAAATGAGGAAGACACAAAGAAATGGAAAAATGTTCCATGCTCATGGATTGGAAGAACAAACATTGTGGAGATGTCAGTGCTATCTAGAGCAATCTACACATTTAATGCAATCCCCATCAAAATACCATCCACTTTTTTCAAAGAAATGGAACAAATAATCCTAAAATTTGTATGGAACCAGAGGAGACCCCGAATAGCCAGCGGAATATTGAAAAAGAAAAGCAAAGCTGGCGGCATCACAATTCCGGACTTCCTGCTCTATTACAAAGGTGTCATCCTCAGGACAGTATGGTACTGGCACAAAAACAGACACATAGATCAATGGAACAGAATAGTGACCCCAGAAATGCACCCTCAACTCTATGGTCAACTCATCTTGGACAAAGCAGGAAAGAATGTCCAATGGAAAAAAGACAGTCTCTTCAACAAATGGTGTTGGGAAAATGGGACAGCCACCTGCAGAAGAATGAAACTGGACCATTTCCTTACACCACACACAAAAATAGACTCCAAATCGTTGAAAGACCTAAACGTGAGAGAGGAGTCCATCAAAATCCTAAAGGAGAACACAGGCAGCAACCTCTTCGACCTCAGCCACGGCAACTTCTTCCTAGAAACATCGCCAAAGGGAAGGGAAGCCAGGGCAAAAATGAACTATTGGGATTTCATCAAGATAAAAAGCTTTTGCACAGCAAAAGAAACAGTCCACAAAACCAAAAGACAACCGACAGAATGGGAGAAGATATTTGCAAATGACATATCAGATAAAGGGCTAGTATCCAAAATCTATAAAGAACTTATCCAACTCACACCCAAAGAACAAATAATCCAATCAAGAAATGGGCAGAAGACATGAAGAGACATTTTTCCAAAGAAGACATCCAAATGGCCAACAGACACATGAAAAAGTGCTCAACATCGCTCGGCATCAGGGAAATCCAAATCAAAACCTCAATGAGATACCACCTCACACCCGTCAGAATGGCTAAAATTAACAAGTCAGGAAACGACAGATGTTGGCGGGGATGCAGAGAAAGGGGAACCCTCCTACACTGTTGGTGGGAATGCAAGCTGGTGCAACCCCTCTGGAAAACAGTATGGAGGTTCCTCAAACAGTTGAAAATAGAGCTACCATACTATCCAGCAATTGCATTCTTGGGTATTTACCCCAACGATACAGATGTAGGGATCCGAAGGGGTACGTGCACCCCAATGTTTATAGCAGCAATGTCCACAATAGCCAAACTGTGGAAAGAGCCAAGATGTCCATCGACAGATGAATGCATAAAGAAGAAGTGGTATATATACACAATGGAATATTATGCAGCCGTGAAAAGGAATGAGATCTTTGCATTTGCAACGACGTGGCTAGAACTGGAGGGTGTTATGCTGAGTGAATAAGTCAATCAGAGAAAGACATGTATCATATGACCTCACTGATATGAGGAATTCTTAATCTCAGGAAACAAACTGAGGGTTGCTGGAGTGGTGGGGGGTGGGAGGGATGGGGTGGCTGGGTGATAGACATTGGGGAGGGTATGAGCTATGGTGAGCACTGTGAATTGTGCAAGACTGATGAATCACGGATCTGTACTTCTGAAACAAATAATGCAATATATGTTAAAAAAGAAAAAGAAGAAGATAGCAGGAGGGGAAGAATGAAGGGGAGTAAGTCAGAGGGGGAGACGGACCATTAGAGACGATGGACTCTGAAAAACAAACTGAGGGTTCTAGAGGGGAGCGGGGTGGGCGGATGGGTTATGGGTATTAAAAAGGGCACATTCGGCATGGAGCACTGGGTGTTATGCACAAACAATGAATCATGGAATACTACATCAAAAACTAATGATGTAATGTATGGTGATTAACATAATAAAAAATTATGAAAAAAAAACACCAACACACACACACATTTTAAATAGAAGTTATATTGTTGACTTGTGAATCTGTATGTGAATCTAATCTTAAAGTATCAAGTGACTGATTCATGCCTGTGTGCATCCTTACGTAACACAGAGTTGGTAAACAAATATATATATACACTCAATATGTGTGAGTCATGTTCTCATCCCTGTGCCTAAAGTCTTAATTTTGGAATGTCCTTTATATCACAGCTTAACGGATGCATATGGCAGTGTGTCTGAGCACCCTTTGGCCTTCTTGATCAATATTGACCTAATTTTATCCTGAGCAGTTTCATTCCCCACCTTGGTGGGTGAACATCTGTGAATCTTCTCAAGGAAAGGAAGGCACCGTAACATCTAGAGAAGGCAACGAGGTGATTACTCTGAACTGAATCTCTTTTGCCCTGTACTCCTTCACATCCATTAGTGGCTGTAGCTCACCTCTGGCAGGATGGGGAATGGCTCTCCTTGTTAACTCTCCAAGTAGTAGGAGGGAAAAAACCATAACAGGAGCAGTTAACAGTTACTTCGAGCTCCCTATATGCGAGCGCTTCACTGCACATTCCCTTACCCACCTTGGGAGTCGGAGCTTCCATCCTTGCCATCCCCAGTTGATGGATGAGGAGATTGACACGTGTGAAAACCCCTTGGTGTTGAATAAATACTTGGCAGGGCCAAGATTGCAGTTCTGATGGTCGGCTTTAGAGCTTGACATTTAAAAAAGTAAGCTTTCATTTTGTAGTAATTTTAGATTTACAGAAAAGTTGTAGAGATAGTGTGAGCCTACCAATTAACCATTGAAATTTGCTGTCTCTTAAGACTCTTAAGATTTTACCAAATCACGTAAACTTTATCACCGGCTCATCTAGCTTCTTAAGTGAGTGTAGATCTGACCCCAGTGAAAGGCTCCAATTAGCTACATTCAAGGCCCCGTCACAGAACACAATGCAAAATGAATTTTTTCATCCAACAAATAATGATTGAAGGCTTTCTATGTACCTCATGTGGAGTTAGGAACCAGGTTTACAGCAGTCCTGCTTTTGTCCTTAGAGGGAACTGACATTGTACACACACACACACACACACACACACACACACACACACACACATGAGTAGAATTTTACAAGAGAAAAATGCTAAGGAGCTTGTGGTTTTTGAGGCCTGGGGCCAAGAATGGTGGGCAGAAGTAGTTTCCTTGAGGAGGGGATGTGTGAGCTGATACTTGGAGGGCAGCAGAAACTAAAGGTAGAACGATGGGTATGGAAGACTGTTACAGGTAGACAGACCAGCTATCCAGATTCTGATGTCTGTCATCAGGTTTCCTTTAATGAGTTTCTGGCTCAGAAAGGTGAAAAGAACTTCTACTTCTTAGAATGTCTGTGCAAATCGCTTTTTTGTCTTCAACCCCCCTTGTAGATTTCACCTGCTCTGTGACTTCTTGGCCTCCTCTCTCTTCCCAGAATTAACTACCCTGTACAGTATCTGAGCCCTGGACATGTCTCTACAACTTCCCAAGGACACAATTTTAAAGATTTATTTATTGATTTGAGAGAGAGAGAGTGCACAAGTGGGGGGCGGGCAGAGGCAGAGGGAGAGAGAGAATCTCAAACAGACTCCCTACTGAGCACAGAGCCCAACTCTGGGCTTGATCCCTAGATCCTGAGATCATGACCTGAGCTGAAACCAAGAATCAGCCACTTAACCAACATATTCATCCAGGTCCCTCACAAGAGAACTATTTTAATTATTTTCCTGGAATATCTCTCTCCTCTATTACGTTGGTTACTCCTTGAGGAATATATTTTGTTTATATTTTATATCTTCAAATAATAAGTACCTGGGATTTATTGAGCACTTACCATACATCAGAAACTTTTGCTAAATCTTTTCATGCAATATTTTACTTATTCCTCAGGACAAACCTGTGAGATATTACTGTATGATTCATTCCCTCTCATTCACTTAGCAAACATTTATTCAGTGCCTGCCATTGTGCCAGACACTATTCTAAATCAGGATCAGCAAACTAGGTCCCACGGATCTAATATGGCTCTCTGCCTGTTTTTGTAAATAAAGTTTTATTGGAACTCAGCCATGCTCCTTTGTTTACATGTTATCTATGGTTGCTTTCATGCTACAATGGCAGAACTGTGTAGTTGTGACAGAGACTGTGTGGCTCACAACATGGAAATGTTTACTATCTAGTCTTTTATAGAGAAAGTTTGCTGACCCCTGTTCTAGATACTGGGAAAACAGTGGTGGGAAATAATAAGCAAAAATCTTTGCCTTCTGGGTGCTTATGGAGCACTTGTAGCAGATTGTTAACTGTTCAAAACCACCCTGGGCAATGCTCCCACTACATTTCCTCATGTCTCTTGTAGTGAGGTATGCCCAGATGACAGTTCTAGCCAAGGGACTATGAGGAGAAGTAATTTGGGCCACCTCTGGGTCTGGCCTGTTAAAATCTCTTCCATGTGATTTTCCATGGTTCTTCCTTTTGGATGAAGATGTCCACAGTAAGCTGGAGGCCACGTCTGGACAGTGACAGCACTCTCTCATCCTGGCCCCGAATGACAGCATGGGGGTGAGACCCTTCCTCTCCCAACCAGAGACACACCAATCTGGAACCACTCAATACTGGTCTCTCCATGAGAAGTGGTGCATATTCGATTACGTTTGAGCCATTTTATCTTGTTTGGGTCAATTCATGCCATCAGCTAGAGTTTCTCTAACTAATGCAAATCTACTATTATCCTCATTTTACTGTGATTACCCCATTTTAACATGCCTTGACTAAGGTATATTCTCTCTCACTTAAGGACCTGGGTGACAGGCAGTCAGGGGCGCTCTATGATGTCCACCGTGGTACAAATTCCCACTTGAGGAGGAGAAAATGTGAAGTACCAGCCTGGGGGAGGACACGAAACAGTTTGTTTACTTATTTATTTACCTTGTAATGGGTTTAAATGTATTCAAACTTAAATTTAAAAACCTAAATTAAAAAAATTTAAATTTACTCAATTTTAATGTATGGTGTAAAGTCTTTCAATTAAAAAAAAAGTGTTTTCTAAGTAAGAGTGCTTATAAGACAAATCAGACATGTACAGAAGTATTAGTGGAAGTTTGTCTTCATCCCCCCCATTGACTCCTGCCCTAGTGACTCATTCTCCAGAGCCAGGCTTGGCCAACTCTCATCCATCGGTGACTCCAGCTGCCCCTGACCCTGCCTGCTTCTGTGAATATATTTTATTGGGACCTGGCCACAACCCTTCACTCTGGATTGTCTATGGGCTATTGCCCACAAAATTGTGACTGTTTACTATCTGTCCTTTTACCTAAAATATTTGCCAATTTCTGCTCTAGAGCTAATCAGTGTTTACGTTTTGTCTGTTATTTCAGGCTCTTTTCATGTTTTTGAGTATGTCTGAGTATGTATGCATGCAATTACACAAACACATTTCTACCCATGAACACCCGCATGTGTATGCATATATTTCCACACACATGTACATGCACACATGTACACACACATACATATATATTTTTAGCTACATGAAGTCATACTATGTATATATCTTGGAGATTTTTTTCCATATCAGTGCCTATAAGGCTATTTTGTTATTTTGAGGAAAGCATATATTCCATGGTATGGACGTACAATACTTCATGTGATCACAAACATAAAGCTTATTTCGCATTTCTGTCAGCCATCTTGAACGAGTCGTCAAAATGTCTTTGAAAACCCGGTTGTAGCCATCATTCATTTAATTTGTAAAACGTTAAATCTTTGCAGCAGAGAGGCTAACTCCATTCCATGCTAGCGTTTCTTATACACAGTAAACAGGACCAAAAATATATTCTGCATTTTGGATCTTAATTATGCATTATGCACTTAATTAAAATTCACATTGTCAGTAAAAGGTAAGGACTATGTTAGATCGTGCTTGTTGGCATCATGATTAATATACATTAAGCTTTAAAATCTGTTGTTACATTATGGTAGATTTTCCAGAAGAAACGTGAAGCTTTAAAATGCATTTAAAAAAAAAGACAGAAGGAGATATGAACTCAGTGGAAGAAATCCAGCTTATTCCAGAGCAGATGATAGCTATATATAATAAAAAATGGAGCCAAAAGTCACACCTTAATTTGCGTGTTGTTTAAAGCAGGCAGGTTCTTCTTTCTTTTCCTGAGAATTAGAACCACACAAAGGCAGTGAATGAAAAAATGCAAGGTATCAAAGCTCGCATGCCGTTTTCTATTTTACAAAAACCAAATATCCAAGTTTTACTAATCCGTGGGTCAGCTTTAGGTGGGAGCACCTGCTTGGCTTCTTCCCGAAGCTTACCTCCTGCACACAGTCCTATTTTCTTACGTGGGAGACTCATTTTCCTTTTTTTGGCCCAAAAAAGTTTCCCTTTGTTCTGAGCCTTATCTGCAGGCTTGATGTGAATTTTCCACTTTGTTTGGTGCGTTTCCATTTATAAGCTGTGTTTTTCTCACCTTCTCTGCTTCACGCTCAGTTTATTTCCTTAAAGATCAAGAAAATGACTGTGAAAATTTGTTCACGTTTTGAGGTGGCCTCAATTCTTACGCTTCTGTTCACTGGAATCTCCTGGCTCCCCGCCCCCCCCCGCCCCCGCCTCAGCTATTGACAATGCTTTTGCCTTCCTGTTCCAGTTTTTGGCCATAGTGAATCTTAGAAACTTCACTTTATGATTACAAATATCAACTTCGCTCTTAATTTGTGTTGTCTTTCTTTGTTCCTTTGTGCTTTGTTCTCAGTCTATCTGACCTCTGGCTTCTCTGTGATTGTCTTTATTTCTTGAACAATTTTGAGCCATATTTAAAACACCTGAGACAGAGAGTGTTAGGTTTGTTTCTCCCCTTCTCTCTTAGGAACTAGACCCCCAAAGGTTATCCAGGCATGTGTTGCTGAGGATAACAACAAGACCTCCCAGCATTTTTTGTGGCTTTGTGTGACCACTTGACCAATTTTTGGCCAATGGGATGTAAGTAGAAGGGCTGTTAGCCACTATTTGGGAGCATCTTTACCCAGAGAGGCCATTGGCTGCTCGCTTACTGAATGTGGTTGTGGGGGTTGGCAGTGCAGTGACTCTTTTGGACCTGGACATGGAAGCCATGTGTTGACCTTGGTAGATCTGATAACCAGAAACATAAGGTGACGCAGGGCATCTCGGTACATGCTGGGAGATAACTGCCAGCAACACCAAAGACCAGAAAATATTACCAGACACTAGCAGAGAGCAGTGCATAGTGACAGACCAGATTCTGCTTCCTGATGTGATTTTACTCCAAAATATCTGCATCCTTGGAGGCTACCCAAGGGGAAAGGAAGGGGTGTGTGTGTGTGTGTGTGTGTGCGTGCGTGTGCACGTGCACGTGCGCAGGCAGAATCCTGAATTGATTGTTTAACTCAAAATGATGGCGTTTACCTGGAAGTGACTAAATTTTCTTGCTAGTAGGTAGTTTAGGGACTTGAGAAAAAACGAAATTAAATTGAGTTATAGAAAAAGAAAAGATAATTATATTTCTTGCACACTCAAATTTGTGTTCTGTGAAAATCATTTCTACTATGGGAGTTCGGGCTCAAGTAGGCAACTGGGAACCATTGCTGAGTTTTAAGCACGGCAGTGACACTGTCAGATTTGTGTTTTCTTCCAAAGTCTTTTTTCTAGAGGTTGTGGCCACGTGATGGTCACGGATCATTTTCATCCTCTCATGGAGACTTAGCTGTCCTACATATGTCACTATATTTCTGCAGAGAAAGATGGTCTTCCCTGAGTTATTTTCTATTGTCATCATTTGTGATCTTCACTATAGCCCTGTCTTTATATATTTTCTTCAAAATAGGCTTCCAATTTTTGGAGAGAGGACTTAGATTCTCTTGGTCAAATTTAAGAACTGCAACTGGCTCAAGTCACTCAACTGATAAGGAAAACTGCAAAAATGGAGCATGACTTTCATTTGAGAAATGATTTTTTAAAATATGGTGCCTTTAAAAAAATAAAATAAAATATGGTGCCTTTTCATCCACCTTCTCTAAATTTTATTTGTTGCTAAAGTGATAGTGTGAGGATGGTAAAGGACTTTATAAAATAAGGAAAAAAAACCCATTAGTGATGACCTTGTTTGGTTGACAGAACAAAAACTGAATTGAAACAAGCAAAGATGGAGAAAGAACATATGGGATTAAGTCACAGAAAAATCCAGGAATAGGGCTAGTTTCAGATAAGGCTTCATCCAGAGACTCACATAATGTCCATCTGGCGTCATATTTCTTCATTTTGTAGTTCTGTTGTGCAATGTGTGGGCATCATTCTTGAGTAGGACCAAGCTTTGGAGGAGCAAGATGGTCATGAGCAACTCCAGCCTCCTACACTATAATTTTAGCAACCTCAGCAGTAGGAGGTCTTCTCTTTCTTAACATTAAAAAAAAAAAAAAAATCCAGGGGAATGATTCTTATTGGTCTGTGTGGGCTCATGTTTATCTCTCTGAATGAATTACCATGGCCAAGGCAATGAAATAACTGGTGGGGGCCAGGTCTGGGGACTGTGTCTTACTCTGGATGTTGGAGTGGGTTAACTCCAGGGACCACATGGATTAAAGATGATAGAAAGGCAGTTCTCTCTCCTTCTTCTACCCCCAAGTCAGGGTGTTGTTCCCAGAAGGATAAGTAAGCACCGAGTAGGCAAAAATAACAGAGCCACCAAACTGAAAATTCCATTCCCCAAACACAAAGAGCCCTTCCAATCTTCTGTGTTCCCTTTTGTCTATGGTCATAAACATTACACCTATTATAATTATAATATAAAATAGCTCAGGCAGCAGCAAACTACAGCCCAAAGGCCAAATTTGGCCTATTGCCTGTTGTTGTAAATAAAGTTTTATTGGCACACAGCCATGCCCATTCACTCACATATTGTCTATGGCTGTTTTCATGCTACAACAGACAGTTCAGTAGTTGTGATAGAGACCATATGGTCCGTGAAATATAAAGATTTACTATCTGGGTCTTTAGAGAAAAGACTTTGCCATCCTCTGGTATATATTAGGATTAGAATTGTGCTTTTTTCACTTAATGCTTTCTTATGAACAATTTCATGTTTTCAGATTCTTCATAATTATTATTATATATTTTGGTCACAGAATACTTCCATAGGGTTGAATTACTCTCTACTAGTCTGCCCTTAGTAAGTAAAGAGCAACACTAAAGGTTTCCTTTAGGAACCCGCTCTTCCTGCAACTGAGCAAAATGTAGTCTCCTCTTACGTGCTCGCCCATGGCCCCATAAGCTTAACTGTGTTGAAGCCCTATTAAACCGTAGTTATGCCTTCTTTATATGAAATATCTTGAGTTCAAGGACAGTGATTCCTTAAGCATATTATCCCTAATATCTAGCACAATGGTAGGCACTCAGTGAAGTGGATTCATAATTTCTGCAGCTGGTGGTGCAGATTAAATCATCCCCTGCCTTAGTTAAAACCTTCTGCGGTTCTTCCATTGCTCTTAGGATAAGATAAAAAAAAATTCTTACCATGACGTGTAGGAGTTGTATGGTCTGACTCTCTTCTGCTCTGGCTCTCTCTGCTCCAGCCATGCTGGGCTAGTTTCCATGCCTTCAACGCCCCATGCTTCTCCCTGCCTCAGCTCTTTTGCACATGCTGGCTTCTCTCGCCATCTCCCACTCACACTTCATCCCATGGAAATTGTTAATAAGATAGGACCGGGGATCAATGCCTAAGACAGGCAACGTGTAATTCTTCCTGATGCATATGCATCACATCATCATGATTTCATCTAAAAAGCTTCATACAAGTTAATTCACTTAACAAACGGTTAGGTAATTACCGTGCGCAGGGGATGTTTTAGAGTCTGGCAATGATGAAATAGTAAATTAGACAGGTGTAGCCCTGCCCTCATGGAGCTTATATTCAGTGGAGGCATCGGGCAAGTAATCTCCTGGTTTAACACAGTGAGGGGTGGGGGTGCGGAAAAAGAGAAAGCAAGGTGGGAGCAGAGATGAGGGAAGCTGGCCAGGCCTGGGGGCTTGGGATTTGACCTTGACCAAGGTCAAGGATTTGACCTTGAAGGTGGCAGTGGAAGGGGGCAGGCTGAGCTGGTGCAGAGCGAGAGGGACGTGGGTTGCAGGCTGAGGGGGCTGCATGTGCAAACCTTGGAGGTGACAACCAGGAACGGAGGTGATTTCTGAGCTTGCCGGAGAGCCCAGTGACGGGGGCACACTCTGAGGCCGGGCTAGGCCCCTGGTATCCTTGCTCCGATGGGAGGCGTGGCTGTTGGCCTCCAGGGGAACTTGGTACCTCTTTCTACCGTTCCTCCCCAGAGGCCTCGGGCTCCCCTGGCGGTTCCCTTTCACTCTTCCTTCCCTTTCATGCTTTCTCTTCGATCTTGATTGTTATCACGGGCCAGCATTAGAGTTTGATTTAGTATCTTATGCTTTTTTTTCTTGCAAATAATGACTCATTTTTTGGGGTTGGCTAACTTTTTCCATAAAGGGCCAGGAGTAAGCTTCACAGGCTTTGTAAGTCTCTGTCATAGCCACTCAACTCTGCTGTTAGAAAGCAGTGTGGACAGCATGCAGACGAGTGGGGGTGGCTAAGTTCCACAAAAGCTTTATTTAGAAAAAAGGTGGTAGGTCTGATTTGGCCCCAGGGCCATGATTTGCTGAGCCTCCCGACTTAGATGATCAGCAATATTTTTATATATATATCTTGACTTACTATTTGTAAGACAAGAACTTTTAGAGAAGTGATTTTCAAACTGTGCTCTGCAGTCCCTTGAATATCTTATAAAATAAAATATTTTATATTTTCCATGGAGTTGCATTAAGTCTGAGGAGGTGATGGAAGGATGAGAAGCAGGGGAGAGGGGGGATTAACCCCAGACAGTGCGTGCGTTCATGACTGACATTGTAAGACACATCTTTGGAATCAGATCTTCTTTATATGTGCATGCGTATAAAAGCCCAAGTGTGGTGAAGTGTGGTGATATTTTTCCACAGGAGAACTGAGTTTTTGTGAACAACTGCTTATTATTTCTGTAAGGGTAAGGTCCCACAGGAGTTGTCTTCTAGCCTGGAAGAAGCAGGAAGATCAGAATTTATTTAGTTTGGCTGTGACTTCTTGTTTGTTTCAAGAGAAAGTGATGGCTGTTGTAATGATTCAATTTACTTCTCAGTCAAACCAATCTAGTGACAAGGCTTTGCGTGAGGGTCAAATTCTTATCTTTTCCCATGAAAGATGTTGTTTGAACAACCTTCTTATTGGGGCCTTTATAATGTCCTGGCTGGTGGTGTTCTTTCCCTCATTTGTGCGAGGATTAGCGGTAATATTTCTCTCTCCCCTTCTGGCTGTTTCCCGCTCGCCCCTCCGTTCTGATTCATGAACCCTTCTCTGACTCTGCATTTTCAACTCATGGGACTCTCTCAATATCCTTTCCTTTCATCTTTCTTTAGGGCACTTACCACCGCCTGTCATGTTCCAGTTGGGAGCATGAGAGGGCTTATTTGTCCCAATGCCCATCTCCTCTGTTGGAGAGTAAACCCCACATGGTCAGGGACCACGTCTACTGTGCTCACCACTGCACTGCCTGTGTTAGATGGACAGCCAGGGCTCTGTAGGAACCTGCCGAACGAATTCGCATTCAAGTCATCTCACTGGTGTGGAATTAGAAATTTCAGGGGTGCAAGTGACTTAGAGGACCAGTCCCACAGTGATGTCAGTTAGGAAAACGTCTGCAACCATAACAGACTCTTGACAAGTAGTGACTCCACATGTAAGACCTTTATGGTTGACTGTAGAAGGAGCTGTTGAGCTGTTGGAATTCCAAGTGACATCATGCCATCCCCCCAGCCTCCCACATACACAGTGTTCTCATGCAGATCACTGGCTTGTCACTCAAAGAAGTTCTCTGCCTCCTGGGTCTTCTCTCCACTGGGCCTCAGACATCCACAGGGATTCCCTGTTCATTAGTACTCTCTGAATTGGTTTCCTTCCCTTGCCTGTCTCACTTCCTGCTCCCTTGCTGGTGCCTCCTGGCATTGCCTGCCATGTAAATTATTTGTGCCCAATGCTTGTCTCAGGATTTGCCCTGGAGGAACCCAAGATAATATACAGTTGACCCCTGAATGGCATGGGGGTTAAGGATGCCAAACCCCTGCACAGTTGAAAATCCATGTATAGGGCGCCTGGGTGGCTCAGTCGTTAAGCGTCTGCCTTCGGCTCAGGTCATGATCCCAGGGTCCTGGGATCGAGTCCCACATCGGGCTCCCTGCTCCGCGGGAAGCCTGCTTCTCCCTCTCCAGCTCCCCCTGCTTGTGTTCCTGCTCTCACTGTGTCTTTCTGTCAAATAAATAAATAAAATCTTAAAAAAAAAGAAAGAAAATCCATGTATAACTTTTGACTCCCCCAAAACTTAACTATTAGTAGCCTATTGTTGACAGGAAGCCTTACTGATAACATAAACAGTCAATCAACATGCATTTTGTATGTTATATGTATTATATACTATATTCTTGCAATAAAGTAAGCTAGAGAAAAGAAAATGTGATTAAGAAAATCATAATAGAAAATACATTTATAGGATATATTGCATTTATAAAAAAATCCATATGTTACTGGACTCACACAGTTCAAACCTGCATTGTTCAAGGGTCAACTGTATTTACTTATTTTTTCTTAAGATATTTATTTATTTATTTATTTATTTATTTATTTATTTATTATTTGAGCGAGAGAGAGAGAGGGAGAGCACAGAGGGAGAAGCAGATTCCCTGCTGAGTAGAGAGCCTGATGTGGGACTCGATCCCAGGACCCTGGGATCACGACCTGAGCTGAAGGCAGATGCTTAACCGACTGAACCACCCAGGCACCAAACTGTATTTACTTAATGAGAAGCCTTGAGGTAGACAGTGCTAGGGCTGGTCAACTCCTCATCTCAGTAAGGCCAACAAGCACCCAGACTTTTCTATCCTTCCATTCCTCTCTCCTCAGCGGGTTGCTTTTCATCTTCTGTTATGTCTCTTCATGATTACAAGATGGCTGCTGTGACTTCACATAATGCACCCTCCCCTGAGCATCCAAAGTTTGAAGTGCCGGGGAGGAACAACATGCATCTCTCCTTGAAACAAGGGAAACATCATTCTCAGAAGGCACCCTTTTATGTCTCATTGGCTACAGTTGGATCACATGGCCAGCACTTCCTGCAAAGGAGGCTGGGGAGATGAATCACTGGTTTTCAGCCTCTGGAACGGGAGGTGGGTCTGGCATTGGGAACAGGCATGCCTAGCTACAACACTGACTATAGCAGGGTGCATTTTTCTTTTTTAAACATCGTTTTGTAGCAATGGGTGATAAGACCCCTAATCTATTTGTCAGTTAAAAGAGGGAACACAAAACCAAATGTGACTCCAGAAAGGAATTTTTATCTATTCATGGCTGAAAAGTTTAAATTTTACAGCAAAAGTTTGAAATCTCTGTACACGACAGAGATGAAAAGGTCGGCATTTAAATCTGTTTCCTTAACAGATGGCTCCCAGAGTGAGCCGAGATCAGAATTCGCTTTCTGGGCTCAGCCACTCTCCATAAAGCTGGTTGTGCGGTTTATGACATCAGCAGAGCCCCAGAGTGAATTACAGCTTATCCTTGTATTCACTGTGGTGCTATCTATTATGCTACTGTGTGTAATGTTGATTAGGAAGGTGTCTTTGATAGCTCAGTGGAGGAAAAAGCGCTCATGTTGGAGGGCTGAATTACAATAATGGTTAAAGACAAAGGTACATAAAGAGAGGGTTGGACATTAACAGCCTTTTGCATTTTTGTGTGTCTGTGTGTGAGAAGGAAGGGTAAGATTAGATCAACTCATTAAAAAAGGAGACACTCCCCATTTATGAAAAAAGATTTTGCTATTTCCCTTCCACCTTCCCACCTTGAATAATTCCTAATTGAGATCTGCATGTCTCCTTAATAAAGTCCTATCACTCACCTGATACTGGGTGTTATACACACACTTAATTTTTGAGACTTGAAAAAAAAAAGGCTATCCATCATTCCTGGCCCCAGGAAGTCAATATAATAGGTCAAAGTTCATTGTGACAAAACCAGAAGGGATGGTCAATCTTTCTTCTCCACTAAAATTTTACTGGGTTAGATGTTGCTTGAAACAGCCATTGGTTGCAGCTGGGACATTTTTGGGGCAATAAAATCCTTTTAGAGATGGTATTTGTGTTAACATTATTTGACTTTGAAGAACTAAAGAGATTTAAATAATTGATGTAAAGACAAGCTTCTTCCATAAACTATAACATAGGGCTTCTCAAATTTGGGGGTATACTAGATGCCTGGACCTTCTACATACTTGCTTAATCAGAGTCTTAGAGGGTGGAGCAGAGATACCTGTATTTTTAACAAGCTTCTGAAGGGATTCTGATGCATTCTACCAATGTGCCATATTACTGCCATAGAGTTTCTTTGAGAAAGCCCTAATAATATCCTAGATGAATTTACTAGCTGTATTAGGACTTAGGGGTTAGACCTGCCCAGTATAATAGCCACCGGCCACATGAGGTGATTTCAATTTCAATTTAATTTAATTTATAGAAGTTTATAAATTCATCATATGCAACTATTTTCACCTACCAAATTATAGATGCCTCCTTATTTCGCTAATTTACAGTTCTATTGGGCAGCACTAGATTAGGCAGTAAGCAAAACAGATACCATTTCTACCCTTATGGAGCAGACAGATCAGCGATCAGCTCCCACTGCCCCCCGCAACTGATAAATAAAAAATTACAAATTCTGTTTTATGCAAGAAACCAAGGGCTATGATCAGGACTGATTACATGATTTGTGGGGCCCAGTGGGAAATGAAAATGCAGGGCCTCACTTGTTAAATTAGTATAGAGCCCTTCTGTGCAAAGATGCACACTCAGCCTGATCATCATAGACTAAAACCAAGGGGGGGTGGTTAAAGATGTCACAAATGCTCCTCCCAGAAAGTGATGATCTGGGGTGGAAAAGATGAGAAAGAACTGGAAATGCAAAGCGTGCAGAAGATTTTGAGCCAAGGGAACAGCCTGCACCAAGGACCCAAGGTGGGCAAGAGGAAGGCATCTTCAAGAACCCCGAAAGCATTCGAGAAGGATTGAGACAGGGATGAACAGCGAGAGTCAAAACTGAGTAGCTAGTCATGATAGTGTCCTTGCAGATGGTGCCTTATCATCAATCCCACATCCCAGGATAAGCTCACCTTCATGGTTCAGCCCATGGACCCATTTTTTGGTTTCTCTTTTGAGTTTGCAAGCATCTCTAACCATAAAGAATCCTTACGAGGCAGAATGAAATTCTACTTTTTATTTTTAAGACAAGAGAAGAGAGGAACAGGAAATTATTTGCTTTGATTCACAATCTGGTGCAGTAGCAGGTTAAGGAAATGGGTGAGAACGTGCTCAGTTCTGCGCACTAACCAGCGGCTCAGGGCCCCTCCGGGATGGAGGGCTGGGCGGAAGATTCGTGACGCTCCCATGTGTCAGAGAGAAGCGTTGCCTTGCACATGCTACTTCCCGAATAGGTGTTTCGTCAACAGAAATGCTGATTCTCCGGCTCCCCGATGCTATATTTAGAAGTGACATTTACATTTCCACAGATTAACAGCTCCGTTTGGATACAGTTCCAAGAGCTTTGTGTGACAGTGAATATGCTGGCTTTTATTTTTCCCGGTTCCCCTTTCTTAGCTGTTGGGAATTAGCAAAATGAGGAGGCATCTCTAATTTGCTAGGCGGAAATAGTCCAATACGATTAATTCGTACACTTTTAAGGAGGTCACAGTGCAGTATCTTGACTTTCAAAAGGGCTTGGGGGAAAATTTATCCCACACTTTTTTTTCTGTCTTGTTCATTAGAAAAAATACCTTTATAGACTCCAGCTAAAGCATTCTCCAGCCCACAAAATCTTTCTATTTTTTGGAGGGGTGCTAATTTTGATTCTGAGTTTCTGATACCATAGGGGACCTACTTATTGATAGTTCAAATTCAGAAAACTTCTTTTCTTCAGCAGTAATCCATTATTTTGTTGGGCTTCATGTCTGTGGTATGTATGTGCATATTGCTTTGTGTCTGACGGTGTTCAAATATTCTAAGTATTACTTTTAACATATTTCTGTCTTGACAAAGTAGTTCTCACAGCTATTGATAACAAAGGAAAGGATCAAATATGTTACTTCCTTGTGAAGAGGGTGGAAAAAACCGGAAAGGTAATCATTGGCACCCATTAATCTATAGGATTATTGATTTACCTTTGGTAGTAACATTCTACAGCCTTCTGGAACCTGATCGAGACCCCATAAAATTATGAGCATGTGTAGCCATCAGAGGGCAGTGTGCACTCTCTCCAAGAGCCCGTAAAATTATATGTTTCCCTGCCATAGCTAAAAGGATTTGTCTGGCAAAGGGCAAACCCATTAGGCATAAACATGCAGCATTTTTTTTTTTTTTTGCTGTTGCCTGTCATAAGGGAAACAATGACTTGAAAGTTCTGATTAGACCTGTAAGATTTCCAATCTAGTGTATGTCTTCAAGCACATATTTTTCAAAGTTTTTTTTTAATTTATTATTTTTATTTATTTATTTTTAATTTCCAATGGTGCTAAAGAGACATGAGTTAGACCTGGGATAACTTTTTTAGGACTTTGGTAGGGAAAGCTCTCTTAAATGTTGGCGTTGAAGCCTCATTGGAATATAGATGATCATTAAGAAATAGGTAAGTCTTCATCCAAACAATATCTAAAGTTGAAAAAAACACTTTTTTTAAAGAAAAAAAAAGTGACTAGCTCCAAAATGTGCTGGAAGTTTCTGCCAAGACCTGCCGACACCTAATGCAAAGATGGGGATTTAGTTGATTACCTTTTCCAGCCTGGTTTTTCTGAGATGCATAAAAAAGAAATCTCTGCGTATATGACTGTCGGTGGGCCAGTAAACAAAGGCCAGAGAACACATTTGTACAAACCCGAGTTTTTGCATTTAAAATATGGTCCCCTGTTAACTTTGTAGGATATCAGAATTTGATTCATCTGTGGGCATAAAATCATCCTGTCGGGGATAAAATCATCCTGTCGCCAATATGGAATTGGCAAAATTATGATTTTGTCAATATGGAAGCCAACCTGGGTACCCCGTTCAGGGGAGAGACTGTGAAGGAAGGGTCTAGTAGCCTCGTCTTTCAAAAAATTCAGCAAATAAATTGTTTGCTTTCCAACTGCCAGGCCCGGTTGTGGCTGGCAGCGTTGTTTTTCTGCTGACTGCGACAGATTGAGCTCTTCTGCCAGAATTTCTCTAGAGGGCAGTAAGGATTCGAGGTTCTTCCCGTATTTTTCTGAAATGACGGATCATCGAGATACAGCTGTAACGTTAGGGAGGGGGCACATGCTCCTGGCCGGAGCGAGCTGCTGAGCACTACAGAAAGGAGCCACCACCGCGACCCGTTCTGTCCTCCAAGATGATATTTTGTGGCCATCTCCCGCTTTTCAAGAAGAAGTGTCGGGATTTATTAATAGGGTATAGCTCTACCTGCAACATACATGTATTAATGGTCTTAAAAATTAAATGGCTCTGGGGATGGTGACTTGTGGACTGGGTAAAGCCGGGAATCGTTCATCCAGACGGCATACCTGGGAAAGAGAAATCCGGATGACCCAGGGGTCCCCACTCAGGGGCAGTTTTGCTCGCGGGGGACATTTGGAGACATTTTGGATTGTATGACTGGGGGCTGCTACTGGCATCTATTGGGTAGAGGCCAGGGATGTTGCTAAAGAGCCTGTAGGGCCCAGGACAGCTCTCACAACAAAGAATTATTTGGCCCAAAATGTCAATAGGGTGGAGGGCTGGGGAGCCTGGAGAGAGAAAGTTGGATAGCCAGGAAGGGAATGTGAAAACAGATAACAGGAAGCTAAGGAAAAACTAGGTTTATTTTCAGTGCATTAGGCTCTGAAGATGAAAAGCCAGGAAGTCTGTCATATTCAGAATTGTTTTGTTTTTGTGTGTGTGTGCGCTTCCTAATAAAAGCGTTAAGTTCTGAGACCCAAGCGAATTTGAGCCCACTTGGCAAGAGGGGACATTGTGGGGGATTTGCCGAGCGGTGGGAGAAAGCCCTTTTTTGTGCTGCTGTGAATATGGGGCGGGTCTTTGCTGCAGTTGCCTAGATGCCGGGCCTCCAGACACTCGTGTGCTCTGAACGGCAGGCTCAGCTGATAAGCAGGGGCAGAAACATCCTCTCGGGAAGGAGGTCCTCCAAATGGCTCTTCTGCAAATGGCAGACCCTGGTTGGGTGTTTCTATGGCTGTCATTCTGAGCCAGGAGTGACTTTGTCCCGAGGGGGACATTTGACAATGTCTGGAGACATTTTTTGTTGTCACAAGCGGGGATGGTGCTACTGACATCTATTGGGTAGAGGCCAAGGATGCTGAAGACCCTGCAATGCACAAGACAAAGCCCTCCATTCCCTCCAGTATAGAATTTTCGGGCCCACAGTCTCCATAGTGCCAAGGAGGAAGAAGCTTGCTTTATGGTTTCTGGCTCCATGCAACACCTCATCAAACATTTACCTTTCTTTCCTGCCCCAGACTCTGAAGTTTCATGCTTATGAAAATGTCCTATCCTCAAACATTCCACAGATGATTTGCTTGGAGGGGCCAAGTGTGGGAGTTGCATGCATAGAGTTTGTAAGGTGGAGTCACATGTGGCTAGGCGCTTAAAGGGACAATTCTGTGCCTAGAGGTGGGCAATTAGAGGAAGAAGCAGGTTGGGGACAGTCAGTGGTCTTGGAAACTTAATTAATTTTTAGAAGGCCCAGGCAAAGGGCCAGTCTTCGCCGGAACCGAAAGGTGACGTGTCTTGAGAGAAATATCCAAGAAAGGGTGAATGTGATAACCTGTCAAGAGACAGGCAGGAAGAATAAAGACCACAGAAAGCAGGGGTAAAAAAAAAAAAAAAAAAAAGAAAAAGAAAAAAAACAAACTTGCATCAGGAGTTAGCCTGAAGGGCATTTGCTTTATTCTGAGCTGCTTTCTATTTTTTGTCATGGGCCAGACCCGATGTGGCAAAGGACGCCATTCTCATTTGAGCAGATACCAGAAGGCTAAATCTCGTGTGGGTGACACTAAATCCCTAGGTCAGTCCACGTGGCTGGTGTATGGGACAGGACCTGTCCACGCTGTAAACAGCTGTGTGACAAGGCAGGGGGACCTTTCCAACAGGCGCACATGCAGAGTGTTTCTGTCGTTGGAAAAGCCACACTAGGGTAGCCCAGCTCATGGTGTCTGAAGGATAATAGGAGGGCTAGCATCTCATTCAGTCATTCAGTTGTTCCACAGACACTTACTGAGGATGTCTTGTGAATAAGGCAAGGGCCTGCTGAGGGTTGGAGGTTAATCAGACAGGAAATTTGTCCTCAAGATGACTGCAGATGGGTGGGCAGTCCCAGAAATGTCATGTGACAAGCAGGACTCCCTGCTTTTATCAGTAGCCTCCTTTAAACCACACGTCCAGTCACGTCTTGGGTCTGCCCTGGCTCCTTACCTCACTCTGAATAAACACCATGGGCTGAATGATGCCCTGCCCAGAGACTGGCAGCCTTTGTCTGTGAGGGGCCCAGAGAGTAAGTGTTTTCTACTTTAGGGGCCATATGATTTCTGTGGCTACCACTCAATGCTGTTGTTAAAGTTTGAAACAATAGAGAAACAAATGGGCATGACCACGTTCCAATTAAACTTCACCTATGGAGGGTGAATATTGTGTAATTTTCATATCATAAATTATTATTCTTTTCCTAATTATTTTCAGCCTTTTAAAAACATACGAAGCTTTGTTAGCTCCTGAACTCTACAAGAACAGGCAGTGGGCTTGATTTGATTTGTCTACCCCTCACATAGAACATTACAAAAGAGGGAAACCCTATCCTCTCCAAAAAGAATCCCACAAATTCCCATTTTTCTGTCTTTAAGAAGAAAGCACCCTGAAGACTTGACAACTTGATCAACACGACAGGAATTGATCTGCACGTACCTGAATTCTTGGCTACACCATCTCTGTTGCAACTACACAGCCCTGCCTTTTTATTTTTGTTTTTCAGCCCTGCCTTTTGAAAACAGCTGTGGACAGTACATAAACAAAGAGGCATAGCTGTGTTCTAATAAAACTTTATTTATAAAGAGAGGCAGATGTGGCCCACTGGTCCTAGTTTGCTGGTCTCTGCCCTACACAGTATAAATATGTCATCTCCCCCACTTCTGATGTATCTTCTCCTTCTTCTCTTCATTGTTCTGTCCCTACAGGACTTCTGCTGCTCCCCAGGCATGCCAAACATGCACCTGTCTCGCGGCTTGTTTGCAATGGCTTGGAAACCTCTTCCCCAGACATCGCCATGGCTCACCTCTCCCTGTGTTAAGGTTCATCTGTTGCTCCTCAGAGATGTCTTCTTTGAGTAGTCTACATGATAGCAAGGACCTTTGTCCTGGTATGCACCATTCCCACACCCTGCTTTATTATTCTTCGTGGCATTTCTTGTCATATGTTTTTATTTTCTATCTTTTCCCTAGGCTGTGAGTCCCATGGGGGAAGGGGCTTAATTTTTGTTTTTCTACTGTTGTCTTATCCCAGTGCTTAGAAAGTGCCTGGTATATAGTAGGTGCTCAGTAAATGCTTTTTGAATGCATAAATAAAAATAATTACCGTTTTGCTCTTTGGAATCAGACTGCAATCTCTTGTCTTAACCCACAGAGGGGATTTAAGGTTTCGTTTGTTTAAAATTTTCAACTGTTTGGTCTTTCTGCTCAGGGAGGCAGTGGGATGTTCTCTAGTAACACTAACAATGGCAATATAACACAAGCCACAAATGTAACTTAAAATTTCCCAGCAGCCGTGTTAAAAGAGTAAAAAGAAAAAAGTGAAATTAATTTTAAGAATATATTTTATTTAACTGACTATATCTAAAATATAATATCAAAATGTAATCAATATGAAAAAGTTATTAATGAGATATTATTCCCTTTTTGGGGTACTAAGCCTTTGGTACTAAAACCCACTGTGTAGTCTATACTTCCAGTGCTTCTCAAGTTGGATAAGTCACATGTGAAATCCTCACTCGCCATATTGGTACTGGCTACTATGTTGGACAGCACAGGACTATACACTGAGTTCAGGACATGAGAGAGATGAGTGCCCTGGTGACTCATAGCAGTTCTTCAGGAGCAGCTAAACACCTGATTTTGGCCAATCTTCATTGCATTTTAGTCTGCCAAAGTTTTGGGATAAAGCATCACTATCAAAATTTATTGGTACTCAGGGGAAAATCAAACTTTCTGTGGCATAATGCCGTACCATAAATTAAAACAAATGCTTTTAAAAAAATTATGATGTTACATCATGCTTTGATGTAATGTAATGTGACAGGTTGTAATTTTTATTTTTGTAAGATTTCCTCAATGTAAAGCAGGAAGTGAATTTTCACTGCCCAGGACCTCAGAATCCTGGCCACATTTCAGTTGGCTGCCGTGGTGTGCCGCTGTTCATAGGGTGGGGTAGCAGTTTCCAGCTGAGGCCTTAGTCCTGTTTGTGTGGCCCTTGGGTGGTCCATTTGGATTCTAGGTTCATTCTGAGAATGTCCCTGGGATTAAGAGGGAAATGAAGAGAGGCCTTTGCAGCCTAATCCACTCTACAGGGTTATATCATTTTGAAACTGGAGTCCTCATTGGTTCATGTGGCATGACTAACAAATAAATTTCACCTCAAATGCAAACTGAGATTGGTTTTTAATCGTTGTTTGGAGTCCTGTGTTAAGAAAACTTCTGAGGATGCCTCTAAACTCATGAGAGTCCCTTATTCAATCAGCAACATTTGCCACGGGCACGGGAAAGGGTAGTTGCAATTTATAAGCTGTGTATGTGACCTTCCTGAATGAAGGTGTCCGTTTCCTGCTTCTGGGATGGGCACAAAGTAGGAGTTTCTTTTTCTAGGGCAGGAATAGTTCCAAACTGGGGGCAAGGACCCCCCCCCCCCCAAGTGGGTTGAACTCAGAGGTCAGCTTACCTGAGGCAGCTCACCTCTCTGGGAAGCTAGAACTGTGATCAGTGCCTTGCTGAGCTTGTTGCATGGGAAATAATGCCCAGGCTAAGTATGGAAGTTAAGGCTGGGATGAGCATAATTCTGCAAGCCAGAAGGATTGAGGGAAGAATGGCATGTTATATAAAGTAATTGGTGTAAGCGATTCTGACTTGGAGAAGGAAACCTGGTAGGGCCATGAGTTTCAGCTCGTGGCAATCCAAATTACTTTGTAGTGTCTGCCAGGAGCTCTGTGTTGGAGGGGTGCTGAGGTTGTGTGAAGGTTTAGGGAGAAGGAGTCATGATCGATTGGTAATGTCTGCCATGAGCATAGAAGCTATGCAAACCAGCATGCGTGCTACATATGTACCGTCCCTGAGTTGTGACTTGTTAATATCTGTTATGGGAGTAGGAGTTACACAGGACAGCACATGTGTTATAAGGTAGCAAACTCTAATTTAGAAGCATAGCATTGTGATGGTTTAAATACATTCTCCGATTGTCTTTGCAGGGTGCATTTATTTCTGTATTCTTTGTCCAATTAACAGATGCCCATTAATTTTGTAGGTCTGTGCTGGGGTTCAGCCATATTCATTCAATAATAACAAATCTATCTCCCAAACCACAGGACAGACAGTGGTAAATGCCTCTCAAACTGTGGAGGAAAAGGACCATGGGAGTCCAAGAATGGCTTCATGAAGGAGGTGGCATTTGGATAGGGTAGTGAAGACTGGGCAGATTTTCTACATGTGGGAACAAGGGAAAGAGCATTTGGATGGAAGGAACAGTGCAGGCAGAGAGGTGGTGGGGGGAGAGCATGAGTGTATGTGGGAAACAGCAAGTAGGGGGTTTTGCAGGGGTGAATGAGAGCGCATAGAAGAGACAGTGAGAGAGAAGGCTGATGAGGTCAAGTGGGTAGATTCTGGTGAGCCTCACTTGCCACACTAAGGAACTGGGACTTAACAAACCAACTGTATTGATGAGATGGAATATTCAGTAGCTTCTGTAGTGAAAGCTTGAAGAAGCACCAGGTTGAAGCTTCTGCCACCTGGCATTCCACCGTCAGAGTTTAAGTTTTCGGAGCCTAAAAAATGGTAATTTTCAAGAGCCCATAAATGTGCGACAGGAAAATGCGATATTAATTTTTGGAAAGTTCCTCATCCTTTCCACATCCCTTGCCTGCTAAAGAAGCACTCTGGCTTGGTTCTCTTCTCTCTTTTCCCCTTTTCTGCTCTTTGAAGAGGGTCTTGTGTCACTGGGGTCTTTGCGGTGGATAATAAAGAGGGAAAAAGGAGGGAGGTAAGAACAGATGTTTCAGCGCTTGAGCTGGAGTGAGAAACAGGGCCGCACTGGGCAGTGGGGGAGACAGGACAAATGTTTTTTTTTTTTTATAGTTTATCTTTTATTTTTAATGCTAAGGGTTTTCATTTTAGAGGACTTCAATCCTGAACAGAATAAATCACTATCAATTGGATTGGAAAACATTGCTAACAGTGAATAAAGATGTACAAATTCAAATTTTTTTCATATGGGCAATTAAATTCAAAATTTTTTCCTTTAATTTTTTTATTGTTATGTTAGTCACCATACATTACATCATTAGTTTGTGATGTAGTGTTCCATGATTCATTGTTTGTGCATAACACCCAGTGCTCCACGCAGAACATGCAGGACAAATATTTAAATGGTTATTTAAGAAATACAAGTAAAGGACTGGCATGATTCTCAAATCACTTTTTTTTTTTTTTTTTTTTTTGCGTGCAACATGTTCCTTTTAACTGTGACACAGATCGGGGACTGCACAGAATGGGTCCTGGGTCCTGCTTCGGAAGCATTACCGATGGAGGTCCTGCGCGCCACACTTTACATTCTCATCAACTACCAGGAGGACTCTCATCTCCTACAGGAGTTGGGTTTTAAAGTCCTCAGCAGAGGGAAAATTCTCATAGAGTCAAAACTACCCCCGAAAAATTTCCGAACCATCACATAAAAACACAGCATTATTTTGTTAAGGGCAAGCGAGCCGGGCTATCTTCCAGGTTAGTATGGATCACAGCTGAGTTTAAGGCACATAGGATGTGACTTCATGGCATAACATTATCATGAATCCCCCCGGATGGCATCATAGGGCTGTGACATGGAGAGGGGGTGGTCAGGAAATCCCCACTGCAGGCTCCCCTTAGATCCTCCTCTTAGCCCAGAGAAGAGCGTGCAGTGTGATTTTGGTGTTTGGGAAGAAAAGTTAACTCAAGTTGAAACTCAAGGATTTCTTGACTTCCGGTGCTGGTTCCTAGATCCTAAATAAATACAGCCCTGGGACGCAAACCGCACAACAGATGCAGAGGTATCACGTGTGCATGCCTCCCTCTGGAAGCCAGCTAATAATTTCTCATTAGCAGGAACAAGTGAAAAAGATCGCTGTTGCACCAGAAGCCTATTGAATATGATAATGGCAGCCCCTCCTCCCCCTCCATGCTCAGATTGAGGCTGGAGACCAAACCTGTGCCTTCCCGCCCCAGACCAGGTCTGTAACATTCTGCAAACTGCGGAAACTGCGTGACCACGGAGAAAGGAGGAACCTGTCTGTTCCTCCGAACATCAGAAATGTATGGGTTATGTCTGCTCCTCAGAGCTTGGGATCCCTGAGATAATAGCCCCATTGTTTTCCTGACAAATTTGATGGGACCAGTTGGAAGGTATCTGGCAATTTTCCCCCTACCTTCTACCTTTCTCTAAGCTTTCGTTTCACTCCAGCCTTTTTCTTTCAGTTTTTGAGTTCTCTTCTATCTATTTCCTCCCCAGCTGCCTTTGTGTGGCTGCCAAAGGCGGGCTTGAGCTTTCAATGGGAGGAGAATGCTTTATGCATTCCTTGGCCGAAGGGGCTGTTGGCGGCATGTGAGGGGCATCTCCCCACTGTTGGAGGTTCCCACCACACAGCTCTTGTCACAAGGCCTGAGGAAGCCCCACCTGATGAGCAGCAGGTGTCCTCAGAGGTTGGCTTTCTGGGGGTGGGGAGGACTGGGAAACAGGGACCCACTTGACCACACCTTATAGTCAGGGTAGAAAATCCCTTTTGTTTTCCAAGTCCTGACTTCCGTAGGTTTCAACAGTTTCTATACTGGTTAGGCTGGAACATACCTGGACTTTTCCTGAAAATTCTGTCGATGGTCTAGATTTTTGTACCCCTGGATTTAGGGAGCTGTAGCCAGTGGCAGTAATAAAACCACTAAACCAGAGGCCCCAACTGATCAGAAGAGAAGCCTAGCCAATCAGAACCATTGTTAGAAATGAACTAGTTGGCATTGCCTTGCCAGGGCGTACCAGCTGACTGAGGGTTTAGACATACTCCATGCTGCTTGTGTGTTTCGTGTGCCACTTAATCGCATGACGGTCTCAGATAGGGACGAGTGGGGTCTGTCATGTTTGCCTCTAAGGTATATCAATTAAAGCTCTACAGAACAAAGGAGAACAAGAGGAAAAAAACAATCTAAATAAGCTGGTGGATCCAATCAGCAGTCTGCGTAACACTCTATGCTTCACGTGGAATTTGTGGTTCCTTCAGTTGCCACATTGCTCTCAAAGAGTGGGCAGCTCACCCTGTTTGCTGTGGGTCTAGCATTTGAAGAGGCATGTCAGCCATATGGCACGGCCTTTCAATGTAAGTGAGCTATAGGGTGAACCAGAAGAGCTACCATCTGTTCTAATTCTGTGGGAAAAACGGTCTGTGCTGGGCTTGCTGGGAGAAGGTGTATAGGTGTAGACGGCGTGTACGCATAGACATGACACCCTTTTAAGGATAATTTGACTATATACAATTTGTACTTTTCGTGCCGTCTTTAGAATCCAACTCCTGTGCCAGTTGCTGCTTCATTGTGTTTGCATCTTGTCCCTGGCTAATGAGCACATCTTAACTTTGAAGACTGTTGTAAAGCTGCCTTCTAGGAAAAGGAGAGGCGTCCTAAAATCACGCAAAAGGCTTCTCTTCTTAAGGTCATGTATATTTCCTGTGGTTTCCAGACCAAATCATCCTCCCATCTCATCATTGTACCTCTTCCTGCTCTAATAATCTCAGCAAATCCCGAGTTTCTGACGGTTTCTAGCATTGTGTCCATAGAGTAGAAATAATGTGGGTTGTGTGTTTGACATCTGGATCATCCATTCTACCTCTCCCAAATGAATCTCTCAGTCCCTTAACATCTGGGTTTCCCACTTGCAAACAAATCCAAAATTACCTAGGAGTTTAAATGAGACTTTCATCCCAATAAACTGTTGCACACGTCTGGAAGGAGAAAACTGATTTTAAATTAGTTGCAGAACAAGGGTTATTATAGGGGCATCTACTCCATTTTAATTTATTTATGTTTTGGCTTGAATATTTTGGCCAAATTTGATTGTGAACTGAATACCCCATGTAAGTTTTAATCCTAAATAGATTCCAAACAGAATGTGTTCAGTAACAAAATCCTGTGTATGATCTGTTTGCTGAATCATACTGGGCATTTCAGAATTAAAACATCCATTTATTATTTACCTACTTCAAATCATAAGAAATTGGATAGAATTCCTTTTTACTCCCAAGTGGATTTCATAGCGAAAAAAGTAGTGGTAAATACAAAAAGACAGGAAGGAAATTTAGTTTCTCAGTACTAAGTGCAGTATGAGGCACCAGGATTCAATAAGCCTTGTTGATTTGATTTAAATTGAGAAGAGAAATGAATAATCGGCATCTCTTAGATTGGTGACTACTGTGAAGACCAAAATTAAATTTCTGATGCAGGCGAATAAAGGTCAAACTTTAGAATTTTGAAGTCATGAGACCAGCAGTGTTCCAAATATGATACAACGAGTACCCATTTATGACACAGAAATTGCTGCCTCATCTCTTTAATAATAACTCACTTACACATGTACTAGAATAAAATATGACTCCAGGTGGTGCTTAGGTATTTCTTAGAAAGCTGAAGTCGTCTTGATGAATACTGTGTTTCTAATGATGATGGTTTCTGTTTGTGAAGTAATGGACTAGTTCGAAGAATAACTTTGAAATCCATCCATTTATATGTTGGCTTTCCTTAAAAAATTAATTATAATTAAGAACCCTTCTTTATTTTCATTTTTTTAAAGATTTTATTTATTTATTTGTGAGAGAGCTGGCATAAGCAGGGGGAGGGGCAGAAGGAGAGGGAGAGAGAATCTCAAGCAGACTCTTCACTGAGTGCGGAGCCCCATGTGGGGCTCGATCTCATAAATCAGAGATTATGACCTGAGTCGAAAACAAGAGTGGGATGCTTAACTGACTGGGCCACCCAGGCACCCCAAGAACCCTTCTTTAGAAACACACACATTGTTTTCCTCTACTTCCTGATGAATGGGATCCATTAGTTCAGTCACCTTTCCCTCACATGGCCGTACATGTTGATTCAGAGGCTGTGTTTAATAGTGAATAATGTTTTTTCTCAAGAGACCAGCAAGCAACAGCCTTGATTTTTTTCTCTGACATCCCATCCCTCCCTCCTTTCCTTCCTTCCTCCCTTCAATTCCTGGAAGAAGAAAGCCATGGTGGCATTTGTCTACTGTGGGCTGGATACAGGGCCCTCCTGGATAGTTCTGCGCACTTCCACACTCACTTGCCCTCTGGTCTTAAGCAGATTCTTACATCTCCCTCTTACAACTCCTTGACTTTGCTCATGCCATTCCCTCCTCCTGGAATACATTTCTGCACCCTCTTTTCCTCTGGCTAAATCCTACTTGAATTTCAAGATGCAGCTGAAGCAACTGGCGATCAGTTATCCCAAGGCTGATTTCAATGCCCCCACCTTTGGCATTGTCATTGCCCCCCAGAAATTTTTTGTGGTGACATGTTGTTAATTATTTTTCTACCAGTGCACCTCCCCACCTAATCTGTGTTCTTTTGAAGAGCAGAGATTTTGTCTTTCATCTTTATATCTCCAGCAACCAGCAGAGTCTAGAACATGGTGAGGCTCAATTAGATATGCTAGTCTGTAATAGGTTGTCTTTCAAATGTTTCTACTTTTTACTGGGGGAGAGTCTCCAGAGGTAGGCACATCAGTAAGGATTGGGCTGTGCATGTTTTTTGCCAACAGTGTAGTGCTTTATTTCATTGTCTTGGTTTATTTTTCATAGTATTTAATGTCTTTTGAATGTTAAATAACATATTTAGAGGGCATATTACTTTGTTGTTAAAGGGAGGGCGCCTATGTTTAAAATATAATACTTGCAAATATGCCTTGTAATCATAATAACAGCTAACATTTGTTGAGCATTTACTGTGACCTAGATAACCTTGCCAAAAGAGACTTCTGCAGCTGAGTGCCAAAAGCTCACTATTTAAATATGGCTTGGGTGCCTTCAATTGATTGGAGATGGGTCACATGCTTGCACCTTAACTACTAGTGAGGCTGGGAATGTGAGTTTAAAGGATTTCAGCCTTTACAGTTGTAGGTGGTTGCTATTTCTCATCAAGACTCAGTAGTAGGAATTCACCCAAGTATATGGAAGAGGGTTCATATTTGGGACAGGACAAAGAAGCATGGCGGGCGGTCACTACATCTTATAAGCTGTAGCAGCTGTACACTCATTATTCCATCCCTATACCCTTGCCCTCATCACTTCATTATACCCTCGCCCAAATCCCAATAGCCAGGGCCTACGTTTCTTTGTCAAAGGTCTTTCTTTGGCTACGGGAGCCTGTTTTATGCTGGATGGCAGAGTTGCTGAGAAGTGCCCAACATGGTAACCATATTGATAACAAACTCTGTTTGGGCTGCTCCCCATTCTTGTCTCATGTTCCCATTCCCCTACTGGTGTTTCCTGGGATCCCATACAAAACAAATGACTGCTTTATAGTCATCCTTGAACCAGTCATGGCTGGAGAATGGAGAGCTCTGTTTGGGTCAGCCAGGATCTTGTGCCCACATCTATGATCTGGACCTGGGATAAACCCCAATTAAAACACATGGATCACAGATAGCAGATGCCTTGTTTTCCAAAAGGGATCTTGGGGGGTAATTACCAAAATAGGAGAGAATAAATTCTGAGCAGAACAAAAGAAGAATAATACACTAACCGTATGTTGGTCAGCAGAATGAATGACTCCACTGGGGGAAAAGAACCCTCCAAACTTGAAGGTGCAAATGAGAGAAGGAGAGAACAGGGAATCAGGAATAGCACTGATGTAAGTTTAGATGTCCCACCAATCCCTCAAAACAAAGTTTGGGGACAACTGAGGGACAGGTGGAAGATTCCAGAAAAAAATGAGGGAAAAGAGATGGCCAAGGTGTGGGGAGAACTTATAGGATTTGGAGTCACAGAGGCCAGAGCAGGAAAGGGTTACAAGAAGGGACCAAAGCCAAATGCCATGGAAAGAACGAGGGGATCAGGGAGGACAGCCATGAAGGGAGGAGGGGAGTGGGGTGGGACGTCGGCGTAACACGATGGCCGCGGGTCTGAGGTGAATGCCGTTGTGTTTTCCCAGTTCAGCTCTTACACATTTCTTACGCTCTGAATAATCTAGACTTAAGTGTAAGTTTTTGCCAGCCACTCTTCTCTAAAACAGGAATTGCCAAGAATAATAAAACTCTTACATTAAGAGCTGTGAACTTACAGGAAATTACTGAAATGTGCTTAACTCTTGATCCTCACAACCAAGAATTTTTAAAATGCTTAAACCGTTTTATCATAATTTTACTTCATCTCAACAAAGTATTTTGAGATAATTTTTATGGAAGATGCCACATAAAAATAAATTGGTTTGAAATGGCAGAGGTTTTAAAAGATTACGATAGATTGATAAAGTGGGTCACCTCCTTACATGTTTGGCATCATGCCCAGAGAAAGAATGTGAAAAAGTAGGAAAGAAACCAAAATTGGGATGGAGCAGGAAGAGTTTTACCTGAGAAGGGTGACCACAACAATATTTAATGACAATAGCAACCTTTCAACTTTCAAAGACTGACCTTTGTCCTCATGCTCAAAATACATTCTGGTGGAAACCGCTCCAAGAATGCTAAGGTTTTTGAGAGATAAGCCGAGTGTGCAGATGGACATGTGTGAGTGTGTGTGTGTGTGTATGTGTATGTACACACTGATGTAGAAATAAAAAGCAGATTAGGAGCATATGATCTTCTCCACTTAATATTCTAGGAAAGAGGGGAAAGGTGGTCAAAATAAGAACATCTGCCCTTGGGCAGCTCGTGCTGGTCTAGGAGACTCTGCTGGTTGTCGATATATTGATGCTTCCCTCCGCACATCTGGTGAAATCTTTGGATGTCAATGAATGTGGCTCTTTCCAGTATGAACTCTTTTTTTTTTTAAATATTGACTTAAAAATACAATATTAATTTGGGCTCAGGGCAGAGATCTGGACAGTAAGGAGCAGCACCTTGCACAAACCACTCCTGATCCCTGAGAACGTAGACCAGGGTTTTAGAAGCATGTCCTGGTGTGAGAGCCACTTGAGCTACTTCCTAAGAATGCAGAGTATTTGGCCCCGCCTAAGACCAAGTGTGGCAGGGTCTGGGAACCTGTCTTTCTCTTCTTGTTCAGATTGTTGAGTTTGTTTTAAGTTTAAATTTTATTTGTTTTTGCATAGATGATATGCATTCGTAAGAATAAACTCAAAAGATTTAAAAGGATCTATAGGAAAATATACGACTTGGGCCCATATCTGATTTTTAGGATCCTTATTCAAGGTGCAAACCCTGTTACCAGACTCTTCTGAGACATTTAATGCTTGTGTTAGCATATAGGACAATTTGTCTCTCTCTTTCTTTCTCTCTCAACAATATACGACTATACATACACACATATACACATATATATATATATACACACACACATTCTATATGTACATATATTTATAACAGAAAGGGTAGCAAACCATATATGTGGTTCTAATTCTTTAAAACTTAATCCTGGAATAATTCCATGTTTGTGCATTCGGAGGTATCTTGTTAGCTTTTAGCCATTGACTTGATACTTCATGATTGATCAGTCTCCTACTGATGGGTATTCAGGTGGTCTCCAATATTTGCCTCTGACAGACAAAGTCATGATGAATATCCTTGTTGTTTTTATATAGAACATAACCCATATCAGTTGGTCTTTCAGTTTCAAGCCACAGAAAATGAACTCTGGCTTACTGAGATAGAAAAGGAATTTATTAGAGGGTCACTAGAGGGCCAGAAAAGCCAGGAAAAGGGCCAAACTCAGTCTGTGGGAGGAAGTGGTCCTGCCCAGACATTGCTGCCAGCCCTGCTGGGCCCAGATGCTGCCACCAGCACCATGGCACTCACTGGAGATGGGAACTTCAGTGGGACACTGCCACCACCATTTCTGGAAACTGGATGCAGGTCTGCCACAGTTGCTGGTGCCTTTCCCAGATTATGCACAAGCCCTGCTCCTTTGTGCTATAAACTCCTAAAGACTCATTTGATTGTTGGAACCTATGTTATACATCCTAACTAGAATGGAAGTGAGAAGAAATCTTCTCCCTGGGGTCTCTGCCACCACCAAGTTTCATAAGAGGGTTGCGTCCCTAAACAAAAGGGGGTGTGTTGGCTGGGTTTCTCCCTCAAGGAGACCCCTTTCCAAGAGCTTGGGTGCGGGGAGTGTATTTGGCAGAGGACCTCACAAAGCCCACGAGAAGGGGTGGGGAAATGAGACAGGGAAGAGAAACGTCAATAGGGGATGCATTAGTGAGTGGTTTTCCCCTGGGAGCGTCTGGGCCTCAATCCTACAGTGAGGAACTGTGTGGAACAAGCTTCAGAGTTACCCCACCAAGTGCTGGGGAAGCTGGACCAACTCCTATTCTTCACTGGTTGAGGGCTGTCCTTATGGGGCCCTAACTGCCCAGCTGAGTGAGCTCTCCTGGTACCAGAGGAAGCTCCCAGGGAGAGAAAGAGTCATAGACACTTGAGGTGGGAAGCTGTCACTGTGTGCAGAAAACATCCCTCTTGGCTTCTGGTAAACTTGGAATTGGGCACGGGTATGGGGGTGGGAACCCCCTCAAGTCTGCTACAGTGGGTTTGTAGGCTGATAACCAAAAAGGGGAGGCTGAGAAGACATCAGAAGAAGAAAGAAAAGAAATAACCTTATAAACAAAAGAGTAAACACAAGTGTGGTTTATTCACTGATAACTGAACAAATGCCCTCTTGATGTGTCTGGTCTCTAATGAAGAATGCCTCAAAATACTCCAAGTAGGAGGGTCAATATTGTTAGACTCTTCTAATTTGTTTACTATTGATAGATACCAGCACATATGAGCACATTAGACACAATGTTTGTTTTATAATTATCAGCTTGTGGGAATATATTTCTATATGCCAATTTTTTTTTTTCTGAGCAGTACTGATGAGTACCCATGAAATTGTGACTGCACCATTAGGTTTGATGAATTCATATAATTGCTGCACAAATATTTTGAATTTAATTGCATGTAATGTAGTTAACACTCAGTTATCAGCGCCAATAAAGGGAGCAGCCGCATGGATAATTCAAAACAGTGGAAAACCCAAAATCATTTACGTAGGACTTTGGAGGTCCATATTTGACTCAGGGCTGCAGACTCACCTTTCTAATCACATTTTGTTTTTGGCTAGTAGGAAAATTTCTGTTCATTTGATAAAGCCAAGAACTGATGGGAGAGGAAAGTTGTTGAAATGGATTCTGGGTGTTGGTAGAAGCTGGAATTATAAGTTTTCACCAGATAGCCACATTTAGGTGATTGAGAGTTCCCTGGCTCAAATCTCATTAAAGTGAGTCAGATTATTTCTCTTCATTGTTCACGTATGCTAAGCACCAGGCACCGTATTAAGTCCTTTACAAAGATGATCTCATGCCTTCCTCCAACCATCTATAATGAGGGGAGGTTGTGTGGTTCTGAAGAACGTAACTTTTAGAACCAAACTGTGAAGGAGGCTTCACATCTTTGTTCCTGCCAAGTTATTAGTTATGTGAAATTGGTTCAAGTTACTAAACCAGATAAGTTTCCTCATCGGCCAATAATAATAGTGGGTAACCCATAGCTCTGTTGATGGTCCATGATGACTGAATGAGGTCATCTGTATAAAGTATGATGATTGGCTTATTATTATAATGTCCAGTTCATTCTTCAGAGAAAGTTAGTTGCAAAATCAGAATTCAGGGCTTACTCTACTTACTCCATAGCCTGAGCTGTCAATGAACCCTCTAGAACAGTGCTCCTCAAACTTTTAAGTGCATGAGAATCACCTGAGGACCTTGCTGAATTGCGGATTTTGACTCAGTAGGTCTAGGATGGGGTCTGTGATTTTGTACTTCTTATAAGTTCCCAAGCGACGTTTGTGCTGCTGACTTGCGGCCCACACATCAAGTAGAAAGGCACTAGATGGTTTGGGGTCAAGCATTTTCATTTCAGCTTAATTTTCTCCTTGCATCTAGAAACACGTTCCAAGAAGTGATGCTTTCTGTCTGTTCTTCTTTGCCATATATGGTCCAACCCAGGTTCCAGACTTCCATGAAGTCTTCCTAGTCTCTTGGGTCCCTTGGATATGTCCCTTTTCTGCTTTTCTAGTATAGGCCTACATGTTATCACATGCTGGGAAGCAACACAGGGAAGCAGCTATGAACACAGACTCTGGGGTCGTGCGAGCTTGGGTTTGAGTTGAAGCTCTGCTACCTGCTAGTTGTGTGACCTTGGACCTATAACTTCTCAGAACTTGAGTTTTCTCATCTGTAAAGTGGGCATTATAATAGAACTCACCTAATAGGTCTATCGTGAGACTCAGATGAGATTTTTAATGTAAAAGTCTTAGCTTGGTGGATAGCACCAAGCAGGTGCTCACCGAAAACTCCACAAGTTTGTAAGCAATGTGAGGGTGGGCACTGTGTTTTGTCATTTTGCTAGTGAGTCTAATTCAAATATAGCTGACTCTCTTTTCTTGGCTGGGAACTCACTTTTCCAGCCTCTCTTTCAGCTAAGGGCTGTCATGTGACCTCGTTCTGGCCAGTGAGATGTAAGGTGTAGTCTTCCAGGGACTTCTGGGGAGAAAATGTGGGATCTGGGAAAGGAAAGAGCCATTTAAGGAAAAGCCCCCTGTCTCTTCTGTGTTGTATACCTCCAGTTCCTGACTTCGCATGTGGTTGTGATGGCTGGAATTGTGGCAGCTTTCTTGTCACCAAAATGCAACAAATCCTGCACTGAACCTGCATCACAGCACAATTTCTCCCTCTGTCCCATCCTTCTTCCCTCCCCTCCCCTCCTAGATGTTGATCTCCAAAGCACTTACTAAGGAAAGCCCCAAACTGGTTTCTGTCTCAGAGTCAGCTTCCCCAGGAACCCAATCTATAAAAATATATTTGGAAATATAGAAATAAAAATGATGTAGATTTTGGCTACTCACAAGGACATCTATGTCTATACAAAATAGGTAACATGGATCATTTTGCCTTTCTGTTCATTGTATCTGAATTTCCTTTGAAAAGAATTTTCCCATCATATAAATCTTGGCTAGAATCAGAACTTTTCATTCAAAACTGAACATGACAACCACTCACTTTCCCAGACTCCCTTGCAGCTAGCATGTCCCGGACTTCTCCATGGGAAAACTCCTTTACTTCAGTGGCCAGTGATGGTCAAGAAACAGTGGCAGAGGAATATCTTTTTGTGATGCTGCAGCTGCATTCATGTTTCTGGAACAGCAGGGCCAGCCACAGCAGTGCCAAGTTTACGGGAACAGCCTCTCCCCAAGCCTGGAGGCTGCAGGCTTGGTGGTGCTAGCCTGACAAATTGTAGTCCCCACCATGGGTGGCCACAGCACATCCATATCAGACTATTATGAAAGCTGTCATGTGCATTTTCTCTAATTCTGGATGAAAAACCACCTTCTTTAAAAAAAAAATTTATTTTTATGTTAATCACCATACATTACATCATTAGTTTTGGATGTAGTGTTCTATGATTCATTGTTTGTGCATAACACCCAGTGCTCCACGTAGAACGTGCCCTCTTTAATACCCATCACCAGGCTAACCCATCCCCCCACCCCCCTCCCCTCTAGAACCCTCAGTTTGTTTTTCAGAGTCCATCGTCTCTCATGGTTCGTCTCCCCCTCTGATTTCCCTCCTTCATTCTTCCCCTCCTGCTATCTTCTTCTTTTTTTTTCTTAATATATATTGCATTATTTGTTTCAGAGGTACAGATCTGTGATTCAACAGTCTTGCACAATTCACAGCACTTGCCATTGCACATACCCTCCCCAATGTCTATCACCCAGCCACCCCATCCCTCCCACCGCCCACCACTCCAGCAACCCTCAGTTTGTTTCCTGAGATTAAGAATTCCTCGTATCAGTGAGGTCATATGATACATGTCTTTCTCTGATTGACTTATTTCAGTCAGCATAACACCCTCCAGTTCCATCCATGTCGTTGCAAATGGCAAGATCTCATTCCTTTTGATGGCTGCATAATATTCCATTGTGTATATATACCACTTCTCCTTTACCCATTCATCTGTCGATGGACATCTTGGCTCTTTCCACAGTTTGGCTATTGTGGACATTGCTGCTATAAACATTGGGGTGCACGTACCCCTTCGGATCTCTACATTTGTATCTTTGTGGTAAATACCCAGTAGTGCAATTGCTGGATTGTATGGTAGCTCTATTTTCAACTGTTTGAGGAACCTCCATACTGTTTTCCAGAGTGGTTGCACCAGCTTGCATTCCCACCAACAGTGTAGGAGGGTTCCCCTTTCTCCGCATCCCCGCCAACATCTGTTGTTTCCTGACTTGTTAATTCTAGCCATTCTGACTGGTGTGAGGTGGTATCTCATTGAGGTTTTGATTTGGATGTCCCTAATGCCGAGCGATGTTGAGCACTTTTTCATGTGTCTGTTGGCCATTTGGACGTCTTCTTTGGAAAAATGTCTGTTCATGTCTTCTGCCCATTTCTTGATTGGATTATTTGTTCTTTGGGTGTTGAGTTTAAGAAGTTCTTTATAGATTTTGGATACTAGCCCTTTATCTGATATGTCATTTGCAAATATCTTCTCCCATTCTGTCGGTTGTCTTTTGGTTTTGTGGACTGTTTCTTTTGCTGTGCAAAAGATTTAATCTTGATGAAATCCCAATAGTTCATTTTTGCCCTTGCTTCCCTTGCCTTTGGCGATGTTTCTAGGAAGAAGTTGCTGCGGCTGAGGTCGAAGAGGTTGCTGCCTGTGTTCTCCTTTAGGATGTTGATGGACTCCTGTCTCACGTTTAGGTCTTTCAACCATTTGGAGTCTATTTTTGTGTGTGGTGTAAGGAAATGGTCCAGTTTCATTCTTCTGCAGGTGGCTGTCCCATTTTCCCAACACCATTTGTTGAAGAGACTGTCTTTTTTCCATTGGACATTCTTTCCTGCTTTGTCAAAGATGAGTTGACCATAGAGTTGAGGGTCCATTTCTGGGCTCTCTATTCTGTTCCATTGATCTATGTGTCTGTTTTTGTGCCACTACCATACTGTCCTGAGGATGACAGCTTTGTAATAGAGCTGGAAGTCCGGAATTGTGATGCCGCCAGCTTTGCTTTTCTTTTTCAACATTCCTCTGGCTATCCGGGGTCTCTTCTGTTTCCATACAAATTTTAGGATTATTTGTTCCATTTCTTTGAAAAAAGTGGATGGTATTTTGATGGGGATTGCATTGAATGTGTAGATTGCTCTAGGTAGCATTGACATCTTCACAATGTTTGTTCTTCTAATCCATGAGCATGGAACGTTTTCCCATTGCTTTGTGTCTTCCTCAATTTCTTTCCTGAGTATTTTATAGTTTTCTGAGTACAGATCCTTTGCCTCTTTGGTTAGACTTATTCCTAGGTATCTTATGGTTTTGGGTGCAATCGTAAATGGGATCGACTCCTTAATTTGTCTCTCTTCTGTCTTGTTGTTAGTGTATAGGAATGCCACTGATCTGATCTGTGCATTGATTTTATATCCTGCTACTTTATTGAATTCCTGTATGAGTTCTAGCAGTTTTGGGGTGGAATCTTTTGGGTTTTCCACATACAGTATCATATCATCTGCAAAGAGTGAGAGTTTGACTTCCTCTTTGTCGATTTGGATGCCTTTGATTTCTTTTTGTTGTCTGATTGCTGTGGCTAGGACTTCTAATACTATGTTGAATAGCAGTGGTGATAGTGGACATCCCTGCCACATTCCTGACCTTAGGGGGAAAGCTCTCAGCTTTTCTCCATTGAGAGTGATATTCGCTGTAGGTTTTTCATAGATGCCTTTATGATATTGAGGCATGTACCCTCTATCCCTATACTCTGAAGAGTTTAGATCAGGAAAGGATGCTGTACCTTGTCAAATGCTTTTTCTGCATCTATTGAGAGGATCCTATGATTCTTGTTCTTTCTTTTGTTAATGTATTGTATCATGTTGATTGATTTGTGGATGTTGAACCAACCTTGCAGCCCAGGTATAAATCCCACTTGGTCATGGTGAATAATCCTTTTAATGTACTGTTGGATCCTATTGGCTAGTATTTTGGTGAGAATTTTTGCATCCATGTTCATCAAGGATATTGGTCTGTAATTCTCCTTTTTGATGGGGTCTTTGTCTGGTTTTGGGATCAAGGTAATGGTGACCTCATAAAATGAGTTTGGAAGTTTTCCTTCCATTTCTATTTTTTTGGAACAGTTTCAGGAGAATAGGTATTAATTCTTCTTCAAATGTCTGATAGAATTCCCCTGGGAAGCCATCTGGCCCTGGGCTTTTGTTTGTTGGGAGATTTTTTGATGACTGCTTCAATTTCCTTAGTGGCTATAGGTCTGTTCAGGTTTTCTATTTCTTCCTGGTTCAATTTTGGTAGTTGCTACATCTCTAGGAATGCACCCATTTCTTCCAGGTTATCTAATTTGCTGGCATATAGTTGTTCATAGTATGTTCTTATAATTGTTTGTATTTCTTTGGTGTTGGTTGTGATCTCTCCTCTTTCATTCATGATTCTGTGGATTTGGGTCATTTCTCTTTTCTTTTTGATAAGTCTGGCCACGGGTTTATCAATCTTGTTAATTCCTTCAAAGAACCAGCTCCTAGTTTCATTGATCTGTTCTCCTGTTCTTTTGGTTTCTAGTTCATTGATTTCTGCTCTGATCTTTTTATTTGTCTTCTCCTGCTGGGTTTAGGCTTTATTTGCTGTTTTTTCTCTAGCTCCTTTAGGTGTAGGTTTAGGTTGTGTATTTGAGACCTTTCTTGTGTCTTGAGAAAGGCTTGTATTGCTATATGCTTTCCTCTCAGGACTGCCTTTGCTGTATCCCAAAGATTTTGAACAGTTGTGTTTTCATTTTTATTGGTTTCCATGAATTTTTTTAAATTCTTCTTTAATTTCCTGGTTGACCCATTCATTCTTTAGTAGGATGCTCTTTAGCCTCCACGTATTTGAGTTCTTTCCAACTTTCCTCTTGTGATTGAGTTCTAGTTTCAAAGCACTGTGGTCTGAAAATATGCAGGGAATAATTCCAATCTTTTGGTACCAGTTGAGACCTGATTTGTGACCTAGGATGTGATCAATTCTGGAGAATGTTCCATGGGCTCTAGAGAAGAATGTGTATTCTGTTGCTTTGGGATGGAATGTTATGAATATGTCTGTGAAGTCCAGTTGGTCAGGGTGTGTCGTTTAAAGTCTTTATTTCCTTATTGATCTTTTGCTTAGATGATCTGTCCATTTCAGTCAGGGGGGTGTTAAATTCCCCCACTATTATTGTATTTTTGTCAGTATATTTCTTTGCTTTTGTTATTAATTGCCTTATACAATTGGCTGCTCCCACGTTAGGGGCATAGATATTTACAATTGTTAGATCTTCTTTTGTATAGACCCTTTAAGTAGGATATAGTGTCCTTCCTCTTCTCTTATTACAGTCTTTGGTTTAAAATCTAATTTGTCTGATATAAGGATTGCCACCCCAGCTTTCTTTTGGTGTCCATTAGCATGGTAAATGGTTTTCCACCCCCTCACTTTCAACGTGGGGGTGTTTTTGGGTCTAAAATGAGTCTCTTGCAGACAACATATCGATGGGTCTTATTTTTTAATCCGATCTGATAGCCTGTATCTTTTGACTGGGGCATTGAGCCCATTTACATTCAGGGTAACTATTGAAAGGTATGAATTTAGTGCCATTGTATTGCCTGTAAGGTGACTGTGACTGTCTATTGTCTCTGTTTGATCCTTTCTGACCTATGGTGCTTTTAGGCTCTCTCTTTGCTTAGAGGACCCCTTTCAATATTTCTTGTAGGGCTGGTTTCGTGTTTGCAAATTCCTTGAGTTTTTGTTTGTCCTAGAAGATTTTTATCTCTCCTTCAATTTTCAATGACAGCCTAGCTGGATATAGTATTCTTGGCTGCATATTTTTCTCGTTTAGTGCTCTGAAGATATCATGCCGTCCTTTCTGGCCTGCCAGGTCTCTGTGGATAGGTCTGTTGCCAATCTAATGTTTCTACCATTGTAGGTTACATATCTCTTCTCCCGAGCTGCTTTCAGGATTTTGTCTTTGTCTCTGAGACTTGTACGTTTTACTATTAGACTTCGGGATGTTGGCCTATTTTTATTGATTTTGAGAGGGGTTCTCTGTGCCTCCTGGATTTTGATGCCTGTTTCCTTCCCCACATTAGGGAAGTTCTCTGCTATAATTTGCCCCAGCAGAAGGTATCTTCTGCCCCTCTCTCTCTTTCTTCTTCTTCTGGGATCCCAATTATTCTGATGTTGTTTCGTCTTATCGTATCGCTTATCTCTCGAATTCTGCCCTTGTGATCCTGTAGTTGTTTATCTTTCTTTTTCTCAGCCTCTTTATTTTCCATCATTTGGTCTTCTATATTGCTGATTCTTTCTTCTGCCTCATTTATCCTAGCAGTTAGTGCCCCCATTTTTGATTGCACTTCATTAATAGCCTTTTTGATTTTGATTTGGTTAGATTTTAGTTCTTTTATTTCTCCAGAAAGCGTTTCTCTAATAACTTCCATGGTTTTTTCAAGCCCAGCTAGTATCTTTAAAGTCATGATTCTGAACTCTAGGTCTGACATCGTACTAATGTCCATATTGAGTAGGTCTCTGGCAGAAGGTACTACCTCTTGTTCTTTTTGCTGAGGTGATTTTTTTCGTCTTGTCATTTTGTCCACAGGAGAATAGATGAATGAGAGAACAAAATGCTAACAGGTTAACAACGTCCCCAGCAAATATTCTCTAAACAAATCAGAAAAGACCTGAAACCAGGGGAAAAGAAAGGGAGAGAAAGAAAAAAGAAAGAGAAAAAAAAAAAAAAGAAAAAGAAAAAGATAAAAACAAACAAAAACAGAACAAAACAAAAAAAACAGAATATGATCAAGTATGATCAGGCTAGTGCATAGATCAGTGCCACACAGTGGATTTTGGGTGTATTTTGGTCTGTTAGAAGAAAGTGCCTCCTACAATTTTAAAGAAAGAAAGACTTATATATGTACAAAATAAAGGTTGATACAATGAAGGGATGGAAGATGAGTGTAAAGATGAAAGTTATAAAAGATTTTATAAAAGGAATTGATAAGAAGTTGTTTGAAACAAGAAAGAAGTTTAAAAAAAAAGAAAAAAAGGGAGAGAATATGATCAGGCAGGAGACTAGAACAAAGCCATACACCAGTGATTTAGGGTATATTTTGATCTGTCAGAAGAAACTGTGTCTCAAAATTTTAAAGAGAGAACAACTTATATATATATGCCAAAAATAAGCGTAACTACTGTGAAGGGATAGAATATGACTCTAAAAATGAAAAATAAAAATGATTTTTTTCAAAAAGGGATTGATAAAATGTTGGTTGAAAAAGGGAAAAAGAAAAATTTTAAAAAAAAGTAGTTAAAAAAATTTACTTTGAAAAACTAATGAATCATGGTAAAGAAGCCATGAATTCTATGTGCAGTATTCCCCTAACGCTGGAGTTCTCCTGTTCTCCTTGATCGGTAAACTTGGTCTTGGCTTGCTGGCTGTTCCTGCTGATCTTCTGGGGGAGGGGCCTGTTGCTGTGGTTCCCAAATGTCTTTGCCGGAGGCGGAATTGCCCCGCCCTTGTCGGTCCGGGCTAAGCAAGCGGCTTGGGTTTGCTCTCGGGAGCTTTTGTTCCCTGCAAGCTCTCGGTAGAGCTTTGGAGGATGACAGTGAAAATGGCGGCCTCCCAGTCTCTGCCCCAGAGGAGTCGATATCTCGGGGCTCCGCTCCTCAGTGCACCCCCAGAGAAAAGCAGTCAGTCACTCCCGTCTCCCCGGTCTCCGGCCGCACTCCGCGCTCACCCGGCCTGTGACCGAGCGTTTCTATCTCTGGCACCCGACCCCGTGTGGAGTCTCCAAACCCAGCAGATCCCTGCAGTGCGTTCCCGCACCGCTCCTCCCCGGGGGAGGGAGGGGAGTCTCCCCGGCTCTGCCGCTTGTTGGGTCCCTGCTGGAGGAGCAGTGGCCCGACTGGGCCGCGGATCACAGTTTATGGCCACCCCGAGCTGAGCCCGCGCCTCGGCTCCGTCTCTGCAGCCGGCTGCCCCGCTCCGATCCCTGGGAGCTCTGCCGCACTCAGGCACCCCTGGTCTTTCTGTGACCCCGAGGGTCCTGAGACCACACTGTCCCACGAGGGTTCCACCCCCCGCTTAGCCACTGGAGCGACGTCCCTCCGCGGAGCCGACTTCTAAAAGGTCCGATTTTGTGCTCCGCGGCTCTAGCACTTGCCAGAAGCGGCCGACGGAGGCCCCTCCCCCGCCGTCTATCCTCCCGAATATCGCCTCGGATTCATTTCTCCGCACGTCCTACCTTCCAGAAAGTGGTCGCTTCTCTGTTCAGAGAGTTGTTGCTATTCTTCTCTTCGATCTGCTGTTGAGTTCGTAGGTGTTCAGAATGGTTTGATCCCTATTCAGCTGAATTCCTGAGACCAGACGAAATCCAGGTCTCCTACTCCTCCACCATCTTGCTCCGCCCCGAAAAACCACCTTTTGTGCTCATGTCTTTACAAGTCTTTCCTTCCAGCCTTCCTCCATGTTTTTGTGAGCTTCTCAGGCACCGTTCCTGTGTGAGTCAACCATAGTCAATTTTTCTAATTGCATCACAGAATCATGGCTGGGGCTACCATGTAGTAGTAGAGTAGTCTATTTGTATCTGTGAACATTTAAGGTGTTGATATATTTTCACTATCATTACCCATAATAACAGTAACTAACATTTAAAGATTCATAGTTCACAGAATGCCTACACATGCATTATTCCATCTGTTCCTTGAATAACACTGTTGGTTAGTATACTGATTTTCACTCTTATTTTGTAGGTTAGCACCTGAGAGATGGAATGACTTACCTAAGTTAACTAGTAAATAGCAGAGCAGGACTGAAATTACCTAAGCCTTTGATTTAATTCTTTTAAAGTTTGAAATCTTTTGGTAGCAAAGACTATGCTAACCAAAAATTTCAACCTCGGCTCATGTTGGATCATGGAGATGTTTTAAGTAAAATTTTTTAAGTCATAATAGGAAAACATATTTTTCTTGATTTAAACAATACAGAAGAAGAAAAGATGAAAAAGATTCTGGAGTAAACAAATGCTAACAGTTTATTTTGCGTTCTAATAGAAAAAATTTCAGTATAGTTAAACATATTAGAGCATATTCTTTTTTATTTTAGAAAAATCAGAGGAGATTATAGATAATGTTCTCCAACTTGCTTTTTTTGATGAACAATGGAGACATCTTGTCAATATCATTATATATGGCTTTGCTTAATTCTGACTGGCATTCTTTATTATATGCTTATATCTTAATCTAAATGATCAGTTTCTATTGATGAATGTTGTCTTAGCCTGGGTTTCCTAGAAGCAGTGCTTAAGATAAGCATTTGTATACACATGATTTATCAGTGGAGAGGAACCCAGGCAATCTGCCAGAGAAGATTCAGATTTGAGTCGTTAGTGGCCGATCTTCACTTTTGTTTGGAGGGGAGGGGCACCAGACCCGTAGAGGGATCTGGGAGGGATACCAACAGCACTGGCTCCGTATATTTTTGTGGTTGCCAGTTTTCTTTTTTTATATTAACTTGTGATGTCATGTCTTCATGAGATGAAGATGAGATGTCATAACATTCTCATGTCTTTGTGTGCTATGAGAAATTCTTATAAGATGTGAAAATTCCAAACCAGAGGATGTGGCACAGAATGCTAAATGCTGATACAATGTCCATTTTCCATTCTCTTTACTGACAGAACAAATATTTTTGGTTGCATCAACATTCCCAGTTTAAAAGTCATACTTCTTAGATGGAGTAATGCATGTGTAGGCACTCTGTGAACTATGAGTTTGAAGATAGAGGCACAGTTTTGATCAACAAGATGTAAGTGGAAGTCATTGGATGGAACTCCGTAGGAGTGGGAGGCAGTGGTAGCCACATTCACTTGGAGCATGTCCTTTGCCTCTTGACCCTCCCCATTTTTCTGTCTAGAACAGAGATGTGATGCTGGAGGTGGTGCAGCCATCTTGTTAATGTGAGATGACAGGTCCTCAGTTGTCTGAGCAGGAGACATTGTGGAAAGTACATAGAACCTTTAGCAGCCCTGGACCCTGTAACACTGGCTTCTATTTATGGGAAGAAAAAAAACGCCTTATTTGTTGAAGCTTCTAATGGATACAGAATATGTACATTTAAATATTGATTCATACTGTGAAGTTGGATTTCATGGAACATTAGGCAGGGTCTTTCAACCTCAATACTCTTGATATTTGGGACATTATAATTTTATGGTGTGGGGATCTGGCTTGTGCATTGTAGGATGTTTAGCAGCATCCCTGGCCTCCACCCGTTAGATGTTGGTAGCACAACCCCTGCTCAATTATGACAAGCAAAAATATCTTCAGATATTGCCAAATGTCTCTTGGTTGAAAAGCACTGCTCTAAAATCAGAGTATAAGGTGAAAATCACATAGACTCAAAAAATACACTTGAAGAATCTATTGAATCACTGATAAAATATAGGATTCATTCAGTCCTTCAAAAATATTTATTGAAGGGCTACTGTGTGCCATGTGCTGTTCTTGATGCTAGAAATGTTGCAGCATACAAGTCCCACAAAAACAGATAAAGATCCCTGCCCCTCTGGATCTTATGTTCTACCAGGAGAAAACAAACAAGAAATAAAGTGCAAATATATATAATATGTCTTGTATTCTGGGGCATTTTCCATCTTGATGTATCTTCTTTATCATTACCAATCATCACAGTAAGCAATGGTTTGGAACAGGATCTGCACACTACAGCCCCTGGGACAAATCTGGCCCACCACTTGTTTTTGTAAATAAAGATTTATTGGTACATAGCCACACCCATTTATGTAGGTATTGTCTATGGTTGTTTTTTACTACAACGACAGAATTGCATAGTTGGGACAAATTGTAAGGCCCTAGAAACCTAAAATATTTACTATCTGGCCCTTTGTAGAAGGCATTTGCTGATCCCCGCTTTAGAGATTTAGAGTTGACAGAAGGTCTATGCACACATTCTCTTGTTTCTGTCCCAAAGAAACCCTATGTCATTGTTGTCTGCTCTCTCATTTCGTAGGTGACAGTTTGAGAGCTTGGCTGAGTTGCTCACATTTCCTCAGCACTTCAGGGTGATGGGCTTTTTGGAGAGTCTGTGGATGTAAACAGGGTCCTTGTGGGAGAAGTCACAGAGGTGATGGAGACTTGATGCAGTGATGAGAGAGCCATGTGGCACGTGAGGGACAAGCATTCTCACAGAAGGAAGACCTCCCATGTCTAAGGAACAGCTGGAGGTCCACAGAGTGAGTGTGAGGGAGAGGGGCTGGATCTGATGTGGGAGAGGGGAGCGGATGGGCAGGTCGGGCCAGGCTCCAGCTTCTCACTTGGAGCAGGACTTGAGTCCTTTGGATGGTCTTGAAGAGAACAGGGGCACGGTCTGCCTTAAGGTTTAACAGAAAACACCAGGTGGAGATGGAGTGTGGCAGCGGCTGTGGGAGAGGGCCGGGATTCTGGACTGACTTTGAAGGGAGCCTGGGCTGCGGGTGGATTGGGTGGTCAGAGGTGGAGAGAGAAAGAGGAGTCTGGGAAGACCCCAAGTGTTTCAGCGCAAGACCTGGAGGGACAAAGCAGTTGGCTGAGGTGGGAGAGCAGTTTGGGGAAGGGGTCGGGAACCTGGAGTTCAGTTTAGGACTTGTTATGTTTCAGATTTCTGCTCTGCTCGCCAAATTTTTGGACCTGCTGTGGACTAAAGACAGAAGTAGAAGGAAAATGCATAAGCACTTATCTGGGCCTTACAAACCAAACCATCCTATTTGGAGAGAACTATAGGACTATAGGTTTCCCTATGGTGAGTAGAGAGTGGGTAGAAGATTCTTGGGGGTTTCTGTCTGGCCTCAAACGTCCCCACAGGTCTGCAAACCTTTTCTGTAAAGGGCTAGATAGTAAATATTTTAAGTTTTGGGGGCTGTATTCGTCAACTCAGGCTGCCATAACAAAATGCCATAGAGCGGGGGAGGGGGTGGTTTAAACAACAGGAATTAATTTTCTCATAGCTGTGGGGGCTGGGAGTGTGGGGTCAGAGAGCCAGCGTGGTCAGGTTCTGGTGAGAGCCCTCTTCCTGACTTGCTGATGACGGCCTTCTCACTGGGTCCTCACATAGGGGACAGGGGTTGGGGACAGAGAAGGACAGAGAGGGAAAGACCTTTTCTCTTTTCAGAAGGCCACAGTCCTGTCAGATCAGGGCCCCACTCTTAGGACTTGGTTTAACCTTAATTACCTCCTGAATATATTTTCCCCAGATACTGTCATATTGGGGGTTAGGACTCCAACATAAGAATTTTGGAGGAACACAACTCAGTCCATAGCATGACCCTGTTCCAACACATCTCATTTGCAAATAGGCAGCAGTTTTCTGCCTTCTAAGTGTCTGCCGTTCTGTGAACATAGCATGGGCTAATAGATTGGTTTGCTCTGAGGACGGAGGGGATAAGAACGTAGGCAAAAGCAGCCTAGCACAGAGCCTGGCACATCGCAGGTGCTCAACCTAGATTTGCTTTGCTTGACGCTCAAGTTGATGTATGTTCGCTAAACAACAATGGTGGCTGAGCCATCAGTGCTCAGCGGCTGAGCACTTCCTGCTCAGTTCACTTTATTCTTTTGCCCCTGGTATTGCTCTTCTGACCTTTTACCTTACAGTGAGATTACATCTAACATGTGCACCAGGGTCTAAAGTTGGTTATGTTAGTGCTTGACGCAAAATCATGGTGTCCCTCAATTGGCACTAACATGGCCGTGCCCAACTGTGTTCCTGTCAAGAGTAAAGGCTGTACAGAGAGTGTCTGGATGCCAGGATTTTGACCGCTTGTTCACACAGGTATCCTTACCTTTAGAGCAGGACAGGAGAGAAGTTGATCCATTCATCTCTAGAACCTGGGGAAGAAAAACTAGGGACTTCTGTTGTAGTTCTGAAACTTTTTCTGGAACAATAGATGAGGAACGTTGTACAGGGCGACAGAACCTGGTGTGCTTGGATGGGTTGATAAGATGGTGATTTATTTTGTTGTGACTGTGAGGACTGCAGAGGGATGTTACTACTATGAGTCTTGTTAATACAAAAATATTAAGCCCATTCCTGCTTCCCGCGTGCCTCCGATGGGAAAGATACAGCATACAGGAAAATAGGATTCTTTACTAGAAATATTGCTTTGCATGCGTCTCTTTCATTGTTTCGCGTTGCTGGGAGAAATCAGAGGAGAAGAAACAAGGCAATGAACAGTGGGAACCATGGGGACAGATGGTGTATTTGGGGTCTGAGCAAATGGATATTGAAAATGCAAAGTAGCCTACTGATTTGTGGCAGAGTTAGGGCAGGTGCCCCAGCTGGTGGTGGTCTTAAGGGGATTCTGAACTTCTCAATTGATGATCCTGTGTGCATGTGAATGAGGCATGTGGTCACCTGAGTAGGGCCATCCAGAGCCCCCTTCCCTAAAACCCCCGGCTCCTGACATGCATCTCCCACCCTGTGCTAGAGGGCTTAAAATGTACTGCAAAAGTAGTCAATCTTTCCTTCATGGCAGGAAGTTCCTTGGTGAAGCGGAATGAATATGAACTATGGTTTCTGCTAAGGGCTTAAGTTTTTGGAGTGCTGTATTAGTTACCTATGGCTACAGAAGATATCACTCCAGACCTTAGTAGCTTAAAAACCACAATAACCATTTATTATCTCACGGTTTCTTTGGGTTAGGAATTCAGAACTGGCTTAACGGGTTCTGGCTTGAGGTGTCTCAAGAGACTGCAGTCTGAAGGCTTGACTCTAAGTGGCCATGAGGGTCCACTTCCACAAAGGCCCACTCATGTGGCCAGCATGTTGGTGCTGACTCATCAGCGCCTCTCCCTTTGGCCCTTCCAGAAGTCTGCCTGAGCGTCTTCACAGCCTGATGGAAGGCTTTCCCCAGAGTGAGCTGAGGCTAAGGCAGAAGCTGCAAAGTCTTTTGTGACCCAGTTTCAGAAATCACACACTGTTACTTCCACAGCACACCCCCCCTCTCCTGGTGACTCCGGGAGCCTGGTGTCACTCGGGCTCTCCTGGAGACTAGTTCCCGGAAGCGCTTGCTCTACGTTGGACACTGCCTCTGTGTGCTTGATCTCCTTTGATTTTCGGGGGAACAGCAGCAACACAAGGCGAGATCTAGTAAACAAATACATATTCACTGATTTGTCTAAGGCCACACCGCCTGCGAGTGGTAGAGCTGAGATTGTGGCTTACACAGCTGAGTTCAGAGCCATATACCCTTCTCAGAGAGACCTGAGCTCAAGTCCCCACTCTGCCTTGGTTGTGGAGACACAACCTGATTGTGTTTGTGCAGACCCAATAAAGAGACAATCTGGAAAGCACAAATGCAGGGCTTGGCATGTTGAGGTGTTCAGCAAATGTCTTTTCCTTTCCCCTTGACTTTTCTAAACTGGGGTACACATGTAACAGGTAGTAGGAGAGAGAACGTTTATATAACGCATGTATGAAATGTGTGTTTTTTTAAGTTATAAGAATTTTGTACGTCTTTTAATGTATATCTGGAAAAACTAATGAATCATAATTGGCAAATTATTTAATTGAATCTCAGTTGTGATATCTGTAAAATGAGCATAAAAATGCTTAGCTCTTAGAGTTGCATGGATTAAAAAAGATAATGTCTATTCAAGGGCCCAGCAAGTTAAAGTTCATAATGGGCACTCAGTGTTATTTATTACTATTAGGCCGGTATAAATGTAAAGTATTCTGGGAAATATGGAAGTGGCATTCAAGATTAAGAACTGGAACCATAATCACTGGCACCTATTTCTGTACTTTCTGTATTTTAAGAGAGAATCTCTTAGCGATTTGGGTTCCACTTAAGATTATAACCCTGTGGTAGAGGAAGCTACGAAGGAAATGAGTTTTTCTCCTTAGCTATGTTAAGAGCATCAGTGAGAATTAACTGTTACGGTCTCAATTGTGATAAGGTAAGGTGTTTAAAAGGCAGATGTTAAAAAAAAAAAAGCAGATGTTTTTATATTTAAGAAAACTGGCTGGCTTCAGGGGCCATATAAATGTACTTTTGAAAATGTTTTCCTTCCCACTCTGAGGGGGCCTAATCGTCACAGAGGGAGATGTGTTCATTCCTTTGGGTATGAATACACCACTCTGGTTTACCTTAACTAGAGGGACTTACTCTCCCACAATTTAATTTCCAAGCTCTAATACAAAGCAGGCTTATTCGTGTTGGCAGGCAACTACAGGATAAACAGAGAGGGGTAAATTTATATAGTCAGGTAGCACTCTGCTATTATGAGTAATATGGCTTACCAGGAAAGGAAATGAAGAAATAAAAGGAAAGACCCCAGACACCATGAGATTTCCTCTAAAGAACTTATTTCCAATGAATCCTAGATAATAGAACCGGGAAAGGCTCTTAGATGACCAAGAGAAACAAATATTGATTTATTTATTCATAATTTGTGTCCCATCTTCTGCAAATAATTTGATGTAGTTTAGAAAAGTCACTGAATCTTTTTCCCTCCTCAGGATACTATTGCCAGAGGCATTTCATATAACTTTGGAATAGATGGTCAGATTTCAAGATGTCAAGCCACTGATTTGACTGTGTCTGATTTTGAGTTTTTTTTTTTTTTTTAGCTTAGAATATAATCTTAGCGATGAAACAATCGGGGCTAAAAGAAGATAATGTGATTTTGTCTTTTTATGTAATGTCAAAGGCAGTGTGTGTTTCTGAAAAATTTAAACAATCAAAAAGTAAAAGTTAAATGTAGGAGTAAGAAATCATCCTTTATCACCATTGGTGTTCCTAGTTTTGGGGCTAGAGTGGCATTCGAAATTTCTGGTGGCTCTGGGCCATCCCCCTTTCTAGAAACAATAGTTTCTTCTCCTGGAGTTTTTTCCCCCCTAATCTGACTCCGATTGGAGTAGGAAGGTCACCCTGGAGCCTCCTGGTCCACCCTATCACAGTGCAGGCGAACAGGTGTGGGACGCTCTCTCATATCATTCCAGACACCCTGAGATGAGGTTCCATGTTGCTATTAACACTCGGGAGTGAATTGTTCTACCTGATGTATTTCCGTGGCAGGAGGCTGGAGGCCAGCATCAGTGTGAGAGACCCTGACGTGCAGCCCTCAGTCGTACAGAAACATTTGTTCAAGGGATAAATGAGCCATTGGCCACTTGAGCTCTTTTAAGGGGAGTAGTGAACTCTTAAGCCTGCATTTACCACAGAGGACACTGGAAAAACAGTTCAAAAGTTAGGTGGATGAAATGGTGTGCTACAGCACCTTGCGTTTTGTTTCCATCCCTTCTTGTTTTCCTTATGACTTCCTTTGGTTTTCTAAAAATACAGTGCCTCAGCTTGTGAACTGATGACCTTCCTTTGCTCTTTTTACCCTAGGACCCCAACCCTTTTGGTCGAAAAATTTATTAATGCGCTCTGATGTGTTAATGACTACTAATTGTTAATATATTTTTTATCTTCACGTTTTGCTTCAGTAGGATCCTTTTGCAGCAACATTTTAGCTTAACGATGCGTCACTGGTAGGGAGGCTGTTTGGGATCGGGTAGTCATTTCTACCTCAATTTCATCTGTTCCCCTCCCTACTTCCCTTAGTCAGAGGATATCTTCTCCCAAAAATGAAGATTGGAAGAAGGGTAGGTGGAGCAGGTCACAAAAGGCTTCAATGCCAAGGTCTCATGGGATTAAATATTAACTTCTTGCTCATGTAAAATCCAGGTAGGAGAAGAGGACATGGTGAAAGTAATTGAGCATTGACTTTTAAATGCATTTGTTCACATTTCATCGGTCAAAGCAGCCACATGGGTAGGGAAGTGGAATCCTGTCCGGTGCTTGGGAGGAGAATTAGAAATATCGGTGAACAGAATCAAAGACCGTAGTTCTGAGCCTCTTGTATTATGGTGGATGAAATGGGATATGACTATTAGTGCCTTAGGTACTTTGACATCCCAATAGTTGAACTCCATATAGGATTTGAGGTGGGGCTCATTCAGAGTAAGATAGTTGAAGGCCTGCTTGCCTTTTCTTTTTAAGCAGCTACCTACAAAGCAAGAGTGTAAAATAGGGCATCTACTTAAGTTCTCTCGGCAGAGACGATTTATTTTCCCCAAGTAATTTTCCGTTTTAGTCAGCATTCCACTGCCAGCATTCTGTTGTAGCAATTTGGAGGATTTTTAGATTTTTGAGAGAATGAATCATGGAGGGGAAGCTCTTGGGTAAGCCAGATCTTAGGTGTTTTATCTTTTGAGAAGTGTTGATCACTGTGCAGGAAAAAGTTGGACCCCTGTGTTCATAATAAAAAGGAAGAACAAAAGAAGAAGAGCTGCTCTTGTTTTGAGTTTAAGAGTCTTTCTTAATAAGGAATAATGAACATCAACACCCAGTTATTCAGTAAACCAATTAAATTAAATTAGCATAGCCAGGGAAACAAAGGAACAATCCTTCAACTCTTGCATTTAGACTATAGACTTGGCAGTCACAATATGAGACTGAGTAGTAACAATACAGTCTGTTAAGACAATTAATATTAATTTTTCATTTTTTTATCAAGTTAAAACCTTTACAATGCATCCCTCTGCCCCAATAGACAGTTCCAGTATATTGTTTACCTTTTCTTTCCAATCATGGTAAAATTGAGATAAAAATTAGTTTTTTGCACCTTTCCTATTACTGGTTTATGTTCAAGGCTCTGTCTATGAAACCATTTTAGCCAATCTCCTTTTGAGACTTTCCCATTGCTCACTCTAGTTAAGCAACAAGGATGGGCCATCCCAGTATAGTAAAGAATGCTGGCTTTAGAATGGTCTTAGGTCAAGAATTATTATTGCTTGAGGCCTCCAAGATCTAGTTATGGGTTTCTGCAAACCCTGTGGGCTCTTATGATAATGCTTTTCTCCACTATTATTGTTATAAGGCATTAAATCAGTCAGATTCATGAGCAACAAGAGGTCAATGTCTGATTGAAATTCATAAGGTCAAAAAGGAAACTAAAAATCAATTTATAAGATATGAAGATTTAGGTTCAAACTATATCCATGAGCAATAAAATTTCACATCCATAAATGTAAGAAAATCAGTTATTAAACTTGAGGGGGTAAAGAAGACTTATTAAGTTTTACACACACATAAGGCAGCTAACACATAATTTTATCAGACATTACTGAAATCCTGTGTGTAATATAAGCGATGATGGGCTAAAATGCTAAATGGTTTAGCACTAAATTATTAAGTGATGTATCCCTAAGGTATTAAACAGATAGAAAATGCAGAGCAGGTGTCTCTCCTAGCAGACTTGATCACCAGTTTAAGTGCATATTGATAACAAATGCGCTTCAGAGGGAAAATAGTATTAGTGATATTTTTGCTGTGTGAAATCCTGGTGTCAGGATGACTAAAAGCTTCTACCTGACAAAGAAATGTTCATTTCTTTTTTTTTTAAAGAAAAAAATTAATCATGATAAATGTTAGGTCCCTATGGAGCAAAAGGGGAACTCTGGAGGGATTTGAGCATTTTATCTCTTTTCTTCTGTCATCTCTGCACGTAAAAAAAAAAAAAAAAAATAGAATGAATGGAAAAGATCTCGCTACATTATGCAGTAAAAATCAAAATTATGAACACAGTGTGGTGAAATAAAAATATAATTCTGCCAATAAGAGTGTAAAGAAAACTTTATGAAAGAAAACATTTGGGTTAAAAAAGTCCAATCATTTAGAACCAAAGCACAGATTGTAACCTAGCACTTTGTTTGGCTTGGTCTTCATTTTGCCTTACCAAGACAAGGAAAACAGAACCTTCTGCTGGTCTACTTGCTCATAAGAGACTCCAGTTGAAGATTAATCAGCAAAAATAGGTGTTTGTGAGTGAGTTGGATGGCAGTGTTCTGGGTCTCTTTAGACACAACTTGAACCCAATTGTAGCTTCTGGTAGGTTCATGGAAACAAGATGTTGACTGGGTCTCTCTGGCATTAGCTAGATAGGCTCAATAGAAAGGCTCAAACCGCACTGCCTACACTGGAAGTGTCTCCCCAAACTCCACGAATTCCCAGGTTTTGAATCTCCCATCCTTGGATCTGAGGGCTGTGTTTGCTGCCTGACTTTGGTTTATGAATATTTTCAGTGTCTCACCTTAGGGCTGGCCCACGTGTTGAACTGACTGCTTTTTAAAATTATATATACATATACTCACACATCATCCATCTGGAGAAATCATGTAGAAATATAAACTCAAGAGGTGAATGAAAGCACACTTTTCATTTTATAGTTTGAAACAGGGCTTCGAGAAGGTCAGTAAGTTCTTCAAGGGCCGTGTTGCCTGTACATGGAGCTAGGACCCCAACATTGATTCTAAGTCCCTGGTCTTATTTACTCTACTCTTCTAGGATTGGTGTCTCCTGTTGAGTTAGACAGAGGCCAACAAACTCTGTCCCATGGGCCAAATCTGGTCCTCCATCTGTTTGTATAAATAAAGTTTTATTGGAACATAAACCATGCCCATGGTTTACATGTTGTCTAAGGCTGCTTTCCCACTACAATGACCAAGCTGAGTAGTTGTGACAGACACTGCCTGGCCTGCAAAGCCTACATTATTTATTCTTCAGCCACTTACAGGAAAAGTCTGCTGACCCCAATTTACATGGTAGAATAGTATTTGCACTACAGACAACTGGTTTTATGAACATTAACAAGTGTGACGAGCTAAAAAAAAAAGTTTGGGAACATTCACACAAAGTTAAATAGGCTCCTTTTCAGAGCCTTTAATGTGTATGTGTGTGTGTGTGTGTGTGTGTGTGTGTGTGTGTGTGTGTGTGTGTGTGTAACATTTCATAGGACACATTAGAGAAAGGCTGGGTTGGGTAATAATTTAGGGAATATATTTCAAATGGCTGGGTGTTCCTTGGCAAGGCAGCTAGAGAAGAGTGGAACCTAGGATGGTTATTTTAATATAATCTCTAATATTACTTTAGAAAAAAATTTCAGTCAATGGCCCAAAGGATTTTGGAATTTTCCATGACCTGGGCAGAAGCTTATCTTTTTTGATTTTGTAGGAAAAAATGACCCACCAGATACAATTTTGTTCAATTTTATTTTCCTTCCTGTAACTCTTTCTTGAGCCTCTCTGTGAGTACCAGCTATAAGTGACCCCATGGATGAACAAGAATCAAATGATTGTTAAAAAATTGGAAACGGTAGGGCGCCTGGGTGGCTCAGTCGTTAAGCGTCTGCCTTCGGCTCAGGTCATGATCCCAGGTTCCTGGGATCGAGTCCCACATCGGGCTCCCCGCTCCGCGGGAAGCCTGCTTCTCCCTCTCGCACTCCCCCTGCTTGTGTTCCTGCTCTCGCTATCTCTCTCTGTCAAATAAATAAAATCTTTAAAAAAAAAAATTGGAAACGTAGTCCTTATTTAGTTTAATAACTTTTTTAAAAAAGAAAAGATACATTTATGGTGTTACAATGTAGTTGTATCATGTAGTTTTTTTCTGCCAAATCTACTGCTGGTTTGGGAGGTTGGGAGAGCAGTGTTAAATTCTGGAAGGCTGGATTACTTACAAGTCATTTGGTGTGGATGAGAAAAACCCAACTCATGCTTGATAAGCAATTGATTTATAAATCCAAGAGGGGGAGTGGAAGTGGCTTTAGGCATGGCTGTTTCCATGACCTCAAATGACATCACCAGGATTCTTTCTCTATTTTCTCTCCTTGATTTCTTTCTTTCTTTATTTCCTCTTGTTGACTTATTCTCAAGGGGTATCTAAGGTTATTGGCATTGCTAGCTCACATTGTATCTATAGGTAAAGATTCTAGATTTTCTTAAGCGGTTTCCTTTCAGTTCTTGAGGATGTCTCTGATTGGTCCTGCCTGGCTCAATTGCCCAACCCTGGACCAATCACTGTGTTCAGGATGAGGTATTCTGATTGGCCAGACTGGATCTCATCTTCGTAGGTGTGTGGCAAGAAAGGCTCCAAGTTTGACAGACCCTGGGAGGCAGAAGGAGAAGTTCTCAAAAAGAATGGGAGGAAGCTATTGCCTGAAGAGAAGGGAAGGGACATTGAATGGGGAAAACCTGTGGAGGTCTATTACAGGCTCCAGGAGAAAGAGACATTGGCTGTGGTAAAAAAAAAAAAAAAAAATAATAATAATAAAGATAAAAAATAAAAATAGAAAAAAATTACTGGTTTGGGGGGCACCTGGGTGGCTCAGTCAGTTAAGCATGGGACTCTTGATTTCCCCTCAGGTCATGATCTCAGGGTGGTGAGATATGGGCTCTGTGCTCAGCGAGGACTCTGCTTGAGATTCTCCCTCCCCCTCTGCTCCTCCCCCCTCTCTCTTTCTCTCTCTCTAAAGTAAATAAATAAATCTTAAAAAAAATATTGGTTTAGGAAACAGGGGGCTCCACCAGAGTGTAAGCTTCACAAGGCCAGAGTTTTATTTTGTCCACTATTTCTAAAATAGGGCTTGGCACAATGGAGCATTCCTTGATGGACTGAATAGAATGTGTAATGGGCTATGGGAATTCAAGAACTGGTAGCAAAGATCAGGAATATCCTGGGTGTGATGTGTTTATAAAATGCCCACAGTTGTCCACTCCGACCATAAAGAAGTGAAGTCTGGCCTGGGAACCTGACCTGCTTTGGATAATGGGACATCAGCAAGCACTACCCAAGTGGGACCTTGGAAACCATCCATGTATTGGGCTTGGTCTCTTGCTGCTTTGGGAACTCTGCTGCCATTTGAGCGAGCCTGAGCTAGACTCCTGGAGGGTGAGATACCATGTGGAGCAGAGCTGAGGGGCCCTGAACAGCAGCCAGCCAGCCCCACAACACCACCCACCCCAGCCCACTCAGAAACCAATGACATCTCACCTGTGAATCCCAATCAAGATCAAACAGGCCTGGCCCAGATCAGCAGAACCTCCCCACCTCAACTGCTAATTTGCAGACTTAGGAACTAAATAAAAGTTCTTGTTTAAACCACTGAGTTTTTTGGGGAGGCGAGAGGGGGGTGGGAGGAGGGTTGTCATGTAATGCGTATTCATCCATGTAGTTCTAGGTTCTTACCTGAAGAGAAATACTATCAGAGTCCAACCCTCTGGTGACCATTTTTCCCCCCTTGTATTGTTCTCACTTTAAAGCCCAGAAGGTTTAAAGTCCTTAAGTTCATGCTTTGGTTTTTCTTTCCCCTGCTGCGCAAATATATGTCTAACATTTGCATTTTGATCAGTCTTTCTATAATCCCTGCCAGATTTTCAATGGAGGAGAGAGTGTTTTATAATTATTAGTATTATTTTATTGTCACATATATATCTCAGTTAATGGCGACATGATTGTTCTTGCTGTTGTAACCTGAATTAGAAATGTTCACAGCTGGGTATTGATCATTCATGTAATTGTATGATGAAGGAAAAACAATCCCCTCTCTGTCTTTGAGAAGCCAAAACAGAAGGAAGGGTGAGGCAAATAAAAAATCAAAACATCTGTGGTATTTTAAGGGGCACTGTCTTTATTATTATTTTTTCTTAAAAAGGGAAGCTATTCTTGTTTAGGAATTTTCTATTATAATAAATATCAATAAAATGGTTTATTTGGAAGTTAAAAAAATACATCCTTCTTTGAAATGATTTCCAGGTAAAGTTTTATAAAATTACTCTTTGCTTTATTATATTACATACATTTTTATTATATTAAAATATAAATTATATTGCATAGCATTATAAATTGTTATTAAAGCGATCTGTGGCATAACTAACGGAGAACTTAAATATAACTGTAAAAACTGAAATAAAAATCTATTAATGCAATAAACCTACTTAATAAAAGTTACTTTCGTATTCGAAAACAAAATATTAAGGCACGCTTCAGATCTGAAAGTCAAAAATGAGGGAATAAATTAGTGAAGGTTAAGAACCTTGTAGCAGCTGACTAACAAAGCTCTAGGGGATTATAAAATTTCATGCTCTTGTAATAAAAAGGATAAAGGATTGGCTAGAAGACCACTAAAAGTTAAAATAAATGAACATAAAGGAGATGAAAAAGTCTGACAAGGCTGAGACCACTAATGTGTAAAGACTAAAGAGATGGCATTAAAGTGTTAGAGGCTGGAATTAAATGTAAAATGAATTCTGGTAGTAGATTAATAGAAAATTATAAAGGTAAATGAGTTCGGTTTCATGGTTTCACAAAACTTTATGTATCTCATTATTTTTCTTAGCACTTGAGAAGAGGCAGAGTAAGACAAATTAAAATCTGGCATAAACCATATTGGAGTGGGTAGAAGTGCCAATTATCCCTCAATGCTATTCCCCCTTCTTCCCTAGTAATTGACCTTTAATTGTTGAGTGGCACATAGAAGCCCCGAATAAAGCAAGATTTCCCAGATTCCCTTGCTCCTAAGTGGGACCATGAACCTGAGTTCTTGTCTAATTAGTTGTAAGAGGAAATGACAACTTCTGGGAAATGTATTTAAAAAGAGGTAGTGGCGTGGCTTCCCCCACCCTTCCTTCCTGATGGCTGGAATGTGGATACAAGAGCTGGTGCTCCAGCAACAATTTTGGTCCAAGAAGTGATCATGGGAATGGGAACTGTGTGTGGGGGAGAAACAAGACGGGGGGAGCTTGGAACCCTGCCATTCTAGAGCCTCCCGGTCAACCCTGTGCTTCTAAGTGCCAGCCTTAAGAAATTTCCCTCAGTGCTATTTTGGATTTCCTATTCTTGCAGTCAAAATTCATCTTAACTAAGACTGGGTTTCTCCTATCTCCAGGTAGGTAAGTGAAAATTGATATTGTGCATTGTAATCAGCAAACGCACAAGCCAGTGGCTGAACTCAGCATCTAATAATAGCCCCATGTTGGAGCTGGGGGAGTGGGCATCTGAGGCAGGGATCCCTGTATTTATTGGTGCTGATGCTGGAAATAAATAATTCACTCTTAGCCAAGGTCTGCTCCAAAATTCAGTCCAAGAGCAACCTGGTAGTGCTGTTGGGGTTTGTCCTAAAGCTGGATTTTTGTAGAAAGAACACTGTTGTTCAGGTTGCATTACAGTTAAATATAAACAGCTGTTTGAAAAGTAAGTAGCTTGTAGTCATATTTTCTTAGATCAAGAAGATGTCAATTAATAAAAACAAAGCTATCTTGCTACTTCTTATTTGGGCTGACTTTTGAGGATAATGGATTTTATCTGGTTGGAGGCAGGCTCAAGCCCTCCATGGCCCCCCTTCCCCCATCCCATCTTGGCCCCGCCACTGCTATAAGCATATTTTCTCTTATTTCTCTTCGCCTTGACCTTTCCCAATTCAGTCTACCATAACAGTTGAAATGGCACTTGGTTGCTTTTAAGGAAACATCCAGTACCTTTGCTATAGGTAGAATTTGCCCTTGATCCAGCGTAGATTTTCCAAGCCATTAGAACAACTGCTGACCTGCACAGAAATTCTTCTTATGGTCTGAAATTAATGATGGTGGAACTTTCCCAGAAGTGTTTAAGAAAAGTATCTTATGGCCTTTGTTTTATTCTCTTCTCCAGGAAGCCTTCACACCTTGTGCCTCTGCCCTCTGCACTTCCTGCCTTCCTTTATTTCTCCTTCTTTACCTCTTCCTCTTTTTTCCTTCCCTTTTCCCTCCCTCCCTCCCATCACAGTGTTCATTTAGCATCTACTCTGTGCTACACATTTTCTAGGCACTAGAAAGATGGCAGGCAACAAAACACAGAGAAACAGTGCACTTTTCATGGTTTTGCTAACTGGCTTGTCCCAGGAAAGCCCTTAATGGATAGGCAGGCATTCATAACCTTAAAAAAAATTTTTTTTTTATTTAAATTCAATTTACTTGGGGCAGTTGGCTAAGTGTCTGCCTTTGGCTCAGGTCATGATCTCGGGGTCTTGGGATCGAGTGCCGCGTCGGGCTCCCTGCTCAGTGGAGAGCCTGCTTCTCCCTCTGCCCCTCCTCCTGCTCATGCTCCCCCACCAAATAAATAAATAAAATCTTTAAAAAAATTAAATTTAGTTAACATATATTGTAGTATTAGTATGAGGGGTAGAGTTTAGTGATTCATAAGTTGCATGTAACACCCAGTGCTCATTCCATCAAGCGCCCTCCTTAAAGCCCATCATTCAGTTACCCCATCTCCACCCACCTCCCCTCCAGCAACCCTCAGTTTGTTTCCTAGAGTTAAGAGTCTCTTATGGTTAGGTATTCATAACCTTTGCAGAGATCCAGTCTCAGTTTGTTAGCCAACTGCAATGTAGGTTCACATGGTTCTCTTGGCCTTTACTCTTTTCACACACCAGGAAATGCTTGTGAAATTAACAACGACAAATTTGCTTCTGGTGTAGACTATGACTTGCACAAAAAAGCATACAGGAGAAGGGCAATTGAAGATAGAAAGATATGATTCTAGCTAGAAAGTGGAGCCAATTTTTAAATAAATTGAGGAGTGGAGAAAAGTATTTAAATGATGGCTTGGATCTACGGCTTTGTTTCTATAAAGAACATAGAAACATAATTTGGGAAACACAGTAGGGCAGAAATTGTGTTTTAAAACAGATAGATAACTAAAAGGATGGGGGTGACAGGGGTATTTGAAACGTGGAAATTCACAAAGGATGTATCCTTTATCAAAATAGGGTTGGTATCATTCAGGATGGGATAGACTATGTAGTAACTCACAATCCCTAAGTATCAGTGGCTTCACACGCACATTTATTTCCTGTTCATACTGTAGACTCAGCAGGTCATCTCCATGGGCTGGGGATGCTCTGCTCACAGCAGTCCCCGATGGCCTGGGTTGGGGAAAGTGACCCTTCAACATTGACTCGTGTCACTGCGACAGCACACCAGAATGTTGATGCCTTTGTCAGTTCAGGTATAGACTGAGTGGCTTATAAATAATAGCAATTTATGTCTCATGGTTCTGGAGGCTGGATGTCTGAGATCAGAGTGCCAGCATGGTTGAGTTCTGGCGAGAGCCAGAGTCTTCTGGGTTGCAGACTGCAGACTTCTCATCAAATCCTCACATGGCAGAAAGAGAATGAGTTAGCTCCCTGGCCTCTTCTTATAAAGGCACCAATCCTATTTGTAAGGGCTGCCCCCTCATGACCTAACCACCTCCCAGTGGTGGAGGTGGAGACCTCTTAATATGCTATACTGTTGGAGATTGCATTTCAATGTATGAATTTTGGGGGGACACAAACATTCAGCCCATTACAATGGTAGGTCACTCACCAACTGTGTTAGGCTTTTGTTTACATTTCATTGGCTAAGGCAGGCCACATGGTCAGGCCTTTCCCCGGGGGGGAGGGGGGAAATTACCATCCCACTGCGCACCTGCAAAGCGAGCATCAAAACTCAGTGGTGAACAGCACCACTGTCTGCTGTAGTCTTGACACTTGGTCCTAAGGATGCCCTTTCTTCTGCTGCACGGGCGCCTCCTTTCAAGTGGAAATGCCATCATACAGATCTTTGAACCTCTCATCTCCCCCTAAGTGTCTGGCACATAGTAGTTTTTCAGTAAATGTTTGTTGTACTAAATTGATCTCCACTCTGCATACTTCCCGAAACCTCTTATGATTTATTGGTAAAAATTTCACCCTTAATTAGTGAAAAAAGAAACTCTTTCTATGAGTTTATAAATTATTTACCTTACAAAGTCCTTCTGAGCTCTTCAAGCACACTGTAAATAATTTACGTTCATACTTGTATGATTTCAAATTTGTTTATTAATGTTATCTTGGAGATAGAAAACAACCTAAGTGAAACCACACTATCTTATTTTGCAAATCATTTGGAATAAGGGGAAAAAATGCTTTTCTTCTCACGTGAAACTCTCATTGACCCACCATTAGTAGGGTGTGAAGACCTACCTCTTTCTCAGCAGTATGCAGATTATTTGTGCTGATGCAAGCCATAGCATTCATGCATTTGCCATTTTATTGAATGCCTACTAGACACCAGGTCCTGAACCAATAGAATCCATTCTGCTTGATTAATCCAGCGTGGAGCCTTCAGCTGAACACCAGCATCATGTCTCCAATTGCCCTCTTGTTATCTCTGCATGGATGCATTTTGTAAGCACCTCAAACATGACACGTCCAGAACGAGAGGCCTGGTTGCCAGCCTCCCACCTAACAGCTCCAGTGGCTAGAAACTCTGTTCCGTAACTCAAGTCATATCTTTACACATGGCCTTGACTTCATGCCTTCTCTCACACCCCAGACCTAGTCTTCCCAAATTCTGTTGGTGCTACCTTCAAAATAGATCCAGAATCCAAGCCCCTGTTACTGTTCAGCTGGTTTATTCCTAAGGATCTAATAGCTTTCTGTCTTCACCTTGGACTTCTTTGCAGAGCATCCCAAGAAAGCCTCTTAAAATGTAAGTCACTCCTCTGCCTAAAAACCCCAGCGGCTCTCATCTCAGGCCAAGGAAAAGCCCGAGTCCTCCATAAGGTCCCACCTGAACTGCACCCCATCCCCCAACTGCTTCCCTGATTCCATTCTCTTATCCCTCTTCCCCTCTCTCATTCTGTTCCAGCTACAGATAGCTCATAGCTTTCTCAGAATATTGCAAGCACGCTCTTGCCTCAAAGACTTTTATGCTTGCTCTTTCCTCTGATTTGAATGGTTTCCCCCATGTCTCGTTTTTCCAGTCCCTTCATGACTCGGCACCCCTTCCTTACCCTTTACTCTGCATCGTCTGAAGTGGGGGATGCAGGGTGCCTGGTGGACCCATATAGGATGCTTATCCTGTTCACTGCAATTGCTCATTTAGGTTTCTGTTCCCCCTCGAGATTCTGGGAGCTCCTTGAGGGCAGGCTCAGGGGTTTTTCATTTTTTGTATCCCCAGAACTTAAGACCTTCCAGAGTATGTATTAGGTATTTATCTGCATTGACCTTTAAAACCAGGGTTGAAACATGAACCAAATCCACCCTTAAGAGTCTCTCACTGAAGTCAATACTAGAATAAATGAGTAAAACACTGAGCAGGGTTTATTTATTTATTTAAATTTTATTGTTATGTTAATCACCATATATTACATCATTAGTTTTTGATGTAGTGTTCCATGATTCATTGTTTGTGCATAAAACCCAGTGTTCCACGCAGAACGTACCCTCTTTAATACCCATCACCAGGCTAACCCATCTCCCTCCCCTCCGCCCCTCTAGAACCTTCAGTTTGTTTTTCAGAGTCCATCGTCTCTCATGGTTCGTCTCCCCGTCCGACTTACTCCCCTTCATTCTTCCCCTCCTGCTATCTTCTTTTTCTTTTTACTTAACATATGTTGCATTATTTGTTTCAGAAGTACAGATCTGTGATTCAACAGTCTTCCACAATTCACAGCGCTCACCATAGCACATACCCTCCCCAATGTCTATCACCCAACCACCCCATCCGTCCCAGCCCCAATCACTCCAGCAACCCTCAGTTTATTTCCTGAGATTAAGAATTCCTCATATCAGTGAGGTCATATGATACATGTCTTTCTCTGATTGACATATTTCACTCAGCATAACACCCTCGAGTTCCATCCACGTCGTTGCAAATGGCAAGATCTCATTCTTTTGATGGCTGCATAATATTCCATTGTGTGTATATACCACCTCTTCTTTATCCATTCATCTGTCGGTGGACATCTTGGCTCTTTCCACAGCTTGGCTATTGTGGACATTGCTGCTATAAACATTGGGGTGCACGTACCCCTTCGGATCCCTACATATGTATCTTTGTGGTAAATACTCAATAGTGCAATTGCTGGAGCGTATGGTAGCTCTATTTTCAACTGTTTGAGGAACCTCCATACTGTTTTCTAGAGGGGTTGCACCAGCTTGCATTCCCACCAACAGTGTAGGAGGGTTCTGAGCAGGGTTTATTTTTATTTTTAATTATTTTTTATTGTTATGTTAATCACCATACATTACATCATTAGGTTTTTGATGTAGTGTTCCATGATTCATTGTTTGTGCATAACACCCAGTGCTCCACGCAGAATGTGCCCTCTTTAATACCCATCAGCAGGCTAACCCATCCCCCATCCCCCACCCCTCTAGAACCCTCGGTTTGTTTTTCAGAGTCCATCGTCTCTAATGTTCGTGTCCCCCTCTGACTTACTCCCCTTCATTCTTCCCCTCCTGCTATCTTCTTCTTCTTCTTTTTTTTCTTAACATATATTGCATTATTTGTTTCAGAAGTACAGATCCGTGATTCATCAGTCTTGTACAATACACAATGCTCACCATAGCACATACCCTCCCCAATGTGTATCACCCAGCCACCCCATCCCTCCCACCCCCCACCACTCCAGCAACACTCAGTTTGTTTCCTGAGATTAAGAATTCCTCATATCAGTGAGGTCATATGATACATGTCTTTCTCTGATTGACTTATTTCACTCAGCATAACACCCTCCAGTTCCATCCACGTCGTTGCAAATGGCAAGATCTCATTCCTTTTGATGGCTGCATTATATTCCATTGTGTATATATACCACTTCTCCTTTACCCATTCATCTGTCAATGGACATCTTGGCTCTTTCCACAGTTTGGCTATTGTGGACATTGCTGCTATAAACATTGGGGTGCACGTACCCCTTCGGGTCCCTACATTTGTATCTTTGTGGTAAATACCCAGTAGTGCAATTGCTGGATTGTATGGTAGCTCTATTTTCACCTTTTTGGGGAACCTCCATACTGTTTTCCAGAGTGGTGGCACCAGCTTGCATTCCCACCAACAGTGTAGGAGGGTTCCCCTTTCTCCGCATCCCCGCCAACATCTGTCGTTTCCTGACTTGTTAATTTTAGCCATTCTGACGGGTGTGAGGTGGTATCTCATGGAGGTTTTGATTTGGATTTCCCTAATGCCAAGCGATGTTGAGCCCTTTTTCATGTGTCTGTTGGCCATTTGGATGTCTTCTTTGGAAAAATGTCTGTTCATCTGCCCATTTCTTGATTGGATTATTTGTTCTTTGGGTGTCGAGTTGGATAAGTTCTTTATAGATTTTGGATACTAACCCTTTATCTGATATGTCATTTGCAAATATTTTCTCCCATTCTGTCGGTTGTCTTTTGGTTTTGTGGACTGTTTCTTTTGCTGTGCAAAAGCTTTTTATCTTGATGAAATCCCAATAGTTCATTTTTGCCCTGGCTTCCCTTGCCTTTGGTGATGTTTCTAGGAAGAAGTTGCTGCAGCTGAGGTCGAAGAGGTTGCTGCCTGTGTTCTCCTTGAGGATGTTGATGGACTCCTGTCTCACGTTTAGGTCTTTCAACCATTTGGAGTCTATTTTTGTGTGTGGTGTAAGGAAATGGTCCAGTTTCATTGTTCTGCATGTGGCTGTCCAATTTTCCCAACACCATTTGTTGAAGAGACTGTCTTTTTTCCATTGGACATTCTTTCCTGCTTTGTCAAAGATGAGTTGACCATAGAGTTGAGGGTCCATTTCTGGGCTCTCTATTCTGTTCCATTGATCTATGTGTCTGGTTTTGTGCCAGTACCATACTGTCTTGATGATGACAGCTTTGTAATAGAGCTGGAAGTCTGGAATTGTGATGCCGCCAGCTTTGCTTTTCTTTTTCAGTATTCCTCTGGCTATTTGGGGTCTCCTCTGGTTCCATACAAATTTTAGGATTATTTGTTCCATTTCTTTGAAAAAGGTGGATGGAATTTTGTTGGGGATTGCATTGAATGTGTAGATTGCTCTAGGTAGCACTGACATCTTCACAGTGTTTGTTCTTCCAATCCATGAGCATGGAACGTTTTTCCATTTCTTTGTGTCTTCTTCAATTTCTTTCCTGAGTATTTTATAGTTTTCTGAGTACAGATCCTTTGCCTCTTTGGTTAAATTTATTCCTAGGTATCTTATGGTTTTGGGTGCAATTGTAAATGGGATCGACTCCTTGATTTGTCTCTCTTCTGTCTTGTTGGTGTACAGGAATGCCACTGATTTCTGTGCATTGATTTTATAGCCTGCTACTTTACTGAGTTTCTGTGAGTTCTAGCAGTTTTGGGGTGGAGTCTTTTGGGTTTTCCACATACAGTATCATATCATCTGCAAAAAGTGAGAGTTTGACTTCCTCTTTGCCGATTTGGATGCCTTTGATTTCTTTTTGTTGTCTGATGGCTGTGGCTAGGACTTCTAATACTATGTTGAATAGCAGTGGTGAGAGTGGACATCCCTGCCGCGTTACCGACCTTAGGGGAAAAGCTCTCAGCTTTTCCCCATTGAGAATGATATTCGCTGTGGGTTTTTCATAGATGGCTTTAATGATATTGAGGTACGTACCCTCTATCCCTATACTCTGAAGAGTTTTGATCAAGAAAGGATGCTATACTTTGTCAAATGCTTTTTCTGTATCTATTGAGAGGATCCTATGATTCTTGTTCTTTCTTTTGTTGATGTATTGTATCACGTTGATTGATTTGCGGATGTTGAACCAGCCTTGCAGCCCAGGGATAAATCCCACTTGGTCGTGGTGAATAATCCTTTTAATGGACTGTTGGATCCTATTGGCTAGTATTTTGGTGAGAATTTTTGCATCCATGTTCATCAAGGATATTGGTCTGTAATTCTCCTTTTTGATGGGATCTTTGTCTGGTTTTGGGATCAAGGTAATGGTGGCCTCATAAAATGAATTTGGAAGTTTTCCTTCCATTTCTATTTTTTGGAACAGTTTCAGGAGAATAGGTATTAATTCTTCTTTAAATGTCTGATAGAATTCCCCTGGGAAGCCATCTGGCCCTCGGCTTTTGTTTCTTGGGAGATTTTTGATGACTGCTTCAATTTCCTTAGTGGTTATAGGTCTGTTCAGGTTTTCTATTTCTTCCTGGTTCAATTTTGGTAGTTGATACATCTCTAGGAATGCACCCATTTCTTCCAGGTTCTCTAATTTGCTGGCATAGGGGTGCTCATAATATGTTCTTAAAATTGTTTGTATTTCTTTGGTGTTGGTTGTGATCTCTCCTCTTTCATTCATGATTTTGTGGATTGGGGTCATTTCTCTTTTCTTTTTGATCAGTCTGGCCAGGGGTTTATCAATCTTGTTAATTCTTTCAAAGAACCAGCTCCTAGTTTCGTTGATCTGTTCTACTGTTCTTTTGGTTTCTAGTTCATTGATTTCTGCTCTGATCTTTATTATTTCTCTTCTCCTGCTGGGTTTAGGCTTTATTTGCTGTTTTTTCTCTAGCTCCTTTAGGTGTAGGTTTAGGTTGTGTATTTGAGACCTTTCTTGTGTCTTGAGAAAGGCTTGTATTGCTATATACTTTCCTCTCAGGACTGCCTTTGCTGTCTCCCAAAGATTTTGGACAGTTGTGTTTTCATTTTCATTGGTTTCCATGAATTTTTTTAATTCTTCTTTAATTTCCTGGTTGACCCATTCATTCTTTAGTAGGATGCTCTTTAGCCTCCATGTATTTGAGTTCTTTCCGACTTTCCTCTTGTGATTGAGTTCTAGTTTCAAAGCATTGTGGTCTGAAAATATGCAGGGAATGATCCCAATCTTTTGGTACCGGTTGAGACCTGATTTGTGACCTAGGATGTGATCAATTCTGGAGAATGTTCCATGGGCACTCGAGAAGAATGTGTATTCTGTTGCTTTGGGATGGAATGTTCTGAATATGTCTGTGAAGTCCATTTGGTCCAGTGTGTCATTTAAAGTGTTTATTTCCTTGTTGATCTTTTACTTAGATGATCTGTCCATTTCAGTCAGGGGGGTGTTAAAGTCCCCCACTATTATTGTATTGTTGTCAATGTGTTTCTTTGCTTTTGTTATTAATTGCCTTATATAATTGGCTGCTCCCATGTTCGGGGCATAGATATTTACAATTGTTAGATCTTCTTGTTGGATAGACCCTTTAAGTAGGATATAGTGTCCTTCCTCATCTCTTATTACAGTCTTTGTTTTAAAATCTAGTTTGTCTGATATAAGGATTGCCACCCCAGCTTTCTTTTGGTGTCCATTAGCATGGTAAATGGTTTTCCACCCCCTCACTTTCAATCTGGGGGTGTCTTTGGGTCTAAAATGAGTCTCTTGCAGACAGCATATGGATGGGTCTTGTTTTTTAATCCAATCTGATAGCCTGTGTCTTTTGATTGGGGCATTGAGCCCATTTACATTCAGGGTAACTATTGAAAGGTATGAATTTAGTGCCATTGTATTGCCTGTAAGGTGACTGTTACTGTATGTTGTCTGTGTTTCTTTCTGATCTTTGCTGCTTTTAGGCTCTCTCTTTGTTTAGAGGACCCCTTTCAATATTTCTTGGAGGGCTGGTTTCATGTTTGCAAATTCCTTTAGTTTTTGTTTGTTCTGAAAGCTTTTTATCTCTCCTTCTATTTTCAATGACAGCCTAGCTGGATATAGTATTCTTGGCTGCATATTTTTCTCGTTTAGTGCTCTGAAGATATCTTGCCAGTCCTTTCTGACCTGCCAGGTCTCTGTGGATAGGTCTGTTGCCAATCTAATATTTTTACCATTGTAGGTTACATATCTCTTCTCCCGAGCTGCTTTCAGGATTTTCTCTTTGTCTGTGAGACTCGTAAGTTTTACTATTAGACTTCGGGATGTTGGCCTATTTTTATTGATTTTGAGAGGGGTTCTCTGTGCCTCCTCGATTTTGATGCCTGTTTCCTTCCTCACATTAGGGAAGTTCTCTGCTATAATTTGCTCCAATATACCTTCTGCCCCTCTCTCTCTTTCTTCTTCTTCTGGGATCCCAATTATTCTACTGTTGTTTCGTCTTATCGAATCTCTTATCTCTCGAATTCTGCCCTCGTGATCCTGTAGTTGTTTTTCCCTCTTTTTCTCAGCCTCTTTACTTTCCATCATTTGGTCTTCTATAGCACTGATTCTCTCTTCTGCCTCATTTATCCTAGCAGTTAGTGCCCCCATTTTTGATTGCACCTCATTTATAGCCTTTTTGATTTCGACTTGGTTAGATTTTAGTTCTTTTATTTCTCCAGAAAGGGTTTCTCTAATAACTTCCACGCTTTTTTCAAGCCCAGCTAGTATCTTTAAAGTCATGATTCTGAACTCTAGGTCCGACATCGTACTAATGTCCATATTGAGTAGGTCCCTGGCTGACGGTACTACCTCTTGTTGTTTTTGCTGAGGTGATTTTTTTCGTCTTGTCATTTTGTCCAGAGGAGAATAGATGAATGAGAGAACAAAATGCTAACAGGTTTACAACGTCCCCAGAAAATATACTGTATACAAATCAGAAAAGACCTGAAACCAGGGGAAAAGAAAGGGAAAGAAAGAAAAAAGAAAGAGAAAAAAAAAAAAGAAAAAAAGATAAAAACAAAAACAAAACAATACAAAAAAAGCAGAATGTGATCAAATATGATCAGGGTAGTGCATAGATCAGTGCCACACACTAGATTTTGGGCGTATTTTGGTCTGTTAGAAAAAAGTGCCTCCTAAAATTTTAAAGGAAGAAAGACATATATGTACAAAATAAGGGTTGATACAATGAAGGGATAGAAGATGACTGTAAAGATGAAAATTATAAAAGATTTTATAAAAGGACTTGATAAGATAAGAAGTTGAAAAAAGAAAGAAGATTTAAAAAAAAAAAAGAAAAAAGGGAGAGAATGTGATCAGGCAGGAGACTAGAACAGAACCATACACTAGTGATTTAGGGTATATTTTTATCTGTTAGAAGAAACTGTATCTCAAAATTTTAAAGAGAGAACAACATATATATATATGCCAAAAATAAGGGTAACTACTATGAAGTGATAAAATATGTCTCTAAAAATGAAAAATAAAAAAATTTTCTTTTTTTAAAAGAGATTGATAAGATGTTGGTTGAAAAAGGGAAAAAGAAAAAGAAAAAAAACAGTTAACAAAAATTAACTTTGATGAACTAATGAATCATGGTAAAAAAAAGCCATGAATTCTATGTGCAGTATTCCCCTAGCACCGGAGTTCTCCTGTTCTCCTTGATCGGTAAACTTGGTCTTGGCTTGCTGGCTGTTCGTGCTGATCTTCTGGGGGAGGGGCCTGTTGCTGTGGTTCCCAAATGTCTTTGCCGGAGGCGGAATTGCCCCGCCCTTGTCGGTCCGGGCTAAGCAAGCTGCTGGGGTTTGCTCTCAGGAGCTTTTGTTCCCTGCAAGCTCTAGGTACAGCTTTGGAGGACCAGGGTGAAAATGGCGGCCTCCCAATCTCCACCCGGAGGAGCTGAGAACTCGGGGCCCGCTCCTCAGTGCGCCCCCAGAGAAAAGCAGTCACTCCCTTGTCCCCGGTCTCCGGCCGCTCTCCGTGCTCACCCGGCCTGTGACCGAGCGTTGCTATCTCTGGCACCCGACCCCGTGTGGAGCCTCCAAACCCAGCAGATCCCTGCGGTGCGCTCCCGCGCCGCTCCTCCCCGGGGGAGGGAGGGGAGTCTCCCCGGCTCTGCCGCTTGTTGGGTCCCTGCTGGAGGCGCAGTGGCCCGACCGGGCCGCGGATCACAGTTTATGGCCACCCCGAGCTGAGAGCCCGGGCCTCGGCTCCGTCTCTGCAGCCGGCTGCCCCGCTCCGATCCCCGGGAGCTCTGTCGCACTCAGGCTCCCCCGGTCTTTCTGTGACCCCGAGGGTCCTGAGACCACACTGTCCCGCGAGGGTTCCACCCCCGCTTAGCCACCGGAGCGACGTCCCTCCACGGAGCCGACTTCTAAAAGGTCCGATTTTGTGCTCCGCGGCTCTAGCACTTGCCAGAAGCGGCCGACGGAGGCCCCCTCCCCCGCCGTCTATCCTCCCGAATATCGCCTCGGATTCACTTCTCCGCACGTCCTACCTTCCAGAAAGTGGTCGCTTCTCTGTTCAGAGAGTTGTTACTATTCTTCTGTTCGATCTCCTGTTGTGTTCGTAGGTGTTCAAAATGGTTTGATCCCAATTCAGCTGAATTCCTGAGACCAGACAAATCCAGGTCTCCTACTCCTCCGCCATCTTGCTCCGTCCCCCTTCGCCCCCCGCCCCCCGCAGGGTTTATTTTTAAAAAGTTGGTGCGAAGAGCTTGGAGAAACTTCAAAGCCAATTTCTCAACTACATGCAACTTTTCAAGTCAGAATAATTTAATTTTAGGAAGAATAAGGCAGGAATGGATTGAAAACTGAACAATTTTAACATAGAAGATTTCGCTACAGGGGACAGAGAAAACAGGGAAGAGACTCCAAAGTTTAGAGTGCCTAGAACTCTGAGTAAGGGACACATAACACTGGGGCTCTTCTATGGCATAGGATGTGCATTCTTGGATTTAGTAACATGCATGGTTTTAATCAGTATTAGAAAAACCCCTGATTTTCCTAGTTAAGCTCGTATTATAAGTTTCCTGACTCAATGCTATTTTAAAGGATTTATTTATTTTGAGAGTGGGTGGTGGGGAAGGGCAGAGGGGACAAAATCCTCAAGCCGACTCCCTGCTGATCTCAGATTCCATCGTGAGGCTTGATCTCACGACCCATGAGATCATGACCTGAGCTGAAATCAAGAGTTGGATGCTCAACCGACTGAGCCACCCAGATGCCCCTCATTGCTAATTTTTTAAGAAAAAAATTACACCAATTAAAAGAAAAAGTGTAAAGAAAAAATACTTCACGTGTATTTGGATGGGTAGTATACTAAAGACTGATGCTGGGGACCACTATTTTGAGGACCTGGACTGGCCATTGAGAAGCCAGTTTTCTAGGCCTTTGGATACATGTGCTTGCTCTGTGGTACTTGCTTAAGATAACTGCTCAGATGGCCACCTCTCCTTTTGAATTATGCGGTGCTGCCCCTCATCACAGTTGATTGGATCAAGAGTTGCCCCTTATTTAAGCTGGGTCAATCAGATTCTCCTTTTAGGAGTTTAGAATTGGGATCCAGACCCAGTGTGGTTCTGAGTATGGTTTTGACTGTAGACCTGGTTGTTCTAGGGCTGCTCCATTTTTCTCTCTGGATGAAGAGGCTGAGATAGCTGTGAGAGAGGGAGATAGGGAGAGAAAATAAAATAGGTATACAGAGAAAAATAGAAATGAGAGGTAGGACCTGTTCACTCTTGTTTTCCAGGTTCTGGTCCATTCCTGATCTGGCTGTATTCTTACCCTTGAGTTTTATGAGACACTTTGGTTCCCTGATAATAATTCTCCATCTACCAGCCCATATCACCTCCAGCATTGTACTCTTAGGCTTGTCTGAGATATTACTGTTCCTTTTTGCAAAGATCCTCTATCAGTGAATATTGGGCAGGTTATTTACTTTCTCTGGTCCTCGGTCACTTCACCTATAAAATGGGAGAAGCTGGTTAGTGTTTTCCAAAATATGGGCTACAGACCACTGGAGAAAGATGAGAAGATCTTAGATATTATGGAGCTCCAACATCAAATAATATTGAACCACATAGAGATTGCTTTTCCAATTGTCTTTTAGTCCTGCTGATTATATATGAAGGAGAAAGTCAGTTTGACTGTAGTATGTTTGTAATACCAAAGTGAAATCAGACATCAGACTGGGAGCCTTCAAATGCTATAGCATCCAGCTAGAAATTGATATAAATGGTTTTCATTGAATTTATTTTGTACTGTTATTTTTTTTATCATCAAAACACTTGTTTTAATTCTGGTTTTTCATTTATGGTAGTAAGACAAAAATTCTTTTAAAAATAACTAAAAAGTGGAGAAAACGGAACAGCTATTCCGTACAATAGAATTCCAGTTATAAATGTCAAATGACAAGAATAGAAAATCGCCATTTGGCAAACACCACAATAATAATTATTGCAAACAAGAAGCATCAATGGGTGCTAAAATTAGTGGATGAAATTAAGGTGAGAATGGGGATATTTACATAGTTTCAAGGAATTTCCCCACAAGAGGCTTACTACATACAAAGGAAGAATTAGTAACTTGACCGTGGAGAAACTATGTGTGCTGCCTCAACCAAGTGACCAAAATTAGTAGCACATCAGGTAGATCCCTCGTGATATAATGCACGGGGAAGGACACAGATCTACTGTGGTATTCGTGCCAAAAGGCATAACTTCAGTCTAATCATAAAAGCACATCAGACAAACCTACACTGAGGAATGTTTTACAAAATAACTAACTGGTCAGTGCTCCTCAAACACATCAAGGTCATGAAAGAAAGACTGAGAAACCATCACAGATTGCAGGAAACCGTAGCTACCATGACAATTACATGCAACATGTGACCAGGAACAGGACATCAGTGAGACACTGGTGATACTTGAGTAAGACCTATAAATTACTTAATGTTATTAAAGCAACATCAATTTCCTGTGTTTATTTTTTTTAAAGATTTATTTAGTTATTTTAGAGAGAGAGAGCACAAACAGAAGGGGCAGGGGGAGGGAGGGAGAGGGAATCTTAAGCAGACTCTGAGCGGAGCACGGAGCCCGATGCGGGCTCATGGGTTTCGGCTGGGGCCATGAGATCATGGCCCCAGCCGAAACCAAGAGTTGGACGCTTAACCAACGGCACCACGTAGGCGCCCCTAATCTCCTGCTTTTAGTAATTGGGCTGTGGTTGTGAAAAATGGAAACGGCTGAAGAATCTGGGTAAAGAGAATACAGGTACTATTTTTGCAACTTCCCCCCGCCCCAAGTCTGAAACATGAGAAGCCTGAAACTCTAAAACTGGATTTTTTCTTGATTGGTGGTCCTCAGTAGGAACAGTTTTGTGCTGAAGTGGACATTTGGCAATGTCTGGAGACAATTTTGGTTGTTACAACTAGTGGAGGGGTGTTACTGGCATCCAGTGGATAGAAGTCGGGGATGCTGCTAAATATTCTACATTGCACAGAACAGCGGCTTATAGCAAAAATTTATCCAGTTCAAAATGTTATTAGTGATGAGTTTCTAGAACGACCTAGTTTTAAAAAAAAAAAATACATGAAAACAAGGAGTGTAATGAAATATTATGGTATAGAAGTTCTGTGAATATTAATGTGCAACCGGCATGCAAATCTCTAAGCCTCGTTAGAATGGGGTCTCTGCATTTCTAATATTTTGGATTCTGTGAGTTCAAGAGCAGGTGTTACTTAAGATTAGAGGTACCAGGTAGGAAGATTTGTGACTCTGCACCATGATTGGCCATTGTTAGCAAACTATTGTCTTTCACTTCCCTGGTCCAAAGTGAGCACATCAATCTGACCATTTCTAATGAGACAGAGGATAATACTGCATGGTCGACTCTTGCTGTCAGCCACTGTCCTGGTGGGCTTAGCAAAAGAAACGATCCTTCATTAATTAACCTTCACTTTCCATGTAGATTCATTCATTGAGATGCAGGTAATTAAGCCAAGGTCATTTCAAGGATGGACATGGGAAAAACAGCAGTTGGAAGGTGGTAGAATTTTTTTGGGGTAGAGAACTTGGAATTCTATTTTTATCCTTGTGCAGAATTGCGGAATCATCTTTTCTCCACTTTTAAATAATCTAACCTTTTTTAGTGGAATATCTTTTAAGTTCATCTCAAAACCATATCTCAAGAATTTTTAAAAACTTAGGTTATAGATACTGCCTGCTGGTTTAGAAATAAATGTTAAGGCTAAAGTTTGATTTAGTGGGGCAAATCACGTAAAGCAAAGGAAATAGACTTATGTTGTAGAGGGGAAAACAAAGAGAAAGCCCACATGTTGTTTTGGAGAATGATTGTTACTATCTCTTAGTTTGAGCTATAGATTTCTTGCTTTTTATTGCTTATAATATTTGGCTTGTATGATATTCTAGTGGTGAAGAGCATGGATTTAGAATTAGGTAGATATGGGTTCAGATTCTAGCCATGACACTAATTTAGACCTTGGGAAATTCATTTCACTTATTTGGCACTGGTTTCCTTGTCTGTAAAATGGATCTAATAGATCAAACTACTCTCAGTATTGTTGACAGGATTCAGTGAAATACGACTGAGTGCAATGCCGGCATGCATTCTCGGAGTGTTCATAAGGTTGATAGCTGCCTCTTAAATAGTGCTTGCTCTGTCCTAGGCACTCTTCTGAGGGCTCTACTTAGACCAACCCATTTAAGCCTCCCATCAGACCTCCGAGTTAGGTACTATTACAGCATCTCTTTTATAGGTAAGGGAACAGAGACACAGAGAGGTCAAGTAATTTGCCCTAGGTCACACAGCCATAAGTAGTAGAGTTGGAATTCGAACCCAGGCAGTCTGGGTCTAGAGTCTACCTGCTTTATTATCACACCATACTCATACCATCTCAGTAAATTGCTGACTCTTATCTTACCATTAATCTCATCCCATATGACACTTAAAAATATACTGCTAAAGTGAACCCACTCAGGAATACGTTCCTCCTGGGAAAAGAGGTGGTTCACAGTGGTTAGAACTAATGAGCTCTTTGAGGCCAACAACAGCCATATCATAAATGTCAGGAAAAGCCCATTTTATTTTATTAAAAAAAAAAAAATCGGATAGCAGTTGAGAAGCATCTCCACCTAGTGGAAGACTGAGTCATGACAAGATAGTGTTGGCTGCCCTTTTGGAATTTGCTGCGGATTCTTTCTATCTCGGTTCCTAATATGTATTTTAAAAAAAGATGTTTGCCAAGTCATAGTCTCAGAGCCATTTCACATTTTGACATGAATGTATTTTGAATTGAGGTGTTACAATTAAAGTCACAATAGTACAACAGAAGCCCATGACGTTTTGGCTTATTAGTACCCTTTAAAGGAGATTGTAAGAATTTCTCAGCTTGCCTTGCTAAGCACTTTACTTTTAGTCATAAAGACAAAAATGCTTAATTTGTTAAACATATACAGAATCAGAAGTAGGGCCATTTAGTATATCTAATATCGCTTGCAGTTATTAAAGTCAGTTTTTATCTGTTTAAACAGGTCATAAAAAAAGTAGAATCTGAAAAAAGGGCTGACTCCCTCCCTCCTACAATATTTAATACATGCTCAAAATTCTGATTAGGAATCAGCGCAAACCAGGAGAGTGAATAACTTAAGAGGCAGAAATAAAGTTTCAACCTGACCGGCATTTGTGTTCTAGTCAAGGTCGGTCAACCTTTAAATGATGCGGTGGTTTTCATGAACTCTCACCAAAACCGCAACAAATCAGAATTCTTCCCCGCACACTCACATACATACCCAGGCATTTTCTACAACTGCTGGCTCATTTTTGTCCCCTGGCTACTCCTGACCAAGTGTAAGCTGAGGAAATTCATCTAATTTATTACACTTTTTGTTTGCCTTCTTCTGTTATTCCCACTTTTTCCTTTAATTCTTCCATTTTGTGATGTCACAGGCTACAAACAGACCAGCACATTAGAAACCAGCATAACATTGCATAAAACCTTTAGCTCTTGGAGCATGTAAACTCTTTGCCTTATGGGAGGAATATTATTTTATTCTTCTAAAAATTAATATATTTTATTCATTTCAAAACTAAGGGTACTACTGAATACTTTGTAAAAAGGAAAGTCATGAAGACATGTATAAAATCCCCTGTACTCCTCATTCTCATTGTTTCGAGAACACTGGTGATGGATGTCTATGGGTCCCTTATTGTCGGGGCTTATATGAAGGTACACACACATATGTACACATACTTAACCCCCCTGTGCCTTGGGTATCATCATCTGTAAAGTGGAGGATAATCGTACTGATCTTCAATCTCTTTTTCATAATTCTGAACCCAAAAGGCTCTGAAAACCTAAAGATTTTTATAACTCGTTTGGCAGCAAAATCCAACTTAAATGGACATGAATTTAGTTATTCATTATTTATCCTATTTAGCAAGAACATTCAAATATTTTGATGCAGAAATATCATTTTTTTTTTAAAACAAAAGGTGCAGTTCCAGACCCCACTGTGGGCATTAGGTAATCCATGGTATGTGTTTCTGGGGAAGGCAGCCTCCAAGATGGCCCCCCGTGACCCCCCACCTTCCGGTATTCATGCCCTTTTGTAAACTCTCCCCTTGAATGTGGGCTGGACTTACTGATTTGCTTCCGACAAGTAGAATATGGCAGAAGTGATGGAATGCTACTTCTGAGATTAGATTAGATGGGATATCACTTCTGCCTTGGGTGTTCTCTCTAATTCTCTCTTGGATTTCCTGCCCTGGGGGAAAGAGGCTGCCATGTTGTGAGGTGACTTGGTGGAGAAGTTCAAGTGTTGAGGAACTGAAGCAAGCCACAGCTGTGTGAGTGGGATTGGAAGCAGATTTCCCATTACCTCTGGTCAGGCCTTCAGACGAGACTACAGCCTTGGCCATCATCCTGATTTTGTTTTTTTTAATTTATTTATTTGAAAGACAGTGAGCAAGTGAGCACAAGCAGGCAGAGGGGCAGAGGGAGACGGGGAAACAGACTCACTGCTGAGCCCAGAGCCCGAAGGGGGGGCTCCATCCCAGGACCTTGGGATCATGAGCTGAGCTGAAGGCAGCCGCTTAACTGACTGAGCCAACCAGACACCCCCAACATCCTGATTGTAACCAAGAGACAGAGACATCAGCTGAGCCACTGATCCATACTCTGATTCTTGAACCTTACAAACTGTGAGATAAAATAAATGTTTTCTGTCTTAAAGCCACTAAGTTTTGGCTATTTTGTTACACAGCCATAGATAACTAATACAGCACCATATTTTTTTCCCCCTAAAGTTTAAAGTAATCTGACGTCCAAACACTTCTGGACCCAAAAGAGTCAGGTAAAAACAAAACCTGACTGAGAGATAGTGGACCTGTCATACCTTCTTCATAGAGTTTTTATGATGATTAAATGAGATGATACTTAGAAAATACTTAGAATCATTAGTCAATAAATATCAGTTACTGTCAATCTTACCAAGATCTCCCCCCCTATTTATGAAAAAGGACTTAGGCTGCTTTCATTTTGACCTCAAGCTTTCTCGTTGGGTTCTTCTTTCCAGGTTGTCTCTCGGCTCAGGTGGGAGACCCTGAGGGCAAAGCATCCCCTGATGAGAAGCAAAATTATCCCCTCAAGCAGGAAGGACTGCCCTGAGCCAGCGAGACCCCCCAGGTGATTAACTCCAAGACAGTGATTGCTTTGATCTGCACTTCATATCTACCCATACCCACCTACCTTTGCCCCACATTTTCCTTATGTCAACCTGGAAGTATTTTCAGCACTTGGGAGGCGAGTCTGCGGTCTTCTTGGCATGGGCTTCCCTGAAGTAAACCCCTTTCTTGCTTCACCACCACTGTCTCTCTGCCTTTGGATTTCATCAGTGGCGAGTGGCCAGATTTGGTCTTGTATCCCTGTGCCTTGGCTTGTACCCCTGTACCCCTATGCCCTGGCTACAATCTCTCTCTCTCTCTCTCTATCTATCTCTCATCCATCTATCTATCATCTATCTATCTATTAAGGTATTTTTATTTTAAGTAATCTCTATACCCAATATGTGGGGCTTGAACTCACAACTGAGATCAAGAATCACATGATCTACCTACTGAGCCAGGCAGACGTCCCTACGATTATGTATTAAATGAGATAATACCCTTATTTCAGCTGCTACTATTATTGCTTTTACTGGGACATTATTCTGCAGCTTGCTTTCTTTCCCATTGAACCATATTTTAGAGTGTTCAGATGAATATATATAGATAGAAGTCATTTTTTTTTTTTATTCACCAAACTCTCTACTGATCAACATTTATGGAACCTGAGTTACTTTTTTCTGTTTACAGACAATGCTTCAGAAAACATTTGAGATTATTTTCAACTCAGCTGAGTGGTCAGAGCCTAACATTTTGAAAGTCAGGTTTGCAGAGATGTAATATACATGCAGGAAAATTCAACTCTTGAAGTACACAGTTCTCTGTGTGTTTTCACCGGTGTAGACTGTCCTGTCCCTAGGGCTGTAATCAAGCTATGTAACAATTTCATCATTCCCCAGACAAATTCAGTTTTGCCTAATATCTTTGGTTTAGAAAAAGTAGCAACTGAAAAATAATACCAGTGCAACATTTAGGCTCTAACCATGTAAACTACCCCCCCGCCCCCGCTCCAACATTCAAAGACAAATCCAGTCAAACTGGAATGGCTCTTCAGTTACTTTCAAGTTTTTAAGCCTTTGCCAAAAGTGCGTGAACTTAATTAAGTTAAAATATTTCAAAGGGAGCCCAGTTGCACTCATTTGTTTATAATACAAGCTTCTCTTTGATCATGGATGTTCACTTTTTTAGAACCCTGTTATCATTTTTGGGATAAGGGATAAAGTAAATTAACTTTGTGTTGGAAAAAATACAGGAAATTAAAGAAGTACCTGAGGTAAACTTCCTTATTAATAACAGAAAGATGTGACTTTATTGAGCCAGTGGGGCCGGTGGACTAGAAATGAAGTCTGTGGGAGAATAGTGTGAATTGCTTAGATATTATGGATATAATTTATTAAACAGATGGCTTTAAAAAATGCACTTAATATCCCTTTTTCTGCTCTCAGTGTGAACCCTCCTGGTTCCTGCAAAAGATAAGCATTGCCTTGGGAAAGTGAATTCAGCAAACGGGTGCAACACTCTTGAATAATTTGTCCAGAAGTTACCGGGGAGGGATTGACATCAGTGCTGTGGGCATCCCAAGCCGGAAGAAATTCAATAACACTTTTCCAGTTCTTCCTTTTAAAAGATTCTTACTTGCTTTGAAGAGTAAGTATATATTTAATTTAATCGTATTTAAAATCTGACTTTTAGGTTTCCCCTGTCCCTTCTACTGTTTTCTCCCTTTCCTGGGCTTAATTTTGTTTTCTTTTGATAAATCATCCACATTAAAAAAAAAAGTTAGCTCCATTAACACTAGCTACAGTAGCTGGAATGTTTGGAGTATTCTGGGCCGGAGCAGCTAGGATTTGCATTGAGATTAATAGCAATGAGATATTGTAGATACAGCAGATCGTTTTTGCTAAAGACCAAGGTTCAGATACCTACCACTGATGAGCTGTGAGCCCTTGAGAATTTTATTTACCCTCTCTACAATTCAGGTTTTCATCTATAAAATGGAACTCATATTTTCTTCACAGAATTATCAGGGACAGCAAGAGAACGAAAGTGTGTGAAAAGACTCTGAAAACCGCAAAGCACAATATAAATGGTAGAAGGCACCTCTGTGGAATTGAAGTCACAGGACTTGGGGTGGACTCTGGGTCTGCCCCTCACTAGTTGCTTACCCTCCCAAGTCTTGTGTTCCTTATGGTTGAAATGGGGATAGTACACTCAGATGATTGTGGCTTTAATGGAGTTAATGCATTTTTGTTTAATTTTGAATTTTTAAAAAATATTTTTCTTCTTGAGTTAAGGCATGTTAAAGTGCTCTGCGAATTTCAAAGAAGGAGCTTTGAAAAACTTTTTCTCAAGAGGGCCAGATAGTAGGTTGGGAGGCTTTGCAGGTTGTAGGGTCTCTGTTGGAACTCCTCACTTCCTCCTGTGTGCAAAAGCAGTGATAGGAAAGACTTACGTGAGTGGGTGTGGCTGTGTTCCAATAAAGCTTTATTTACAAAACCAGGTGGTGGGCCACATCTGGTTTGCCAGCTCCTGTTCTAAAGCACACGTTGCAGCTTTGTTAAATTCTAACCATACTTTAAAAGTGGTTGATAACTACCGTTCACTTATTTAGCCCCTCGGGTTGCTACAGGGAAATGGGGTGGTATTCTAGGTTGGTAATGTGATCTCAAATGGGAGTGGGGTGGGAAATAGAAACTATTCAATAAATGGTATGGGGGCTTTGAAGAAAACATTTAATTGGATTCATACCTCAAGTTTGTACACCAAGAGAGATTACAAATGATTTAAACATTTAAATTCAAAAGAAAGCAAGAAGGGAAGAAAGGAAAGAAGGAAGGAGGGAAGGAAGGAAGGAAGAAAAAAGGAAGAAAGGAAGAACTAATGAGTAATTGTTTTGTAACCTTAACGTGGGAGCCGAGGTTTTTAATCCAGAAACCATAAAAGAATGCTTAATTAGTTTTTAAAAGAAAAATAATTTCTGGTACCATCTCTACCAAGAAATGATCGATCAATTAACTCCTGATAGTCCCGCTTTATAGAGAAGGGCCCAGGTAATTTTGTCTTGGAAAAATTTCACCATAGGTGTTCCTCTCACCCAGTGCAGTTGTAGAAAAATCTCAGTGATGCTCTTCTGAATCATCTAGATTTAAGCAATGAGCATCATGGTGAACTCACAGGAAAGAATTAATTGCAAAATGTGCCCCCAAGTAGCTAAGTAAATTAACTTGCCATATGGGATTATAGGTGTTAAACCAATTTAATTTTAGAGAGCATCTGTCAAAAATAATGATTTTTGTTTTTAGAGTAGTTAATATTAAGACATTCCTAAAAGTAGTTAAACAGCAGGACCAATAGTTTATTTAGATGGATTCTAAATTGTGTCAAGAAAATGATCGTCAAAGGGTTGGAAGACCTTTGTCCCCATTTATACTGTTGCATGTATTCATTCTTATAGGAAATATTTATTGAGGACCCACTCTGTGCCAGGAAGTATACAACAGGAGTATGCAGACAGATGACCCCAGAACGACTTCCTACAATTGAAATAATTAGGACAAAATTTATTTCAAAATAAGAGGGGGCAGGAGTATGGGAGGGAGTTTTAACAAAGTTGCTTTTTAAAAAAAACTTACAATGGGACATCTGCATGCCTCCTTTGGTTAAGCGACCAGCTCTTGACCTCAGCTCAGGTCCTGATCTCAGGGTCATGAGTTCAGGGCCTGCGTTGGGCTCCATGCTGAGCGTGGAGACTACTTAAAAAATAAATAAATAAAACAAATAAAATAACTTTACCATTATTATTCTCTATGAGGCCATTCTTCATAATCCTTTTTTTTTTTTTTAAGACAGAGAGAGAGAATGAGAGAGGGAACACAAGCAGGGGGAGTGGGAGAGGGAGAAGCAGGCTTTCCACTGAGCAGAGGGCCTGATGTGGGGCTCGATCCCAGGACCCTGGGATCAGGACCTGAGCCAAAGGCAGACGCTTAATGACTGAGCCACCCAGGCGCCCCTTCATAATCCTTTTTATTAGTTTTTAGGAGAACATATCCACACACCCACCCACATACATACATACATACATACATGTGTGTGTTTATAGTTTTTTTTTTTCTGGATTACCATGAGCATGCATTAGTTTTATGAAAAATTAGAAAAACAGAAAAAGATAGGAAGAATGCAGTAATATCCACTCATAATGTCACCATATAGCCATTGTTAATATTTTATTTTTAGCCAGGTGTTTTTCTGTCTTCATAGAAATGAACAAAATTTAATAAAATTGGCATCATACTAAGATTTGTTATTTTGTAAGCTATTTTTAAAATTTAGCAAATTATCCACGATAATTTTCAATGACATTAAATAGAATATTTTAAATGTTCTGATTAACTAATTTGTTGATTGTTGCCAGGTTCTTACTATTATAAGTAATTAATAACCTTGTAAATAGGCCTTGTGTATTTGGACACACGTAAAGTTTCTAGGAATGGATATAAATATTTTAGTATGTTGTAAGAATGGTGATACTTAATTATAGTTTCAAATTATACTTCTTTTTTTTTTTGCTTAAAACTCAAGTTATAATTAATAGGAGGAGTTATTTATGTACAATTTAGTTTTCTCTCTTTTCTAATTTTAGTGAAATATAATTGTATAACATTGTATAAGTTTAAGGTTTACAATGTAGCAATTTGATATATATATGATATCTATGTATATACATATATACACACACACACTCAAGTATATATATATTGCACAATAATTACCACAGGAAGATTAGTTAACTACAGAACTATGCATTCTTTCTTGCTCTCTTTTAAAATTTTAAATGCTTTCCTTGCAGGGAAGAATGATATGCAGAATTATTGAAGGAACATCATAAAGAATTTCAATCATAGATATCTGTCAGTGAGGACTATGACAGAGTTAAATTTTGTTCATTTGTATCACTACCAAGAATAGGTGTGATCGGCTAATTACTCATTAGAAGATAACTTGTTTTCTTGACTTCTGACACTTCTGACACCAAATGTGTAGGGTTTTGCTTACACCAACCAAATTTTCAGCTCCCTAGACCAACTGGGTGTCCTGCGATTCAGTGCTGATACTACCTGGAGTGAGTGTGGATCTCACAGGGAAAGGGCTCAGGCCCCCAAGACTGCCCCCACTTCAGGTGCCAGTCATAAGTCTCAGGTTGTCACCTGTACTTGTAACTGACTGGCTATGAATCAGGGGTTCCCACAGCCCCCTCCTTAGGGGTTGATAATTTGTTAGAATGGCTCACAGAACTCAGGGAAACACTTGACTTACTATTGTCTGCTTATTATAAAGACTACAACTCAGGAACAGCTACATGGAAAGGATGCATACAGCCAGGTGCAGGGGAAAGGGCCCTGAGCTTCCTTTTTTTTTTTTTTAATTTTTTATTGTTATGTTAATCACCATATATTACATCATTTGTTTTGGTGTAGCGTTCCATGATTCATTGTTTGTGCATAACACCCAGTGCTCCATGCAGAATGTGCCCTCCTTAATACCCATCACCAGGCTAACCCATCCCCCCACCCTCCTCCCCTCCAGAACCCCCAGTTTGTTTTTCAGAGTCCATCGTCTCTCATGGTTCGTCTCCCCCTCTGACGTACTCCCCTTCATTCTTCCTCTCCTGCTATCTTCTTCTTTTTCTTTTTTCTTAAAATATGTTGCGTTATTTGTTTCAGAAGTACAGATCTGTGATTCAACAGTCTTGCACAATTCACAGCGCTCACCATAGCACATACCCTCCCCCATGTCTATCACCCAGCCACCCCATCCCTCCCACCCCCGACCACTCCAGCAACCCTCAGTTTGTTCCTGAGATTAAGAATTCCTCATATCAGTGAGGTCATATGATACATGTCTTTCTCTGATTGACTTATTTCACTCAGCATAACACCCTCCCGTTCCTTCCACGTCATTGCAAATGGCAAGATCTCATTCCTTTTGATGGCTGCATAATATTCCATTGTGTATATATACCACCTCTTCTTTATCCATTCATCTGTCGATGGACATCTTGGCTCTTTCCACAGCTTGGCTATTGTGGACATTGCTGCTACAAACATTGGGGTGCACGTACCCCTTCGGGTCCCTACATTTGTATCTTTGGGGTAAATACCCAGTAGTGCAATTGCTGGATTGAATGGTAGCTCTAATTTCAACTGTTTGAGGAACCTCCATACTGTTTTCCAGAGGGGTTGCACCGGCTTGCATTCCCACCAACAGTGTAGGAGGGTTCCCCTTTTTCCACATCCCCGCCAACATCTGTCATTTCCTGACTTGTTAATTTTAGCCATTCTGACTGGTGTGAGGTGGTATCTCATGGAGGTTTTGATTTGGATTTCCCTGATGCCGAGCGATGTGGAGCACTCTTTCATGTGTCTGTTGGCCATTTGGATGTCGTCTTTGGAAAAATGTCTGTTCATGTCTTCTGCCCATTTCTTGATCGGATTATTTGTTCTTTGGGTGTCGAGTTGGATAAGTTCTTTATAGATTTTGGATACTAGCCCTTTATCTGATATGTCATTTGCAAATATTTTCTCCCATTCTGTCGGTTGTCTTTTGGTTTTGTTGACTGTTTCTTTAGCTGTGCAAAAGATTTTTATCTTGATGAAGTCCCAATAGTTGATTTTTGCCCTTGCTTCCCTTGCCTTTGGCGATGTTTCTAGGAAGAAGTTGCTGCGGCTGAGGTCGAAGAGGTTGCTGCCTGTGTTCTCCTTTAGGATGTTGATGGACTCCTGTCTCACGTTTAGGTCTTTCAACCATTTGGAGTCTATTTTTGTGTGTGGTGTAAGGAAATGGTCCAGTTTCATTCTTCTGCATGTGGCTGTCCAATTTTCCCAACACCATTTGTTGAAGAGACTGTCTTTTTTCCATTGGATATTCTTTCCTGCTTTGTCAAAGATAAGTTGACCATAGAGTTGAGGGTCCTCAAATTATACTTCTGTGAGCAGAGCGTGAATACTTGTCTCCTGGTGGCATGCCAAACGGTAATAAATATCAACTTTTTTGTTCATATTTGCCAATTTTATTCACATTCTTTTATTTTAGCAATTACTGACTACCATAAAGTTGAGCTTTTTTCATGTTTATTTGCCACAGGTGTTTTTTCTTTTATGAATTGTCTGTTCATGTTCTTTGCTCATTTTCCAAAGGGAGGCATTCTTTTTCTTGCTGATGATAAGTAAGAGTATGCTTTCTATTAAGATCATAACCATTATCATATCTATTGCTATGCCACTTAATATGTGGCAGTCTGCCTTTAATTTTAATTATGGCATTTTTAACACGTATAATTTTAATTAATTAAATCAGACAATTATACTTTTAAAAACAAATACAATTAATTGAATTGGAAGTTAAAAAAAATCTCAGACTGGTTTTATTGAATGGATTTAACTTGAAATTGCCTCCTCTCCCTAGTTGTCTTGGACCAGGGTGGTGGCCACAGAGAAAAGCTGGCCAGATGGGAGATATATTTGGAAGACTTGGGATTTGAGCTATACCCTGTCAAGACCAGCTGAGAGACAGGAAATAAAGGACAAGGGAAAGGGATGGATCAAGATTAAAAAAAAAAATTGTAAAACTAATGCCTGTTCATTGTAGGAAATTTGATAATATAATAAAAGCATAAAAATAAAAAAAGCTCCAATCCCATTATAAATGTTTTAGTGTATTTCCTCTCAAGCTTTGATATATCGATGAAAATAAAATTAATTTTCTGACTCTTGGTGTGGGTTGATTTAAACCAGATTTAGAGGGTGGGTTTAGGATGACATCCCATAAAATCAGGGTATGTGCCATTTACAAAATCCACTTTTGGACAACCTGACAAAGCCCCTGGTCATTGTTTAGAAGAAGTAAAACTAAGGTAGAATATGTGCATGAGTGCCGACTAAGAGGGATGCATACTTATTAAGATACTGTGGGCAAAGGAATCCGGGGGCTTCAAATATGGGCCCCTGGCTGAAGGTCTCAGTCCTGCATGCGCCTTTGCCCTGTGTTGATTATTCTGATGACGTTTCTCACATGGGCTACTCTATAGAATGCTCCCAGGTGAACAGCAGTAGGGATTTCTTAATTTAATGCTGTTTGTCTCACATTAGTGAGATGAAATAATTTACTTAACATCTATCTCTATAAATCCATTTCCACTCTTACTTCGATGTTGAGATAGTCACCTGTGTATGTGCATATGTGTCAAAGCCTGCATTTTCCATCAAAATTATATCACATACATTTTCTGATTCCTGCTGGCATAAGTCTCAACATTGATTCTATAACTGGCCAACTTAATTGAACTTTTATTTCTAATTGCTTTTCAATGGACTCTCTTGACTTTTCTAGAAAATGGTCATATAATTGTGCAATACTTTTGTCTTATGATTTCCAATAATTGTACTTATGATTGTCTTCAAGTCTAATTTTATTAGCCAGGTTGAAAAAAAGTTTAATGATATTGGCAAAGAGAAAGTCTTCTTTTATTTTTCTGTCCTGCTTCTGGGGTTTTAATGGGACTGCTGTTAGGGTTTTTAAAGCATGATTTATCTGTTGATTTGAGATAGATATTCTTTGTTGTGTTTCAGAAGTTTACCTTGACCTCAAGTTTACTCAGAGTTTGTCATTGTTGTTCATTAGAAGTTAGTTTTGAATTTTATCTACTGTCTTCAGATTAAGAAGATTAAGATTATGATGGTTTTCAGGTTTATATTAGTATCTTAAATTTATTCTGAGCTCCAATAAGATGCTTTTAGAAAAACAATGGTTTTTCTTTTAAATACATCAATTTGTTGATAAAATATGCATTGACTATCTTCTGCACTTCAGATCCTGGGCTGAGTGCCTGGGATACCACAGTGAACAAAATAGATGTGGTTCTTTCCCTAACGGATTGAAGAATCCGGTGGGGAAAATGGAAAAAACAGTGTGACTTGAAGTTTGCTGCTTTCTTGGATGTGATTTTAGGCAGCCAACATTCATTTTAAAAGAATAGAGCTCTAATTTTAAAATGGGGACAGTGTGATGATAAGCTGTAACAGAGGATCTTGCTTTTAATGCAAGTGGTTTTAGGGATGAACTTGTCTTATGATGGAAAAGACCTATTAACATTTAAATTAAGTGTTTTCAGAGATATATTTATAACTCCAGGAAAGGCAATGCAATCAAGTTCATCATTTCACTGATGTTGCGAGGCTCACCAATTCAACCAAGTTAGTATTCCTATTTTGATGTTTTGGCTAACTCTGCTTATGATCCTGTTGGGAGTAGGCATGTCTCCAAAAAAGGGAAGTTTTAGTATTTTTAATGCAAGTGATTTTTTATGAAGAGATGACTCTTAAGCATAGACCCTAATATGATAGACACTGGTAATTGTCTGGATATTGCCTATAGTCTCTTCTTACGTACTCATAAAACTCTGATTTTCTTTGGGGAAGAAATATGTCCATTGAAAATACTTACATCCAAGACTTCTTTGCAGGTAGGGAGGGCAATTGACCCAGTTTTTTTCTAATGAGATTTAAGCATCAGGGTTTCTGGGAGAGGTTTTGCAGAAAGATTTAGACTTGATGGGCACTTTCTTTTTGGCCTCTTGCCCCTGTTCTCTACCTGGAACACAGACATGATGCCTGCAGATTCAGCAGCCATGTTGTGACCAAGAGGATAAAATATGTACTCTGAGAATTAAGAAGCAAGGTGTAGATGAAGCCTTGATTCTGGCAGATATACACACGCAGGTGGAGCTGCTTGGAATCATCTACCTCTGAATTTCCGTCACCTCCAAAAAAAAACCAGACCTAGGTGTTGAGTTTTTTGTTACTTGCAGCCAAACACTTTTCTAACAAGTACACAGGCGTTATTTAAAAATAAAAGGAAGAAAAGGCTGCCACAGGGTGGAACAAACTCCATCAGAAGACAAACTTGGTTAACAAAGTTGACCACATAAGACCATATGTTTTAAAAGTACATATCCTTGTAAATTCTTTGTAACGGTTTGGGAGAATATTGGAAGAGGGTCCAGAATAGAAGGACCCCTGGGGACTCATGCCTTTGTTCTAAAACAAAAATCCACCTCTAGTGTTTAGGGTTTAGCTGTTTTTCAGTTGCTGGCCCAAGATGAAGTGGTGGTGTTAACATAATGCCTTGTACTTAGTGCCTCATGAATAGACTTCTGTTGCTGATCACACAAGCAGTTCACCTGTAAGTCCTAATAACCCCAGCTTCAAAGGCTCATCGCATTGAAAAGGATTTTTTTTTTTTTGCAATTCAAATGATATAAGTACTCAGTGAACTGTAGACACCTGCTGTTTCTGGTTGCCATCGCAAAAAAAAAAAAAAAAAAACCCAGGAGACTGTGTTGTGTATTACAGATTTAAAAACTCATTTGTGTAAGGAGAAACTTTCTTTTAAAATTTGCCTGCTATTAATTGTAGTTTTATCATTGATCCTCTGAGGAACACAAATGACTTTTAAATGTGTGCCTTTGGTGCACCCCACTGGGTGGAAGAGTGGGTTGTTTGGGATACCACCCTAGGTAGAAATAAGGCTAAGATGAGCCTTGTAGAAATAAGGCTAAGATGAAACTGTCTATATGAGGCAAAACTTAACAATCTATATTAGATAAGAAAACAAAACAAGAAAAACATGAACGATTACTGAGTTTGCTTCATAGAATCCTTAATTGCCATTGGTCATCAGGGTCATGGAAACCAAATGTCTTAGTTCTACTTTCCCATGAAGAGGGAAGACCTAAGTTTGCTCAGTCCTTGGCTCCATGGCCACTGTCTCTGTATAAATCAATAACATGCTTCTGGGAGAGGGTGTGTACTGGCAAAATTTTCTTCGTGGAACATCTGCTTCAGCCAAATAAAGAAGTTTCTTATAAACAAAATGTAACTATGGCCATGAGAATCTCCTTATCAATCCTTTATCTTTCTATGGGCACAGACAGGATAATTTTTAAGAGAAAGATGAGAGAGATCCAGATGTTCTCTCCCCAGAATAGTGTCTTGTAAAAGTGTGTTTTCAGGCTGTTTAGATTATCAGCGAATTGCAGTGGAACTGAAGGTCTCTCGACTCATCACAAGGGCCAGAACTTCAGAATGATGTTGAGAGTTTCTCAAGGCTGTTGGAAAGAACCATGCAATGAAATAAAAGTTTTCCAAGTGAAAGGGAACTCCTATTTATTGGGCATCTGCTGTATTGTAGGCACTTCACACAATGCTTTCATATATTTATCCACACAACACTGTGAGGGAAATACTGGTGTCTCTCCTTTACCGATGGAGAAATAGAAGCTCAAGGTCATGACTTACATAGCTGAGCCCACATCCATGAGCAGGAGAGTAAATTGTGGATTCTACATTCTTCCATGGAGCCATTTTGGCTAGTCTCACTATAGAGGGCATAGCCTAGTTGGGGATATATGGTATGAACCCATGAAATGTTAAAAAGCAACACGAGACCAAGGGTATGAGAACTCAGCATGTGGTTAACTGGCAAGTGAGAGCTGGGAATTGTGAGTTTGTTGTGAAACAGGGCAACCTGGGAAGGCCTGACCTTTGTGTAGGACTTAGGTCCAGATGAATTCTAGGAAGGCTGAAAGGTGTGAATCTCCTAGGTAATAAGCACAAGGTGTGCTTGCACGGTTAGATTGTTTGACTACAAAAAGTTTATGAAGGAAGCTTGCGGATAGACTTCAACAGGCCTTAAATTTCAGGCTATCTAGACTTTCATTCGGTAGGTCAGTTTTACTTTTACTGGGGTCAGCGGACTACCCTTCCATCCTCCCTCTCCTCCCCACCCTTCTACCACCTTGGGGTTCCCAGCCATTATTTTCAGGGGTTGTGAAGTTCTCTATGATAGCTCATTTTTTATTTTCTAAATTTTGATGATAATTAGAAAACACTGTGAGCATAGTATGGAAAACCAGCCGTATAAGTATATACTACCTTGTGATGCTCTTGCCAAATGGAGGGTAAATACCATCACAGCAGCTGAATGCATCAAAATCTCGCAGTTTGCATAGAGAAGAGTTGTGGAGAATGAATCTGCATACAGCATCCTGTAGGATGGACATATCAGACTTCCTCTACAGAGTGAACATCCTACCCAGCTGAGCAGATCCCGTTATGAAACTTTCCAACTTGATACCCTTCAAGATTGGACAGTACAACTATTGACACCCAATACCCAATGAAGAAATAATCTGCTCCAGAGACAGATGCTCACATCTGGTTGGCACTCACTATTCTTGCACATGCCTAGGCTTCCAGCTACAGGCTCCCCTGAGTCTTTCCCTAGGAGCTTTCTCTTGGCAGGTGTGTGCTTGGGGCAGACCAGATGTATTGGGGGAATTAATGTGAGGAAGAGCCACCCAGCAATGACAAATGGGTATTGGAGGATAAATACCCCGGCTTCTCTACCTCTTGGTGGGTTAATTCTGTGGCTCCAGTGGCCCTGAGCCCCAGTTGCCTATAGCAGTGACCTGCTTATCAGTGTATGGTGTACTGGCCTCCCTTCTTTCTGCATCACTTCCCTACATGGCTTATAAACTCATGTTCCATATCTTTGTCTCAGGTTTGCCTTTGAGAGAACCTAGTCTGATCCTAATTCCAAAGCATTTGGAATAAATATTCATTTGATGAATATTTCTAGTACAACACAATGCTCACATTATCTTTAAGTGAACAAAATAGTTCTGCAGAGTTATTAATATATGCCTCAGTATGACTGGCATGCAAAGATTATTCTTTGGCAAACTTTTTGTTCTGACTATTCTGAATTAGAAATTAAAAATCGCAGTGATTAGTACAGTTTTAGACAGCATGCTTGTGAGAATGGTTATTCCTTGCGTTAGTATTATCGAAGTTGAAATACAGAAACAGATTCAATAAACAAACCTGAGATTACATCCTCTATTAAACCAAATATCAGCAATTCTGTTCCAGCCAAATAACATCATCTGTCACATTAGATTAATGGTGGGAATTTAAATTTTATTGGTTTTGTAGTTGTATTTGAATATAATTTGAAAATTTATTCTGGATTTATAGTTCTATCAAAGCTGTCAGTATAAGGAGTTTATAACTAGTTTTATATTTATCCATATTGAAATTAAATTATAATGAATTAAAAAAACTATACTGAGAGTCCATGAGAATACCTTAGAAAGAAACTAGTCAAGCCTCTTTAGGTGATTGGGAGCCATTGGAATGTTTTGACCTCATAAAAATGGTGTTTCAAGACAAATTAATGGAAGATGAATTTAAGTAGAGAGCAGTGCCTGGAATATTGTAGAGACACAATAGTATAATATATATAATGATAAAATAATATTTCGATTGCTAATTATAATAATATATTATATCAATAAACATAATACTGATATTATAATTAATAACAATAATTTGAAACCACAAATTAAAATATCCTAATTATATACATATATATCTAACATGAGTTGCTCTAATCAGAAACTGGAGAGTTAAAGGAACTTCGTGACTCTTTGTATATGGAACATGTATTAGTTCCACTTCTGCCAAAGCAGAACCCAGAGACCATGTACATGTGATTTATTATTCATGTACAAGTGACTTATTAGGGATGTACTCCCAGGAGAAACCAGTAAAGGAGTGATTTCGGGCAAAGTTCCCCAGAGGGTAGCTGAAGTCTGACCCCAAAGGGGAACCCTGGAATATAAGTTATACTTCCAAATTGATCCCCATTTGAGCCAAGGGAGCTGGGCTTTCATACTCCTGAACCAGCCCCTGGCCCAGGGCTGCCGTGTGGCCTGTAACCTTGCAGCGCAACCTGCTTTCCGTAGTCAGAGAGCATCTTCCAAAGAGCGTAGCAGGTGACAGTCTAAAAGCTAAGGCTTCCCTAAGCCAGGGGACATGTTTGCAGAAGTGATGAAGGGGACCCAAGGGCATCTGTGTGGAGTGCTGACAATGTCCACCACCAAAAATAAGGCATCAAGATGACTTGAGTGCTCTGGCCTGTGATGTGACACATGGACATCTTGTCAATAGAGAAAAGGAATTTGGGAGGGGACCTGGGAAGGGGACCCGAGTCACGACCACTGGATTTTTAGGAAGAATGAAACACTCTAAGACCACCCCCTCGGCTACTGCTCTACTCCAAGCCATCATCATTTCTCAGGCGGCTCAAATTACATCGCCTAAATATACCATGTGTGTGCCACTTTATTCCCTCCCGGAGAGACGGCTTTTCACCCTTGTCCATCCCTTCCATTCTCTGATGCTCATTTCACATCTTACCTATTCTGTAAAGCTCATGCCAGACCCAGGACCTCCTTTGTTTTCTCACAGTCCTTGGATCTCACTGTTAGAGCTCGTAGCATTCCACACTCTTTGTCTGTGTCCCTCTCTTCTGGAAAGTGGAGACCATGTCTTCTTGTCTCTGCTGTGCTCATCAATGATGAGGATTCTGCTTTCAACCGTGATCTTCAGACTTCATTAATTGCAACCCATGATACGAATTACATTTTATACCATGATTGACCCTATATGCTCATAACACACACACACACACACACACACACACACACACACGCAAAATAGAAGTTTCATGGAACAAAATTTACTGTGACAGAATGCCATGCACTCTGATGTTTTCTAGTCTGTTCTATTCTATTTGTCATTAAACATGTTCTGGCCAAAACCCCTGAATCAATTTATCTCCTAATGAGTCACGATTCTCTGTTTATAAAACTCTACTTAATGTAAGCTCAAGAACTCTTTGTTGATGCGAATTGAAAAGCATTGGTTATTTTGAAGCAAACTTCAGACATCATGTAATTTTATCCATAAATACTTCCATATGAATTCAAAAACATAAAAACTCTTCATTTTTTCACACTTAAAAATATAACCTTTGCTTCTAAGATATATGACAATTTCTTTATATCATCAAATATCCAGCCAGAGTTCACATCCCTCCATTGTTTCAAATAGTTTTTAGAAAAATGTATCAGATTAATATTTCTCTTAAATTTCTTTTAATCTCTTAGTTATTCCTGCCTTTTTCCTTCACCTTCATCACAACATTCTAGATATTTTACAATGTGAGTTCGCTATATTATTTGAGTATATTAAAGTCTAGACAAGATAAGAAAGCAAATGGGATGGATGAAACTCGTAAGAAATTTTAAGCATCGATGGTGAGTAAGCTAGTGGCTTATGAGCGACAAGTGAAGCCCAGTCGATGTTAAGAATAAATAATGAGTAAGGGAGAAACTCATGGGGTATCGGTGGAATTCATGAGATAAACACGGAGAGTAAGCTGGTAACCTGTAAGAATGCTCAAAGTAGAATAACTGGGATGTTTGATGAAACAAGTAAGAGTCTTATAAATAAAAGAGATGCAAAGTCCAAGTCAGAATGAATGATCATGACACTTCCGGGCTGACAGCTCTGTCATCCTTAAATCAGCCCCCACGGAAGTCACCCAGTATAGTCCTGTTCTGTCCTTGCCTGCGCTCCAAGAAATGCAGATAAAACCCATAGCTGCTTGCGGGCTAATGGGCTAATGACAGCCATGGACAGGTGTATTTGCCTGGATAAAACAAGGTGCGTGTCACTGGTCCTAAGCATCTTCCATCTGTGGTGTCCTTGCTCAAACCTCACCTCTGTTCCTTGTAACTTCTCTGTAGGTTTGGGGAGTAGGTGCTGGACAGAGAGGGTATATGAATGTTTCCTAATCCCCAACTCAAGTCCTGTGATCCTTCCACATGCTTGGGCTCCATACTAAGTGTGTTAACCAGCCCCACCTCTTTCTCCTTGCTACTTCTTTTATAATTTAAAAAAAAAATCTTAAACACTTTAGTTTTTCACAGAAGTTTTAGGCTCACAGTAAAATTGAAAAGAAGGTATGGCGATTTCCCATATACTCCTTGCCCCTGCCCGTGCATAGCCTCGCCCTCTATCAAGATTCCCCACTAGCCTGGGGTATTTGTTACAATTCATGAACCTTCATGGACACATGATTATCATCCAGAATTCACAGTTTACATTAGGGTTCACTCTTGGTGGTGTATATGCTGTGGGGTTAGGCAAATGTATAATGACACATATCCATAATTATAGTATCATACAAAACATTTTCACTGTCCTAAAAATCCTCTTCTGTGCTTATTCATCCCTCTGCTCCCACTCCCCTTCCCTGCTTCTTGATATGTTTAAATTGATTTATTAAACTGTGATTATAGCATCTTAATTTGGTCTGTGAACCCTTCTGTTCTGTGACTTCTGGGATCTGGTAATGTGTTTGGAGGTTACCACTGCATTAAGGTAATTTCCCACACATCTTTGATGCACCCTAATTTTAAGATGCTGCTTGTAACTCGTTTTTAAGTCACCTAATGCTGGACCTTGTCAGCTGTTGATCTGATTTCCCCCCCACTCTCACCTCTACTTCCCTCCTAAGAGAGTCCTAGTTTTGTTCAGACATCCGCTCTTTCCTACTCAACTCAATCAGTTGCCAAGGGAAGCCAGCCCCGCCCCAGTTGTTCAGCTTTACACCTGATTGGTGTAAGGTATTCCCATTCAAATCCCACTCGGCGGTGATTGGCTCAGGAATGATCACTTGATAGAATTCTGGCCAATGAGTTTTGAAGGGAGGTCTGCTGTGGTGGGGGTGGGGGGTTTCTGGTAAAATGTTCCAATCCTATCAGAAGAGACACTTCACAGACAGCGAAGTCTTTCTTATTCCTCTGTACATTGGGCAAGGAGGTGACGCGCGGCATTGTTAGAGTCATCTTGTCGATAGCCCCATGGGGATGCAGAGAAATGGGAGATGGGCAGATCCTCCTTTGCTAATACAGACATCACTGAGCTATTGAATCAATCCACCCTGGAGCCCACGTTACCTTTTATCTTTTTGTTGTTACAGTTTCTCCATTCTTGAGACCAGCTTCAGTGCAACTTTTCACAAAGCTTTCATAAAAGCATCTTTAATGGAAACACCTCTCCCAAGCTATGGTTTAAATTACTTAAACTGGTCCTTTCTTAGTATGTGATTGTAGCCTATCAACACTAGAATCATTTGGGCGGGTTCTTAAAATACACCGGGTGAGGCCACTGGGCAAACATAACTGATTTGAAATTTTAGTGGGACATCTGCATTCTCACGCACACAAAGGCATCAGAAATAATATCCTAAGCTTGATGAGATTTTTAAGAAAAAATATCCAGGGCGCCTGGGTGGCTCAGTCGGTTGGGCGTCTGCCTTCAGCTCAGGTCATGATCCCAGAGTCCTGGGATCGAGTCCCGCATCGGGCTCCCTGCTCAGCCGGGAGTCTGCTTCTCCTTCTGCCTGCTGCTCCCCCTGCTTGTGCTCTCTCTCTGTGTGTCAAATAAATAAATAAAATCTTAAAAAAACCCCAAAACTTGCAAAGAAAGCTAAGGGTGACTGTGTAGTTTGTTTGTTTGTTCTGATTTACTGTGACTGTTGAACGAACTCACCCAAGAGTTATTTAATATCTAGAAGAATGCATCTGTGTTCAATTTACTATTTGCAATTTGGTTAAAATCAGATAACGTAAGTTATATGTTAACTTGTAGACTGCTATCTGGGGAAAAAAATAACCCCAAACTGTTACTATTTAGGGACTCTACAGGACATTGCCCGCTTTTGAATCTCTTAATAAATTCATTTCAGCATCCTTTTGCCCAACTTACAAATCCGTATTCCGACTTCTCCTTTGAATCTCTCTTGCCATCATATTGGTTCCCTTGTTTATTAATGAGTTGAATAAAAATTTTGACACGTATTCATTCTATATTTGAATGTGAGCCATGCTTTCAACTTTTTGAAGATTAAACTTTAATAGGATTCTTAGCCCTTTAGTTCATTTTTTCCCCTCCCAAGGAGGCATGACATGATTCCTTCTTTATTACCATTAACAGTTGCTTATCTTGATACCTGCAGGAAAAGGGTACAGAAAGGACTCAGTTTTTCCATTTGTGCGCGTGGCTATGTGTATGTTTCTAAAGTAGATGCTATTGAGGCTGCTGTTCTTACCTTTGCCCACCATCCTCGGTGATTTTAAGTGATGTCCTAAATGCACTTTGGTGCTGAGCTAATTTCCTGTTTTACTGATAAAATGATGGCTCTATTTTCTGGAATACATTTAGAGCATCTGGGACAGGTGCAACCCAGAGTTTTAATAAGCTACTATTTAAATTCTGATCGCCAGCATCAGATCATGCCAGTTTACGCGATCATTTAGAACAAATTTCTTTGGAGGTAGGGTTGCATAGGGGAGGGTGGTCAGCCATGCAGGCCTGTGTTCAGATCCCAGCCATGCTACACTATCCTTCCATGGCTCTGCGCAGGTTCACTGAAGTTATTTCTTTCACGTGAAAAGGGGGTAACAAGAAGCCACCTCAGAATGTGGTTTCTGAAGCAAGAGGGAAGAAGCTGAATGGAGTATCTCAGAGCTCACTTCTGAGACTGAGTGCTCAGGCTGAATTCAGGTTCTGCCTCCTACAGGCTCGTGATTTTGAATGTTACCTGACATCTTTGAATATCATTTTCCACATCCAAAAAGTGAATAACAGTTCCTGTCTTGTAGATTGCAGTGAATTGCCATGTTCCTCAAACCTAGTTATTTGGTACCATATTCACATATTTTGCTATATCTCCATACCACTGTGCACACTTAACCCACATTTTGCCATATTTAGGTACTACTTGTACTATCACCTACATAATAATTTTATTTAATTAATTTCATTAACAAAATATTTGCCGACCAGCTACTTGTCTAGGTATCACTGAAGTTTGGGGCTGTAGCAGTGAACGGGTGAGACAAAACTCTTGGCCCCCGTGAGGTCATGTTTTACGTTTATGTTCAAAATCCACTTGATATCACCTCTGTCAATTAAGAACCAATATAACTTTGAAAAAACAGTAATTTAGGGGCGCCTGGGTGGCTCAGTTGGTGAAGCATCTGCTTTCGGCTCAGGTCATGGTCCCAGGGTCCTGGGATCGAGCCCCACATTGGGTTCCCTGTTCCATAGGAAGCCTGCTTCTCCCTCTCCCACTCCCCCTGCTTGTGTCCCCTCTCTCGCTGTGTTTCTCTGTCAAATAAATAAATAAAAATCTTTAAAAAAAAGAAAAAGAAAAAACAGTAATTTAAAAAATGTTCAAAAGTCACTTGACATCCCCTCTGTCAATTAAGAACCAATATAACTTGAAAAAAATAATTTAAACAATGAAAATAGTAAAAGCAAAGCAATATTGGTCTCACAGACTCCAGGTAGTTAGGTTTGCCCTTTCTTTGTTTAAAAGAGAGATTTTCAATTGTTCGAGGAGCTTGGCACTGACTAGTACCACACCAAGTCTTTCTCCTTGACATAACTGGGAAAATCAATAAGGAACCAGGAAAAGAGATAGCTTTTCCCAGCGTGAGATTCAGTGTTGTTTAATTCTATTGTCCAGGTTGACTTCATTCATCACCAAGTTCCACCTTTGGAGTCACCACTCCGATGCGACACGATGCACTTAGAACCGTTCCTAGCAGGGAGCAAATGCTCAGTGAAGGTTTCTCTTGCCCTATAGCAACATTCATCATCAGAGAGAACACATTCTTCTGTGCACTTGCATGGAGAGAAAAGGTCTGGGAATCCTCAGCAGAGTTATAATTACTCATAGATTTCATGTGTGTTTCCATGAGGCTGCTATTTTACTATTCCATCTTAGAATATGCCTTCTGAGCTCCGGGAGCTCCTGGCGTCTTGTCTTTGTATCATTTGGCTCCTAGTACTAAAAGCCACATCCTGTTATGTTTGGTTGCTAGGTGGAGAAATGTTATCATGGGCTTCAGCAATAATTTATCCACAGAGCTCAAGGAGTTGTCATGTTCTCCTGACAGTGAGTTGCAGCACTTTATCAGTTCGCCTGTAAATCAGGCATGTGTGGGTGCGGATGCCAGTACTGTTTGATCTCTCTCAGACACTGTAATAATCTGCTTTTGTCTGATTGATTCCTTCACATCACCACGCACATTGCAACAGAGAGTGGAGTGCCCTCTGTTTATCTCGGCTGGTCATCTGTGGGAGGCCAACAGGGCAGAAAATGCTCTCCGCGCCGAGATGTAAGAGTTTTTGGAATTAGGGCCTTTCCATCATATCCCTGAGCTGGTTTCGTTCAATAAATCAATGATAGCAGAATTGAATGCACCATAAATACCTCAAACCGTATCTCTTAAAAGAATGTAAGAGTAATTCATAGAAACAGGAAAGGTAACTTTGTGGGGAAGAATTACGACCCCTACAAGCCACAGACATTCAGGGCTTTTTACTGCCTGTGTTCACACCTCACCCTTTGAACCTTGGGGGAAGGAGAATACACTGCTGGCTGGCACTGGGCTTCGGGAAAGTGCAGAAAGTGGAAAGGAATAGGACTGATCACTGCTTTTCAGTCTAAAAACGAGTTTTTCTCAATTCCTGTCGGCTTCTGTTCCATATGGTCCCCTTTATCAGAGGGTGCATCACATCAACGCAATGAAGGGAATTGGACTCTGCCATTTGATGTTTTAGGAGTCACTTTTCTGCCACCCCCGCCCCGGGGCCACCGCTGCACGAGGTTTGCCCCCCTTTCTGATGCTTAAGATGCCTTCCTCTCCCGCAAGCCCGATCCCTGCTTCCTGGGCTCCTAATTACTGGCAGGTAGTTTGGGGGCACACTTCCGCACCCCCAGCCCCAGGGGTCAGGTGGAAACCCGTGGGCTGATGACTGCCTTGGCATGGCAGCCGCTGTGAGCCAGGAGCAATAACAAATGTCCAGCCTGCCCTCGTTGAAAGCAGAGATCAAGCTGCATTGTCGATGTGATTGACTAAATCCCACCGGAGGAGGATTCTGTTGCAGCGTCCCTCTCTTGGATGGCGGCAAGATGAAATTACATAAAGAAGCCTTTCAGCTCAGAAATGAATGTAGCTCGGGGAGTCGGGGGTGGAGGGGGCAGCTTGAGTTGGCTGTTTAATGCATAGTCAGAAAGTTGTGCTTTTTTTCATAATGGTAGTCAGTAATATTAATGACTATCTGTTCCATTCCTATTGGGTGGTCAGGCATATTTTAGGCACCAGATATACATATTAGAAGCAGTAAAACTTAGTGGTTAGAATAGGAGTAGGCAAACCACAGGCAGGGGCCAAGTCCAGCCGGACGCCTGTTGTTGTCAATAAAGTTTTATTGGAATCCAGCCACGTCCATTTATTTACATGTTGTCTTTGACTGCTTCCTGCTACAACAGCAGAGTCGAGTAATTGTGACAGAGACCATATGGCCTGCAAAGCTGAAACTATTTCCTATCTGGTGGTCCTTTACAGAGAACATTTGCCAACCCTGGGGTTAGCGGATTTTCCCTGGAGCCAGACTGCCCGTTCAGATTCTGGCTTTACCACTTACCAGTTCTGTGACCTTGGGCAAATTACATAACCTCTCTGATATTTGGCTTCCTCATGTAGAAAATGAGAATTGTAATAATATTTATTTTATCACATTGGTGGTGCCTTAGCTACAATAACTGGGTAACAGTATTCCCTCTGAATGACTTGCTACCTGTTCACAGGCTCACTCCGAGCAGCTACACCTGACCTTCCCCCGGTCTTTCGCTCTGACATCCTGCATGTGCTGTGCGCATGCATTCGCTTCTATGAACTTACAGGAGTAGATATGTGCAGCCCAGAGCTTTTGAAAAAGACCAGGACAGAGTTACAGCCTTCTCAAACAATGACACTTTATCAAATATGTTCCCAGAATTAGAAGATTTCTTCTGATCTCTGCCCAAAAGTGAGTTAATCTGGCTGCTCGGATTAGAATGACGGTGGCCTCAGTGGTGTTACAGGATGATCTACAACACATTGGAGAGAGCGTGTTTACTCTTTATAATTTTACAAGGACTTAGATGCAGTTTCAACGCAATGAAGGTTAAGTCCACTCTACAAAACCTTGACTCCTGGAGACCGGATCTTGAAAGCCGCAGTTCCGTACTCTCTCACTGGGGCCAGCAAATTCCTCTTGTAACAGGTCAGAGAATCCCAGTTTTAACCTTGCAGCTATTCACCTCTCTCACTGTGGCGTGAAAACGGACACAGAGGGGCATGGTGGTGTTCCAATAAAACTTTATTTACAAAACAGGTGGTGGGCTGTGCGCCCATAGTTTGCCAACCGTGCCCTACCATCTCTATTTTAAGAAAGCTCATAGTTAGTCCTTGATCTCAATTTCTTATGGGGATTAATTTACTAATCCTAACAAGGATCTTACCTGGTAGGTATGTTGACAGCACTATCATGCACGTTCACGAATGAGGAAGTTGAGGGACCAGGAAATTAAGTAATTTGGCCAAGGTCATCCTGCTAATAAGGGATAGACACAGGGCATGAACCCAGCCTGTCTGGCTCTAGAATCAGTACAGTAAGCCACTGTCTATACTGCCTCTCTTGGTCTTAGTGCAAATAGTGATTTTCTTTGCAAGAAAATCATTCCAGCCTTTCAATGTCTTTCATGTACCTATTAAAGACTCCTTAGAGAAGATCGTAGTTTTAATTTCTCAAAGTGTCCCTTGTTGGGCCAGTAACCAAAGAAGAGGACACTCTGTCTCTATGGATGCTAATGGTTTGGGGTCACTTCATGGGCACGAGACCAGCTCAGGGCCCCCGGATCCTGCCCTCAGAAAGGGGACCCATGCTTGGGGTTGAGTGTCCTTAGTTGCCACCTTGAAATCATTAATTTTATCTTGAAATTTTTGTTTTGTAAGCCCGATGGAACATCACTTGTGCCAGGGACTTGGAGCCTTAGCTCACACTGGAGCCTCCCTTCTGCTGCCCGTCTGCTTCCCTGCGGGGGGAGGGGGCGGTTCTCAAAGTCCACTCCCTGGTACTGCCCAACAACAGCTGCTGCCCTTGGCTCTGATTCCCATGCTCAAGGGAACGCTAAGAAGCAAATGAGAAACCACCCTGACAGATGGAAAGAGGGACTACAAGAAGAAAGGAAGCGTTTTCTCTCCGCTTTGTGTACAGGGGGCCCTGCATTTTCATTTTGCACTGAACCTCATGAATCCTGTAGCTGGTCCTGGCTGATCCCAGACCTGCTGACTCAGAATCTACATTTTTACAAGACCCCCCAAATGATTCCTGTCCATTCGAGTCTGAGATGCCCAACCCAGTGATGGCTTCCCAATGTGCCCGATGATCCGAATGCCTATAAAAAGCATCCCAGGTGATTCTGAGGCTCAGCCAGCAACGGGCCCATTGCCCTGCGTGCATGTTTCCCAGCCTTACCTGATAATCAGAATCACCTGGGGCAAGTTTTTAAAAGAAGCGCCCAGGCTCCATCGTCTGTTTTCTGAGAGTCTCCAAAGGAGGGCCTTGGGAAGATATATTTTTTACAAGCACTCCAGATGACCCTTCTTGTCTGGTAAGTTTGGGAAACTCTCCAGAAATGATACTCTAGGACCTAGAAGCTTCCCCAAATGCCTAATTTGCATCTATATCTGTCACTTACCTGTGGGCCCTGGCTTCACCTTGCATGCACTTGATAAACATTTTAACTAGAGCCGTCTCATCTCGTGCGCCTGTGTTTGCAGGTAGTAGCGAAGAGCCATTTCCACATGGGTTACAGCGGATTACAATGAAAAGGGAAATGTGTGTGTTTGGGTTTTTTTTTTTTAAGATTTTATTTATTTATTTGACAGAGAGGGAGAGAGAGAGCGCGCGCACAAGTAGGGGGAGCGGCAGAGGGAGAGGGAGAAGCAGGCTCCTCGCCGAGCAGGGAGCCCGATGCGGGGCTCGATGCCAGGACCCTGAGATCATGACCTGGGCCAAAGGCAGACGCTTTATGACTGAGCCACCCAGGTGCCCTGTTCGGGGGTTTTGACACCCAGGTCTGGTATTGTAAAGATATCAAGACAAAGCAGGACAGCCAGGCCCCTGGGGTTTGGTTCTTTGGTCAACCTCTGTGGACATGAAGAGGATAGAGGGAAAAGAAAGAGCAGAGCTTCCATTCCACTGTTCTGTTGGCGCGGGGTGTTCACGACGCGCTCGGACCGTCATGTGGTCTTTATGGGAGAGGCACTGGGCAGTCGCTGTTCCACGTCAGACTCAGGTAGCTAAAACTTTTCTGTCCCACACAGAGACTGGGAAAGAGCCATAGCCCAAGATGTACAGAAGCATGAAAGCAGGGGTTTCAGACTCCAAAGCCTCCAGGGGCCAGGGCAGGACAACTGGCAACCTAGCGCCGCCCCCACCCCCCAGAAGGGGACAAGCCCTCAGCTGAAGCCAGTGCTTGCCACGTGGGGATGTGGGCTCAGCCTTCCCTGTGATTCTGTTTTTTTGAGAGAAACCTGAAGCCTGGATTTTCATGTTAAATTTCCTTATTCAAATAATGGCAATGAATCTTAAATTTAAGGCAAATGGAAAACACAGTTCAGGCCAAACAAATCTCGTTTGTGGGACAGCTGTGGCCTACAGGAATGGTTTTTGCTCTTTCAGGTTGGCTAACACGGAGGACTGCCATAGCAGCCTGTCACAATGGGGTCATGGGTCATGCTTTGGTGCCTTGGTCCAAGAAGGAAAACTGTACACGCACAGTGGATGTATGTGTCTCACTCCCTTGTTCCTAAGAAATTAGAGTTTAAACATGCTTGTCTTCTTGGGCTCTTGCTCTCTCTCTCACACACACATTTTCATGTGTGTACATTTATGTGTGAGTCTATACACATGTGCATGCATGTATCTACTATTATATGTATGTATGTACCAACATGTATGTCAGTGTTAGTACATGCCGTTACGGCCATACCGTCCACACCTTTCATCTCTTTTGACTGATCAGTGACCATACAGGGCCAGTTGTTAAAATATGTACATCATACATGTAGAATCATTATATTCTATTATATTAACATATATTCGTATAGGAGAAAATATAAAGAAATATAAAGATGTAAAGAAAATACATAATTTTGTATTACATAACATTATATTATGGAATATACATATATTGACATTTATCAACTCCTCCCAAATGTCAGACCTTGGCCAAAAGTCCTAGCAGCTTGATTATTGGGACCACCCACTTCCAGTTCTTTTGTTAGCTAAAGACTACATTTCCCAGCCTCCTTTGAGCTGGGTGCTGGCCAAGGGAATGTGAGCAGAAGTGGTAAGCAAATCTTTAAAGGGGGAGGGCATTTCCTCTGGTTTTCTTTCCCTTCCGGCTGGTTGGGATGCAGAAGGAAATGGCGGGAACTGGATCAGCCATCTTAGCCCGTGAGAAGTTGCGTGTTGAGGAAGACAATCAACAAGACAGAGGAGCCATGTTCCTCCCATGGAGCAACAATATCCAGCCTGGATGCTGGTGCTTGGGCTGTTGCATTAAAAAAACCCCTTTTTTCTTTACACTATATTATTTTTGCTTTTGTTACATCACCAGACCAGTTTTTCAATTTATACAGTGCCAAAATGCTGTGCCTGGAAATGTTGTATTTCGCTTTTTGGTTTTTAAAGGCATCCTAATGGAATCAAATTGCTTAACTTATGCAATATGCTCAGGACAGTGTTTGAAGCATAGTAAATTCACAACAAATGAAACAGTTGTTGTTATTATTATTATTATTAATCATCACTAATAGGAATAGGACCATGTAGTTCAAGGGAGACTTCCAGGTCACATTTAAAGAGCTTTGACAGAAGGATCAGTTGACCCACAAGATTGTAAACTTCCTAACAGCAAAGATGCTTTACTTAATTTTGTGTCCCTAGCACATAGCCCAGTGATGGGGAAATATAGGTATACAATAAGTATTTGCTGAATAAATGATTTTAAAAACCCACATTCAAATCCTAACATCAAGATGTTAAGTTACTTAACATCTCTGGGCCTCCATCTCTTTTAAACTCTTAAGTCAGGTGCCTTAAAAGATTATTGCTAGCTCTAACATCTGGTGATTTCCTGAGCTTTTAAGCAATCTTAGAGATTACTTTCATTCTCATAAATCTGCTGGACACAGAGATACCTGGGTAGGCAGGTACGTAAAGGATAAAGTGACCTATATCTGGGCTCACGCCACTTGGGTTTCCATATCTGCTTGTTACCTGTGTGGCCTTGAGCAAACTGCCTAACCTCTAGGAGTCCCGGGTTCCTCATTTGTGAAATGGGACAGTATGTACAAGGGACATCTGTTGCTTTTACCTGCCCCCTATTTCCTGTCTCCATCAGCTGGTGACAAAGCCCATTATCTCTTGGAACTGCCCTTTCCTTTTCCCTATGGTTTGGCTGGGGCTGACTCTATCCCCGTTCCAGGGGACTTGGGGCCCTGGGGGATCAGATCATCAGCTCGTCCGCGGTCACTGCTATGGGCTGTCATCACATGCACCCAGGCCTGACCAATCTAGTGTTCCGGTCAGTGACTGGTTTAGGGGTGTGTGTGTGCGCATGAACTCAGCTGGGCCAATGTGATGTAATTCTGAGACTTTTATCCCAATATTGGGAAGAAAGGAGGCCTACCTTTCCACCAAACCTGAAGCGAATGGACTTTATGTGACTCAAAAACAACAGGGAGTACCAAGTAGATAGAGCGTGACCAAGAGGAGAGCCAGTATGGCCAAAGACTGACCAAGAGGTGGACAGAGTTCTCACCCTGTGGTTTGAGGTTCTACAACCATCCCTGCCTGAAGCCTCTGGGGACTTTCCCAGTTTTGTAAATGAATAATTACTCTTTAAAAGTCATTTTTAAAAAAGATTTTATTTATTTGACAGAGAGAGCGAGAGAGAGAGCGCACAAACAGGGGGAGCAGGAGAGGGAGAAGCAGGCTCCCCACTGAGCAGGGAGCTTGATGTGGGGCTCCATCCCAGGACCCCGGGATCATGACCTGAGCCAAAGGCAAACACTTAACAAACTGAACCACCCAGGTGCCCCTTTAAAAGTCATTTTTGAAACATTTCCTTAAGTTTTTTTTTTCCACTAATCTAGTTTAATTTGAAGTTCAGTCCCTTAAATCTGACCAAAAAAAAAAAAAAATCCTTACCGATATAGTAATAGTTATACTTTGTGATTGGGGTTTTAGGGAAAATTACATGAGAAATGGAAAATAATCCATGTGAAATTCTTAGCATAGCACTGGGATAGTAGTTGCCTGGTTGATGCTAGATACTCTAGTATGGCAATAGGGAGGCAGGAAAAGGTGGTGGGTAACAGCATGGATCTAGAGCCATATGACCCTAGCTCCGTATCCCCCTGCCATCACTCAAAGGACTTCCCCTCTGTGTCTTCGTTTCTTCTCCTGTAAAATGGAGATCCAGCTGATATATGCATCAAGTTAAAGGGGTGAATATATGTGACAGTGAGCCCAGTGTCTGGTATATAGTAGGTATTCAATTAATGGAAGCTGTCATTTCCTAACATTTATCCTATTATGTCAGGTAATGAATTCCTAGATTGCAAACTCTGTTGTGATGAGAATCTTCTTCTTATTATTTTTTAAATTTGTTTTATCTCTAGATCTCAGCCCAGTACTTGGCACAGAGTAAAGTAAGACCGAAGTTTGTTGTATGAATCACTTTTTTTTTTCTTTATCAAATCCTTTTTGATTCAGTTATTACAAATTACCTCCTGAATCGATGTCCTGAATCCAACCTATTCCCTATTTGGCCTGTTCTCTAATTCATTTTTCAACACATCATCACTGAACACCTTGTGGGGGCCATGACTTGGGGCACTGGCATTAAAGCAGTGATTAAGACAGGCAAGGGGCTCATTTTTGTGGGGCTCAGATTCTAGTAAGATAAACACAGTTGATAAACTAATGAATATACGCTATAATAGCAGGGAGGCGTGATTATTCCGGAGACACATAAAGTAAGGTGAAGAATAGGAAGTGAGTATCTCTTTAGATTGGGTCTTTTTTTTTTTTAAGATTTTATTTATTTATTTGACAGAGAGAGACACAGCGAGAGAGGGAACACAAGCAGGGGGAGTGGGAGAGGGAGAAGCAGGCTTCCCGCGGAGCAGGGAGCCTGATGCAGGGCTCGATCCCAGGACCCTGAGATCATGACCTGAGCCGAAGGCAGACGCTTAACGACTGAGCCACCCAGGCGCCCCAGGATTGGGTCTTCATAGAAGGCCTGTTTGAAGAGAGGACGTTTGAGCAGAGATGTGAGTGAAGTGAGGGGGTAATGAAGCCATGTGGCTCTCTGGGGAGAAGAGGGAACACTGTGTGCAGAGACCTGGTTTGTTCAAAGAACAGTGATTGAGGTTAGAGAGATGGGATCAGAAAGCTAAGCAGGGCTAGCTGATTCTGGGCCTACGTGATTCTTCATATTTTAGAAATGCCATTTAAAATCCTACAGTTGATTTTCCTATCAGTAATCACATCACATCAGGAATCAAAACTTTTTGACTCCTGATTGTTTTTGAGTAATGTGTTGCATGAATTTGGAACCTCAATGTAGCCTCTACTAATTTCTCTTTGCTTCAGCACTGCTGGTCTTTGAAGTCTTAAAAAAAAAAATTCCATCTCCATGCTACCTCAGGGCCTTTGTGCATGCTGCTCTCACAAACATTCCTTTCTTTCCCTTGACCATCCAACCTGTTCATCTGATACTTCCTTAGGGAGCCTGCTTTGACCTTCCATGTGAGACTAGATCAAGTTCTGCTGTGACACATTCTCAAGGATTTTGTTCCCCTTTAAAGCACTTCTTACACTTACAAATAATATACCAAGTACTTGATTTAATGCCTATCCCCTCTGATAGTTTATAAGCTTCCAAGAGCAGGCTTCTTGTATGGCTTATGTACTGGTGTCCTCAGCTCTTAGGAAGGTGTTAGCATAAGTACTCAATATTACATCAATAAATGTCATTAAGTATTATAAATATTCTGAGGCAAGACTGGCCATCCCCCTTCACTCTTGCTTACTTGCACCCGCTTCCCTCATCTGTACGCATATATATAGATGGCACCTCAAGTGAGTGTTACAAAGTTGGTGTTTAAAAACTCAGAAGTGGGAGAAATGGCTTCTGTCAGCCTGTGGGGAGAGATGAAGGGGGCATTCGAGAAAGTTCCCTGGAGGCGATGATGTGCTTGGAGACAGCCTCTAGCTGTGAGCCAACCTGTGCAGTGGGGCTTCGATGAGGCTAGATCTCCTGTTTAGGGGGTGATGCAGTTAGCCTTTTCTGATACTAAGTGTAGAAAGAGTCTAAAGGATAGGGAAAAAGAGAAACACTTGTCCTGAGAAATGCAACCCTGTTGCCTAGAGCAGAGCCGCGGAAGCTGTTGACAAACTGAGAGGTGATCCAGACACTATGGTGGGGGGTGTCATCTCAATGTTTTCCAACCTGTTACAAAGCCTCCTTGGTGAGGAACTGACCTTTCGGTTTACATCTGAGTGACACTGGCTACAGCATTTCTCATAATGAGAAGGCGAATGGAAAAAAAAAAAGTCTTAAACCCTTGCTATCCTGTTTAATGAGAGTTGAGTTTTTCTCTACCATTTCTTTTTTTTTTTTAAGATTTTATTTATTTGACAGAAAGAGACACAGTGAGAGAGGGAACACAAGTAGGGGGAGCGGGAGAGGGAGAAGCAGGCTTCCCACTGAGCAGGGAGCCCGATGCGGGGCTCGATCCCAGGACCCTGGGATCATGACCTGAGCCGAAGGCAGACACTTAACGACTGAGCCACCGAGGTGCCCCTCTACCATTTCTTAATGAAAGGCTACAAAAATGACTTTTAAATCAGAAAGGGAAAGCTGATCACTTCTTGGTCTGTGATCCTGCATCCCCTGAGTTGGGATGAGCCCAAGGGATTGTTACATGATGAGGAAGAAGTTTGTTGACCACCCCTGGACTTGTGTGTACTTTTCCTGCTGAAATGATGCTTCCTACCCCCACCCCCCACCCCACCTCCCCTGCCCTCAGCTTGCAGTTACTGTGTACCTTCCCTAGCCTTGCGAGATGCTCCGGGCTGGTGACGTCATTTCTTGGCTGTCATCATCTGCCCATCTTCCAGGAAACTGCAGCAGAATGCAGTTTAGAAAGAAGTGTGTCCAAAAGGCTTGCCTACTAAATGGTCCAAGAAACACCTAAGTGTTTTTAGATGTCTCCAATCATGGGCTATTTGACCTTCTGGATATGTGGTCACTGTTTTCACCTAAAAGGGAACCATCCTAAGAATATGCAGTGCTTCAAATACTCACTTTTTTTCCATGCAAAATTATCTAAAGTACTATTTTGACCCAAAGAACTCATTCTTCTTTGGATTTCGTTAAAGTCAGAAGAAAGGTGTTTGCTTTTTTCTTTCCTCTTTCCTCTGAGCCTATTCCCGATTCACCTCATGAGCACTTCATAAATCTTGCATCTGGGTAATATAACACTGTACGGTGCTTTTTAACCAGAACATTTTGTTTTCTGAGTGATCTGGCACTGAGTGATCTGGCAGAGAGGGGCAGTGTTGGGGAAGGGAGAAACCGCTGAGCCCCGGCTGGGGCAAAAGCCTGTCAGGACACACTGGAGTTTCTGGAGCATCACCAGAGAGTTCTCTGTTGCAGAGAGGGGCTTCAAAGTCCCACAGACTTCCTTCTGATTCCGACTTTTTGCTTTTCTAAATTTCTGAGTCCTCTGAAATAAAACTTTTTTTTGAGTCTTTTTTCTTTCCCCCAAACATAGGTGTCTCTTATTTCCTCCCACACTCCTTCCTCTGTGCTTCCCCACGTACCAGGAAGTTTAATTGTGAATTTCAGTTTGCTGGGTAGTATCTAACCAACGCCTGATTTATTTGGGAATATGGAAAATTTACTATCTATAACCTGCTTTGTCCTAAAAGGAATATGTGGTAACGTGCACGCAAAATGTACTAAACAAAATGAAATAATAAAAGTAAGTAAATACAGAAATTTAGGATCAGGGAAAATAACAAATAAGAAATCAAGAACATATAAAAGAAGAATTTAGTAAGCATGTTACCAAGCTCAACTACAATTGCGCTTTAAATTTGACTCTGAGACGATGGACTCTGAAAAACAAACTGAGGGTTCTAGAGGGGAGGGGGGTGGGGGGATGGGTTAGCCTGGTGATGGGTATTAAGGAGGGCACATTCTGCGTGGAGCACTGGGTGTTATGCACAAACAATGAATCACAGAACCCTACGTCAAAAACTAATGATGTAATGTATGGTGATTAATATAACAATAATAAATAAATAAATAAATAAATAAATAAATAAATTTTGCTCCGAGCTTCCTGGTAGCCAAAGAAAAAAGGTGTGGGGTAAACAATTGGTTTAATAATTCTCTTGAGAAGATATTTGCAAATGACACTACAGATAAAGGGCTGGTATCCAAGATCTATAAAGAACTTCTCAAACTCAACACCCAAAAAACAAATAATCAAGTCAAAAAATGGGCAGAAGACATGAACAGACACTTCTTCAAAGAAGACATACAAATGGCTAACAGACACATGAAAAAATATTCATCATCATTAGCCATCAGGGAAATTCAAATCAAAACCACATTGAGATACCATCTTATACCAGTTAGAATGGCAAAAATTGACAAGGCAAGAAACAACAAATGTTGGAGAGGTTGTGGAGAAAGAGGAACCCTCTTACACTGTTGGTGGGAATGCAAGTTGGTACAGCCACTTGGGAAAACAGTGTGGAGTTTCCTCAAAAAATGAAAAATAGAGCTACCCGATGACTCAGCAATTACACTACTGAGTATTTACCCCAAAGACACAGATGTAGGGAAAAGAAGGGCCATATGCACCCCAATGTTCATAGCAGCAATGTCCACAATAGCCAAACTGTGGAAAGAGCCGAGATGCCCTTCAACAGACGAATGGATAAAGAAGATGTGGTCCATACATACAATGGAATATTACTCAGCCATCAGAAAGGATGAATACCCAACTTTTACATCAACATGGATGGGACTGGAGGAGATGATGCTAAGTGAAATAAGTCAAGCAGAGAAAGCCAATTATCATATGGTTTCACTTATTTGTGGAACATAAGGAATAGCGTGGAGGACGTTAGGAGAAGGAAGGGAAAAATGAGATGGGGGGAGATCGGAGGGAGAGATGAACCATGAGAGACTATGGACCCTGAGAAATAAACTGAGGGTGTTAGAGGGGAGGGGGGCGGGGGGATGGGTTAGCGCAGTGATGGGTATTAAGGAGGGCACGTACTGCATGGAGCACCGGGGGTTGTACGAAAACAATGAATCGTGGGTCACTGCATCGAAAACTGGGGTGATGTATTGTATGGTGACTAACATAACATAATAAAATAAAATTAAAACAAAAAAAGAAAATCCAAAGTATCATCAATCTGCAAGAGATGCAAAGCATTTCACAAAATTTAACTTGGAAAGGCATCTCACGTAAGGGCTTGGGGGGATAGATGAATTCAGTAACAAATAGGATGGTAGTTTGCATGGGATTATACCTTGTTAGCAATCGTTCAAGAACAGCCAAGGCCATAACACTAAAGCAACTCAGTGAGAGGTTTCCAGAACTCTACCGTGGCATGAGAATAAGGCATACACATGGAATAATTAGGAGAATCTGCTACGTAGCATGATTACATGGAGAAATGAATGTCATGTCACTTTTATAGAGATTGTCCCTTGTGCGGGCCAACAAGAGGCATAATAAAAACCATCTGTCTAGATTGGGGGCTATGTGGATGGACTGGCTGAGCTCTCACCTGGGAACACTGAGCTTACATGTGATTCATAGGGACACGTTTGACCTCTTGTTTAGTTGACAGGCACTGCTTAATTTCAGAGTTACATTATGGGGGCTTCTGAGCCAAGGTACTGTGTGTCTGGCTGTGATTGAGACTATGCCTCTCAGGCAGGGCCCAGAGCTTTTAATATGCTTTGGACAGAATGTTGAACACCTTGTCATGCCTCAATCTTCTTAATCATTACTAATGATGATAATAAAAATGATGACGGTATTCAAGGCAGAGGCGAACAAAGGCAAGGCGGTGACTCACAAGAGTTGAGCAAGGTGTCATGGCAAGAGAGCCCAGGCTGGAGATGAAGTGTTGGTTCTTGCCCCAGCCCAAACATGATCTGTAACCCAGGCAATTCCTGCACGTCTTCGGGTTTCCTTAGTTTGCAAGTGAGCCCATGGCGGTGCTTCTCAAAGTGTCCCAAGCATTAACTTGACCTGGGAATGAATTAGAAATGCAGGTGCTTGGGCCCCACTCCAGACCCACTGAATTGCTCCAGGTAATTCTCTGAAAGAAAGGCTAAACTTTGGGAACTACTAGACCTTGGAGTAGGTCTCCTTTCACATGTGGGGAATGATCCCCAATTCTCCAACCCTATTTGTAGGCACAGCTTTACCAACTCTTTCTGTTAGGAGGTAGAGTCTATTCCTTCAGCTTTTGAATATTTGCTGCCCTTGGGTTTTGCTTTGGCCAATGGAATGTGGCAGGAATGATGGGATGCTATTTCCAAGGTACCTGGTTCCCTCTCTCTCTCTCTCTCTCTCTCTCGTCTCTTTTTTCAATTTCTCAGAACTCAGCCACAACCAGGACACATACCTGGACTAACTTGCCAGAGGATGAAAATCCACATGGAAGAGAGCCGAGTCATTGCTACAGAGGCTGTCCTCGATCAGCTAGCCCCCAAGCGATCTGGTGGCTGACCAAAATGAATAAGTGAGCTCAGGTGTCATTAGGTGGGCCTGGCCCACCCAGAAGACACTGTAAGCCAACCTACAGTCTTGTGAGCTGAAATCAATGGGTACTGCTTGAAGCTACTGGGTTTTGTGGCTTTTTGTTATACAGAATTACCACGGCAATAGTGGTACAAGATGGAAATTTTGTAATTCTGCAATTCTCACCGTTCTGACCTTCATCTCTTGTTAGCAATCCCGAATTCACAGATAGCGAATTCAGGGATGAATTTGAAGAAATTCAGCAAATTTCTTGACTAAATCTGTTTCCTCTTCTGAGCCCCTGTTCCATCATGAGGTGGGCAGTTAGTTATAAAATTCTCAGTTAATTCCAGGGAGTCTAAGTCAACACATTTATGGCAGATGTTACCTCTTACCACTACTCCAGCTCTCTCCTTCTGAGTGCACAGGAGGATGGCAGCTCCCCATCTCCTTGAAGTTAGGTGTGACCAGAGGACTGTTTTGGGCCAATGAAATGTGAGCAGGAACAGGCCATTTTTGGGCGGAAGCATTTAGGAGTTTGTGTGCAATTGTCCATGATCTCTCTTACTCTTCCTTTAATGGTGGAGGGTATGTTGTTGCATAAATGCTGCAAGACTGAAGTAGCCTTGAATGCCGTGCTCCTGCATGGGGATCAGCTGCCCCAGGGAGTTGCCTGGACCTATAGATGGTTTTTCACGAGCAAGAAAGAAACTTTTGTTTCTTAATTTTCTCATAGTTCTGGAGGTTGGAAGTCCCAGATCAAGATGTCACCAGGTTCGGTTTCTTCTGAAGCCTCTCCCCTTGGCTTGCAGATGACTACCTTCTCGCTGTATCCCAATATAGCTTCTCTCTCTGTGTGTGTGTCCCTAGTGTCTCTCTGTGTGTCCAAAATTCCTTTTCTTGTAAAGACACTCATCATAGTGGATTAGGGCCCACCCAATAACCTTATTTTAACTTCATGACTACTTTAGAGACCCTATTTCCAAAGATAGTCATATTCTGAGGGGCTGGGAGATGGGACTTCAGCATATGAATTTGTGCCCATAAATCCTGGAAATGTATGTTCTAAAGGCACTTAAGTAGGACTAGAGAGTCAGTGGATGGTTGGGAAGGGGACAGCACATAGACTTTAATCTCCAGCATCCTATCGGTGGATGGGATATCTAATGTTGTACAGGGCACATATTTGCTCCTGCTTTGTCCTTGTCCTGACTCAGATGGCTGGTTCATCTTCTCGCTCTGTTGGCTACGTTTGTATTATTCCTGGCCATACAGAGGAAAAACAAGTCATCCTGGGCACACTGGCGTGAAGAGGCACACTGAGAGCCTGCCCAGGCCCATCTGACTATCTGGGGATTTGCCTACCCAGTTGCTCTCACACCAACCGAACAATCCCCACAAACCTTGTACCCTTCAGGTTTCACCAAGGGAGCAAATCCCAGCACCCTCTCCTTTTGGATCCCTCAAAATTCTCTAGGGTTTCTATCACTTCCCTCCATTTTAGGGTGATTCTGGGATCCATATGTGGGCCTGGGATTTGGGGCTCCTTTCTAGGAACCTAGGGACCTATGGTTTCATGAGCATCTAAATCTGTTTGCTTTGGCTCCTTCTCCTCCACCTTTAATTGGGTGGGAAAAACTTGCTCTGCCTAATCGTATATTCTTTTATAAATTTTTAAAAACTTTTTTTTTTCTGGACTTTGACTTTGAAACTCAAAACCTGAGACTTTGACACCTTTGCCCTTCAGATCCTCTACGATAAACCTAGCTGGGGGCAAGATCTGCCAATCTCCATGCATATCTCAAGATATGTCAAGTTAAATCTTTTTATTTATAAAAAGAATAAACTTTGAATGGAGACAAGCCATGAGGTGGGAATAAATTACCAGGAATTAAACACACCTCACTTAACATATCAAAATACTTATCCCCTGCATTAGAATGTATAAGTTTGCCCTAATAAGATTTCTTCTTCTTAACACCAAGAAATAAGACTAAATTCTACCTTGAAAGAATTTAGCTTTCATAGTGAGAAGTCGACACCCTTAGTTTAGAAGGCAAGCTCGGGGTCCAGGAAAAGGGGAAAAGTTGCTTGATTTTAGCTGACCATTGAGAAAATGAAAGTAGTTCGTTTGGAGGCAGTGTTATCAAACACAGGGCAGAAAATTGAGTTTTTCAATATAAGACTACACTGATATTGCACAAATATTATGAATGCTTTCAAATAAAGTAAGAACATTGTGAGTGCAGAAATGAATTTGTGATTGACATAAGGAAGACGGATGAATAGAGAATGATCTATGGCGTGGTCTGATAAAAGTGTATCTGAATGCTGGTTTCCCTCAATCTCATCAGCTGTGAATGACTCCATGAAAGATGTGTCCAAGTTAATGAGGGCCTAGGAGTGCTTTAAAAAAAAAAAAGGATGGTTTAGGAGAGTTTTCTCCTTATGACCAGTTGGGTCTTACATGTTGAGATTGGGGTGTTTAACACCTGGGTTCTCATTTTCCCTCATGAACCTTCCCCCTCCATTGTCAGTTAGTGCCCCCTCCTCTGGTCCTTCACATCTTCTTGATCTCTCCACTCTTTTCAGGAAGGATGGATTTCTTGATGTGTTCAGTTTATTGCTTAGCCACCAAATAATGAAAGCATTTACAGTCTTTGTTAATTCATTCATTGGCTTAGTGTAGGGGTCTGCACACGTTTTCTATAAAGGGCCGGGTAGTAAATATTTTTGGTTTTGAAGGCCAGATTGTGTCTGTTGCCATGGGTCAACTCTGCTGGCAGAGAGTGAAAGCAGCTGTTGGCAGTAAGTAAGTGAATGGTAGTGGCTGTGTTCCAATAAAACTTTATTTACAAGAACAGGCAGCGAGCTGGACTTGGGTCTCCGGCTGTAGTTTGTGACATCTTGGTCCTCATTGGGGGTGAGGGTAGCAGAGCTCCCTAGTAATGGAAGATGTTATTTTCTGGTGATTTCTTGTTTTCCACCCTCATTTTAAAGTTCCAGATGCTCCGTCTTCCTTCCTTCCTCCAGTGGCCCAGGAACCTATGTGCTGAAAGAGCAGCTGGCGTGAGATGAGCAGGTGAGTTCTATTTTGGATTCTGCTGATAGTTCAGGAGAAGGGAAGCACCACCCAGATTCGATGAGTGTATGTGTAGGCTGGGGGGCTGGAGAAAAGCACCTACTTGCTGTGAAACAGAATGAGGTGAGGTTTCTTGTGAAGAAGAGCAGGTGAGTGGCTCAGTTGGTTGAGTGTCTGCCTTTGGCTCAGGTCATAATCCCGGGGTCCTGGGACCGAGCCTCATGTCGGGCTCTCTGCTCAGCGGGGAGTCTGCTTCTCCCTCTGCCTCTCCCCCTGCTTGTGCCCGTGTGCTCTCTCTCAAAAATAAATAAAATAAAATAAAATAAAGAAGAGCAGGTACCTGCTCATAGCTGAGGAGCAGAGCTGGCTGTATGCTTGCTGGGTTCTCGTTTTCTCTTATCCCCCACATTCTTCTCTTCATGGTCTCTGGAAGCTCCTCGAACATGGCCCATTCTCTCCTGAAGGTGTATCCCGTGAAAAGGCTAAATGATACCTAACTCTACCAAGGGGATTTTCTTTTATCCAGGGGCTTTCCAAATATTTTCATGATTTATTTTCTTCTGATTATAATAGCTATATTTGTTTCTTATCAAAATGTGGCAGTAGTAGTGTCTACTGCTTTTTTATTTGGTATATTGTAATTTCTTTAGCCAACTCTCGTCTATTGAACATTTCATTTATTGCTAGTTTTTCACTGTTTTAAATAAAGAGGTAAAGGACACTTTTGAGTATGAGACATTTCTCCCCCATAAACTTTAAAACTCTGAAAAGTTATCAAGAAACATAGAAATGCTATTTTGAAAAAGGGGCAGCTAAGACACACTTGCTTTGGGGCACCCAAAATCTTAGTTATTGAGAAAAAATAATATTTTGGTGCAATATTTAAGAAAAAATCTAAATGGGGGCACCTGAGTAGCTCAGTGGGTTAAGTGTCTGCCTTCGGCTCAGGTCATGATCCCAGGGTCCTGGAATCGAGTCCTGCTTCTGGCTCCTTGCTTAGCGGGGACCCTGCTTCTCCCTCTCCCTCTGACTCTCTCCCTGCTTATGCTCTCTCTCTCTCTGTCAAATAAATAAATAAAATCATAAAAAGAGAAAAGAAAAAAATCTAAACAAATGCCCGAAGTCCGAATCCACGATGAACAAAATATCAACATTTTAAATAAAGGCAGGGTCAGTACTGCAGGTTTTCCCTTTAGCCTTAGGCTCCAATATGGCCCTGGCACGGTGCTGTTACCGATCCAGTCCTGGCTGAGAAGACATAATTAGTGTCTGGAAGGAGGTACCTAGAGCCAACTTTATTACTCTTATTAAGCCCCCCCTGGGAAACTATCTGTTGGGTGTTTTCTCCTGAAAGGGTGAACACTGCCTGGTTTCAACCACCAACTTTGCCCTTACGGCATCCACTTGGCCAAAATGCTTATGCTCTCTGGACCTGGCTTTCCTGATGTTCTCCATGGAGATGATGATAATCCTTCATGCCTTCCCCTGATGGGAGGACTTAGTGAGTTACGAGTGGGCCCCTTTTAACAGCCAGTGCTTGGCTTGTGATAAAGACCCAATAAGTGCATGTCCTTCAACAGCCAAGCTGTGAGCCTGTGGCTCCAAGCTGAAGGCAGCCTGCAGACCTACTTGCTTCCTTCCATGGGACACTGTTAGATTTAAAAAAAAAAAATTAGTTGCCAGAATTGTAAAATCATGAAATTGTCCAGTAAAAAAAAAAAAAAAATCCTACAAAAATCAGATCTGGCAACCTGCCTTCCTTCATGGCCAAATCTGCAGACCAGTAGATTTCTTTAGATGAAACGAATTCTCTCCAGTTTATCCGAGACCGTGATTGTCAGATTTTGATATTAAAATGAAGAAGGCCAGTTAAATTTGAATATCAGATAACTGAATAATTTTTTAGTGCAAGTATGTCCCATGCCATATTTGAGACATATGTATACTAAAAAAAATGTATTTAAAAATTTCTTGAAATTAAAAAAGATGATTTGTTGTTTATCTGAAATTCAAATTTATCTGGGCAGCCTGTGTTTCATCTGGCAACCTCCCTGCCCCCCATAGCAGCTTCACTGGTCTGTCATCCTACTTGACCTCTGTGGGCATCAGCACAGACCAGACGTGACTCCAGGATGAGAGCTAAAATTCCAAGGAGGTAATATTTAACAAGCTGCACATAAGTGTAGTTGCTGAAGTATAGTTTTCAGCTGTTTAATGAAGTGGCTTCAAGTTTGGGGGCCTTCGCTGCCTAGGTGTGGCAAAAGCCGTGCGAGGAATAAAACCACCTAAGGCTGTCTCAGCACTGCTGGGCGAGTGCTCCGAGCAAGGACTTGTAAGGGTGTGAGTGAAGGTAGATGAACCCAGAGCACCCGGTGAGCCTTTTGCTTTCTCTCGCTGTTGTTGGAGTGCTTTCAGCTAGAGAATCAGGTGTGATAGCCTCCCCGTGGAAGCAGAAGCCATTTTGGAGGGCCAGGACGTGAAGGATGGTGATGTTTTCCTTACATTAGGTTGAGAGACCCTGCCAAGGAGGCAGGAGCTTTTTTTTTTTTTAAGATTTTATTTATTTATTTGACAGACAGAGAGACGTTGAGAGAAGGAACACAAGCACAGGGAGTGGGAGAGGGAGAATCAGGCTTCCCGTGGAGCAGGGAGCCCGATGCGGGGCTCGATCCCAGGACCCTGGGATCATGACCTGAGCCAAAGGCAGACGCTAAACAACTGAGCCACCCGGGCGCCCCTGCAGGAGCTTTTCAGTAAAGAACTGTTTATGTCTCTGTTTGATGGAAGAGAAAGGTAGATACCTATAACAAGACTGCTCTGCACACTGAAGATTTTCTTCTCTCTCTGGCTTCTAGCAAATGGAAACAGGCAAGCCTGGGCAGGAGAGGAGAGATTAGCTAGAACAAGTGTCTCAACCTTGGCACCATTAACTCCTGGGGTTGGATATTTTTTTTTGTTGTTGTTGTCGGGGGGCTGTCCTGTACATTATAGGATGTTTAGCAGCATCTCCGACCCCCGCCTCCTAGATGCCAGGCCCTCCCCGTCCACCCCAGCTGTGACAACCAAAAATGTGTCCACGTATTGCTAAATGTCTCCTGAGAGGCAGGTTTTTCCCAGTTGAAACCACTGTACTAGAAATATCAGCTTAGTCACTATTTGGTTTATGGTACTAATAATTATGTGTTTCACCTCTGTGCATCTCCCACTTTTTGGATACTTCTCTCTTTATTCATCCCCACTCCCTGACCCCTACAAGTGCCCCATTGACCACTGCTTCACCCAGGTGGATAGCCCCACCTCCACCCCTGGCGACATTTAGCAATGTCTAGGGACATTTTCTGTTGCCACAACCGAGGCACCTGATAAGTAGAAGCCAGAGGTGCTACTATATATCCTACAACACGTGCGGGACAGCCCCCCACAGCAAAGAATTTTCTGGCCCCAAATCGTCACACTCCGGAGGCTGAGAAACCAGGCTTCAGTAGGAATGAATGTATGTGCTTGCCTAAACAATTCAGGAGAAGAGCCTTCCTTACACACCGCAGGCACCTGGGGTTTAAGGGGATACCTCTTGAATCCGTAGCTGGGGAAACGTCAGCATACAGACCCTAAGGAAGGACATTTCTTTCCATTTTGTACTCATGCCCAGAAATAGCAAGACTAGCAATTCTGTGAGGATATAGGTTCTTATGTAACCTTTCCCTTCTTTCTTTGGGGGTTTGGGTATTCTACAGAAGTTCATCTGGGTCTCAGATTCGTAGCTGATACTAATCTCTGGTGACCGGCAGCAGATAAAGGGATTCTCCTACTGTCTGTGAGGACAGACAGTAAAGGAGCTTAACAGGTCTGGTGAGGAGAGAAGACTATGGGAGAAAAATAGACCAACTCGATTTCCATACACAGCCCTAAATCATCTCAGCATCATTATCAAAACACTATCTGCACTATTTCCACGGTTGCAAATGGGAACAGCTTTGATGACCTGTGTTTGATCAAGTTGCCGATGTACCCCCTCCCCCCACACCTGTGCCTTCTGTTCGCTTTGAAATATTATTTGGCTCCATTTTTTTCCCCTCCCGGTATGCTGTCTCTCTCTCTCTCTCTCTCTCTCTCTCTTTGTGCGCCCGTGTGACCACAATTGTAGTTTCAGTAAATAGAACGGCTGCTTGATAACGTGGAACGGCCCAGCGCTTAACTCTGCCCTTGGAGATCCTTTACATCAAAGCAGCGATCAAAAAGTGGTGCAGATAAAATTTGTCATCAGGGATTTCCTACAAAAGAATTACAGTGGAGAAATGGCCTGATCGATACTATGGATTTTCACTGCAGGGGCTGGTGGTCCAATTGCCGTGAGACACTCACACAGATAAAAGGGTAGGGCTGCCACTCCGTCACAGACTGCTGACTCAGCAAAAGCTTGTCAGGTATTTATAGGCCAGAGTGATACAGAATTATCACCTTGCAGTGCCCGGCCCGTGTTCCTTCGGAGATTGCCTTCCTTTATGGGATTGCTAAATGCAGGTGAATAGAAAAATGATGGCTAACAGCTGTCAAAACGTAACAGAATGAAGTACTTAAATCTTTTTTTATCCATTAAAAGGGTAACCACCATACATATATCATGGCACAGACATTGTAATGATATTTGGGGGCTGGTAAACGAGGGGGTAATAAACAATGTATGTTCTGATCCGAACAGCAGAGGAAATAGACCTGGGGTGGGGGGAAGGCAGGGCTTCCCTGAAGCCTTATAATTACTTTAATGGTTGAACATTATCTAACAGAAGGAAAACAAAATTACATTTGCGTCCCAATCTTTGGGAGACCCGCTTTCCCCTTAGTTGGCATTTTGGAAGCATTGAACTATTCCCTAAAACACTTAACCAGGCTCGCTGCATTCTGAAATGACTGAATTTCAGGTATGCCGGGTTAATTACAGCACGTGGAATAACAATCACTTATTGGTAAGATTCTCCAGCTGTAAGGCTCAGAGTCCTAGCAAGAACTGCCTCTTGCGCATTTCCAGCCGGTGCCCCCGCTGAATTTCAGCTGTGTGCAGAACTTTGAAGGTGCAGGGGCAAGTACATAACTTTCTCTCTCACGGAGTGCGGTTATTCCTGGAGAAGTCCCATCTGCTCGTCGTCTGGGATCTCGAGTTCCTTAGTTATTCCCTACCTAAGGTAAGTAATTGCCCTGATTCCCAGTTAATGTTTCCTCAAGGAACTCCCCTGGAAAAATCTTACTAATCCATCTAAGAAATCCATACAGTATCTGTCTTATTTTTTATTACGTGAGAATCGACTTCCAGAAAGGTTGGAAATACCACTTATGGTTCCCCTGTAGAATTCTGGCTTGTTTGAAAATCCTCCACCCTGTGTCTTGTACACCCCTTTCCCTAAAACATTTTACTTAAATTTTCAGTGAACCATTTTTTTTTGGTAGGCTTGAACATCAAAAGAATGTTTTCCTTATTCTCAGTATTTAAAAGGTCCTGCAAAGCAAATAGGGAAATGAACAAAATATATAGGATTTCATCAAGAGCAAGGCCTCTTGACGTTAATGAATTCTCCATTTCTTGAACACCTGTGGTGAGATAGATCTTGTGCAGGGTGTTGGAGAAATGCAGTGAATGAACACAGGCTTTCAAGTAAGGAGCTTATGGAAAGGAGGACAGGAAAACTATTTATTGAACAAATACTTTGTGCCAGGCCCTTGGCAAATGTTATAATGAAATAGCAAGCAGCTAGAAAATGCAAGGCAGGCTCGTAAGGGTTCTATTGATTTGTGTGCTCCTCGTCACAGCTCTGGGAGGTAGGGTTATTTATTAACATGCCCACCTTACAGGTGGGGGAACTGAGGCAACAGAGAGGTTGAGTAATTTGTCCAAGGTCACATGGGCAAAAGCTCAGACTTCCTACTGCAGAGCTACACAGCCTCTCCCCAACTGGAAGTTTTCTCCTTTTGTTCCTACGATGGTCCCGTGACGTTGATCTCCCTATGGAACAAATACGAGAGGCTCCCGAGCTCACAAGCAGTGAGGATTTTGCCCAGCCAGTTACTTGAAGAGCTGGGATCTGAACCCAGGCACACCTGCCTTGACGTTCCTTGCTAGTTGATGTGTCATTTACAGAGGGCCCACCAAGCCAGCAAGGCTCTGCAGCTTGTAACTTCAAAAAACAAAAGTCAGGAAGTGCAAGCCATAACATGCGGTCCAGGGAAAATAATTTAATTTCAGGAAGTGTGCCACCGCCTGGAAGGAACATTAACAAGACTTTTGTATCCAGATCGTCCCTGACCAGCGTCAGGTAGGACACAAAAATGGAGCCGGCACCTTCCGGGACTGTCCACGGGGAAATCATCTTTGTGCCTGATTGAACTGCGTTATGCTGGTGGAAATCATTGCTACTATCATCGCAGGGTTGTTGTATGGAAGTTTACTGTCACTGGCAATAAACATAGAAGAAAGGGGGGGAGGAAGAAGAAAACAAAAGGCAAAAGTAGAAGCAAAAAATGCACCAGAGTGAAAAAAATACCCATAAACGAGTTGTTTTTTTTGTCTCTCTAGTTGCTCTGATGTGCACAAAGGAAATAGATGGAAGAGAATCACATCTCAGGAACACCAACATAAATTCCCCCTTGCTTTGACAAGTACGTAATTTTCTTCAGAGATGCTCTTCACGTCTGGAGAGTTATGAGCCAATTTCATTCCCATCTGACAAATTTACAAAGAAACATTAGAGAAAAGGGATTAGGAAAGCGAGAAATCTTTATAGACTTTTTCCTCAGGCTGTATTTCCCTTCCGTCTTCTGGCTCTTCCTTGAGGACCATGCATGAGTGACTCACACAGTATGGCCCCCATAACAGAGGCGCTTAGCAGAGACACAAAATGCACCATGTGCTTTCAATTAATGAATGGTATTTACATTATTTGGGAGTGGGAAGCAGGACTGACCGGGGAGGAGGGAAGAGTGTTATTGACAAATATTTAGATGAAGTCTCTAAAGTATCGTTCAAGGTGGTATTTGTAAAATTAGACTTTTTGCAAGAAATGTGGGGGGGGGGAGAGAGAGAAAGAAGGGGGAGGAGAAGGGGGAGGGAGGGAAAACTGAGTGGTCTAAGGGGGTTTATAATGGAGATACACGTCCCAGGATGATAACAATAAAGGATTAATGATAGCCAAGTATACATTTTTTTTTTCTTCTGGTAAGATCATAGATTCTGAGAGGAATGTGGAGTTTTTTGACCTTTTAAAAAACATCTCCATTGGGCTCCTGGGTGGCTCCGTCGTTAAGCGTCTACCTTCAGCTCAAGTCATGATCCCAGGGTCCTGGGATCGAGCCCCACATCGGGCTCCCTGCTCAGCGGGGAGCCTGCTTCTCCCTCTCCCACTCCCCCTGCTTGTGTTCCCTCTCGCTGTGTCTCTCTCTGTCAAATAAATAAAATCTTTAAAAAAAAAAAACATTTCCATTGCTAATTTCATTGTGTAGTGTTTAGAGTGACTGACTGTTCAGTTTGCCCGGGATGGTCCTGGTTTCTGGACTGAAATCTCACGTCGTGGGAACCCTTGCATCCTGGGCAAACTGGAAGGGTCGGTCACCCTACAGCTGATGACTGTGACTCCCGCACAAGTTACATGAGTTTTTGGCAGTTGTTAATTCTCTTAAGTGTTTGCAACCTTGGATTATTCATTTTTTGGCTTTATTAACTAGTGAATTGGTGCGCCTGCGTGTGCGCGTGCACTCGCACAGACACTTAAATACCTATATGTATGTATTTTGATCAGTTTGAGATTCCAGTAAGAATCTTTGATTAAGGTCACCGGGAGGGCTTAGAATTTTGATGGAAAAATCATAATAGTGCTTAGAAGCTCAGGAAATGTATTCCTTTCCTGGAGTCGAGATTAAACATAATATAATGCAGATGCTGTTGGATACAGAGCCCAGATGACAAATGTTTTATAACAGGGACTTAGGGAATGGAGAAAAGTAAGAGATACATCGCTTCCAAGGCCTTCGTTGAGAGCCACAAAGCACTCATAATACTGTATGTATAATTTGGCAGGAGAAAGGTGAGATATTTGTGTGTGTTTTAGTATTGTATATTTTTCAGAGGGTCCAACTGGATTTAGGGTGGCCTTGTTTATAATTCATTCGCCTTACAAGAGAGTGAAATGGAACCTCATTTGTGTGACTAATTTCAGATTTCTGTTCTAAAATTTGCCCATTGCAGCCACTATTCAGGTTGTTTGCATTAAAAAAACAAAAACAACACAACTCTATCTTTGGCAACACTATTTTTCTTTTTCAGAGTCACAAGAAAATCTCCATTGTTTACCTTCATAAGAAATGGTGATTCGTATTGGAATGAGATGTTCAAAGCCTTCAGAGGGGAATAGAGACAGGCCTTCCTTTTGCCTGAAAAATCTACAAAGCTCTTGCATTTGGGGTTTACATTCAGTATCCCAAATCCAAATGTGGAACTGTAATTTGGATTTGATCTCTCTTGAAACTCTTGCAATAAAACTCCCCCTTTGGTTTGCCTGCTGAACATGAAAAATGGTGCTTCTTTGAACTGCAAATGATTTTTTTGCCCAAATTCAGAGAGAGAACAATGATAAGGGATGTTCATATATATATATATATATATATGAAGTCTTGGAACAGAAGAATATGAATGTTGTGAGGTATCCGACCTGCCTGACCTCTGTAATACCGGACCCACAGTCGGTGGGGGACGGTCTATCCTAATACAGCGGATGGAACATGCAGATGGCTTTGCACTTAACAAGCAAGCTTAAGTACAGTGTTGCTGAGAAATGAGATTGATTGTGATGAGAGAAATAAAAATTTAAAATATCCCCTGGTGGGGAAAAGTTTTCTTTTTATTTCTACATTTGAATCTTTTAAATACTGTAACTTTTGGGGGAAAGTTATTGAGACATAAAAGGAATATTTGAACTGCTTTGGAGTTTATGATAACCACAGTATAATACATTATCTTGAAAGCCTTTATAGTATGCAGTTACAAACTTCCAGGAAATCTATTAAAATGCAGCATTAATTAACATAAACTTTTTATAGTGTTACTAATATTCTGCAAACAACTAAGAGTTTAAAAGCCCTTTTTTAACAGGCATTTCTTGCTGCCTATACACCATGATCAGAGTGAATTATAGGGAACACTAAAGGAAAGAAAGAAATGAATTTTCACTGATTGTCCTGCATGGGAAATTCACCTCAGTATCTGCCTTGAATTTACGTAAGTGTAAAGACAAGATTTGCCAGTTTGCTTAGCATTCTCTGTCTGCTTATGCAACTGACCATAAGCAAAACACCGGTGTTTCAATGCCCGTTCTCCCAAATGACGATAAATAACACCTTTAAAATACCTTTAGACATCAAAGCAGATCCTTGAATTCTGTGCGACCGAGTTTGGCTGTGTCTTCTGCCCAAAAGTTTGCCATGTCTCTGTCTTACCATGCTACAGACTCCATTTAGACACTCAGGGGTGTGTCAAGCCGCCACAGAAACTGAAGTAGTATTTTTATTTTTTGATCTGGTTCTGGGTTGCACTGGCAAATCTCCAAACCTGAGTCGTGACCTTTTTTAGAGGGATGTTTTCATTTCTGTTTTGAATCCCAAAGGGGAGGAGGCATTTCAATATCTATGCCCAAAGGGCAAAACTGTCTCCATGCAGGAGTGGAATGAAGATGAGCTGGCCCTGAATTATCCAGCCTTAATTACTTCCCCACTAGCCATGCTTTGCTCTGTCTGCTCAGACACGAATCACGCAGGGGTCCTTAGCTTCCTCCATGCACTGCCAGTCCTCTTAAATACTAGAGCTGTGATTCTGGCCAAAGGCTCCTTATTTTCCTAGGTCTTTGTTGTCATCTGGATAAGACTGATGATTTTTCTATTTTAGTACCTTCTTGAAACTACACTATCGCTTTCCTCTTTGAAAAAAATTTTTTTTCCAGGTCTCCTCCTTCGGGCTGTAGAATCCTTCAATAGTCTCTTGCCATTCTGCTTTTCCCTCTTCCCTCATCACTCGATCCTCAATCCATGAGGGACTGAGATTCTACCGTGCTGAGCATAAAAACACATGACTGTGCATATACATCGTTCCCCATGTGTGCTTCCACCCTGAAGTCTTTTGTTTATCTATCCAACAGATATTTATTAAGTGTGTCTTATGTGCCAGGTATCGTGGCACATGCCGGTGGACATGACTGATGAGTTTTCTCCTCCTGGAGTTTGTCTTCTCGTGGGGACAGCCATTCAGAGGGCAAGCAAACAAATGAATAACAAGGTGTTAAACCCATCGAGGAATACACCAATGATGTAATTGAGTGTGGCTGATGGGGTGACTTGAGGCACTGTGGCAAGGGACATCTGCAGAGGGGTCCCATCATAGCCACAATCTGAGGAATGAGAAGCTTGTGATGCCCAGAGCTGGGGACCAGTGTTCCAGGCAAATGGAGCGGCAGGTGGCAAGGTCTCGTGGGATCTCTCTTGGTATGTTTCAGTAAGAGTGCTCAGGCCAGTGTGGCTGGATCAGGGGGAACCAAGATGTTGGAGAGGTGGGAGGTAAGCAGTGTCTATGATAAGAACAGCTATCGTTTATCCATGTGGGCACTTAAAATGCGTTGCCTCTGTACGTTGCTGGGAGAAGATTATTATCACATTTAACAGGTGATTACCTGGAAGTTCAGAGAGGTGATGTGACCTGCCCAGGGTCATGTAGCTAATAAGTATGAGAGCTGGAGTTCACATGTCCATCTGTCTGATTCCAATATTTGTTCAAAAACTAGATATTGAGTACTTAACTATGTGCCTGGCACTTTGTAGGAGTTGAGGATGAAGGAGTGGACAGAATAAAATCCTTATCCTCCTGGGGCTCACCTCCAGTAGAGGGAATCTGAAAAAGAACTAACTATATAGTTTGTCAGATTGTGGGAAGTGCTGTGGAGAAAGATGAACCGGGGTGAAGATAGGAGGTGAAGCCATGGGGCTGGTGTTGTTCTGTTACATAGGATTTTTTAGAAAAGGCGTCTGTGAGAAGGGGGTGACCTGAGCCCAGACATGAAGGAAGTGAGAACAAACCACTGGGCTCTCCCTGAAGAGCAGTCCAGGCAGAACCAGCAGCAAGTGGGCATGTGCGTGGCATGTTGGGGGAAAAACAAGGTTATCTGTGCACTGGATTCCTGGAGAGAATAGGAAATCTGGTGGGCTATATAAGAACTTAGGCTTTTACTCTGAGCGAGGTGGGAGTCATTGGAAAGTGCTGAAGAGGGGCGCCCGGGTGGCTCAGTCGGTCAAGCAGCTGCCTTCAGCTCAGGTCATGATCCCAGGGTCCTGGGATCGAGCCCCTGCGTCGGGCTCCCTGCTCAAGGGGGAGTCTGCTTCTCCCTCTCTCCTTGCCCATCCCCTTACTCATGTTCTCTCATTCTCTCAAATAAATAAATAAAAATCTAAAAAAATAAAAAAAATAAAAAAAATGCTGAAGAAAAGGAGGGCATGATAGGAATTTGATTTTAATATGATTAGTCTGAAAACTGGGTAAAACGTAGACCGTTGAGGGGGTAGGGCAGAAGTAGTAGATCAGGCCAGATATCATGGTGGCTGGGAGGAGGGTTGTGACCGCGGATGTGGTGAGAAGGGGTCAGATTTAGGATATTTTTCAAAGTAGAGCCAACAGAATTTGCTGTTGATTGGGCTGTGAAGTGTGAGAGGAAGAGAAGTCAAGGATGGCCACAATGTTCTGAACAATGACAAGGAGGGAGTTACCATTTACTGAAAGGGACAAAAATCACTGGGGATGGGCATATTTTTGGGGCAAAAGGTAGAGAGTTTGCTCTTCATCCTCCCATTTTATTCTGCTTCTTTATATTGTCATGGATACCTCTAATTTTCGCTAAGTGGGTCAACTGATGGGCAGACATTATTTGAGCAGAGGAGTGTCCACATTTCTCCTCTTCCTAAAAAAAAAAAAAAAAAAAAATTGGGTTTGAGACAAATGGGAAGGGTGGGGCATGTGGCCAAACCAAAGAGTGCACACCCCCAAATGGTAAAATTAAAAATATTAAAAACAAAACAACACATAAACCTGTGCTAAGGCAAATACAACTATTTCAAGGTCATATTCTCCCCCAAAACTGCTAGTTTTGGGAATCTGGTACTAAAGTTTGGAAGATTTGGGCATATCAAAGGGAAGTTTTATTTTGTTTTTCTAAGGAAACGTATCTGTAGTGTGTCAGATCTCTCTCCTACCTTCCTTTACGAGGTAGTTCTTTGGTGGGGAAAAAAAAAAAGAACGGACAACCATTTGAAACTGGGGCAAGAACTAGCTAGAAGAAATGCCTTAATTTCTTTGCCAAAGATAGATCTTGAGATTTTGTTTCTAATTCTCTTCCGTCTTCACGGACCCACGTCTTCATGCAGAAAACAACTTGTGACTTCTGGAAAGCACAACCTTCGTATTGTTTGGGTTATAGTAGGGGGAGAGCAAGGAAGAAATGGAAAGGCATTTATGCAAAACCCAGAGTGTGTTCTGCCTGTGTCTAGGGAGTGCTTGCTGGATGGTCTCCAAGCCAAGACTTGAAGCCCACGCTTCTCACTGGAGGGTGGTCCTTTGACGTCACCCAAGGCATCCAAGGCCAAGGTTATGAAATCTCCTGCCTAGCAGAGCATTCCCGAAGGCCTTGCATGGTGAGCCAGCCTCTCACGAGGACTCAGGGCTGCCTCTGCTCCCTGGGTGGGACCTGTCTCCAGAGGATTTGGTGGGGCTGGCCAGCCAAAATACTCTCCCGCCACCATGTTTGGGAACTGGGAACACCTAGGACATAGGTCAAAATGCATGGTCCCCAGTAAATTCAGCTTGCAAATATATTTAATTAGCCTACATAGCAATTATAAAATTATGCATATTTACAAAATTACCTATGCATCAATATTTAAAAAGTGGAAAATGTTAGGTGAAGATTAGGATTTCTGGCTTCTGGAATTCGGAAGCTCTGTCCATACAGGGCCACATCTGCCTGGCCAAGGTTGGCAGAGAAACATCTACCCATTTTATGAAGAGCATGCTCTCTCTAGCTCACCTCTGTCCCTACCCAGCCTGCTCCACTCCATTGTTTCACCTGCACGGGCTCTTCTGGGCGGTTGGGAGAGGACCCCTAACCTATATATTTATGTGTGATGTCGGTGGCTAGAACATATATTGCTGTAAATGCCTCTGATATCATCTTTAATTTAAAGAGCACCCTGCCCTTTAGATAATCAACTTTGGCTTTTTAAAACCAGAATTGTTAATTATCCTGGCAGCATTTTCTTTGCTTTAGACCCAATAAGGTTACTGTTAAGGGATGTGATTATTTGGTGGGTGAATCTAAAAGGTACCCTTTCTCTCTCTCTCTTTTTTTTTTTTTCTCTCTTCTGCTCTATTTTCTCTTTATTCACACCCTCCCTGCCAACCAGCCCAACATGCAAGAAACCCTTCAGGTGTTTAAAGGAGCTGGAAAATATTCCAGGAAATGCTGAAAGTTTGCCACGTTGTCAGAGGATAAAAGCACAGTGTTCAATCCAAAGGCTTTGTGTAGTTCCCACCCCCCTTTTTTTTCTCATTGCAAGTTCCAAGTTAAATTTTTGGATGCTTATCTTCTCTACATTTTAATGAGAAGCTTTTGCTAAGGATTTTTTTTTTAAACAAAGGCACAAAAGTTTAAACCCTTTGCACAATAGCAGTGTGTGTTGAAGTGACATGCTGTTTTTATATTTTGAAAAACACCAATGCTCAAATAGTCAGCAGGAGCAGGAATATTGGACAAGTAAATATGGAATATTATGCTCACAAGCAATAACTGTATCTATTAAATATGCAAACCGTGCAGCCTCCTATGGATTTTTTTTTCCATCGCACCATTTTATAGGGGTAAGTGTGTAAGACTGGGTCTATAGTAAACTTTTATGAGTTAGATCATTTTTTCCAGTAGTTTTTTGCTGTAATTACCAAGATACTTATTGTAATTTCTGATTGATCTTCAATTGGCACTGCCTCGTAACACGTTATCTTGACAATTCTCTGCCTTTAGGCCTTAGTTATGTAGTGAATGATTTATCTAAAAACCTTCAACATACTCAGGAGTGCTATGTTCAGAGAGATCTGTTTGCGAAGTGAGGAATGCTTCTAAAAGCAAATAATATCGTGGCTGTTTTTGCATTTAGGAAAATTAGTCACATTGACCCTGGTGGGAGGGACCTGTTCTCCTTCATAGCAGTTCTATGTATAGATGTATCTTTTCGGTTTATTTCATGTCTCTCTTCCCACTGGGCTGTCATTTCTCTTAGAGCAGGAATCTTGCCTTTGGGTGTTTTTTTTTTTTCTTGTTGTCCTTTAAAAAAAAATTTTTTTTTAAACTGTGCTAAAATATCCATAACATAAAATTTACCATGTTAACCATTTTTAAGTGTATAGTTCAGTGATGTTAAGCACATTCACATTGTACAAGCATCACCACCCTCCATCTGCAGAGTGTTTTCTTTCTTTTTTTAAAAAGATTTATTTATTTATTAGAGCGAGCACGAGTGGGAGGGGCAAAGGGAGAGGGAGGGAGAGAGAGAGAATCTTTTTAATTTTTTAATTTAAATTCAATTAATTAACCTATATTATTTGTTTCAAGAGTATAGATCTGTGGGGCGCCTGGGTGGCTCCGTTGGTTAAGCATCTGCCTTCGGCTCAGGTCCTGATCCCAGGGTCCTGGGATCGAGCCCCGCATCGGGCTCCCTGCTCCGTGGGAAGCCTGCTTCTCCCTCCCCCACTCCCCCTGCTGTGCTCCCTCTCTCCCTGTCTCTCTCTCTCTGTCAAATAAATAAATAAAGTCTTAAAAAAAAGAGTATAGGTCTGTGATTCATTATTCCCTTATAATACCCAGTGCTCATTACAGCACATACCCTCCCCAATGTCCATCATCCAGTTACCCTCTCTCTCCACCCACCTCCCCTCCAGCAACCCTCAGTTTGTCTCCTATGATTAAGAGTCTCTTATGGTTTGTCTCCCTCTCTGGTTTCAGCTTGTTTCATTTTTTCCTCTCTTCCCCTATGATCCTCTGCCTTCTTTCTTAAATTCCACTTATCAGTGAGATCATATGATAGTTGTCTTTCACTGATTGACTTATTTCACTTAGCATAATACCCTCTAGTTCCATCCATGTCATTGCAAATGGTGTGATTTCATCTTTTTGATGGCTGCATAATATTCCATTGTATATATCTACCATATCTTCTTTATCCATTCATCGTTGATGGACATCTGGGCTCTTTCCACAGTTTGGCTATTGTGGACACTGCTGCTATAAACATTGGGGTGCAGGTGCCCTTTCGGATCACTACATTTGTATCTTTGGGGTAAATACCCAGTACTGCAATTGCTGGGTCATAGAGTAGCCCTATTTTCAACTGTTTGAGGAACCTCCATACTGTTTTCCAGAGTGGCTGCACCAGCTTGCATTCCCACCAATGGTGTAGGAGGGTTCCCCTGGAAGAGAGAGAATTTTAAGCAGACTCCCCACTGAGTGTGGAGTCCGCCAGGAGGCTCGATCTTAGGACCCCAAAATCATACCCTGAGCTGAAACCAAGGGTCCAATGTGCAACCGATTGCACCACCCAGGTGCCCCGTATCTTCTCAAACTGAGCCTCTGCCCCCATGAAACAGTGACTCCCATTCCCTTGTTCCCCTAGCCCCTGGCAACCATGCTTTTATTCTCTGTCCTATGAATGTGACTGCTCTATGTACCACATAAGACTGAATCCTACACTATTTGTCCTTTTGCCACAGGCTTATTTCATTTAGCATACGCCTTCTGGGTCCATGCATGTTGTAGCCTGTATCGGAATATGCCTGTTTTTTATAACCACATCCCTAGAATCTAGCTCAGTGCTTGGATCCTAGTGGTTTACAGCAGACAACAATACATATTTGCTGAATGAATGCACAAAAGATGGAATGAATGGATCAGCCACCCTAGATTCCTCCTCCTGGCCTCGGGACCAGACTACAGTAGGCTCTCAGTAACTCTTTGAGGTATAAAAGAGTGGCTTGTCTTCCTGTCTGCCCAAGCTGATCACAAAGAACAATCGAGATACTTTTTGGAATATGAAAAATTCACCGTTTCCCCCTTGCATGTGTTGCTTAAATCCCATGTACAAAATACATCTCTGTGGCATATTTTCTTGGGCTTGTAATTTGGGTTGCTTTGTGCTCGCTGCTAATTAACCAGTTGGTGATGCACTGTCTTTTCATCTGCCTCTGAGCTTGTCAGGAGTCACTGACAAGCCCAGCGAAACTGGGGGGCACTCTGATAATTAAGGTTTGGAGGGCTTCTTACCGACCCCATCATGTACCAATCGCTTTCTCTGCTTCGACTGATGGGTAGCTGACATATGACAAAACAGTGGCCTTGTCTTATATACACAGCAGCAGGACACTTTCCCACCTTTTAATGGCTGAGCGAATTTCATCCCAAGCAACTCTGACAAAATGAAAGTGTATTGTCAAAGTTGTTTGTGAAGATGACTGTGTTTAGAAAGAAGAAAAGTCTTGATACATTCAGAATTCTTTTTCTCACACACATAGACATGCACACACGCATGCACACACACACGAGTCTGTATGCTTAGCATCTAAATGCAAAATGTAAACTATACCAAGTTTTATTTGAATATTTAAATGGTATAAGGAGAAATGGTTTGGTGTCCTATATTCTTCTACAATATTCACACTTACAGTCCCTTGAGCTGGGGTCTTATCTTTAAAGAAACAAGAACGATAGAAAGGTGTTCAGTAGTTTCCCTAAAACTGGTAAGATCTTAATGTGCAGGGTCTGAATCTATAACGTAAAATCATCAAATAATTGCATGTCATGTGTTGGGGGCTCTTTCTAAGCCCCTATTGATGTTTACCTTATGCTTCCTTGCATCTTTCATCTCTTAAAGCTGGTGTGGTTTGGCATCAGCACCACCTCTGGCAGCCATACCTAAGACCTGGGCGAATGTGGGTATTAACCAGAGTTGCTGGTGATTCATATACCCAGGAAAGTTTGAGAAGGCCTAGTATAAATCCTCTAGCTCTCTGGTTCTCTGCCTTCACTTTATTCTTATTCAGCTCAATTCCAGTGGGCCCTGGGCATGGTTAAGACATACATAAAAAACTCCTTGGTGATTTTCATGAGCAATCAAGATTGAGAGCCACTGGGGCGCCTGGGTGGCTCAGTCGGATAAGTGTCTGCCTTCGGCTCAGGTCATGATCCCAGGGTCTTGGGATTGAGCCCCAGGTCGAGCCCAGCGGGGAGTCTGCTTCTCCCTCTGCCCCTCCTCCCACACATGCATGCATGTGCTCTCTCTCTCTCTCTCTCAAATTAAATTAAAAAGAAGATTGAGAGCCACTGATATTGGCCCAATAAATGCCATCAGCATCTAAGGTTAGGGACCTTGTGTGCTTTGTTCTTGCCTAGGAAGGTGCTTGAAACCCAGTGGGAGGATATTTATTTGTTGAATGGATTGTTATGCAAAACCCAATGCTTAAATAGTGTGTTCATCTTCAATCCACATGGTCATTCGTTCCTTCAATAGACATCTCTGTTAGTAAAGTTGGTGGTGCAGGTGACAGATGCAGGCACCGAGACATAGTTTAGGTTTGAGGTGTTTCTTTGGAATCCACATCTGCTGAGGGAAGAGTGGGGAAGCACGTTTGGACAGAAGCAGTAGAAGAGTTGTGGTGTCAGCCTAAAAGTCCTGGCCGACACCGTGGGAAGCTCAGGAGCATGTTACTGCCCCTCGGAGTGTCCTGTGCTGGGCCCAGATGGAGGGAATTTATGTCCATGCCTTGCTTGGTCACTGCTAGTGGGCTGCCCCTGGCAGGGCATGACCTTGAGGACACAGCCTTCTGCATGTGTAGACCTTGATGGAGCAGCTCTCTGGCTGTCCGCTGACCACACTCCTGAAGGAGCAGATGCTTCCGTGATGGGAGAGCTGGGCGGCACAGCTCTGTGTCCAAGGGGCCAGGAGAGTCATGTTCAGTGATGCAGTCTCTAGAAGCTGACTTTCTAGCTTTGATTTCTGGACCAGCCACTCCCTGAATGAGTGACCCTGGCTGCTGCTTTGTCTTCTTTGTGGGTCAGTGTTCTTACCCATAAGATGGTGTTAATTATACCTACCTAACAAGGTAGTTTGAGGATATGGTGCAAAAGGTGGATTGAAGGCACATGGTGGGCACTTAATAAAAAATAGTTACCATTCATATGGTAACACTATTTTATATAATATGTAGTGAAAAGGTATAATATTAAATAATATTATAAAAAATAAATGGAGCCTTCATTTGCTTATATGTAGGACCACACTGGGATGATAAAATGTTAGTGAGAGAGGGTAGTTTTATCTATACCATAGATAATTTGGTGAAAATTTTATTCTTCCGGGTTTGAGGACCATCTTTGCCTCCTTGATCCCTGGATAAAATACATTTGTTTGTGGCCTGTGTGCATTTTTCTTTCCTGTCAGGGTAGCAAGAATCTTGACTCTTGGTCCTTAATGAAGTCTTTCGGGAGAAGATACAGTGATCAGATTTGTAAAATTTGCCCCCCTCCCTCCCTGCCCCATTCTGGTGACATCTGGGGCTCCACCCTGGCTACAGAGGCCCTGTTCAACTTGATGATTTGGTGTCTTCTTGATCTCAGAGGTGTTCTCAAGGACCACCACTGACAAGTTCAGTAGTGAAGACGTAATGCCAAGATTTAGCAAGGTTGGTTACATTTGTAAATGAAAAAGGTTCAAAGCTTTTGTTTGAACAAATTGAAGCCATAGATCTTAGGTGAGATAGAATTCTAGCAGAACTATGAAATTTCTGTGAAAAAACCCCACATCAGTGACTGTTGAAGTTCTGGAATTAACAGTCCTACTGTAGGGTGACAGTGATTATTATTGGGTTTTTCCCTTTACATTCCTATTCCCCCTGGTGATACTAAAACTCCCCCTCCCCCTTTGTGATAACAAAACTCAGCCTCCATATAAGTTAGGATTTTGGTCTGCTTTGCTCAGGCCCCTCAAAATGGTAACTTAAAAAACCGGAATTTTATTTTGGCTTCACAGAAATGAGAGTCCAAACCGATAGGGTGATCCTGCTCTGAAAATCTGTTAGGAAACTTGGCTCCTCTGTCCCATTGCTTTCCGTTATTATGATGCTTCCATTGTCCTCAGGACCCAGGATCGCCATCAATGGGTTCACATTCCCATCAGGAGGGAGAAAGGGGATGGCACCCCCTTCGTTTTAAGGGCAAAGTATGCAAGTTGTACATTATCACTTCTTTTTTTTTTTTTTAAAGGTTTATTTACTTATTTTAGAGAGAGAGGGAGAGAAAGTGAGCATGAGTGGAGGGGGAGGAACAGAGGGAGAGAGACAAGCAGACTCCACACTGAGCGTGGAGCCCAATGAGTGGCTTGATCCCATGACCCTGAGATCAAGACCTGAGCCGAAACTAAGAGTCGGGCGCTCAACTGACTGAGCCACCCAGGCGCCCCTGTACATTATCACTTCTGCTCACACATATGTGAACCTGTGGCACCATCCAGCTGCAAGCAAGACTGGGGAGTATGGACTTCATGTGTCATGTGTTGAGCTAGAAACTCTATTACTACGGAAGGGAGGATGGAGAGCATCCTCTGCCGCTGCCGTCAGACGTCCTTCGGAAAACTTCTTCCCCACCTCTCTCAGAGCTATGTGGTTGGGGTGGGGCTATTCCTGCCTCTGGTTTCCAGCAGGGGGCATGTGAACCACACTTGGTCCATCAAGGCGCCCCATCACCATGGCTGTAGAGAGTAGTTAACAGTTGCCCAGGCAACCCACGTGGGGCCAAAGAGGCCTGGTCCTGGGTCCTTGCTCCAGCTCGTGGTGAGGAGACTGCTCATACTTCTGGGGTGGCTTTATGTGTTGAATGTGTAATCCTGGAGCTGCTCCTCATAGTTTTGCCTCCTCTTGGGACTCTGAAGCCCATACAGAGGAAAGCAGAAGGGGACACCTGAGAAAAGCGGGCTGCTGATGATGTCATTAAAGCGTCATTGAGCCTTGGTCCAAGCCAGCAGCGTTTCTGCCTCAGGTTTTAGAGTGGTCTCCTCATGGGTGTCCCCGTTGTCTTGCGTCCATGTCTCCATATCTCTCTATTTCCCTCTCTCTCTACCTAATATACATAATGTATATCTAAACAACAGCCCCCCCCCCCACCCCAATCCTTTTGAACTTGAGTCAGGTGTTGTACTCAAAACCTCCAATGGCCTCGCTTCTCACCCCGGGCTGCACTCCTTGCTGTGGCTCCCGACGCCCTCCACTTTCCCTCCCTTCGCTGCTCCAGACACATTGGCAGCGTCTTTACTGTTCTGCTTACGTGCTTGCCATGTTCCCACCTCAGGGCATCTGTTATTTCTGTTCCTTTTGCCTGGGAAGTTTACAGATATGGGCAGGACTTGCTCCCTCTTGACCTGGTCTTTGTTCAGCTCACCCTTTTTCTCCATGAGCTCTTCTCTGCCTTCCCTGGTACCCCACATTCTTCATAGCCCCGGGAACTGCTACCTGCTGCAAGAACCTATTTCTCTCTTCCTGAGGGCTTTCCCTTCCCCTCTATGAGGGATAGGGCAGACATCCTGGAGGAGTTAACACCTCCGAGGGTGACCTTAGTCAGTGGCTGACGAAGCTTCTTTGTTCCTTGGGCAGGACAACTGAGGCATACTCCATAGAGTTCCTGGAGGTCCCAGGGGGCCATGAGCCCCGTGTGCTCACAACCATATTGGCTGCCTTCCTTTTGTCTGTCTCACTTTCTCTTTCCCCTCTTGGGCGTCCCACTTCCCGAACAAACCACTCACATTTAAAATTCTCATCTTAGGGTCTGTTTCTGTGGGAACTTGGCTTGAGATAGCCCCTTGCCTGTTTTATTTACTCCATAAGCACTTATCCCTGGCTTGTTTATATCGGTCATTCTAACTGTGAGGTCTCCACATCAGCACATTGGCGTCCCCTGGAAGCTTGTTAGAAATGCAAAGTCTCAGTGATTCTCAAATTTTGACTTGTGTCAGAATCCCCTGGAAGGTTTCTTAGACCACAGATTTCTGGGCTTCACCTTCTGAGTTCCTGATTCATTAGGACTGGAGGGAAGCCTCTGGTTTGGCATTTCTAAAAAGTTCCCAGGTGATGCTGACATTGTTGACCCAAGGGCCCCACTTTAAGAGCCACTGTTTATATGGTACTCTTTATTTATTTTTTTAAATTTATTGTCTGTCTCTCCCCACTGAAATGTAAGCTGCACGATGGCCAGGATTTTAATCTCTTGAATTTGCTGTATTCCTAGGACCTAGGTCAGTGCCTGGGACCTATAGTAAGCACTTGAGTTACATTTTTTGAACCGTTTACTTCAGGTACAGATAAAATTTACTTAACCAAAGAAATGCTTAGAATTGACTCTAGGCCTCCAGTTGGTCAACCCATCCATTCTCTGTTCTTCATGATTGCTACTTTAGGTTTGGTCTCTCCATAGCAAAAACACTTATGACAATCTCATTCCTCTTATAATTGGTATCGTTGGCCAACATTTACTGCAGACAAAATAGATGCCAGTCACTGTGTAAACCACATCAATGCCTTGTCTCATTTAGTCCCTATATTGTTGGCTCTAGGATGTACATACTATTTAATCTCCGTTTTACAGATGAGGAAACTAGGGCTCAGAAAACGTAATTGACTTGCCCAATCTCACACTAGGAGGTGGTATAAGATATCAGGATTCAAGCCCGGGGCTGACCTCAAAGTCTTTGTGCTTCACCCTGGGGTTCTCACGTTAAAGTTCTTCCAGTGCCTTCTTGCTGTGGGACCCAAATGGTTCTCCAGAGCTGAAGCCCCATTGGTAACTTGGTCATAGAGTTGACTGGCAGGGGTTGAGTCACATTTCCAAGAACTAAATGCTAATGCTCATGGCCCTAATTGGAGCAGAATTCAGCCAACTCATAGATACTCATAATTATAACCACAGGCATAAAGTTTTCCAGACAAGATTTCATTATGCCACATATGTTACTTCTTGTTCCCATATGTGTAGTAAAGTTTTGGGCGGTCAGGTAGTGCATGGGTTCACTGTGTGTGTCGCTTCCCAGGGAATTAAAATTCATTACTGTCCTCAGGCCCACCACCCCATGCATTGCCATTGACTGCCAGCAGGTCCTACCTTTGGAGACCATGTGCCTTTGGGAAGAGTTGAGACCTCACTTCTCTCTTGGCCAGTCTCAAGAACTTTGCCTTCATTTATTTGTTCTCTTATACTCATCCCTTTCTTTTTTTTAATTTTTTTTAAAGATTTTATTTATTTATTTGAGAGAGAGAGAATGAGAGATAGAGAGCACGAGAGGGAAGAGGGTCAGAGGGAGAAGCAGACTCCCCGCTGAGCAGGGAGCCCGAACTCATCCCTTTCTATTTAGACCCTCCTTCTTGTGCTGAATTCTTTGCATTCACCCTGCCTTCCTGTCTTCATCAAAGAGCATCCGTATTAGGAAGATTGAGCAACTGAGATTGGTTGTCCAATCACAGCAATTGTACATAAAAGATGTCAATTCTTTTGATTTTTTTTAAGATGATGTCTCTCTAATCACTTGACTCTCTTATCTCCTGTGGATTTTGTACCACATAGGCATGAATATTTCTATATTTTAACTCACATTTTCACTTAAATGTAGAAAAAGTAGTTTTTATCTCCTTCATGTTGGTCAAATGGCCTTCTGCTAATGATGTAATTAGTGAAACTGTACAAGACAAAGGGGGAGATCTTTCAGTTTTGCAAAGTCAATGAAGTGGCAAAATTTGCCATGTTTGCTGTATGTGCAAAATATTTCGCAGCACTCTACTGTTGTAATGTGTTTTTTGAGCAGCTACTGTAGTTGCTGAAGCTAAACTGTAATAATTCAATGACTGTGTGCAAGATGAATTTGCTGGAATACTGCCTCCTCGATGGCTGTTACATTTGGTTTGGAATGGGGAGGGGCTCTCTGTCACCCTTGGTCACACCCAGAACATATTCTGGCCTGGAAATTTCCTTACCCAGCCTCCCTCTGCTACCTTGTCTCCAGAAAGTCCCCATATTTCTTTCTTCCAGAATTCTGTTTCCCAGTAAAAAAACTCAGCTAAATCTGTATCAGCCTCAACAATTGTTTTCTTCCTTTCTCACCTCAGTTGAATCCCCAAGGTCACCACTTAGTCAAGGAAAGTATTATCTCTGCTGCTTCCATATCCTTCTGGATTGGGAAGTTAGGTCGGTGATGTGTCACTCACGGATGTGGTCATTCCTACTCCCTCCTGTGGAATGTTCTGTTCTTTTGAGGTTCATGCCCTTTATATGTATCAACCGCTAGGCATCCCGGGGGTTTGGTGGAGCTGGCTCGTACTGGCTCTGGACAGCTAGCTGAGCACACCTTTTTTCACCTTCCGTATTCAGTGATGTCATGTTGGTAGCTTGAAATTGGCCACTGTGGGAATATTTACACCATGGAAATAGGCAAATGCTACAAATCAGAGTGAATTATTAAACATTTACCAGCATCCATGATCATTTCTTTGTAATTATCTACCTCCCTCCTGGCCACCCTCTTCATCTGTTGAAAACTTGGCTCCTGGATCACAACCTTCTTTTTCTCCTCCAAGCCTGACAACACTTTCAGAGATTTCAATGTCTGTGTTGAATTGGGTGGGTGAGGGCTGGGGTTACTCAACATCCTGCCGTGTGTGAGAGAGACTCCAGCACAAAGAAGGATTGTTTCACATCCTGCATGACTTTCTAGCATCATGTCAGAAAGTTGGGTAGTTGAAAAGCCTTGATTAAGATGATCTTGACCTAGAACCAAATTCCATTTTATATATAGCATAAAGTGTTCTTTGTATAGTTTTAATATACACTACATAAATGGAAGGAGAATTGTACTCTGTTCTGTTTGGAAATTCACCAAGAATTATTTCCTGTTTCAAAATCGTGTCCCTGATGGCAATGGCACCTTCATATTTGAGTCATGTATTCAACCCACCTTATCAGTCTGTATTTGATTTACTTATTATTGATTTGCTTTTCTCCATAGCCCTTATAATCATTTGACATATTTACTGCTGCCCCAAATGAAGGAAGAGCTGGCTCTGTTTTACTATTCTTTTCCTTCCTGCCTTCCTGCCTTCCTGCCTCCCTGCCTCCCTGCCTCCCTTCCTGCCTGCCTCCCTTCCTGCCTGCCTCCCTGCCTCCCTGCCTCCCTAACTCCCTAACTCCCTAACTCCCTGCCTCCCTGCCTCCCTGCCTCCCTTCCTGCCTGCCTCCCTGCCTCCCTAACTCCCTAACTCCCTGCCTCCCTGCCTCCCTTCCTTCCTTCCTGCCTGCCTCCCTGCCTCCCTGCCTCCCTTCCTGCCTGCCTCCCTGCCCCCCTGCCTCCCTAACTCCCTAACTCCCTGCCTCCCTGCCTCCCTGCCTCCCTGCCTCCCTACCTCCCTAACTCCCTGCCTCCCTGCCTCCCTTCCTTCCTTCTCCAGGACCTGGAATAGAATGGATCTGGGCCAAGTAGTAAATATTTTAGGCTTTGTGGGCCACATGGCTCTGTTGACGTGACTGACCTCCAACACTGTAGTGTAAAAACAACCACAGCAACAGTGTGAACAGATGAGTGTGATTGTGTTCCAATAAAACTTTATTTACAGGCACCAAAATTTGAATTTCCTATCATTTTCACATGTCAGGAAATATTATTGATCTTTTTGATTAAAAAAAAAAAAACAACACATGAAAACCACTCCTAGCTTCTAGGCCACACAAAAACAGGCAGAGGGCAGAATTGGGTCTGTAGGCTATAGTTTGCCAACAACTATAGGGTGTTTAAAAACCGTTTCTTTCATGAATGAATGGTCGACCATGTATGGACTATGTACATATTAATATGTAGATATTTAAAACTTATTTTTTAGCTTATATATTTGAGCAGCTTATATATGGACCCAGATCAAAGGTGCTTTTTGAATATATGTATCTTACTCATTTAACATTTTAACCAACCTTCAATAGACAGAGAGATTAATACTGTGAAGTTCAGAAATAGATTCTGGTTTAACAAATGTCTAAAAACTCTAATGCAGCTCAGAGATTGCAACACAAATCATCTCCAGTTTATATATATATATTTTAATAAACAGAAGAGGGGCAGAAAGGCTCTGTGTATTTTCAACTTGAATGAATATCCACAGGTTTTCCCTTTGACTTTCAGAGTTTATCTTAATTGAACTTTTCAGCACTGCTATTGTCTTTCTCTGCAAACTCCGTTTGGAAAAACAGACCTTAAGACCCCAGTAAGAGCACTCAAACTCCTCAGAGCAAATAACTTAAACATAACAAATTGAAGCTTACAAAAGTCGGAATTGTAAAACTAATAGGGCTGTTAAAACCAGCTTTCCTGAAAATTATGAATTGGTTGGCCTGTTTCTTATAATGGCAAATAGTGAATCTTGATCATTCATCAGTGCGCATGTCATAAATCAGGTGCCGAGAGTGGCTGCAAAATTCTTTACTGCATCACCGAAAGCTACTGTGGTTGCCTTCATATCACACTGTTAGATTCCAGTGGTGCCAGCCCAGCTCTGGCAATGAAAGTTTTAAAATCGTAACAAGTTGTCAAATGTTTATCAACGGGATTTTATGAAGGACTAAAAAGTTATGTACGATACTGCACAGACCATTAGGGGAATAATAATAGTAATAAAGAGACTTTATTCTCATCAAGACTTATGTGGCAGCTAGCTTTTCTCCCCAAACTTGGTTAATGGAGGTTGGGAGAAGCAAATAATTCAATGCTAGAAGTGGAACAGCTTGAAGCATTAGATGGAATATCTGTATTATGTGTTGAATAGAATATAATGGATATGTGGGGCTCTATCTCTACAGATATGTAGATCTTTCTGTATATTTATGGAGAAAGATATTCAGGGATGAAACACAGCCTTAACAAATGCCATGTCAACTGTGTTTTATGGGTTATGGTGAGTAGCAAGACGGTGGGCTCTGTGATCAGGCTGAGCTGGGTTCAGTTCCTGACTCCTCTGCTCAGTATCTTTGCGTCCTCTCTACCCTGGAGCCCCCTTTGGCATGAAAGGGGGGGGTAGTAATAAAACCTATCTTATTAGGTTTGTTGTACGGTTTTTAAAAATAAAACGTTTGGCATAATTCCTTTCACATAGGGAGCCCTGACCAAAAATAAGCATCCCATTTACTTCCCTTGTTAGCTGTGTGAACTTGGGCTGGCCACTTTACCTCCTCTGGCTCTAGTTGCTTCATGGACCTAGAGGAGATAATAATTTCTGGTCCCTCATCTTGCGACATTGCATGAGGATTAAACAAGATATTCTGTGTAAAGAGTCTGGTACAGAGTCAGCCATTTCGCCTGTGTTCATGATAACCCCACTTCCCTTTTATTCTTAAAATTAAGTGAGGCAAAATAAACCGTATCTTTGGAGATACAGTAGTACAATAACTCTATTTCATAAACCACTTTTCCTCGGAAGGTTCTGGAAACTTAATGAGTATCCCCAGTTGATGTGTCTACTCCATGAGGTTGCAGGCAGGGAAGCCGAGGTAGTTATACTCTGCGCCCTCTGCTGGACGGTGAGCACCGTGGGGGCGGCGGGGGTGGGGGGATCCGCGTCCCTTGTCCACCTCTGTATCCTTAGTGCATTGGTCTGGCATGTAGGTGCTCCGTTTGTAGATGCTCAATTAATATTTTTAAGCAAATATATCTCCAGCGGGGAAAAGCAATAAATAAATCTATCAATTCATGTTCTATTTGCTCCTTTGCACCAAGGGTGGTTTTACTCTTCATCAGGATCCCAGCAGGAAACAGATGGTATGCTCCAGCTGGGAAGGTGGGGGAGAACGTGCATGCAGCAGAACGTTCATTGCCAGCAGCATGGGCAGTGTGTGTGGAAACCCCAGGGGACAGGGCAGCATCCGGGGGCTGGTAGATGGAGGGAGATCCTGCGAGAGAGCCACTGGTGGGGAGGGGGGCCTCCTGGCTGGCTGTGAGCTTTCCTTGAGGGAGCTGCTGGCTTTGGATGTGCCGGCGTGGCGGGGCCGAACCAAGTCTCGCAGAGTCTCCTTCTGCGGAGGGCCACCAAGAATCTGGTATGAGATTTGGAGCCACCGTGGCTTGCCTGCTGGCTCACCGCCTTGGCCTGAGGCAGGAGTTGGGCTCGCCATTGCTCCTCCTTCCCCTGGCGGCTGGTTCTCTGTCTCTGGACTCCCAGGCCGGGTGTGTGTTCTCCGTGATGGAGGGCCTGGCCCGTCCTGGACACCCTTGTCACTGTGGTTAGGGGCAAGGAGAACTGAAGCAGGTTTTGGTGTGTCCATGTGAGCCCCAGCTCATCCTGGTGGGCTTTAGGTTGTTCTCCCTCTGCCCCACTTTCCCTCCATCTTCCTCCTGACTTGCCTGCCCTATGGGCCTCAAGCTCCAGCACCTGACACAGAGACAATAGCTCTCTGGGGACTGCTAAGGGTCACCTGCTCCCATGAGTGCTGGCAAACAAATACAGATGTACATGTGTACGTTCACACACGTGCATGCGCATGTGCGCACACACGCACGTCATTTATGTATTTCTCTGAGTGGTTCTGCTTCTCTAACAAACTACCATACATTGGGTGGCTTTTAAGTAACAGGAATTTCTTCCTCACTGTTCTGGAGTCTGGAATCCTGAGCATGGTCAGGTTCCGGTGAGAGCCGTCTTGGGTGGCAGACTGTCCACTTTTCCTTGTATCCTTACAGGGCAGGAAGAGAGGGAGCTGGCTCACTGACCTCTTCTTTTAAGGGCACTAATCCCACTCATGAGGGTGCCCTCTCATGATCTAATCACCCCCAAACACCATCACACTGGGATTAGGGTTTCCACATGTGAATTTTGGATCAGACCATAACAAATACTGACTGAAACAGGCAGCACAGCCCTTGGCGATGATGCTGAAACTGACCAGCGGCAGGGAGGATTAGTACTTTGATCTTAGTCTTCTCCCTCACTGAGCTATCCTGCTGACACATCCCTTTAACAAACCCAATCAGAAGGCAGAAGGTCAGCCTTCTGGATCTCAAGAGAAGATGGAGAAGAGTAGAGAGAGAATCTAGAGGAGCAAACCATCTCTAGGTAAATGTCTACCCTAACCGGCATTTCTTTAGATAAATTTACTTTAGATAAATTAAATTCATTCAGTCATGAATTCTGCAAACATTTATTCAACACCTATGTGCCAGGCACTGTGGTAAATGCTGGGGGAGACACACACACACACACACACACACACACACACACACACACACAGACTAATTCTAACGTAGTAGGTAATTTATTGGGTATCACTGTGCATTTTATTCAGATGTATTTCCCTTGCCATGTGAAGAAGGGAAACTGAGACTTTGAGTTTGCCTGGTTGAATTTCAACAAGTCTGTTTAAATGCCTCATTTAGCATTTTACAGCAGCTTGTGTGTAGTAGGGCCAAAGGCAAAAATTTCCAAGTTTAAGTTTTGGAAAATCTACAGTTGTTTGAAGGGTATGGCATTGGAGGGGAGAGAGATGAGCACTTCCGGGAGGTGGAGGTAGGAGCGTATGGGAGAGAGTTTGGGGAGCATGCTCAGAGCTGCTAAAGGGGATTTGCTTTTGCATTTTTGCTGGTCAGATGAGTCAGATCCCTCTTGCAGTGCTGGAGGTGGCTAAATCTTAAGAGGGGATAACTGTGGCACTCTACAGATAGGATTTTTTTCAGAAGAAGTGTGTGTGTATGTGTGTGTGTGTGTGTGTGTGTGTGTGTGTGTGTGTGTGTGTGTGTTCCGGAGGGCACAGCGTGTATCAGCAGTGACAACTATCATCTAAAAACCAAAAATCCCTTCTCTGAATGTTCTGAGCTACGTCCACCCTCTGGGGGTCTTGCATGATCCCACAGAGGGTTAGAGAGCCCTTCCCAATAACTAAGACTGAGTTTCTCACCAGCCCAGCAGAGGGGGCTTGAACAGATTAAGCTTAATCTCAAGAAATACAGAAATATCACATTTTGGGGGCACCTGGGTGGCTCAGTTGGTTAAACATCTGATGACTCTTGATTTCAGCTCAGGTCATGATCTTGGGGTCCTGGGATTGAGCCCTGTGTCAGGCTCTTTGCTCAGCAGGGAGTCTGCTTGTCTCCCTCTGCCCCTGCCCCCACTTGTGCACGTGCATGCACTCTCTCTCTCTCAAATAAATGCCACGTTTTGTGTACTGGGTGTTATTGACTAAAATTTGTATATCCACCACAGTTACGTCAATGGAAGCCACTTTTCCAGAATAAGCACTATATGCAGTGTTATGCTAGATGTTTTTATTCTTTAATTCATTTGTCTATCCAATGAATATTTATTGAGCACCTATTTTTTTTTTTCTTAGAGCTTAGAACTGTTCTTAGAACAGTGCTTAGCACTGAGGTTATGACAGCAAAATAGCCAAAGCCCCTCATGGAGCTTAAATAATGGTAGGAAACAGAGATCTGAATGAAGTGGAGGAGGGAGCCATGTGTAATCAGGACGAAGAACGTTCCAGGCTGAGGGAAGAGCAGGGACAAAGCTCTGAGGCTAGGAGGCTAGTGTGGCTGCAGAGTGAGGGAGGCCGAGAGTGGTAGACTCAGGTCAGTGAGATGGGGAAAGGAGATGGGGACAGGCAGAACTTATACAAGCAAGGACTTCACTTTACTGGCGTCAGGTCTGTTCATAAGTATCACTTGTTCCTCTTAGGAACCAGGTAACTTTGAATCTAGTGAGGAAGACAGACCTGTAATCTGGTCATTCGAACCAGTGTGCTCGGTGATAAAGCTCAATGCCCACTCTGGTGAGCATAAGGAAGGGCATAGTTGGAGGAGTTAAAGGAACCTCACAGAGGGGAATCTTGAAAGATGTGTAGGAGTTTGTCAAGGACCGTGGAGGGTCTGGTCTTGTCCTCCCCTCCCTGCAAGCTAACAAGTAAGACCGTCATAGTTCTGGAGCCTCTGGCAGAAGACTCAAGTTCCCGGGGTCAGAGACAATGAGTGTGTCTGCTTCGGTTCCCTTTGCCCCTGAGGTCCATGGGGGCCAAGTGGGATGGCCCAGGTAGATTTATATACATAGTGTTTGCAGCACGGCCAAGGAACCCACAGCTTAGGAAACTTGATCTTTTATAAGGGAGCTGCTAGCAAACTTCCATTTTTGCCCTGGAGGAGGACGTTATCTTTATTATGCTGGGCAGGAAGCAAATCTGCCCTCTGCCCGGAGGGTGCTACTATTTCTGTCTTTCAAGGCTGCCTGCTCTATGAACATCCTGGAAAAGATAGTCCAGAACAAAAGCCGTTAGGGTCTCTGCGCACAAGACGTGCAGAAACACGAAACATGAGAAACCCACGGAGAGTCGCTTCCCCGAAGAAGACTGAGTAAGTGAACCCTAAACTGGATTAACACTTGTATGAGTTGACGTCATTCTGGGCCAGGTTAAATAATGGAGTTCCAGTTTTCCTGATTGTTTAGACTTCCAGAGGGAGGCAAGGGAACTATTGATCATTGGAGGTGAGTCGAAGGGTCCTAGGGGATAGGAAGAGGGTAAATGAGGCACTTTTTAGGTTAGTAAGTTTCAAAATTCACCAATCATTTTTTCAACAAATATTTCTGCGGTGCTTGCTATGTGCCAGGTACCCCTGGGGCTGCATTCGAGATGGAAAAAAAAAAAAAAAAAAGGTGAGCGAAGGTCCACAGGGCAGGCTGCAAAGGCGTCCGAGCTCACGGAGGCCAAGTCTGTTGTCAGACAGATTTCTCAGCAGAGTGCATGTCAGAATCACCTGGGCACACCCCAGAATAATACTAAATCTCTGTGCCCGAGGCCCAGGCATCTGTATTAGTTTGGAAACAATGTTCCCAGTGATTCTGAGAGGAGACTGGGTTGGGAACACCACCATGGATGAGTGAGAGGGCCAGGGGTTCCTCCTGACCAGGCTGCTGGTGTAATGTCCGTGGTTGCTTCCACTCTGATTGGGTTTCCAACAGAACTGCCGCTTTCCCTGAGTTTCTGCTATGAGGGCCCAGTGTCCTCTGAGGCGGACTCATTTCTGTATCCTTAGGATAAGTTCTGATGCCAATACAAGACTGATTATTCTTTTTTTTTAAATTTTTTATTGTTATGTTAATCACCATATATTACATCATTTGTTTTGGTGTAGTGTTCCATGATTCATTGTTTGTTCATAACACCCAGTGCTCCACGCAGAACGTGCCCTCTTTAATACCCGTCACCAGGCTAACCCATCCCCCTACCCTCCTCCCCTCTAGAACCCTCAGTTTGTTTTTCAGAGTCCATCATCTCTCCTGGTTCGTCTCCCCCTCTGACTTACTCCCCTTCATTCTTCCTCTCCTGCTATCTGCTTCTTTTTCTTTTTTCTTAAAATATGTTGCGTTATTTGTTTCAGAAGTACAGATCTGTGATTCAACAGTCTTCCACAATTCACAGCGCTCACCGTAGCACACACCCTCCGCAATGTCTATCACCCAGCCACCCCATCCCTCCCACCCCCGACCACTCCAGCAACCCCTCAGTTTGTTCCTGAGATTAAGAATTCCTCATATCAGTGAGGTCATATGATACATGTCTTTCTCTGATTGACTTATTTCACTCAGCATAACACCCTCCAGTTCCATCCATGTCGTTGCAAATGGCAAGATCTCATTCCTTTTGATGGCTGCATAATATTCCATTGTGTATATATACCACATCTTCTTTATCCATTCATCTGTCAATGGGCATCTTGGCTCTTTCCACAGTTTGGCTATTGTGGACATTGCTGCTATAAACATTGGGGTGCACGTACCCCTTCGGGTCCCTACATTTGTATCTTTGGGGTAAATACCCAGTAGTGCAATTGCTGGATCGAATGGTAGCTCTAATTTCAACTGTTTGAGGAACCTCCATACTGTTTTCCAGAGGGGTTGCACCAGCTTGCATTCCCACCAACAGTGTAGGAGGGTTCCCCTTTCTCCACATCCCCGCCAACATCTGTCGTTCCCTGACTTGTTAATTTTAGCCATTCTGACGGGTGTGAAGTGGTATCTCATTGAGGTTTTGATTTGGATTTCCCTGATGCTGAGCGATGTTGAGCACTTTTTCATGTGCCTGTTGGCCATTTGGATGTCTTCTTTGGAAAAATGTCTGTTCATAAGACTGATTATTCTTGATCCAAGAAGAGGGAAGCGATTGTTCTTTAGCCCCAAGGTGTAGGCTGGGCGGGTGCTGGTACATTTTGAGCTTCTACTGTATCCCAGGACTTGTGTGTCACCAGTAATTGATGCTTGTACAGAGGTCAGAATAGGAGTAAAAACAGACTTTTGAATCAGAGGAATGTGGCTTTGAAATCCAGCTCCAACTTTACTGGCTTTGTGAACTTTTCTGGATTTCCCACCTTTTCTAGGGCTCAGTCTCCTGCTCAGCATGAAGAGGAGGACCCTACCTCCCCAGCAGGGTTGTTGATGAGATGAAATAAGATATCTAAGGCTTAGAACTTTGTCTTACTATATAGTTAGGATTCAGTATATTTGAAATTTTTTATTACTTCACTTAATCCTCAAAATAACCCCTGAACCATAAATCTGCATTTTTCTGATGAGGAAACTGGATCTCAGGATAAGTAAGAATATGGAAGTATGAAATAAGGTCCTTGCTTTCAAGGAGCTTATAATTGAGATGATATGACCTCCTTGGAAAGAATTATATGAAAATAAATCCAGATAATGATTCAAAACTCTATTATAATGATACCATAGTGAGTGTGTAGAAGACTCAATTGAATATAATTTGCAGATTTCCAAGCTTAGACCCAGTTACTCTGGTCCGAGCCAGGAATCTTCTATTCAACAGATGGACGGCCCCAGATGACTCTGCAACCACAGTTGATGTGTGAACCACGCATAAAGAAACAGTTTGAGAAATTCCCATCTGAGGCAGCTTCTTGGAAGAGGTAGGCTTTCAACTGGGTCTTAAAATCTAGGTAACCATTGATGGGCAAAGGAGACAGGAGAGAGTAGTTTTCAAAAAGGAGCAAGCCATGAGAAGAGCTCAGAAGACAAGAACAGATCATATTTGCAGAACTAACCATGTTAATATACATAGTAATTCAAGTTTATTGGTTTTGCTGGACTTTAATAAGCTAAGTATTTTCTCATTTTCATGACCTTTTTCTGGCAAAGAAACTTAATTAACAAACCTTTCATTTCTTGAAGGTCTTCTCTCCAACAGCCCCACGTCAGTTTTGCTGAGCACCACACTATGGTGTATTTGGATATTGATATTCTATCTAAATTATGCAGACAGTGAAGCTCTGAAAGTCAGGCAGGAATGAGTGTTCTCTTGATCAGCAGTGAGGGGACATGGAAAGCTTCAGGAACTTAAAACCACCCCGGGATGTGCAATTTGGGATAGATTCCACTGAGAGCCTGGAGCGAAGGTGTCAAGCTCGACCATGAGTTGAAAACAAATGCCCCACCCCCACCCTCCTGAAGTTTGTTCTGTTTTGTGTTGTTTTAATCAGAGGGGGAATCTCCTGTACAATGTCAAAAATTAGTAGCCACAATTTAAAAAAATGGAATCGCAAAAAATGAGATTTCCTCTTTCTCTCAAAGTTGGAAGCTTGGTATATCACGTGGGAGTACTTTGTCTACAGCTAACAAATAAAACCTTACCTAGACGGACTTAAACTGTAAGAATTTGTTATCTCATATAAAACAAGCTCCAGAGGCTGCCCATGGCATGGTGTTTCAGGGATCTGCTCCAGATGCCCCAGGCTCTGTGTGGCAAGATGGAAATAGCAGTTTCTGACATTATAGCAAGACACAACTCTGTCCAGAGGAAGAAAGACTATCTCTTCTTATTTCTTTGGGACTCCAAGCATTGAACTGGTCTTCCTTTATGTCTCCTTGGCTAGAATTGGGTCACACACCTGCTCCTATGCTAATCACTGACTAGGTAAACAGAATTCTCTTAAGTGGCTTAGACCAATATGGTTCTAGACCTGGAGGATGCAATGGGAGTAGGGGTCATGTAGGGGGAGAGGGTTACATGCACAAAGAAGGAGAGGGTGGCAATTGGGAGGCAGTCAGCAGTATCCATTACAACTTGACATTGCAGGTTCCACACTTCCTCTTGGCAGAAGTTGGCTAGAGCTGGTATATGTTGCCCCTTTTAAAGGGTTCATGGAGTCTTCAATTTGCCATAGTACCCCCCATATTATTATTATTATTTTTTAAAGATTTATTTATTTGAGAGAGAGAATAAGCGGGGGGGGGGTGGGGGCAGAGGGAGAGGGAGAGAGAAAATCCTCAAGCAGACTCCGTGTTGAGCATGGAGCCCAACACAGGGCTCAATCCCAAGACCCTGAGATCATGACCTGAGCCGAAATCAAGAGTTGGCTGCTTAACCAGTTGAGCCCCCCCAGGTACCACCCCTCCATATTATTTTATACCAAAATTGCCTCAATATTTATTTCACCTGCTTAGCTCCTACAGGCAATCGAATTTGGGATCCTATATGTAAACACTTCAAGTATGCCATACTTTTGTTAAGTGGTATTTCCCATTGACATCATTTGGCTTAGATAACGAATTAGAGTGATTGCTTAATGGTTCCTCTCCTCCTTTGCCCACTAGATACTGCTTGTCAACCTTCCAAAGGACTGATCTCTTCTTTCCTCTTGTGGCCACCTTCCCCTTTCATATCTTACTTTTGATGATGCACTTGGTTCTGTGGGCCACCAGGAAAACCCTGGCAAAAGTCCTTGGTTGTATTCATGCTGCTATGAAAAAGTCCTCAAGAATTTGAGTCTTCAAAAAGCTGCCTCCATAATGAACTTAGTGAAGAGAGAAAACATACAGTGTCAATCTTGGCTAGGGACAGGGTGTAATTAACCCAGGATCAAACTGCGGCAAGATGGATGGGGCCAGATGGTCTTGTTATCCTAACAAAGGGATTAGACAGTAAGTGCCCTTCAGAAGGGAGATGTTTTTCCTACATAGAGCTCTAGAATGAAAAGAGACAATAGGAGACAATATTTGTGAACTCTTCACAATTTCCAAACAGATATTATAGAGTAGGGAAACTAGTAAATGATGTTTTAAATCATCCTTCCATTCCTTAATTGGTGACTGGTAAGGCATATGTACACTGTCAATTTTGATCATTCTCGAAGCTTTAGCTCCTAGAAAATTCTAGGTTGAAAATATCTTAACTATGAAAGGCCCATGAGGAAATTCAGAAATCTTAAATACAGTTGGGCAAATAATACAAAGAAAGTGTATGGAATTGATTCATTCTTTCAATAAAAAAAATTAAAGTTCTTATACACATGCTTTTGAGTGTTAGGGATAGGACAGCAAGCGATTTGGATAATGTCTTCGCTCTCTCTAAATGGTAGCTGGAGGAGAGGGTTAATAAAGTAAACAACACATGAAAGATGATATCAGAGTGACGGATGCTGTGAAGAAACGGAGTAGTCCTGTGTTGCACAGTCACAGTTGGAGAATAGAAGTAGTTAGTGCTATGCTGGTAAATGTTCAGCAAATGGCTCTCCGGGAGGAAAAAGCCCCAACTTGTAGTGTTGGCCAATTTCTTTGGTGTAAATACTTCCACCATGGTCTATTTCAAGCTACCACATGACTAGCAGTTGAAAAGAGAGGCCCACAGTATGAGCCACCACCAGAGCACCTCTGGGGGAGTGTTATATTACTTTGAAAAAGGGCATTGAGGCAAGGCCTCTTTGGGAAAGTGACATTTGAGGGCCAAGATGTGAAGGGTAAGGAGCTAGCCATGGGAAGGGAGATCCAGGGGAAGAGCTCCCCAGGCAGAGTGGGCATGTTGCAGATGCAAAAGTCCTGAAGTGGAGACAAACTTAGCATGTCCTCCAGGGGAAAAGGGGATGCTGCAGGGCTAGAGTTTAGAAATTGAAAACATTGGCAGCTAGGACTGCCAGGCAGGATCTAAATCATGTAGGGTCTCGAGACTATTTTAATACATTTAGATTCCATTCTAAATGTAATGAAACATCATATGAGGCTTAAGCAGGCGATCAACCCTATCTGTTAGTTCTAAGAGTCTGTATTTAAGTTTCATGGAAGGAATTCAGTAATTGCTTGTCCTATAGCAGCAGGAGGAGACAGAGAAAGAGAAATAGTAGACTTCTACTTTATAGCTTATATCTTGACTTACCTTCATTTGCTCAAAGAAAAAACTGTATGTGAACCAATTAGCACAAAGTCTGGCACATTGTAAGCACTGGGGGAATGCTCGTTCTTGTTGGTGATGCACTGGGGTTTTTGGACATGGGTCTCAGGAAAGGTCACTGACATTGGATGGATCACAGAGCTATGTTATCGTAGGCTAGGAGCTTGTAGTAGAGCTCAAACTCAAACATGCTCCTGAAGATTGATTAAAACCAGTCACTGTCTCCAGCTTTTGGAACTTAGCGCAGGTTAGATAGATATCAGCTTGACACTTATTCCTCGGGGATGAGAGCTGGCCAGATTATCAACCCTGTTTAGGTCTTAAATTGTATTGCATTTATTCATTTCCTCTGATCAGGGCTCTCGTTCAGCCACCAAAGTGGACTCTGTCTGGCACCTTCACACAGGACATCTTAAGTGCAAGGGAATGAAAGGAAGAAGATTCCTTGTGGGTTTTTCCTTTGTGCTATTGTTGATTTCTTTCCCTCCTTTCTTCACTACCCCGTAGGCAGGGATTGTCCACAAGAGGAGTGTAGAAATATTTTTATTTGTATTGACAGAAACAAAAACATTGATGGTATTCATAGGTAGGATTTATTGAGTGCTTGCTACATATTTGTGCAGTGTGCTAAATGATTTATGTACTCAGTTAAACTTTGTAACAGCCATAAGAAGTGGGGACCCGGTTACCTTTACTTTACAGATGAAGAAACAGATGCTCAGAAAGGTTGACTAGTTGCCCAGCCGAGTCCCCATGGCTAGGTGGTGGTGGAGCTGGGATTCACCCTGGTTTCTGCAGACCCTCCCCAGCCTCTGACCTTGACCCTAAAATCTATTACGGAAAATACATAGCTTTTTATACTCGGGTCCTATGTCTTCTGAATTTTGTTCTTTGTGTTCCTCTTTTTTTGTTTGCCACTCCTTATGTTCAAGGTCTTCGGGGATTTTATGACATCTTCCAATGGGATGTCTACACTTGCAGTCTGTCCTCTTCAGTGCTGTTGAATGAACAGCTCTAAATTGAACTCTTCAAGGGGCAGCTTTGGCCATGCTGTGCCCTGACTTAGAAACTTCAATGGCTCCTTATTGAATGAAGAGCAGTCCTTTCCTGCTGGCATTGTAAGCTCTGGAAAAGAACTTGCACTTGAGCCCAACAAAGGCCTGAGCGCTGGTGTTTTTGTCCGCCGGTGGAGAGCTGCCTGCTTTCTGTGTCCTCATCTTGGGGTGCCTTCTGTGTGCTACTCCCTTCTCCCAGCACTGATGTTAGAGTTTGTGTTTCTGGAAGGCAGGGACTTGGCTAGACATCTCTGTGTAAGCAGTATGAATTTACATCTTGACTATATGCAGGGTCCCGTGCCTTTATTCTTCGAAATCAAATCCAATCTGTTTGTTCTAAGGCCATTCCCCAGAGTCGGCGAGCACCCCTCTCTGTAGGGACTGTCCAGTCCAGTTCTGTGATTCCTGGTTGCTCAACTTGTCATGGTGTCAGTTTCCCCATCTGTTAAATGAGAGCACAGTGCAATGTAACTTGCAAGGCATCGGAAGATCCTTTACACATTTAACACAGATCTGAGCACATAGTGAATGTTAGGATCTAGATAAGCAAGGGATAGAATGTGCTTTGCACAGTGGCTAGCATGTAGGAAGGGCTCAATTAATGTCAGTTGTCACCTTTGGTACCACCATCATGAGTGTCACATTTGACCTTACACAGCATCTGCTTGAGCATTGCAGTGACTAATACCTATTGGTTAGCTAGTGCAATCAATTTGAAAAACACAGAAAAAGGCGGGGGGTGGGGGGAAGCTTAACTCAAAGATATACTTTGCCAGAAGTTTTATGTATATTCAGTTCTTCTCTAAAATACATTCTGTAATAGTTGATTCCCATGGTTTTGCACTTGATATCTAAATATATTAAAAATATGCCTCATAGAGCTGTCTGAGTGATATAGGATTTTGATCAACCTTACTTGTGCTGGAAATGAATTGATTCAGTTTAAATATTTTGTCTAAAAGTTATTTGGCCTGGAAAATACCAGTCTAATTCCCTTACAAGTAAGAAAATTATAAAGAGAGAGATCTAATCAGTGAGTAGAATATAGCCTTAGAAAATGTGTATCAGCATACCTTAACGAAAGTAGAATAAATCTTGGAACTTTAATATCCCCCTTTCTTGGACCTAAATAGGCCCCTTTGGAAAACTATTTTATTGTTTCTCATTAAATTAGAATTGTGCTGAGGTGCCACTATCTACTGTTTCCTATTATTATTAATGTAAAAAAAAATCACTGCATATTCAGCATTTCCCCAGTTAAAGCCAACAGAAAATCTTCTCCACACTTAAGCTTAACTTGGCTCATTTTTAAACAAAGTTCCTTTCTTTTTTGTTTACATCTGCATCTAAAGGTAGCAATCCTTTCTAGTGACAATTAGGTAAATTTAATGTATGGGTTTCCTCCCACTCCATTAAATGAGCAGCTCTTGCAGAAGTCCAGAAGGTGTTACGGAGGAGGCAGGCAGTGTCTTGGTGTAGTGATCTCTGGGAAATAGAATGTAAGAAGCATCATTTTTCCATATGTGGCTAGTTTGATAGTACATTAAAGAGGGTACTCTTAAACTTTTGCTCCATCAATGAGATGGAAGGTGTTTTAGCTGGTTTGGGCAGATATAACAGAAAACCATGGACTGGGTGGCTTATAAACATCAATTAATTTGTCACAGTTCTGGAGGCTGGGAGTCCAAGGTCAAGGTGCCAGCAGATTTGGTTCTGGTGAGGGCCTGCTTCCTGATTTGTAGATGGTCGTCTCATTGTATCCTTACTTGGCAGGGAGCAGAGAGAGAGCAGAGAGCAGAGAGCAGAGAGCAGAGAGCTAGCTCTCTGGGCTTTTCTCCTAAGGGCATTAATCCTATTTCTGGGGGCACTGTGCTCCTGACCCAACTACCTCCCAGAGGTCCCACCTCCAAATACCATCACACTGATGGTTAGATTTCAATATAGGAATTTTGAGGGGACACAAACATTCAGTCTGGAACAGAAGGCTTAATATGGGTTGACACTGAATTTCTAGACTACTCTTGCTGTTCACAATATTTCTCAAAAATGCTGCACTGCTGTATCTTATCTGTTCACGAAACAGATGCCGAGTGACAAGAGCGGCCACATTGGTGACCCACCGGGCACAGCTGGCCCAGAGATGTGGGATGTTTGGGCTTAGGACCATATTTTATATGGCAGCCGTCATTGGAGCCTCATTTAGACCAGGCATCCCTCTCTAGTCCCCTTTCATATTTCCAGCAGCTTCTTCGCCCCCCCCAGACAAAGTTTTCAACCCCTATGTAAAAATCAATGACCGTGTAGGATAGTTCCAGATACTGTGATAGGACATAGCTTCCAAGATACCAAAGGCATGAAAAATGGAGAGATCCTTTATGCCACCCGTAAGTGTCACAGCCCCTCCTAAGACCTAACATGATACCCTTGTCCTCCAGCCCTTGCACACTGTCTACTGCTTTCTGCTTGGCTTACTCCATGCAAACCACATGGGTCCCCTTGCCACTGGAGCCTGTTCTACTCCCTCACCTCTTTTGGTTTTTGCTCAAAGGCCACCTAGTCAGGGTAACTTTCCCTGGCTCTCCTTTTACAAGAACTTTCTGCCTTCCAGCACTCACTAATGCTATTCCTAGCTTTATTTTTCTACCAGAGCCTTTATCACTATCTGACATGCTGAATACTTTACTTGTGAAATATGCCCACTGTTCATTCATTGTCTGTCTCTTCCAAGGTAGACTGTAAGCTTAACGAGGGCAGTAACTTCGTCTCACTTACCACTGTCTTCCCAACACCTACAACAGGGCAGCTACCTGATAAACAAGTTCAACAATGAAAGCAGGAGCATGATACATGCTAAAAGAGGCCCAGGGTGCTATGGGAACTACAAGTAATTCAGTGAAGGTGCGTCATAGAATTTGAGGTTGGGATGGGAGGTTGTAATGGTTGTCAACTTAGACAGGGCTATGAGAGGGAGCCATGGAAAGATGAGTGAGCAGAAGGCAGCAGAGGTGGGCTAAATGCCCCAATCAAAAGACACAGGCTATCAGATTGGATTAAAAAACAAGACCCATTGATATGCTGTCTGCAAGAGACTCATTTTAGACCCAAAGTCACCCCCAGATTGAAGGTGAGGGGGTGGAAAACCATTTACCATGCTAAATGACATCAAAAGAAAGCTGGGGTGGCAATCCTTATTTCAGACAAATTAGATTTTAAAACAAAGATTGTAATAAGAGATGAAGAAGGACACTATATCTTACTTAAAGGGTCTATCCAACAAGAAAATCTAACAATTGTAAATATCTATGCCCCTAACATGGGAGCAGCCAATTATATAAGGCAATGAATAACAAAAGCAAAGAAACACATTGACAACAATACAATAATAGTGGGGGACTTTAACACCCCCCTGACTGAAATGGACAGATCATCTAAGCAAAAAATCAACAAGGAAATAAACACTTTAAATGACACACTGGACCAAATGGACTTCACAGATATATTCAGAACATTCCATCCCAAAGCAACGGAATACACATTCTTCTCTAGTGCCCATGGAACATTCTCCAGAATTGATCACATCCTAGGTCACAAATCAGGTCTCAACCGGTACCAAAAGATTGGGATTATTCCCTGCATATTTTCAGACCACAATGCTTTGAAACTAGAACTCGCTCACAAGAGGAAAGTCGGAAAGAACTCAAATACGTGGAGGCTAAAGAGCATCCTACTAAAGAATGAATGGGTCAACCAGGAAATTAAAGAAGAATTAAAAAAATTCATGGAAACCAATGAAAATGAAAACACAACTGTTCAAAATCTTTGGGATACAGCAAAGGCAGTCCTGAGAGGAAAGTATATAGCAATACAAGCCTTTCTCAAGAAACAAGAAAGGTCTCAAATACACAACCTAACCCTACACCTAAAGGAGCTGGAGAAAGAACAGCAAATAAACCCTAAACCCAGCAGGAGAAGAGAGATAATAAAGATCAGAGCAGAAATCAATGAACTAGAAACCAAAAGAACAGTAGAACAGATCAACGAAACTAGGAGCTGGTTCTTTGAAAGAATTAACAAGATTGATAAACCCCTGGCCAGACTGATCAAAAAGAAAAGAGAAATGACCCCAATCCACAAAATCATGAATGAAAGAGGAGAGATCACAACCAACACCAAAGAAATACAAACAATTTTAAGAACATATTATGAGCAACCCTATGCCAGCAAATTAGAGAACCTGGAAGAAATGGGTGCATTCCTAGAGATGTATCAACTACCAAAATTGAACCAGGAAGAAATAGAAAACCTGAACAGACCTATAACCACTAAGGAGATTGAAGCAGTCATCAAAAATCTCCCAAGAAACAAAAGCCCAGGGCCAGATGGCTTCCCAGGGGAACTCTAACAGACATTTAAAGAAAAATTAATACCTATTCTCCTGAAACTGTTCCAAAAATTAGAAATGGAAGGAAAACTTCCAAACTCATTTTATGAGGCCACCCTTACCTTGATCCCCAAACCAGACAAAGACCCCATCAAAAAGGAGAATTACAGACCAATATCCTTGATGAACACGGATGCAAAAATTCTCACCAAAATACTAGCCAATAGGATCCAACAGTACATTAAAAGGATTATTCACCACGACCAAGTGGGATTTATCCCTGGGCTGCAAGGTTGGTTCAACATCCGCAAATCAATCAACGTGATACAATATATTAACAAAAGAAAGAACAAGAATCATGGGATCCTCTCAATAGATGCAGAAAAAGCATTTGACAAATTATAGCATCCTTTCTTGATCAAAAATCTTCAGAGTGTAGGGATAGAAGGTACATACCTCCATATCATAAAAGCTATCTATGAAAAGCCTACAGCGAATATCATTCTCAATGGGGAAAAGCTGAGAGCTTTTCCCCTAAGGTCAGGAACACGGCAGGGATGTCCACTATCATCACTGCTATTCAACATAGTATTAGAGAAGTCCTAGCCACAGCAATCAGACAACAAAAAGAAATCAAAGGCATCCAAATCGGCAAGGAGGAAGTCAAACTCTCACTCTTTGCAGATGATATGATACTGTATGTGGAAAACCCAAAAGACTCCACCCGAAAAATGCTAGAACTCATACGGGAATTCAGTAAAGTAGCAGGATATAAAATCAATGCACAGAAATCAGTGGCATTCCTATACACCAACAACAAGACAGAAGAGAGACAAATCAAGGAGTCGATCCCATTTACAATTGCACCCAAAACCATAAGATACCTAGGAATAAATCTAACCAAAGAGGCAAAGGATCTATACTCAGAAAACTATAAAATACTCAGGAAAGAAATTGAAGAAGACACAAAGAAATGGAAAACCTTTCCATGCTCATAGATTGGAAGAACAAACATTGTGAAGATGTCAATGCTACCTAGAGCAATCTACACATTCAATGCAATCCCCATCAAAATACCATCCACTTTTTTCAAAGAAATGGAACAAATCATCCTACAATTTGTATGGAACCAGAGGAGACCCCGAATAGCCAGAGGAATATTGAAAAAGAAAAGCAAAGCTGGCGGCATCACAATTCCGGACTTCCAGCTCTATTACAAAGCTGTCATCATCAAGACAGTATGGTACTGGCACAAAAACAGACACATCGATCAATGGAACAGAATCGAGAGCCCAGAAATGGACCTTCAACTCTATGGTCAACTCATCTTTGACAAAGCAGGAAAGAATGTCCAATGGAAAAAAGACAGTCTCTTCAACAAATGGTGTTGGGAAAATTGGACAGCCACATGCAGAAGAATGAAACTGGACCATTTCCTTACACCACACACAAAGATAGACTCCAAATGGTTTAAAGACCTAAACGTGAGAGAGGAGTCCATCAAAATCCTAAAGGAGAACACAGGTAGCAACCTCTTCGACCTCAGCCACAGCAACTTCTTCCTAGAAACATCGCCAAAGGCAAGGGAAGCCAGGGCAAAAATCAACTATTGGGATTTCATCAAGATAAAAAGCTTTTGCACAGCAAAAGAAACAGTCCACAAAACCAAAAGACAACCGACAGAATGGGAGAAAATATTTGCAAATGACATATCAGATAAAGGGCTAGTATCCAAAATCTATAAAGAACTGATCCAAGTCAACACCCAAAGAACAAATAATCCAATCAAGAAATGGGCAGAAGACATGAAGAGACATTTTTCCAAAGAAGACATCCAAATGGCCAACAGGCACATGAAAAGGTGCTCAACATCGCTCGGCATCAGGGAAATCCAAATCAAAACCTCAATGAGATACCACCTCACACCCGTCAGAATGGCTAGAATTAACAAGTCAGGAAACGACAGATGTTGGTGGGGATGCAGAGAAAGGGGAACCCTCCTACACTCTTGGTGGGAATGCAAGCTGGTGCAATCACTCTGGAAAACAGTATGGAGGTTCCTCAAACAGTTGAAAATAGAGCTACCATACGATCCAGCAATTGCACTACTGGGTATTTACCCCAAAGATACAAATGTAGGGATCCGAAGGGGTACGTGCACCCCAATGTTTATAGCAGCAATGTCCACAATAGCCAAACTGTGGAAAGAGCCAAGATGTCCATCGACAGATGAATGGATAAAGAAGAAGTGGTATACACACACAATGGAATATTATGCAGCCATCAAAAGGAATGAGATCTTGCCATTTGCAATGACATGGATGGAACTGGAGGGTGTTATGCTGAGTGAAATAAGTCAATCAGAGAAAGACATGTATCATATGACCTCGCTGATATGAGGAATTCTTAACCTCCGGAAACAAACTGAGGGGTGTTGGAGTGGTGGGCGGTGGGAGGGATGGGGTGGCTGGGTGATAGACATTGGGGAGGGTATGTGCTATGGTGAGTGCTGTGAATTGTGCAAGACTGTTGAATCACGGATCTGTACTTCTGAAAGAAATAATGCAACATATGTTAAGAAAAAAAAAGAAGAAGAAGATAGCAGGAGGGGAAGAATGAAGGGGAGTAAGTTGGAGGGGGAGATGAACCATGAGAGACGATGGACTCTGAAAAACAAACTGAGGTTTCTAGAGGGGAGGGGGTGGGGGGATGGGTTAGCCTGGTGATGGGTATTAAAGAGGGCACGTTCTGCGTGGAGCACTGGGTGTTATGCACAAACAATGAATCATGGAACACTACATCAAAAACTAATCATGTAATGTATGGTGATTAACATAACAATAAAAAAATTAAAAAAAAAAGAAGGCAGCAGAGGGACAAGATTACCAGGAATGTTTTGTTTTGCAAATCAAAATAGTATATATAGCTTTAATTTCTATGAATCTGAGAGCAGGACCTTTTCAAACATTAAAAAATGCTAATGAATCCATTTAGATGGAATTTTACCAATATCCTAAATATGCAGTTGACCTTGTATTTCCCACAAGATAGTGGCTTGATTTCAAGCAACTTCATACCTCAGACAGCTGATTAGAGAAGAAGGTAGGATAATAAGGTAGATCCAGCTTGCTCAATAAGGTCATCCAGATTGGATTCAAATTCCAGCTCTGCCTCTTGCCAGCCATGTGACCCTAGGAAAATTACTTAACCTCTCTGAACTTTTATTCTCCTCTGCAAAATGGGATTAAAGATGCTTACTATTCCAAGGGATTGTGAACATTAAGTTAAAGAAATAAACATGTCACATGCCTCCTATAATAGTAGGTACTAAATATATGGAAGCCATATTTATGAAAGCAATCCTGTACTTTATTAATGATTATGCAAATTAATGCATTTTATTTTTAAGAATGCTAAAGGTTGACTTAATTTTTACAAGGTAAATATAACTGAAAATGTAATATTGTGGCTTTTCCTGTCTTTTATTTTTTTTGCTTCCTAAGCATGCTGCTGAATAAAACGTATAATATGTAACATATGGTATATGCAATAATAACTAAGTACTTGCATTTTGCTTATTAGCATCTCATAGGACTATATTTTAGTGCATTAGAGGTCAATATGGCAATGGACGATTTAGAAGATATGGATCATTTCTATTTCTGCATCTTGTGTACTTCCGTAATATGGGTGTAAGTTGCCACTTTGGGGGAAGTGTATCCCTGAGTTGTGGATCAATGCCATAAATGTCTCCCTCTTTTGAGGAGTCAGGTAGACTCTGCTTTGAGACCATGGGAAGGGCACCTCATCATTTTTTGAATCCTATGAGTACTATGGATTACACTTTATTTAATATATACAGCATGTAAATAAGTTTTAGAGGCATAAAAGCTTCAAAACTAAACGAAAAGGAAAATTTAATAACCGGCCGATTTTTAGATTGTGCACTAAATAATCTGCTTTTCAACCTAAGAAAGGGGAGGAGGAAGGCAGAGTTTAATAGACATATATAACAAATTAAAATCCAGTATCTAGGGGATGTAAATCACATTCTGTGAACCAAACAATGTGGTTTTCATCAGATCTCCTCCAGCCGCCCTGCCTGGGAGCCCCAGCATAATTCAACCAACTGTAAACCAGGAAGATCCTGCCGACAAAGGCAGAAGACAGCCCAGGGACCACAGCTCTTCGCCAAATTCTGCCCAGCCACGCTATGTATATAATAACATGTCTGTCAAACGGTGTGTTTAGAACTATCCTTCTAGGGCTGGGGTTAAAAGAAGAGAATGTAAAAATAAATAAGACATTTGTACAACCGTGCCGATCTTGGGGTTGAAGAAATGGAACTGGTACCAAATATACGGAGCAGAGGTTCAACTGGGGGTGATTTCAACTGCTAGGGGATCCCTGGCAATGTCTGGAGATGCCTGTGGTTGTCCCAATGGGGCAGGTGCTGTTGGCTTCTAGTGGAACCAGGCCAGGCATGTTGCCAGACATCCTACAATACACACAGCTTGCCTGCCCCAGTAAGGAATGAACCAGCCCCCAATGTCGATGGTGCCGAGATTGAGAAATCTTGTGGAGAGGTTGCGACTCGAACTGTTGGGTAAGTTTGAGACTTTACTCACGGGACTTCTTCATCTGAAGTCCTTGGGATTATCCACACGTATTTCTGTCAGAAGGCCCCAAGCTCCACTGTCACCGTGAAGGTTCTTTTCTAGCATTGTGTTCCTCAGAAATGACACGAATGCATCGTGTCTTCATCTGCTCTGGCTTCTTTCTTTGGGTGTGGGGAGAGGCCGGTGGCACAGATCTCTGAGCAACTGGTTCTGATTTGGTCAACAAAAGCATGTCAGTGGGAGGAAATCCCGGGTCCTTTCCCTCATGTGGATAAGAACTTCCATCCTTGCAAATCCGGCCTGTGAAATGGCCATGGTTAAACACAGCACGAGCCACAGTACCCCCTTCTTCCCTACAAGCGTCTCTTTCCTCTGGAAGTTTGAGGAGCAGAGGTGGGGAAGCAGGGAAGATTTTCATTGCCTCTGTCTGTGTTTTACCCGGGGTTGTGGTTAAACAGAAGACTTCAGTCTCCAGGGCTGTCAATCCATCCCTTTTAAATAGCATCAAATTTGTTTTAAAAAATTCATGCTGTGGGTTTTGAGGTCATCATTGTAGCTCCAGAAAAGTTTGTTAAAGATCGCATTAGATAGATGCTTTTTAATGGACAGTCTCGGCTTGGGCATCTTTACTTCACAATCGTCTATTTGGGGAAGAAAAAAACAATATGCGAGCTAGAGGTTTTTCAGCAAATCTCACTAAACTATTGCTGGCTTTGTCCAAATGTCTCTGAAAATTTTATGGGATGAAGAATTTTGTCCTTATTATGCTCGACGGAATAATTTGTTAAACTATGTTTTAAATCAGCATTTCCTCAAATTGAAGAACAACTAATGCTAAAGTATATCATGGATTTATTGTACATGCAATTTGCATAAAAGTTAAAAAAAAAAGTCAGTACTCCAGTGGTATCAGGGTGCCGCCTAGAAAGATTGCATGAAACCGATGTCGAAGATGAATATTGTTGGTGTTCAGACCTTCTGTTATCTAATTACAAAAAAGCATAGCATAACCACCCGATTGAGTGGGCTCATAATCAAATCATAACCATTTGGAATAAAATGGAAGCTTAATGTGGAACTGCTGATACAGCGATTTTAATTAAAGCTCTTTTGTATTTTGAAAGTGAAGTTCTAAATTGCAGTCTTCAGTGATTTCCAGACTGTTCTCTGGATGCAAGTGGTAGGTGTGGGTGCTGGCGGGACTCAGGATCCCAGGGACTGCTGAGTGGTTGGGTACCCAGGCCAGCCATGCTCACCAGCCCTTCACCCCAGGCTTCATCCCCAACAGCTGTGGGTCACCTGTTCTACTGATTGGATTTCTACAGTTTTTTGTATGAAGACTGGACTCTATGGCTAAAAAGGGTTGGGAAACTGTTGGAGTAGTTGTTAAAGGTTCCCAGGTGAAAGAGCTGCTTTTAAAATGTATATAAGATAATGCAAATGATTCACATTTAAGAGCAAAAGAAAAGATTTCGAGCTCCTAGATGAAAGGAGAAAGGCAGTATGCACTGTCCTATTTTACCTGGCGGCCTGCTGAATTTCATTAGCTGTTAATTGGAACCCACACACAGTTTGTAATTCCCTCTCTATCCTTCCGTCCTTCCATCTTCCCGCCTCCTCCCCTCCCCCTTCCCCTCCCCAACCTCTCCCCCTTCCCGCCTTTCCCCTTCCTTTCCCTTCCCTCCAGTACATATTTACCAAGTAGCAAATTTTAAAAAGAGAAACAAATACAAAGACAAGATAATTTCAAACAATGATAAATGCTAGGGAGGAATTTCACAGAAGGATCTGGCAGTGCCTGGGCAGAAGACAGTAGAGACCATTTTGGACAGTTACTTTATTTGGAACAAAAAAGTTTGGTGCAAGCCACTGAGAGTGTGCCCCATAATATGAGAGGCTCTTCTCCATTCCACTCTTCACTCTGAGATATAATTTTGGAATAAAAAAGGGTCTTATGTGTAGTTGGTTATGTTATATGTTGTTATACTTTCTTATACAGCAGACCGGGCATTGACTGGTATCTGGCATAAAGTCTAAGAATCATACTCAAATAAAATGTGCTAAGTAGTTACATTTCGAGAGATTAACTTCCATTTGGGTGAAAGTTGAAGGCCTGTACTAACAGAGGGCTTCCCGAGGAAATGAATGTGATTTGTTGTGGACTGTATCTTTTCGAGGGCAGTATTTCACCTGCAAGATGAAGAAGGAGTCATCTCTACAGAGATATGTAAAGTTATAGATATTTTGGCCGGAGTAACCACTGCAAAGGCTGGTGACGAAGAGCTCACTATGTTAGGGGGACAGTATCGACATTCGTGATGGCTCTGGGATCTCAGACCCAGATGAGTCGGAGGCCCTTCCCCAACTGGATCCTGTCCACTCTACTCTGTACTGAGCTTCTCTGAAGTGTCCGTGTGGCGTCCTGACTTGTCCTGCAGGACAGATTGATGGACTTGATACCTCGTTGCTATGAAAGCATGAAGCATGAGAGGCCCCTGCAAAATAAAAACACAGCATAACAGCACTTTAGCAAATAGCTGCATGGAAACCTCTGGCTGATTCACGTCTGCTATTTCTGGTGATGGTAGGTCAAATTCAATGGCAAGTTGAGTTCAAAATTGACAAGGCATTTTAGCCACATTTTAGAATCATTGCCTTAATATTTCTTAAGTTAAAATTAAAAAATTACCCCAAATTAACCACGGTTAATGCATTGAATATATCTTTCCAGACATTTTCTTTCTTTTATTTTTATTTTTTGGTATATAATAGGTGAATATAAAATCAATCTGTTAAAAATCGGTTTTAATTATATATGCATGTGTGTATATAGTCTTTTTGGAAGACTATGTTCCTTATCAGTACTTATCTGATTTTAAAAATTTATTTATTTATTTATTTAAGATTTTCTTTATTTATTTGGCAGAGAGAGAGCGAGAGCGAGAGAGAGAGAGAGAGCTCAAGGAGGGGGAGTGGCAGGCAGAGGGAGAGGGAGAAGCAGTTTCCCCGCTGAGCAGAGAGCCCCACCTGGGGTTCGATCTCAGGACGCTGGGTTCATGACCTGAGCTGAAGGCAGACGCTTAACTAACTGAGCCACTCAGGCGCTCCTACCTGATACTTTTTATTTTTATTTTTTTAAGATTTTATTTATTTATTTGAGAGAGAGAGCACATGAGAAAGGGAAGGATCAGAGGGAGAAGCAGACTCCCCGCTGAGCAGGGAGCCCGATGCGGGACTCGATCCAGGGACTCCAGGATCATGACCTGAGCCGAAGGCAGTTGCCTAACCAACTGAGCCACCCAGGCGCCCCCTACCTGATACTTTTTAAAGCGAATATTTCATTCTTTGGAAATACCATGGTTTATTAATGGGGCGTTGGAATCCTGACTTTGCTGTTTATCACCTCTCTGCCCTTAGGCAATTTACTGACTTGGGTTAAGAGAAGAACACTCTAGGCAGAAGGAATCTATGTGTGGAGTACAAAGGTGGGAAAGAACTTGGCCCACAGAAGGCATAGAACGAAGGCTACTGTGTTGGGACTTAGCGCGTGAGGATGTGGAAGGTAAGACCGCGAGACAGAAGCAACGATAGAGGGCCATGCAGGGCCTCGTGCTCCTTGGAAAAATCAAGAAGCTTTGTGACAGGACAAAATTTGAGTGTTCAAAATTTATATGAAGAATGACCTAAGAGGGGGCAGGAGTAGGAGAATAATTTTTCTTTTTAAACCTGGGTTGAGTGTTTTTCATTTATTTGTTCTTTAGGGAAAACCCCTCTAGAACCAAGACTTCAGTGTTAATGTTACAAATACTCGCTTTCTTGCTTTGGTACCTGTGAAGTACTTAGATGCTGCAAATACTTGCTTTTTATTGTAAAACCTGTGAAGGCTTTGCTGAGTCCTGCATGACTTGTTGGAAGAGATCACCAAAACTTAAAGATACGTGGACATATAGACACCCACTGAAGTGACTTCTCTAAAGAAAGAAATGAATGGGCTATTTATTTGTTTATTATGTTATGTTAATCACCATACATTACATATCGGTTTTTGATGTAGTGTTCCATGATTCATTGTTTGTGCATAACACCCAGTGCTCCATGCAGAATGTGCCCTTTTTAATACCCATCACCAGGCTAACCCATCCCCCCACCCCCTCCCCTCTAGAACCCTCAGTTTGTTTTTCAGGGTCCATCGTCTCTCATGGTTCGTCTCCCCCTCCGATTCCCCCCCCTTCATTCTTCCCCTCCTGCTATCTTCTTCTTCTTCTTTTTTTTTTTTAACACATAATGTATTATTTGTTTCAGAAGTACAGGTCTGTGATTCAACAGTCTTGCACAATTCACAGCGCTCACCATAGCACATACCCTCCCCAATGTCTCTCACCCAGCCACCCCATCCCTCCCACCCCCCCACTCCAGCAACCCTCAGTTTGTTTCCTGAGATTAAGAATTCCTGATATAAGTGAGGTCATATGATACTTGTCTTTCTCTGATTGACTTATTTTGCACAGCATGGAGGGTATTATGAATGGGCTCTTTAAAAGGTAGTTGGAACACCTAGACCTTCTTTGCATAAGATCGCTTTCACATTTTTTAAAACCTCTTTATTTAGAACGAGTTCGGTTTAAAATATTACAAAAATAGCACACAGATATCCCAGGGTACACCTTTACCCAGATTCTCCAAATGCTAACATCTTACATAAACATAGTCTAATATTCTAAACCAAAAATTAAAATTGATTCAGTACTAAACTACAGGTCTTATTTGAAATTCCAAACTGTCCTACTAATGCCCCTTTTCTGGTTCAAGATATAATCCAAGATCTCACGCTGCATTTAGTTGTTCTGTCTCCTAGATTCTTCTGATCTGGGGCAGTTTTTGCATCTTTCTTTGTCTTTCATTTTTTTAAGAGTACCAGATGGTTATTTTGTAGACTGCCCTTCAATTTGGGTTTGTCTGGAGTTCTCTTGGTTAGACCAGTGTTGTGCAGCACTAGGGAGGATTCCACAGGAGTGGGGCTGTGTCTGTCTCCGTGCATCACTTCCAGGGGTACATGATGCCAACATACCTTACCAGCAGAGAGGTTCCCTTCGATCACTCAGCTAAAGTGGTGTCTGCCAGGTTTCTCCACCATAATGTCACTGTTTTTCCATTTATGGTTAATAAACATCTCATAGGGAGGTACCCTGAAACTATATAAATATTCTGTCTTAGTTTCCTACTCCTGCTATAACAAATGACCACAAGTGTAGTGACTTCAAATAACATGAATTTATACAATCCTGTATTTTAGGTCAGAGTCTGAAATGGGTGTCAGTGGGCTAAAATCAGGATGTTGGTAGGCCAGTGTTTCTTTCTGGAAGCTCTAGGGGAGAATGTGTTTCTCTTGCCCTTTCTAGTTTCTAGATACTGCTCACATCCCTTGGCTTGTGGCCCCTTTCCATTTTCAAAGTCAGCAATGGCCAGTCAAGTCTTTCTCACACTTATCACTCTGACACTGACTGTTCTGCCTCCCTCATTCCACTTTTAGGGAGCCTTGTGATTACACTGGCCTCTACCATGTAATCCAGGATAATCTCCCTATTTCAAGGTCAGCTGCTTATCGACTTAATTCCATCTGCAGTTTAAATGATCCCTTGCTAAATAACACACTGTATTCACAGGTTCTAGGGATTAGGACATAGATATCTTTGGGACCATTTTTCTGTTTTCCACAATTCTACTCTTCATCAAAATTTCAGCTTATGCATCTATTTTGTATCATTACGGGCTCATAAGGTTTTCTATTTTATTCTACAGATCTCCGTCTGTTAATATTATTATTTTGATGCTCAAATTATTTGAGATTGGGCACATGGGAGTCCCTTAAGGATGGCTCCTGTGTCCTCTTGACACATTCCCATCATTATTTTGGTACCATGAGATGTTCCGGGATCATCTTTTACTTTACCTGCCAGAGCTCTGGAATCAGCCATTTCTCCAAGCGTTCCTGGCTTCTTTTATTAGAGAATGGCATTTAGAGACCAAGATTGGGCACTCAGTGTGCTCACAGCTACTGAGTCATCTTTGTCTCTTGGTCCTTTCACTGGGCAGGGTTAGGAGATATATGCGTAGTCCTTTTTGCTTCATAGCCCTTAAAAAATTGTAAATAGATTTACTTACTTTTTTTTTATTGTTATTTCATCCATTTAGCTCTGAATTTTATGAAGCAGGTGATTTGTCTCTATACGGTAAAATGGCTTCTTAGGTATATGTTACTGAAGTTAATCTCTAAGGTGAAAGTTGCTTATAGTAAAACCTAAATTGCTTCCAGTGACACCTGGAATTCCTGAAATCTCCCATAGATTTCAGTCCTTTATCAACCCTAAATAAGTCCAGCACAGTCAATTTTACCTCCCACACTGAAAACAATTGCTGTTTCATTATTTGAACCACAGATATGCATCTTTATTCAATGAAATAGAGGATTGTTTATACCAAGAGAAAAATAGAGATCCTTTCTCTCCAAATATATAGCAGATTCCTATCTTTCATCTCACACCTCTGGGGGCATATGCTCATTTGGTAGCATATTGGTGGAATATTCTGTACTATTTAAATTGTCCTCAACTTACACTCTGTCTTTTGTTCTGAGCACCTACAGATGAATTTAAGGACATTAAAAGCACTCAAGAAGCTATTTTAGTATGTATCCGAGGTCCCAGGCCTGGTTCTTTTCTACAGAGTAGACACTAAGGAAATATGTGCTTGATGAGTAAATTAAAGTGTGAGTGTTTTGTGTCCTTTGGAAACTTGGAGCCTTGTCTGTTCTTTCCTTAATGACAAATTTTACTTCTTTCCTTGTATTACCTCTCTTCATTTTATTTGAGCTCTGTTTTTTCTTTTTCTAAATAAAAATGGCATCAATATTGGGGCCTGAAGAGAGTGAATAATTCACATATATGTCTACATTTGGTATGCTATTTCAAAGGGGATATCATGGGCTTGGGGGCCTCACTGGAGCTTTGAAAAGGAGTGAACTTAACTGCTATTAAAACACCAAAGCCCTAAGAGGACTGTTTTGGAAGACATGATCCAAGCTCTATTTGAGAACCAAAGCTTATTTACTGCCAAACCTACAACTTGGTTCCTTCCAAAACTGTCCCTTTCATTGATATGGTGGAGGAACTTTCTGCAGACAACTTTCTTATTTGCCCAATTCTGCAAATACCAATTTAGTGAATACTTCCCCTGGGCTCATGACATTGAGAGATCAGACCTCAGGAAAGTTCCACATGCTACATGCAGTGTAGCCTGGGCATGATTTCTCTTCTAAAGGAATATTACAATTCTAGGCAGACTATCCTATTATGTTGACTAGGTTTTATTGTCTCCATTTTTCACCTAGTTCACATGACAGTTTTCTGTTCTGCTACAACAGGAAGACAAGCAGATGGCAAGCTAGAAATGGGAAAAAACAAGGAAGATGGCTTCTGGGCAGGAGCTGAAGAGAGCTAGGAGAGCTACTCAAATATTGTCTTAATCAATTCTGTTTTGCTACTGATTAGAGGTTCAGAACTCCTTGAGTAGGACTGCCTCATCACTGAACATCTCTCTGCCAACACCGTGTGGAAAAGCAAATTGAGATGTATCACCCATGAAATGCTATTATTCTTATTTTAGTTTGGCTGATTCTGCCCCTACCCCTGTCCCTATCTTATTGTTTGCCAGTTGAAAACAAACAAAAAATTAGGTGTTAAAGTCCTGTTTTATTTCACTCTCTTGCTCTGTACTCGATCAGCATGAACTGCTCTCAGAAGACAGTAGACTGTAGGGGTTGACAGCATAGGTTTGGTCTCAGACAGGTTTAGGACCACTTCACAATCGGTTCATGATTGTCTCTAAACATTCACATGAGATACGTAGCTGTTTAAATTCCACTTTCCTTATTCATACAGTAGGTGTAATAAAACAGTGAAGTCACAGCTTACCCGAGTTCAGATTTTAAATTAACTCATAAGCCATAAATTGGATGTAGTTTATGTTGTTGTTTGAGAACTCTTATCACCTATTAAATAGACTACTCTTGGTTTTATGTATACAATTATGCAGTCTAGGTGTTTGTAAATGTATAACAATGTATACAATAAAGTACACTATAAAATAGACAACACACATGCAAAATATAATTTTCTGGTATATTAGAAATGCCATCAGATGGCTATTTATATTTCTTGCTTTTTTGCCCCGTTCACATATGATGAAACTCCAGTTTATCTATCTCATGGAGTTGTGAGGAATAAAAGGAATTACGTATGATTGGCAAATTACTAATCCTGTATAAATGATAGAGGAGATGATACTAAAGATGAAGAAGATGATGATGATGAAGATGAAGAAGAAGAAGAAGATGATGATTTGAAGATTTTAACCATAATCAGATTCCTCGGACTAATGTTTATTATTGAAGGGTTTTCCACATGGACAAAGAGGGGGAGAATTTCAAGCATAAGACATCCTTTCCATCAGTCGACAGAATTAATATGTGTAAAAAACTGCACCTCCAAATGTAGTATCATTCTACTTGATGGCTCCTAAGCCCAATGCGTGCTCATCTGAACCACGTGACTTAGATAGGGTTACACCTTCCCCGTATAGACCAAAGCACTTCGGTTTCTTGTGATGTGAAAGATCAGGTAGAACAACATTATTTTGTGGTTATAAGACATCAAACCACAGTGAACTTTAGTTCCCTAAATGAATCTTTAAATATTTAATATCATGTTAAAAAATGTACAAATGTAAGTGCAGAAAGCAGGTTGGAAACTGGGAGGAGAGAACATCAGAGATGAAGGGGGAACAACGGGCTCTTTGTAGAATCTTGCTCTAGGTCTCCCTTTGCTAGAAAGCAAATCACGTGGTTGCTTATTTGGGCCATATCTTCAGATAATAAACATTATTCTGCAAAAAAAATATGAATTGTTATAGTCAGATGAGTTTTTTTTTAAAGAGTTCATCTAGCCTTTTGAAATTCCCTATTTAAATATAACTTTTTATTATGGAAATTATAAAACACATATTAAGTAAGGAGAAAAGTGTAATGATCCCCTTTGTACCTCATCAACCAGCTTCAACAATTACTGACATTTTGCCACTTTTATTTCTTTTTTTATTTTATTTTTTTATTTTATTTTTTTTTAATATATTTTTTAAGATTTTATTTATTTATTCATGAGAGACAGAGGGAGAGAGAGAGAGAGAAGCAGAGGAAGAAGCAGGCTCCCAAGGAGCAGGGAGCCCGATGCGGGACTCGATCCTAGGACCCTGGGATCGTGACCTGAGCCGAAGGCAGATGCCTAACCATCTGAGCCACCCAGGCGCCCCCCTTGCCACTTTTATTTCATCTTTGCCTCACTAATCCTCACCCCCATCTGCCTTTTTTTCTGGTGTATTTTAAAGCAAATCCCAGGCATGTATATATTCATTGTAAATTATTTAATATATATATATCTTTATAGAGGAGGACTTTAAAAAATGTAACCACAAATTAGGAATACCACAAAAAATCAGTTATGAGACCCTTTTAAATAGTACAGGCATTTAAAACAATCAGAAAATCTTGCCTTTGGTAAGTAATGGTTTTGATGAATTGTTGCACTGGAAATTCATATTAAGGAACCCATTCCACTCTGAGTTTGGCAATGCAAGTTCTGGAGTTGTATTAACCAGTAGTATAGATCAGGAGCGCAAGATGTTTCTTTAAAGGACCAGATAATATATATTTTCAGTTTTGCTGCGCATCTGATCTCTGTTTTGACTAATCAACTTTGCCATTGTAAGTAAAAGCAGCCACAGATAATATGTAAATGAATGGGCATGACTGTGTTCCAATAAAACTTTATAACAAAAGGCAGGGGCTTGGATTTGACCCTTGGGCCGTAGGTTGCTGACCCTGGCTATAGAAAAAACGATCCAATTCCTATCCAAAGAGGGTCTGCAAACCCTGGGGTCTACAGTACCTTGGAGACTAGAGTGTGTTGTAGTTGAAGAGCAGGCATTAGAAACCAGAACCAGACTTATCTTCAGCGTTTTGAAGATCTTGAATAAGTAACTTTTTGATTCATGCTTTCTCATTTATTAGATGAAAATAGATGCACTGTTCTTAAAGAGATTGTGGCAGGACTGAATGGGATCATGAATGTGCGAGCGCTTACTGAGCCGTAGATGCTGCTCAAATACAAGGAATGATTATCCATTTTATGTTGCAATTCTGGATGGTACTCTGTCAATGATTCTTAATTACCTTGTTATCCCCCACCTTCCATTTTTCTGGATGCCAGAGACATACCAACGAAAAGCAAACTTACATTCACTGAGGACTTTTACATATATTCCAGGGACAGTTGTAAAGGGGTTCACGTGTGTCATCTTGTTTAGTTAATCAGGTGTTATTATCTCAATTTTAATGGCAAAGAAACCGAGATGGACAGGATTTCAATCACGGCCCAGCATCCCCCGGGAGTGAGTGGCAGACGCAGGCCTTGAACTATCTGACTCCACAGCCTCTGATCTGTACCTCTTGTGACATTTAGGGTATGCTGTAACCTTTCTCCTTTTTTTTTTATTGTTATGTTAATCACCATACATTACATCATTAGTTTTGGGTGTAGTGTTCCATGATTCATTGTTTGTGCATAACACCCAGTGCTCCAAGCAGAATGTACCCTCTTTAATACCCATCCCCCCACCCCCCTCCCCTCTAGAAGCCTCAGTTTGTTTTTCAGAGTCCATCGTCTCTCATGGTTCATCTCCCCCTCCGACTTACTCCCCTTCATTCTTCCCCTCCTGCTATCTTCTTCTTTTTCTTTTTTCTTAACATATGTTGCATTGTTTCAGAAGTACTGATCTGTGATTCAACAGTCTTGCACAATTCACAGCGCTCACCGTAGCACATACCTTCCCCAATGTCTATCACCCAGCCACCCCATCCCTCCTGCCCACAACCACTCCAGTAACACTCAGTTTGTTCCTGAGATTAAGAATTCCTCATATCAGTGAGGTCATATGATACATGTCTTTCTCTGATTGACTTATTTCACTAAGCATAACACCCTCCAGTTCCATCCATGTCGTTGCAAATGGCAAGATCTCATTCCGTTGATGGCTGCATAATATTCCATTGTGTATATATACCACCTCTTCTTTATCCATTCATCTGTTGATGGACATCTTGGCTCTTTCCACAGTTTGGCTATTGTGGACACTGCTGCTATAAACATTGGGGTGCACGTACGCCTTCGGGTCCCTACATTTGTATCTTTGGGGTAAATACCCAGTAGTGCAATTGCTGGATCGTATGGTAGCTCTAATTTCAACTGTTTGAGGAACCTCCATACTGTTTTCCAGAGGGGCTGCACCAGCTTGCATTCCCACCAACAGCGTAGGAGGGTTCCGCATCCTCGCCAACATCTGTTGTTCCCTGACTTGTTAATTTTAGCCATTCTGACTGGTGTGAAGTGGTATCTCATTGAGGTTTTGATTTGGATTTCCCTGATGCTGAGCGATGTTGAGCACTTTTTCATGTGCCTGTTGGCCATTTGGATGTCTTCTTTGGAAAAATGTCTGTTCATGTCTTCTGCCCATTTCTTGATTGGATTATTTGTTCTTTGGGTGTTGACTTGGATCAGTTCTTTATAGATTTTGGATACTAGCCCTTTATCTGATATGTCATTTGCAAATATCTTCTCCCATTCTGTCGGTTGTCTTTTGGTTTTGTGGACTGTTTCTTTTGCTGTGCAAAAGCTTTTTATCTTGATGAAATCCCAATAGTTGATTTTTGCCCTGGCTTCCCTTGCCTTTGGCGATGTTTCTAGGAAGAAGTTGCTGCGGCTGAGGTCGAAGAGGTTGTTACCTGTGTTCTCCTTTAGGATTTGGATGGACTCCTCTCTCACGTTTAGGTCTTTCAACCATTTGGAGTCTATTTTTGTGTGTGGTGTAAGGAAATGGTCCAGTTTCATTCTTCTGCATGTGGCTGTCCAATTTTCCCAACACCATTTGTTGAAGAGACTGTCTTTTTTCCATTGGACATTCTTTCCTGCTTTGTCAAAGATGAGTTGACCATAGAGTTGAGGGTCCATTTCTGGGCTCTCGATTCTGTTCCATTGATCTATGTGTCTGTTTTTGTGCCAGCACCACACTGTCTTGATGATGACAGCTTTGTAATAGAGCTGGAAGTCTGGAATTGTGATGCCGCCAGCTGTGCTTTTCTTTTTCAACTTTCCTCTGGCTATTTGGGGTCTCTTCTGGTTCCATACAAATTGTAGGATGATTTGTTCCATTTCTTTGAAAAAAGTGGATGGTATTTTGATGGGGATTGCATTGAATGTGTAGATTGCTCTAATTAGCATTGACATCTTCACAATGTTGGTTCTCCCAATCCATGAGCATGGAACGTTTTTCCATTTCTTTGTGTCTTCTTCAATTTCTTTCCTGAGTATTTTATAGTTTTCTGAGTATAGATCCTTTGCCTCTTTGGTTAAATTTATTCCTAGGTATCTTATGGTTTTGGGTGCAATTGTAAATGGGATCGACTCCTTGATTTGTCTCTCTTCTGTCTTGTTGTTGGTGTACAGGAATGCCACTGATTTCTGTGCATTGATTTTGTAGCCTGCTACTTGACTGAATTCCTGTATGAGTTCTAGCAGTTTTGGGGTGGAGTCTTTTGGGTTTCCACATACAGTATCATATCATCTGCAAAGAGTGAGAGTTTGACTTCCTCTTTGCCGATTTGGATGCCTTTGATTTCTTTTTGTTGTCTGCTTGCTGTGGCTAGGACTTCTAATACTATGTTGAATAGCAGTGGTGAGAGTGGACATCCCTGCCGCATTCCCGACCTTAGGGGAAAGGCTCTCAGCTTTTCCCCATTGAGAATGATATTCGCTGTAGGTTTTTCGTAGATGGCTTTTATGATATTGAGGTATGTACCCTCTATCCCTATACTCTGAAGAGTTTTGATCAAGAAAGGATGCTGTACTTTGTCAAATGCTTTTTCTGCATCTATTGAGAGGATCCTATGATTCTTGTTCTTTCTTTTGTTAATGTATTGTATCACATTGATTGATTTGCGGATGTTGAACCAGCCTTGCAGCCCAGGGATAAATCCCACTTGGTCGTGGTGAATAATCCTTTTAATGTAGTGTTGGATCCTATTGGCTAGTATTTTGGTGAGAATTTTTGCATCCATGTTCATCAAGGATATCGGTCTGTAATTCTCCTTTTTGATGGGGTCTTTGTCTGGTTTGGGGATCAAGGTAATGGTGGCCTCATAAAATGAATTTGGAAGTTTTCCTTCCATTTCTATTTTTTGGAAGAGTTTCAGGAGAATAGGTATTAATTCTTCTTTAAATGTGTGATAGAATTCCCCTGGGAAGCCACCTGGCCCTGGGCTTTTGTTTCTTGGGAGATTTTTGATGACTGCTTCAATTTCCTTTGTGGTTATAGGTCTGTTCAGGTTTTCTATTTCTTCCTGGTTCAATTTTGGTAGTTGATACATCTCTAGGAATGCACCCATTTCTTCCAGGTTCTCTAATTTGCTGGCATAGGGTTGCTCATAATATGTTCTTAAAATTGTTTGTATTTCTTTGGTGTTGGTTGTGATCTCTCCTCTTTCATTCATGATTTTGTGGATTGGGGTCATTTCTCTTTTCTTTTTGATCAGTCTGGCCAGGGGTTTATCAATCTTGTTAATTCTTTCAAAGAACCAGCTCCTAGTTTCGTTGATCTGTTCTACTGTTCTTTTGGTTTCTAGTTCATTGATTTCTGCTCTGATCTTTATTATCTCTCTTCTCCTGCTGGGTTTAGGGTTTATTTGCTGTTCTTTCTCCAGCTCCTTTAGGTGTAGGGTTAGGTTGTGTATTTGAGACCTTTCTTGTTTCTTGAGAAAGGCTTGTATTGCTATATACTTTCCTCTCAGGACTGCCTTTGCTGTCTCCCAAAGATTTTGGACAGTTGTGTTTTCATTTTCATTGGTTTCCTGAATTTTTTTAATTCTTCTTTAATTTCCTGGTTGACCCATTCATTCTTTAGTAGGATGCTCTTTAGCCTCCACGTATTTGAGTTCTTTCCGACTTTCCTCTTGTGATCGAGTTCTAGTTTCAAAGCATTGTGGTCTGAAAATATGCAGGGAATAATCCCAATCTTTTGGTACCAGTTGAGACCTGATTTGTGACCTAGGATGTGATCAATTCTGGAGAATGTTCCATGGGCACTAGAGAAGAATGTGTATTCCGTTGCTTTGGGATGGAATGTTCTGAATATGTCTGTGAAGTCCATTTGACAGTGTTTCATTTAAAGTCTTTATTTCCTTGTTGATCTTTTGCTTAGATGATCTGTCCATTTCAGTCAGGGGGGTGTTAAAGTCCCCCACTATTACTGTATTGTTGTCAATGTGTTTCTTTGCTTTTGTTATTAATTGCTTTATAAAAGTGGCTGCTCCCACGTTAGGGGCATAGATATTTACAACTGTTAGATCTTCTTATTGGATAGACCCTTTAAGTAGGATATAGTGTCCTTCCTCATCTCTTATTACAGTCTTTGGTTTAAAATCTAATTTGTCTGATATAAGGATTGCCACCCCAGCTTTCTTTTGGTGTCCATTAGCATGGTAAATGGTTTTCCATCCCCTCCCTTCCTATCTGGGGGTGTCTTTGGGTCTAAAATGAGTCTCTTGCAGACAGCATATGGATGGGTCTTGTTTTTTAATCCAATCTGATAGCCTGTGTCTTTTGATTGGGGCATTTAGCCCATTTACATTCAGGGTAACTATTGAAAGATATGAATTTTGTGCCATTGTATTGCCTTTAAGGTGACTGTTACTGTATGTTGTCTGTGTTCCTTTCTGATCTATGCTGCTTTTAGACTCTCTCTTTGCTTAGAGGACCCCTCGCAATATTTCTTGTAGGGCTGGTTTCGTGTTTGCAAATTCCTTTAGTTTTTGTTTGTCTTGGAAGCTTCTATCTCTCCTTCTATTTTCAATGATAGCCTAGCTGGATATAGTATTCTTGGCTGCATATTTTTCTCGTTTAGTGCTCTGAAGATATCATGCCAGTCCTTTCTGGCCTGCCAGGTCTCTGTGGATAGGTCTGTTGCCAATCTAATATTTCTACCATTGTAGGTTACATATCTCTTCTCCCGAGCTGCTTTCAGGATTTTCTCTTTGTCTCTGAGACTCGTAAGTTTTACTATTAGATGTCGGGGTGTTGACCTATTTTTATTGATTTTGAGAGGGGTTCTCTGTGCCTCCTGGATTTTGATGCCTGTTTCCTTCCTCACATTAGGGAAGTTCTCTGCTATTATTTGCTCCAATATACCTTCTGCCCCTCTCTCTCTTTGTTTTTCTTCTGGGATCCCAATTATTCTAATGTTGTTTCTTCTTATCGTATCACTTATCTCTCGAATTCTGCCCTCGTGATCCTGTAGTTGTTTCTCTCTCTTTTTCTCAGCCTCTTTATTTTCCATTATTTGGTCTTCTGTATAGCTGATTCTCTCTTCTGCCTCCCTTATCCTAGAAATTAGTGCCCCCATTTTTGATTGCACCTCATTAATAGCCTTTTTGATTTCGACTTGGTTAGATTTTAGTTCTTTTATTTCTCCAGAAAGGGTTTCTCTAATAACTTCCATGCTTTTTTCAAGCCCAGCTAGTATCTTTAAAGTCATGGTTCTGAACTTGAGGTTCCACATCGTACTAATGTCCGTATTGAGTAGGTCCCTGGCTGATGATACTACCTCTTGTTCTTCTTGCTGATGTGATTTTTTTCATCTTGTCATTTTGTCCAGAGGAGAATAGATGAATGAAAGAACAAAATGCTAACAGGTTAACAACGTCCCCAGGAAATATACTTTATACAAATCAGAAAAGACCTGAAACCAGGGGAAAAGAAAGGGAAAGAAAGAAAAAAGAAAGAGAAAAACAAAACAAAACAAAACAAAAAACAAAAAGAAAAAGATAAAAACAAAAACAGAACAATACAAAAAAGAACAGAATATGATCAAATATGATCAGGCTAGTGCATAGATCAGTGCCACACACTAGATTTTGGGCGTATTTTGGTCTGTTAGAAAAAAGTGCCTCCTGAAATTTTAAAGGAAGAAAGACTTATATATGTACAAAATAAGGGTTGATACAATGAAGGGATGGATGATGACTGTAAAGATGAAAATTTTAAAAGATTTTATAAAAGGAATTGATAAGAAGTTGTTTGAAGAATGAAAGAATATTTAAAAAAAAAGAGAAAAAAAAGGGAGAGAATGTGATCAGGCAGGAGACTAGAACAAAGCCATACACTAGTGATTTAGGGTATATTTTGATCTGTTAGAAGAAACTGTATCTCAAAATTTTAAAGAGAGAACAACTTATATATATATGCCAAAAATAAGGGTAACTACTATGAAGGGATAAAATATGACTCTAAAAATGAAAAATAAAAAATGCTTTTTTTAGAAAGGGAGTGATAAGATGTTGGTTGAAAAAGGGAAAAAGAAAAATTCAAAAAAACAGTTAAAAAAATTAACTTTGAAAAACTAATGAATCATGGTAAAAAAAAGCCATGAATTCTATGTGCAGTATTCCCCTAGCCTGGAGTTCTCCCGTTCTCCTTGATCAGTAAACTTGGTCTTGGCTTGCTGGCTGTCCGTGCTGATCTTCTGGGGGAGGGGCCTGTTGCCGTGGTTCCCAAATGTCTTTGCCGGAGGGGGAATTGCCCCTCCCTTGTGAGTCCGGGCTAAGCAAGGTGCTCGGGTTTGCTCTCAGGAGCTTTTGTTCCCTGCAAGCTCTCAGTACAGCTTTGGAGGACCAGGGTGAAAATGGTGGCCTCCCAATCTCCACCCGGAGGAGCCAAGAACTCGGGGCCCCGCTCCTCAGTGCGCCCCCAGAGAAAAGCAGTCACTCCCGTGTCCCCGGTCTCCGGCCGCACTCCGTGCTCACCCGGCCTGTGACCGAGTGTTTCTATGTCTGGCACCCGACCCCGTGTGGAGTCTCCAAACCCAGCAGATCCCTGCGGTGCGCTCCCGCACCGCTCCTCCCGGGGGAGGATGGTGAGTCTCCCCGGCTCTGCCGCTTGTTGGGTCCCTGCTGTGATCCCGACTGGGCCGCGGATCACAGTTTATGGCCACCCCGAGCTGAGAGCCCGGGCCTCGGCTCCGTCTCTGCAGCCGGCTTCCCTGCTCCGATACCTGGGAGCTCTGCCGCACTCAGGCACCCCCGGTCTTTCTGTGACCCCGAGGGTCCTGAGACCACACTGTCCCGCGAGGGTTCCACCCCCCGCTTAGCCACCGGAGCGACGTCCCTCCGCGGAGCCGACTTCTAAAAGGTCCGATTTTGTGCTCCGCGGCTCTAGCACTTGCCAGAAGCGGCCGACGGAGGCCCCTCCCCCGCTGTCTATCCTCCCGAATATCGCCTCGGATTCACTTCTCCGCACGTCCTACCTTCCAGTAAGTGGTCGCTTTTCTGTTCAGAGAGTTGTTGCTACTCTCCTCTTCGATCTCCTGTTAAGTTCGTAGGTGTTCAGAATGGTTTGATCCCTATTCACCTGAATTCCTGAGACCAGACGAAATCCAGGTCTCCTACTCCTCTGCCATCTTGCTCCGCCCCCACCTTTCTCCTTTTTACAGCATCACCAACTGACTCTTTCATAGTTTATATGGGGTTTACCTATCTACATGAGCTCATTTAGTCCTCCCAGTGGAGACACTAAGTAACTCACCCTAGTCACCACCCTGAATACCCTCTACTTACCCTCAAAGAGCTATTTCACTGCCATTTCCCAAGAGAGACTCCTTATTCCCCCAGAGTGGGGCAGGTCCCTGTGTGAAGTGTGTTTTCTGTTATACCCGTATTTGCTTTGCCATGCCCAGCTCACTTCTGCAACTAAGGGGGCATCATGGGGGAAAACTGCATGAAAACAGAAATGATGTACCTGTTCCTCACTCTATTGCCATGCCTGTCCCCAAGGCACTCAAAAAATATCTATTGAATAAATGGTTTTTTCTTTTTTTTTTCTAAAAATGATGGGGTTGGAGGTTGTACCCGTTTGAAGTCTGCATCATAACGATATGTATTGCCTTGTAAGTTGAGTTGGGTTTGGGAACCTTCTTGCAGGGAGCCTGTTGGCAATTCCAGTGCAGTGACTCTATGCTGGGGGGGGGGGATGGCGGTGGTGGTGATGTGTGTTCTCATAGATCTCAGGTCTACCACTGACCCTGAGTCACTAATTAGATGGGGAGGCTGTGGAGGGAGCGAGGGAGTGCTCATGCTGTGTGATCCTGCCTGGGGAGGGGAGAGGTCATCCCTCTCCTCTTTGAGAAGTGTGTGGGTGTGTGGGTGAGGGTTACCTCCTAATACTGCTTATGAAAGGACCATGGGAAAACAATCGGAGAGGAAGGGAAACAGGTGTTGCAAACTGACCCATCATCAGAGGCCAAACGGGTAACGTGAATGTGTGAAGGGCTGTGGCTTCCTCATTCTTTATAGGAGTATAGATACCTTTGTGGCTTAAGACAGTCAGAGGCAGACTTCTGCCAACCAGGTGGTGTTATTTGATAGTAGTTGCATCATAAAATTTTTGGTTTCTGTGCACTTAGCCTGACAGTTTGGGGCTCACTCAGAGAAACCAGCATCTTCTCCTTCCTGTCACGACCTCCTGTGCATTTGCTAACCCGAGATGGCTGACTTTGGGTTTAGCAATGTCTGAACAGGTATTTAGAGCAATTCCAGTGTTCCTGGGTGCTACCATCCACAGGCTTTCTTCTTCCCCATATTAATTTCTGCTTTGGCTGTCAGGGTACATACAGGCCTTTCTGTCCCTATTATCTTCAATATGAGTCTTTGCCATTTTTCATCTGCAGGGGCCAGGCAGGCAATGCCAAGGTGCCCGAGGGCTCTGCGTGGGTACATAGGTTAATGCCGGGCTGTGCTAAAGTCATAAAGTGTGCAAGAGTCACTTATTGGACCGGACCCCCATTTTATGTGTAATTATCTTAAGCATTGCAAGCTCAGCTCTTCGGTTTGCTATGGTCTGTTGGGTAGAGAGAATGTTGATGGAGTTTCCTTTGAATCCCTCCCAGGGGCCAAAGGGTTAGACCCGTATGAGGCTACACAGATGAAAGGGTCTTGCAGCAGGACTTAGGTGACAGAACTGAACAAAATTATCATCTAATCCAGTGCTTGCTTCTGAGAATACATCCGGAGGCAGAATATTCATTGAACCAGGTGCTCAGAAGCCTGGTATTGAGCAGATGTGAAACCAAAGGATGCTTGCCGGTGAAGCCTTGGAATTGGTTTCTTGCTCTGTGTGTGTGTAGGGATGGCTCAGGGAAGGAATAAATGAACGCAGAATCCCACTCCTTCTTGGCTTAGATGAATACGGCTTAGAATCATAAAATATGGCTGGAACGCACCATGCCCTGTTTCTCTAAACACGTGTCCCCAGCAGTTAAAAAGCAACGAGGAGGAAGGGCGTCTTTCACCAGGAAGAAAGGAATAGCAGAGCAGAGGCACTGGGGCTTCATGTGGCACTTCTCCTGATTACTGACACCCGCACGCTCATAGCCCACAGAGCTACAGCCACCAACCCCAGTATTTGTCACTGTCACTTCCCAAGTGCTTGGCATTGTTCAGGAAATTGTATGTGTAAAGCAGAGCTGCCTGCATCCAACTTCGACAAGGGAACAGCCGTGCAAGGGTGCTTGAAACTGAAACAGGCTTATGTGTCCTATGATGTGCCCCAGCAAGAGTCATAAATAATTGTGACAAGTTTTTTTTCCCATCCCATGTGACAGTCCTTGACTCTACCTCCTGTCTCCTGTCCCCTCTGCCTCATAGACTAGACCTGCCAGGCTGTGCAATGATAGATGGAACCGGGCAGCAAATGACAGCTGGATAGATTTTTTAGTTGGTGCTTTAGAGGGAATCAGATATGCTGTATAAAGCAATAAAAAAAGCACACTCACAAGGTGGATTAAAAATAGCTAGCACAGCAGTAACCCACTTTGTTGTTTATCAAAAGTTAAATCTTACATGGTAAGTCCTAGTGATGTGTTAATTTTTCAGGCTCCTGTCAGAGTGACGCTGATGACAGCCACAAAAAAAAAAAAAAAAAAAAAAGCAGGGATAAAAGCAATTGACCATTTCCGTATTGTGTATATATATATTTTTTGTCTAATGGGACAAAAATATCTTCCTTTCTTCTTTACATGGTATCTAAGAAGAGAGATGGGCTCCTGGTGCTGTGCCATATTGCTATGATTTTTTTCATTCTTCTTGATTTTGAATTTCAAACATAACATTGGAGATGTTGTAAGTCTGGAATTATTCAACCCTTGTGCAATTAGGGTTTTTTTTAAACTTATTATTTTTTTTTAAACACTGCTCATCTTCCTCCACATGCTCTATTGATCTAGATTCTGTGTAACAAATGGTCTGGTTTCCCAATCACCTTGGAAATGTCATGTAAGCGTCAACAATACTCCTTAGTGTATGTTTTATAAAGAATTACAGCCTCCTCTGAATTACTCAGACTTTCATCTTGGGCAAGCTGGCTTGGCTACCTTGTGTCTCGATGGATGTGCAGAGGTGCTAGAACATGATTCAGTGACCTGCCCCACTCCCCAGTTCACAGACGAGACAGGCTGCCATGGACTTAGTCACTGCATTTCTGTCTTGCCCCTGCACTGTGCAGGAAGTGGCTGCTGTGTAATTTAAGAGTGCTCAGTATATCAGATCATGACTATTTTCCCCCTTGATTTTTCTGATGAATCACATTCGGAAGGCTGTAGCTCTTCCCTGGCAGCGTGTGGCATGAGGAGGCAAGGTAGCACAAAATGTTTCTCAAAAAAATATGTCATTCGGGCTAGGTACCAGGCAAAAGGGATAATTTGAGCTATGCCTCTATAATTCAGATTTGGGGATAATTCAATACAGGTGCAGTCGCATTTCTAGCAATATCAGGTTGTACATGTGTTATTGGGTGGTGTTTATTATTTTGAGTGTTGAGCATTATCTCTATAGAACAATTTCCATAGTAAAACATATATTCTCTGGCTCTATCACTCAATTGGTTCATTTTTTTCCCCAGCAGGTATGAATTTATGAGCTATAAGAGTGGCATGAAAGGGCACCTGGGGGGCTCAGATGGTTAAGCGTCTGCCTTCGGCTCGGGTCATGATCCCAGAGTCCTGGGATCGAGTCCCGCATCGGGCTCCCTGCTCTTTGGGAGCCTGCTTCTCCCTCTGCTTCTCTCTCTCTATCTCTCATGAATAAATAAATAAAATCTTTTTTAAAAAAAAAAGAGTGGCACGAAAATATAATGAAATGGTCAAAAGAGCAGGTTTGGGGATCCTGTTGCCTGGTTTCCGATTCCATGTCATTTTCTGACTTTCCTGGGTGACCTCAGCAAGAATGGGGGTGATAATTACCCCAAATAATACAGTTGTTTTGAGGACTGAGGGACATGAATTTTCTTGGTATGATCCCTGGCAAATGGTGTTGAATAAATATTATTTTAGTTATTATAATAATTATTATGTAGTACAATCATTCCTGGGGTGGTTTTACTCAGGCCACTTGAATCTCTCTACTCCTAGTCTTTCTGAATGTGATGGCTGTGTGTTGGATGGGTGGATGGACAGTTACTTTAGGAATGGAGCCCTCTCTGAGCTCCAACAAACCCTAACACTATTCCTCGATTCTGTGTAAGTAGTCTTTGATAAACCCTCTGAGCTTAAGGGAGAATGTTCTGTAGATCACTGATAATGCTTTTTGGGCAAATTTCATCTCTTCTTCATTGGGAAAGAAACTTCAATGAGATGCTTTATGTGGACATAGCTAGCAGAATACTGAATTTGTTCATCATTAGCCTTGTTTTTCTGGTCTTTCCTGCTCGCTGTTCAGCTACCTTATGTAATGGTACCAAAGACCTCTTGAGTTGTAAGCATAAGACATAGGCAGATTCTAATCTGCTTCTAGAATCACTGAAAAAAAATTTTTGGAACTGTGATTCAGTGAGGAGTACAATCACTGTGACCCAGCCTGTGTACACATACCTCACATACATACGTTTTGTTGAAGCGAATGTTCCACGAGACAGTAGTGCTCCTTCCCGCATGGGATACGCTCTGGTATTTTCTACTCCTTTCTATGTCATTTTTTAAAAAGTGCTGCTCTAAACCAGCAGTCGGCAAAATCTTTTCTGTAAAAGGCCAGAGAGTAAATGTTTTTGGCTTTGAAGGCCAACTCAGAACTACTCAACTCTGCCATTGTAGTGACATAATCACATCAGCCCGGTCATGTCCCCAAAAAACTTTACTTATGGACATTGAAATTTGAATTTCATGTAATTTTTTTGTGTCACAAAATATCATTCTTCTTTTGATTTTTTTTCAAACATTTACAAATATAACAATCATCCTCAGGTGGGGAGATGGGCAAAATGGGTGAAGTAGAATGAGAGGTATAGACTTCCAGTCATGGAATGAATAAGTCATGGGGACGAGAGGTAGAATATGGGGACTTGAGCCCTTGGTAATGTAATAGTGTTGAATGGTGACAGATGGTAGCCTTACTTGTGGTGTGTTGTATACTCAAAACTAAGGTGGGTAGCACTGTGTGTCAGCCATGCTTCCGTTGAAAAAAACAACTAATGTAAAAATTATGAAATATTTTTATGAAAATCCCCAAATATGAAAATTATTTTCTCTTTTCAAAGCATTTTCCCTGAAATATTCAACATGATCTAGTAAAATTATAAAGCCCATACAAAAAACCCTAATGAGTATTAAATATTTTATTTAACCTTTTGAATTTACATAAATCTTATTATATATGTCAAAAAAGTTAAAACTGCTAAATAAAAAATGTAACAACCGTTCTTAACTTGCAGGTCATAGAAAACAGACTGCAGGCTGGTTTTGGTCTCTGGGCCACCGTTTATTGATCCCTGTTCTAGGCCACTGAATGGGCTTTATGAACTATAGTTTGCAAAATGCTCTTGCTGAGCATTTTCCAAAGTGATTTTGAAGAAGATAGTTGTTTGGCAGGGGTGCACATAGTTGCTAATGGGAAGCAAGCATTGCTCTTCAGGTGGATTTGTGAGACCCCAGAGTGAACAAAGATGTCTACATTTTAGCAGAAATTCTGCGACCCTATGGCATACCTCAAACTCCATGACTATGTAAAAGGGATACAATATGGCTACCACCTCCTGCTGTGTGACCAATGACTTAGCTTTGCAAAACATCTCTGAGACTTGGGTGCCGAGTCATATACTTGTGGGAACCATATTTCAAAGCATGAATCTGGGGAATCATCCTCTTTCAATGGTGACAAGCATTATGTGGAAGGACCCACAGCATTTGTGAGGGAGAAAGTTCTTTGGTCTCTCAGTTAAGGAACACATTTGAGAGCCTGCTCTGTGCACAGTACTCTATAAGGCACATGGAAGACGGGACAAACCTAATTCCGTATTCTTGTGGAGTTTATAGTTGAATTTGAACTTGGTTATAGGCAACATGTCAACAATCACAAAATAACATGGTCTCATTCAGACGGAAGACTGAAGTGTTGCTAATATCACAACGGGGGCAGTAATGATAATACCTACAAGCATTTTATCATTTTATAGTTTTCCTGTTGTTTTTACATAAGTTGTTTCATTTGATTCTCACAACAGATTTGTAAGATGGAGGGACCAGGGTCACGAGTCCATTGCACAGGCAGGAAAATAGAGCAACTTCTTGGAGTTCACATATTGAATGAGATGGCAAGCTGAGGTTCCAGGTCTTAGAATTCTTAGAGCTTCCACTAAAAGTGGTGGAAATACTTTGAAAAGGAGGAACATTTTGAGTGGGTTTTAGAAAGGGCTCATGGCCATCGATTCTCAAGAGAATCTGGAGGGTGTGTGTGTGTGTGTGTGTGTGTGTGTGTGTGTGTGTGCATGTGTGTGTATGAGTCCATGCTCATACAATGTTGATTTTGGAAAAGACTACAGGAGTAGAAATATAAGTTCTGTGTAAGATGTCTCTTTAAAAGCCCTTTAAAAGAACCACCCATCGTTGCTGAATTAAAATCAACCAACCAACCAACAAAATATTCGTTTAGGCCCTAATACCACAAAAGACAATTCCAAGTGAGAACTCTAGAGTTAAAATTCACCTCCTAATAACCACCCTGGCACCAGCCTCCTGGTGGTGCTCCTTCACAATGGTTGGAAGGTCCAGTGGAAGACCATTCGAATAACATAAAAACTGCCATCAAATCTTTTGACATTATGTTTGAAATTAGCCAGCAAATTATGAAATGAGTAGAAATATTGTTCACCTTTGGCCTGTCCCCCAAAGACAAATGAAGCACCAAGTCCCTTTATGATTCTGTTTTCTCCAAGAGAACTTTCATGAAGATAATTTGGTTTCTCCTAAAAAAATATTTTATCAGCCTTGAAAAATAAAGTTAGCGTAGTTCAAGAGGATGTAAATAAAAGAGGCCCTGTCAATTCAAGTTTGGAATTTGAGAGCATGCTATTATTTCAACTCTATGAGCAGTGAAAGGAGGAGAGAAATGACCTAAGGTCATGGCACCATTTCCAGTTAAAAAAAACCCAAAACACAACAATAACTCCGCTTTGAAAAAGTGTGCTGCATATTTAAAACTCCTATCTCCTAGTGACTGCGGATTAGGCGTTCCACACAGCACCTGGAATTCTGTAATATTAATAGGTATGATTATTCTTGCTAGCATATGCTTATCCTCCACGATTTTGATAACGGGGTCAGGTGAGTCGCTTGCTTTGTTTTCTGGTGTTTTGCAGTGTAAATTTTTGAATTAATAGTTAGGTGTAAGTGCAGCTGACTTACGGAGTTAATGGTTTGCTTAGAGGTGCCTAGGTGAACAGCGTGCTTTGTTAGGTAGGTCTCAGCGAGGTCCTCCTGCTAGCTCCATCTAAAGTAACCTCTACCTCTCGGGCACTCTTTACTACATCTTCCTGTTTTATTTCCTTCGTGAACCTTAGAGGAGTCTGATGTCATCTCGTTGATGCATTCTCCACTGTCTGTGTCTGTATTGTCACTCCCATGAGAACACAACCCCTGGCTCTGCATGCGGGGTCAGCAGACCACGGCACGCAGGCCATATCCAGCCTGCTGCCTGTTTTTGTGTGGCCCAGAAGCTAAGAATGCTTTTTATATTTTTAAATGGTTGAAAAAAATCAAAAGGATGATATTTCATGACCTGTGAAAATGATGGGAAATTCAGGTTTCAGTGTCCATATGGAAAGCTTTACTGGCATGCCGCCACACCCATTCATTTATGGATTGTCTGCAGCTGCTACAACATACAGACGCAGAGGTGAGGAGTTGTGACAGAGACAGGATGGCTGCCACAGAGGCTAAAGTATTTACTATCTGGAGCTTTGTGGACAAAGTTTGCAGACCCCTGCTCTATGCCCAGCATAGTGCCCGGTAAACCATAAGCACCCAATAAATGCAGCAGATGAACTAATAAAGAGTAGAGCTTGGTGAAGGTTATTTGCAAATGTCCCTTCCCTGCCCCTAATAAACAAGAAAAAGGAACAGATGAATCAAAATTAAATATTGACTCCAGACTCTTGGAACAATCAGAAAATTCAAGGGGGGACCTGAAAGGGTGGAATCTGCTTGGAAGCCTTGCCAAACATTTCTTTAAAAGAGATGACAAAGTACCAATTCAGGAATGTCATGGTATTCTCAGGTTCCAATTTCAGGAAACTGGATACTCTCTGCTTTTTCCCTGTCTAATGCATTGTCTCTCCTAGCCTTTCCCTCCTGCTTTTTATCTGCCATCTGATTAAAGATTGAACTCTGGTTTTTACTGCCCCAAATTCAGCAAACTTCCCTTCCAAAAAATGTCAGCTCTTAATAAAAAGGCCCATGTAACCAAGAGAATACATTCAAAATCGTCCGCAGTACAAAAAGACGGTCTGAAAATAACAAGGGGAAAAAACGTACTAAACGCATCTGCACACACACAAAGTTGCTAGGGAAACATAGCAGTTCCTTGCGAACTGCCAGCACCATCACATTTATAAAGAATTGACAACAGCTGACCTTTGTCTTCTCTTTTTCTGCCTGCTTTTTTTACCAAGCATAGAAGAGCCCCGTGGCTTGAATGATGCTTTTGATAGGCAGATTTTTGGATTCTGTGCTGTCTGCTGGATGAGGGCGTCCTGCTTTACGGCTCTGCTAAGACCTAGAAAATCTTTTGAGTGTCAACTCCAGAATGACCCAGTCTATGCAATTGAAATGTGCATTTTCACATTGGGATTTGGCTTCTATAGTCCTGAGGCAAGAAATGACATATTTTGTTGCATTATTTAAATATTCCTGCTGAACACCAAATTAAAAATATCCATTAAAGGTTTATTTGATATCTTCCTAATTATTGCCCATTGCGCATTTGACAAATTCTTTACACATTTTAATAATTGCGACTTTCTTTGGAAGTGACACGAAAACAATTACTTTTTCGAAATTCCACTGTGTATATGCTTTTGAAACTACATCGCCATTAAAAACAGTCTGTCGAATTAAAGGTTGGGCAATTAATTAAGTGCAAATTCTGTAAAACTGGACCAAGGAGAAAATTCATCAAACCTATGAAATATGACCTATCTTGTCCAAAAGACAAATATGTTTAAACAAAAGATGAAAATTGATGACAAAATTACGGGTAGCAAAATGCACACAGAGCAAATACAAGACAGGTGTACTTGGTTTCAGCGCGTTGGGTTTACCCTTACAGGATTTGTGATTCATTACCTTCACCGTTTTGTAAAACTTTTTGTAGTTAATCTCCAAAGTACTGTATCTGGAATAGTAAAAGTTCTCACTACGAGTGTGGAAGGCCAGTCTATTAATGATTTGCTGGCCTTTAGAGGAGCCCAATTAAATGCAACCCAATTTGGGGATGGCAGCCTGAGGGTAGGTCTCCCGAGGACAATTGAAACCCAGGTTGTACATGTGGGCACTTCCTTCCGTTTCTCTCCTTTTGGCCCTTCTGAGAAGGGTCTGCCTTCCTTGCTCACTTGCGCCAGCTTTCAGAATCAAAAGCCCCCATTGCACATTCATCTAGAAAGGACTTTGCCCATGATAGAGTTTTGGCTCTTACCGCGAGCAACAACTGCTGTGTGTGTGGAGAGCGTACATCATGGGCCACAAGAAGGCAGAACAGTGGTTTACGTGGGCTGTATCTGTAATGGGTCCTGTCCTCGCGTATTACAAGTTCTGGATGTTACACTCAGGCGTTCAGGTTCAAAAATCCACATCAACGCTGGTGTGAAGTGGGCGGAAGAGGGAGGTGGATCTCCAGGCTGTGGGGATTGTTAAGGATACAAGGCTGTTATTTCCATATTAAAATGTAATGGTCTCATTAAAGTTAAAACCACTGTTAAACTTGATTGAGTAAATTAGTTAATTAACCATAGCATCCAGCGCATTCCTCCAGGGCATACCTCCATTCCTCAAGACGCAGAACAAATGCAGGCTCAGCTCAGAGTGTCTTATCCAGGGTAGTATGATAACATTCATCGTAGACTGACTTATGGAAGAATCTGTTAAAAAAAAAAAAATCAAGAGCTAGAAGGTGAGGGTGTTACTTGGTGTTAAAGGAATATGAAAATAGCCTCCAATGAAAGAATTTTATTTTTATGCTGAAATCTCTCAAGATTTTCTTGATTAAAAAAATAAAACAAAACCCCAAAACACCTGATCAGCAGTTTGTGAAGTGTTTTAACTGGCAGAATAAAGGCCTTTCTTCTTGTATATTCTGCCTTACTTTCCTTCTCTTTGCTTGATATCCAAAGATATCTCTGTGGGGTCAGATGGAACTTTTCTGAAGTTTTTGGGGGGCTGTGTTTACATAAGGGGCTTAAACTCAGGGTTGCAGTGAGTTTTTGTGGGTGAATGAATGGATGGGGCAAATTTAGGAAACCATCTCAAATTTGCTGCTTCGAGGCTGGTCTTGAAATGCCAGTTTTCGTTAGGTTGGCTACCCATGATGCAAATGGCCAGAGGAACCATTTGAAAGAAGTTTCTGAAATTTGATAGAAGTCAGCCCAATTCCTGGTATGTCTTAGTTTCTGCAAATATACAACAACAATGGTAATAATAAAGAACTACCTCCTCGTGTTGCCGTAAGGGTTAAATATGTGGATGAATGTAAAGTGCTTAAAATAGTATCAGGCACACTTAAGTTCCCAGTTTGTATTGACTCTGATTATTACTGAGTGTAGAGAAAGGAGGATAGACATGGATGGCGAACGGTCCAGAGGCAGTGCAGCCAGAACATTCGCTCAGCACATGGCCTCCCAGACAGGCTTTCTTTGGGTGCCGTGTCCACTTGAAGGGGCCAGGAAATTCCCAGACACTGAGTAGCCAGGAAGCCTGGGTTTTATTTGACTTGTCTTTTCATTGCTCTCCTCTAACCCAGTGAATTGCCTAATCCAAGCCTGAGATGGAGTGGTAGGTTGGGGTAGAGTCCCATGGACGCTGGTATAGAGGTTGACACTTAGAAAGACAACTCTTGTAAATCCAATCTGTAGAGGGCTCAGAAATAAGTGGTAAACCAGAACCTTGACATGATTGGACTGATTTTCTACATATGGCACATAGGTAGTTACATATTTAAAAAATACATTTTTATATTTTATAACTTGTTTGGATTCCCCTAAAAATAGAAAGGGTCTGAAAAAAGTCATTTATTTTTGACGTTAGGGCAGGAAACACAGTGAATGGTAGAGAAAGAGACACAGGAAAGGGAGGGAAGCATATGAAATGGTTTCCAAAAAGTAAACCAGGTCAGACGAATTATTTTCTAAAACTATGGGTTCAGAATGAAAACCAGATATCAGGAAACCTGCTGGCTTGACCCTCTGCCAGACCTGTAAAATAAATGACAGCATTTACTAGGCACTCTGTGAACTCTCTGTACCAACCGTGTGATGAAGGGGCTATAGCTACTATTGCCCCATTTTGTAGATGGTAAAACCAAGACACAGAGGTTAAAAGACTTGCCCAAGGTTCCCAAGCTAGTAGGTGGTCGTGCTAGGATTCGAAATGATACAGTCTGACCTTAGAGTACACCTTGTTACCACTCTGCCATGCTGCCTCTGTTTTAATTCCACTTTGTGCAAGTGGCAGAGTCCTCTTCTGTCCGTGTTGCCTTGTGGACAAACGTGGCTCAGGAGTCAGATGGCCTTGCTGTTAGTTCCAGCTCTTTAATTATTATATGTGTGATCTTGGAAAACATTATTTATCCTCCCTGAGCTTTCATTTCTTCATCTGGACGATGAGGATAAAAAGAGTGACTACTTGCAGGTAGGTAGTACCTGCCTTGCTCGTGTCGCCATGGTTCACTTTGGAAGTACTTTGCTGTTCAGAGGATAGCTCTCATACCTGCTAATAGCTTCTCGTTTCAAGCATCAGCATCTCTCCGCTTGAAAGCTCTCTCTGCACATCTGGTAGTGCTGGAGGTGATGATCCCAGGTGTGACCTCCAAATCACGAGGGTGGTGGAAATTGGTGGATAAACATTCCTGTGTCCTCATCCCCCTGGGGGACAACATCATGTCCCACACATCTCTCAGACGGTCCTGAGTTGGGTTGGGTTCCAAATACCCGCAGTAGCGACCAGCTTATTATAGATAGCATCCTTTATGGCTTTCCTCCCTTCCCCAAGTCCCTCTCCCAAGCCTTCAATATGTTCCTGCCCTAACTTCTCAAATAAATGACTTCCTTTCAAATCTATCAGTTCTCCTCTGGGGAGAAGCCAAAGAAGGCACTGACTTTCAGGTTTGTTATGAGAACTCAATGAAATAATGTGTGTAAATAGTGCATGCCTGGCATGTTGTAAGTGCCCAAGTAAGTGTATGCTTTCTTAGGTATCTATTATGATTTCAATATCTGAAAATCTGACTTAATCGGGAAGCTGTCATAAAAAGTCCAACTCTATTTTTTGGATGTCTGACTGCTGACAATTTTTAAAACTCATTTATCCTTTCTCTCCCTCTGCCCCACATCTGGGCAAGCTGATAGGGAAGCCCAGGCAATTCCTACTTTGTTGCCAGCAGGAAGTTTAAACCACACATGGAAACTCTCATGGAGACCACAACTTACCCACCATAAAAACCCCAAGTCAATCTTCTTTCTTTGTTCTCTCAAGGCATTTTGGACCTGCTTGGAAACCTCTCCTGCTCACCCAGAAAACCTTATTATGCAAGTAGTAAACCTTTTCATACTTGCTTGGTATGTGCATAGTGTCGTCAGTCTTGACACTTGAACCATATTTGGGGAGAGGGCCCATCCTGTTTCTGTGGAGTGGTCACAATAGAAACAAATCTAGTCTTTATCACAAAATGCACCATAGCACTCCCTATGATAACGAAAGCATCTGGGAGTTTTAAACATTGGTGTTATTTATTTAAGGAGGGGTTCATGGGGGCAGTGGTGCGGGTTCAGGGCAGGGTTCTGGAGCTCAGTGGCAGAGACTGAAGGGATGAGTCATGGAGGGCTGCTGAAGGTCGGGACATCGATCCAGGGAGAGTGAGCTCACCATTCCCTTCGCATCAGCAAGAATAAACGGATCTGGGCATCATACAGAGCTTTTGCTTAAAGGAGAGTATACCTTTTTGAACCTTTTTCAACACTTTGGGCACTAACACGGACTGGGATTTCAATGAAGAGAATTAGTTATTCCAATGCACAATCTGCATTGAAACTTACAGGAAAGAAATTTCTTTGGGGCTTAGGCCAATGTACAGGGTAGAAATACTGATGCTCAAAATGTAACAAGACCATAGATGTTCTAAATTCATATTCCATTGTTTGTAGAGAAAGAATCTCCATTTTGGTTTTCACAGTTTCAGAACAGGCTGCCCAAATCCAGGGCATCAAATCAGAATTATATAACTGATGTCCTCACCTCTCCAGTCAAGTGTTGGCATGTGTGTGAAAATTTAAAGGAAAGGCTGCTTGCCTCGTAATCCTGTGAGCTTTAATTTTTACCTTTAATTTAACAAACATTTCATCCTGATAACTTCTTAATGGACGATGAGGGAGAATTCTTTCCAAGACTGTAAAAATCTTAATTTCACCCTATAGATTTGTGTTAACTAATAAAAAATTCCGCTTAGTATAAACATTTAAATGTGAATGATGTTAACAGTCAAGAATACTGTGCAACTAGTTGCTGGAAACATTATACAGATTTATAGATTTAGTATATTGTTTATGCACATTTAAAACACGAATGAAGTTAGCATGGTACAAGCAGATTTCAAAAATTGCTTCAAAACCAAAGCACTCATTTATACAAAACTTACAGAGAGATTGTTCACGAGAGAGACACAGGTGACATAGTATAGGCTCATGGGTAAATTGCAATCATAATAAAGAGATATTTGGCAAAAGAAAAAAAATCAGAATCCCAAGATGTTCAAATTTTGGCATCTTTGCTGTAATTTATGGTTCTCATTGGGGAGACAAAATTAGGGGAGATTTTTTTTTTTTATTGGAAAGAGAACGGGCTTAGGCTGAAATAAAAGTAACAGAATGGCATTCCTTCTGTGACATTGGATGCCTCTGTCCCACCCCTCTTCCTTCAACATTCACGCATCTCATACACGCAGGTGATTTCCTCTACAAAGCCTGCAAATCTCAGCCTGAGGGATCTCTCTGACCACAGGAATGTGGGCCTGTGCTTGTGGGTGGAGTTGGTAGATAAATATTTGAAGTTCCTTGCCCTTACATAGGAGACTTCTGAGTTGTGCTCTCTCGGTCTCCCAGAAGCCCCTAGTAGGAGTGTGCCCCGTTTGCTCCTGGAACTCACCAACTCATTCATTCACCCTTTCCGGAAGGACTCCTATCCTTTGTTCATGACTCCCCTTCATCATGATCCTGGGATCACCTTCCATTCCAATCCTTATCTCGGGGTCTCTTTCTGGGGGAAGCCAACCTAAGACAACTTCTGGGAATTTGTTTGGTGTCCATTTCTTGCCCTGATCCCTCCTTTCCTCTCTCTCCCTCGTATTTTTAATATCAGCTATGTGTGCACTGTGGTGGGTGCTAGAAACTTCCAGTCAAGTGGACTCCGGTGAGAGAGACAGATGTTAGAGTAGATACTGAGTTCGACCTTTGGGAATTCAACTATACATGAAGTATGAGAAGTAAGAGAGAGGAATAATTGTTTCAGTGGCCAGGGCTGTTATTCTGCTCAAGAAATGCACACCCCAGCTGGAATATGAGGGGGGAATAGGAAGCGGAGGTTTTCTCAGTTAGCCTCAGGTTGTGTGTACCTCTCATAGTACATCTCCTGTTAAGTGTGATTCTCGCATTTAAAGATCCAGCATGCTTCTATTTTTCTTGCAATGTGGTCTCTAGATGCAAGCCAACTCCCTTATGAGGTGCTTAACCAAAGGACAGTGATTTTTCTAACATTGGAGGAAAAGCTAGCTGGGAGGGACTCAGTGAGACTGTCTGCCCATATGCATCCTGGCACCTCTGTAAGGGGTTTTGAAAGTTATTTTCTCCTTACATAATCTTTACTCCTGATTCTTGTAATATAGGACTCCAGCGTGGTAAGTGCTTTCAGGATAGCGTGTGCTCGTTGAACATTACAGGGACACGGACACAGCCAGACCCATGACGGCTGGTCGGACGGGCATAGACTTCTCAGCGCAGGTAGAGTTTGAACTGAGTCTTAAAAGCTAAGTAGATGTTTGCCTCATGTTTGGCAGAAGAATAGAATGCAGCTCTTAAACTTCTACCGCACAATGTCGGCTTTGCCTTCCTTAATCCCTCTGCACAGATCTTGTGGCTTTCATTTCAGCCAGCAATAGAGACCGTCTGTAGTGTGTGCTCTGGGGGATGGGGAGACAGAGTCTCCCAATCTGAGATTCATTTCTGATGCATGGACACAGCAACTTAGTGGGACATTTTCCTGCCTGTCCGTTTTGTCTCCAAAAGATGCATTAGGCATGTCAACCTCTGAGCCTAGGTTCTCTGAGAAGCAGATGTGAGGCAGGGTAGACACGTGTAAGCTTATTAGGGGAAGTAGCTGACAAAGGAAAATGGGAGAGTCCTGGAGAGATGCGGGGAGAGCCACCGGACTGTGGGGAGGGTCCGAATCGGAAGCAGAGGGCTTGGATGGGGGCCTCTAGTGCACAGGGCAGTTCTGAGAATGTTCGACAAGGCTGATGAGCCACAGTGGCCTGTTACAGGAGGCCCGGTCTCCCAGCCTTGGTACCCTGCTGCCTCCATCACTGGCCAGGAGCGGCCCATGGGAAGCATGGCCTTTGTGAGAACACGGTGGTGGGTCAGAGCACAGCATCTGGGCTTGTTGGTCAGTTGTGCCCACTGTCTGGAATCTGAGAGGTCCAGTTTCATGGCCACCACAATCCATATTTCCCTAAAGGTGGGACACATATCACAGAGAGTACTTGAAATGATTTTAGGTAGTGCGTTGAATTATTTAGAATTCACATTATTCTCTTTATAATTCTCTTTAATTCTGGCGCATGAAGGAGAAAGACTCAGGTGGATGCTATCATTTTGTAATGCCCCCTTTTAACGATAGGCAAGCCCCAGGCTTATAAACTTAGCAAATTACAGTGTCTAGATAACATTGAATAATTGTATTCATTGTTTTGTTTTTATGGTTATTTGTCATCAAGGGGGCTTCCAGCGTGTTTCCATCTGTGGCTAATGATACTGGTTTTCGGTGTATACTATTCAAATACATTATTTTTCTTTAAAAATACATCTAAGTAAATAAATGGCAATCGATTTAAATAAAATATGAAGTAACTAAAGTGTGGAGAGCAGGTTGCCATGGGGGATAAAAGACAAACTTTGTGAAATGTTTTAAAAATGCCTGTGGTTTGGGTAACCCTGACTTAGGTCATCTGGAAGTAGCTTGCTTGGTCCATGTTATCTCAACTTTTCATAGCAAATGGCTTCCCTGCCTCGCCATTTTAAGTGATGCGTTTTTTGTCTCGATGGGGTCACTGAAAGGACTGTCCAGTTTTACGATGTTTCTGTGATTTTTGTGGCTAGAGATGTTGTTCACTCTGCTACTCTCCCTTTAAACAAATCCCCAGAGGACAAATCCAGCTTGAATTTAGTTCTAGGGGCATAAAAAGTATTGTCTCTGAATGAAGGTGTATACTTTTTCCTGTCAGAAAAAGACAAGCATACCTGTCAGGATGCTTGCCTTACCTTCTAGAATCCTTAGGGCTGAATTTACTGCTTTTATGTTCTCATCTGTTCCAATCTGGCATCTGAAAGCACACTCTTTTCCTAGCTCCTTCAGAGGACTCAGTTATTTAAAAAGATCTTTTAAAAATCTCTGATATCCCTGCGTCCTGTAGCTACCCTATCCACACGGACTGGCTCAGTCTGCCTGTATCAGCCGGAATCGGCAAGGTTACGCTGCGGTAAAAAACCACCCCCAAAGTTTAGCAACTTAAAAGCAACTAAGGTTGATTTCTTGCTCAGGTTTGCTGGGGACTCTTTCTTAAATTTCCTCCCTGGGAGAAGCTCTTGACAGAGCCTTCACGACCTGCATGCTTTTTGTTTGTCATGACAGGGGAAACAAAAGAACATGGCTGTTTATTCATCTTATTCAAAAAGTGTCACCACGAAAGGGACATATTCCATTTCTGCTCATATTCCACTGGCTAAAGCAAGTGTTCGGACCAGGCCGAACTTGAAGGAGGCAAAAATGTGCAATTCTACCATTTTCCTAGAAGGAGGGGCACTGATACATTGACGAATGGCCCTAAAGAGTCCCACACTGCCATCCTTCATGATGTAGATTTACTATCCCCTTTTGATATCTCTATGGCTTTCTGAGTCAGCCTTTGTTCTCGCCCGTCTGTCTGACATGACCTGTTTTTTAGCCATGACTCTTCCTTCCTGTGATTGTCATCCAATCTTGCTGGTGTTATTCTGACTCACATTGGACAACATCTGTTGTCCCTTATTCTCCCACTGTGCCATTAAAACAATGTTTTTGTTTGTAGTGGAATTTTATTGCTGGTTTGGGGGGCAGTGAAGGGACATTACAACCCAGGGTAGCAAATGGCCTCAAATTGGTTGAGTGTAGACTTTGGGTAATTTGTGGTTTTATTGACTAACTGTTGTGTCTCTGGTGCCCAGAACAGAGCATGGCACAGAATAGGGGCTCCATAACTATTTTGTGAATGAAAGCATTTCAATGTAAGTCATCATGGATCTGAGACATTTTTAGATCTTTTTCTGCCACATGGAACTTCCTGCAGGTGGACACCCTCTGAATGCCTCCCATGTTTCTCTGGGTCTCCCTCCATCCTCCTTTCCTTTACATGAGATCTTTCCTTTTCATTACAGGCTCCTCACCTGGATTTGACTCTAGATTTGACAGCTAAGGGCCATCACTTTTCTTTTCTTTTTCTTATATGAAAGTATTTAGCCCTCTCTCTGTTTTACTTCTGACTTCCATACTATGACCTGAAAGCTCCCAGTTTTATGCTCAAAGGACCTTATCAAAGAAGTTTCCTAGGTTAAAAAAAGAGGGGGAGTGCCTGGGTGGCTCAGTCGGTTAAGCGTCTGCCTTGGGCTCAAGTCATGATCCCAGGGTCCTGGGATTGAGTCCCACATTGGGCTTCCTGCTCAGCGGGGAGCCTGTTTCTCCCTCTCCCTCTGTCCCTCCCCCCCAGCTCATGCTCTCGCTCGCAAATAAATAAATAAATAAATAAATAAAATCTTTAAAAAAAAAGGGGGGGAGGGACTTCCCTAGGGATGAATTACATCACATCTCTTGAAAGCTGAAGTGATTGCAGTCAGTGCTTATTTTTCAATAATATTTATTGTCTTTCTGTTAAAGTATATTTTAATTTGAATCCTTAGTGCCAAGATTTTTTTTTCTCCCTGAAGCTGGTGCATGTATCAATAGATAGTTTATTCCTTTTTACCATATTTATTCCATTGTATGGATAATACCACATTTTGTTTTTCCATTCACCGGTTGAGATGTGTTTGGGTTGTTTTCATTTTTTGGCTATTATAAATCATACAGCCATATGTTTTCATTTTTCCTTAGAGTGGATCCACTGGATAAGTGTGTATATTTTAACTTTTTAGAAACTGTAGATCTGTTTTCCAAAGTGACTGTATCATTTTACATTTATCCAGTGATATTTGAGGGCTCCAGGTTTTCTACATTCTTACCAACTCTTGGTATTGCCAGTCATTTATATTTTAGCTATTTTGGTGGATTTATAGTAGTATATAGCTTTTTGTGATTTTAATGTGCATTTTTTGTAATGATCAATGATGTTACTTACATTTTCATGTATTTCTTGATTATTTTTATGTATTGTTTTCATGAAGGGTCTGCTCAAAGCTTCACCTGCTTTTTAAAAATTTTTTAATTATTGAGATACTGTTTGTGTATTCTCAACACCAGTCCTTTGCAAGATATATGTTTTGCAAGTATTATTCTCTAATATTTTATTGCTTTCTTTCTTTTACTTATTTGGAATTTAATTTGCTCTACTTTTTCCATCTTCTGAAGGTAAAAGCTTAGATCACTGATGTTAGACCTTTCTTCTTTTTTGATGTCAGCAGGTAGGACTATAAATTTCCCTTTGAGCCCTGCCATAGCAGCATCCCACAAATTTTGATATGTTGTGTTTTCATTATTTATTTCTGATTTAATTCTATTATGGTTAGAGTACATATTTTGTGTGGATTTAGTTCCTTAAATTTATTGGGACTTTAAAAAATCGGCTTTATTTTTTAGAGTAGTTTTAGATTTACAGAAAAATTAAGATAATACAGAGAGTTCTCATATACCTTACACCCACTTACCCCTCTTATTACCTTTGGACATTAGTGGGGTACAATCGTTAGAGTGAATGAACAATTATTAATACATTATTTTTTTCAAAGATTTTATTTATTTATTTGACAGAGAGAGAGGCAGTGAGAGAGAACAGAAGCAGGTTGAATGGGAGAGGGAGAAGTAGGCTTCCCGCTGAGCAGGGAGCCTGATGCCGTGCTTGATCCCAGGACCCTGGGATCATGACCTGAGCCGAAGGCAGACACTCAACTGACTGAGCCACCCAGGTGCTCCAAGCTTTCCTAATTTTTACTGACCTTGAAAATTTTGAGGAGTACTGGTCATGTCTTTTGTAGGATGCCCCTTTATTGGAATTTGTCTTGTGTTTTTCTCATGATAAGACTAGGATTATGGGAAATAATTCAGAAAGATGACAATGACAAAGTGTCATTTTCACAATATATCAAGTACCCTTGATATAATACCCACATGATTGACGATTATTGATGTTCACCTTGATCACCAGGCTGAGGTGGTGTTTGTCAGGTTTCTTTACCGTAAAGGTACTCCTCCCATTCCATACTGTACCTTTAGAAGTAAGTCATTACGCACAGCCTAGACCTAAGGAGTGGGGACCTAGATTTGCTGGATGTAGAATTCTTGGTTAACTGATTTTTTTGTTTGTTTGTTTTCAGTATTTTGGAGATATTGTCCAATATCTTCTGGCTTCCATATTTCTGATGGGAAATTAGCAGTTGGTCTTTGTTCCCTTGTATGTGTGTAACATGTTTTTCTCTGGCACTTTCAAGATTTCCCTATGGTTTTTGGTGAGCTGTTTTCGTTAGGTAGGAAAAGTGTGTTAGTTCTTCCAGAAGCTCAAGTTCTTGTCTCACTTGTGCTAAGGAGAGATGATGATGACAGTGAAAATGTCATAGTCTCTACATCACATTTCGAGGTATCACTAAGACGTAACAGTCACAAATGATGTTGTGGTTTAATTTGGCCACTTATTGATTTATCTGAGTTCTCTCAAACTTCTAGCTAAAAAAATAGGTGAAATTGCTATGGGCAAATTTGGGCTCAGGTACCTTCAGGATCTCTCCTTTCTACCTCCACTTTCTGAGTAATTCTGTTGGCATTTTGCGGAAGCTTGCTTGAACTTTCATTTCAGTGTCTGGGTTTTGGGCTCTTATAAGCCTTGACATTTCCAGAAGACATTACCATCATATAAAAACTATTATATGGGGGGAAAAAGACTTTCTTATTTTGATGAAACAGTTCTGAGAATAATCTTGTTGCCAATTCAAACCCACTGTTGTGATTTTCTTGTTGTGTACAACATCAATTGGCTGCATTGGATCCCTTCATTCTTGGAGGCATCGCGAACAACATGCCAGCAGAACTGGATAGCATGAGAATTCTATTGGTATTAATCGCTGATGGTAGAAGATACAAAGAAAGATAATTGATATTGATTGACCACCTACCATCTGTCAGATGGCATAGTAGACACTTTACATACTTTGTTTCTTTTTTAATCCTTATAACCATCCTTCAATGTAAGTATTAATATGCCCAGCATTAATTATTCTCATAGAAGTTAATTTTTCTTCTTTTTTTTTTCTATGCAACTGATGGTAGCTTCCTAGCTAAGGGTATATTTGGCAATGCAGAAGGTTTTCTTGTGTTTGAACCTTAAGTATCCATTATTCGTCTGGCTACAGCTTTAGTTAGTAGGGGTCACATGACCTAGTTTGGTTACATGAGAGTCAGAGGCAGAACTTTTGGCTCAACTGTTGGAGGAAGAGAAATTTTATTTTCCTGCTGGATTTGAACATGGGAGAATTTAGCCATATGGCTGCCACACAAAGCCAGAGGAAGAAAATCTGGCTGGCTGAGAGCACAGGCAAATGGAAAGAATCAGGTCTGGGTGAAATTGCTTAACTCTTAGGTTAGCCCATACCTGAGGCCAAGCACAATATCTGCCTTTTAGTTACATGAGCCAACAAATTCTCATTTTGCTTAAATCAGTATGAGTAAAGGTTTTCTGACAGTTGCAAATAAAATAGCCCTGACTGATATAACCTGTTTCTCTTTCCTCCACTGAGCAAACCTCAGCAAAGTCTTCTTTGGAAAGAAATTAGACTGGAATAAAAACAATATATTTTTTTCTTTTATTATGTTCAATTAGCCAACATATAGTACATCATTATAATGTTTTTGATGTAGTGCAATATTCTTTACATTTTTTGATCTCCCAGTTTGAGGGCTAAGTGTCCCTGGACCAGTCTTGTCCTTTTATTGGGCTTGGATTTTCTCTTTGAAGGAATAAATTCATTTCTCTGTAAGCGGATTAAACTGTATCTCCAATGGCCCCTGTTGGTCTAAAATTCTCTGATTCTGGGAAGTCCTATTTCAAACTAAAGTTTTACTGGCTTTAAGATTTAATAGAGTTTAAAAGACTGAATTTTAAAGTCAGACACACACATACATTTGAAACCTGGCTCCGCCACTTACTAGTTATATAACCAAAAGCAGACTTCTTAACCTGTTTATATTTCAATATTCCTAATCATAAGCGGGGATGTAATTCATAAGGCGGTTGCAAGGATTGAATTAAAAGATGCGTGTGTAATCATGTATGGTAAGGACTCAATAAATGATAGCTATCATTATTTATTACTCCTCCTCAACGACATCCTTATCTTAAAAAAGAATTTCCCAAGATGTGTTTGGTGGAAAACAGTCCTGAAAATGCCCTCACAGAAAGATTTTGTCATCAAATACATTTAGGAAATGCTTATGCTCTGCTTTCCCCTGTTTTCAAGGCACATTAGCATATTAAAAGCTCTAAAAAGTTCTTCAATAAATAAATCTGCTTAAATTTGTTGATCCAGCATCTCGAACATATTTGACTACACAACACTTTTTCCCCCTCACAGGTGCATACCTATTAACATATATTAACAAGAAAAGAGTTGAAACCTTTAAGGTGTGATTTCAGGCATCCATCAATGGGTGGGAGCAGTGGAAAGGAGGATTTTGGGGGATTCTAGGCCTTCCCAGGTGTGTGTTCTTTTTAAATTGATTATTGAAGTGTAGTTGACATACAATCTTATATTAGTTTCAGGTGTACAACATAGTGATTTCATAATTCTGTACATGACTCAGTGCTCACCATGCTAAAGGTGGTCACCATCTGTCACCATACAACGCTGTGACAGTATTGTTGACTACATTCCCTATGCTGTCCTTTTCATCTCTGTGACTTACTTTGTTTTATTTAAAGATTTTATTTATTTATTTGAGAGAGTGAGAATGAGAGAGAGAGAGAGAGAGAGCACATGAGGCGGGGGAGGGTCAGAGGGAGAAGCAGACTCCCCGCTGAGCAGGGAGCCCGATGTGGGACTCGATCCCAGGACTCCAGGATCATGACCCTCAGGGTCATGGCAGATGCTTAACCCACTGAGCCACCCAGGCGCCCCTCTGTGACTTAGTTACTTTATACCTAAAGTTTGTACTTCTTAATCCCCTTCACCTGTTTCACCCAACCCTCTCCCCCACCCTTGTTTCTGGCAACTAGAAGTTCTCTGTATTTAAGATGCTGGTTTTTTGTTTGTTCATCAGTTTTGTTTTTTTAGAATCTACCTATAGGTGAAATCATATAGTATTTGTCTTTCTTTGACTTATCTTACTTAGCATAGGTCCATCCCTATTGTTGTAAATAGCAAGATTTCTTTTTTTTTTTAATGGCTGAATAATATTCTATTGTGTATATAGACCACATCTTCTTTATTCCTTCATCTGTGGATGGACACTTGGGTTGCTTCCGTCCCTTGACTGTTGTAAATAATGCTGCAATAAACATAGGGGTGCATGTATCTTTTCAAATTAGTGTTTTCATTTTCTTTGGGTAAATACCTGGTAGGAATCACTGGATCATATGGTATATTTCTATTTTTAATATTTTTAGATGTGAGTTCTTATTTCTTACCAGAGAACATGGCTTTATTCAAAAATTTAGGCTACATCACAGGTCAGCAAACTAGGGCCCCTGGGCTAGCTCAAGTTTTTAGAAATAAAGCTTTATTAGCACATAGTTGTATCTGTTTGTGCATGCATTGTCTGTAGTTGTTTCAGTGTTACAAGGGCAGAACTGAGTGGTTGTGACAGAGACTGAACGGCCTGCAAAGCCAGAAATATTTGCTGTCTGGCTCTTTAAAAAAAAAAAAGTGTTGACCCCCTGAACTGATGACAAGATTACATCTGGAAGAACTAAATGAACTCAGAGTAGATTTTTTTTTTTTTTTTTTAGTCCATCTTAGTAAGTTCTTGTTTTTCCCAATTCATAAGGTGACATGCTGGATCTTTATATTAATAACCCGAACTTCAGAAAAGATGCCAAGAGAACTCAACAACTCTTTTACTCAAAGGAGCTGCAGAAGAAGGAAACTTCCGGAAAGTAGAGGAGTTTGTAGCACACAGAAATTGAATTGCCCCTCAGCCTTCCGGGTCCTTAAATCCGAACACAGACAGGTTCTTGTAGGAATTACATAACTGCCCCATTTTCTTGTGAAAATTTTCTCATGTTCTCTTCATGTCGTACCAAGTTGTCCTAGGAATAAATGCTGCATTGTGGGATATTACTGTAGCTTTTGTCATGTCTAGTAAATTGCACTGTTGAATTCATCTGGGGGTAGCAGGACCACCGAGGGGGGAGAATAAACAGGGTTCCTTTAACGAAGTGATAAAAAGCAGACTGCTTTTGGCCCCGTAGGTTTGGATTCATGGTCAGTACCCCATCAGGAGCTGTCAGGGAAATGAATGAGTCTTCTGAGCAGAGCCACCCAAGTTCCTGATTTGTATCATATCATAAGGATTTTTAAGTAGCTCATAGAAATATTTGGCTACAATTTCGCTTTTCCAGTTTTTGGAAGACAGGAAGAAACCGTGCCTTATCATACAAACTAGGAACCCTTGGTCTCACAGAAGATTTACATTGTGGTTGCAGAAATGAATTTTGAGCTCTGAGTTTTAAGAGTCTCTGTCCATCCCTTCACTCAACAATTCACTGAGAACCTTCTCCGTACCACACACACAGCATGTAGAAAGGTGGGCAAATTCGACAACATTCCTGCCCTCATGGAGATGCAAAGTCTAAGGGGGGAGGTATACTACAAAAAAAGTACTCAGGTAACTATATAACTGCCACCTTTGATATATGCTCTGCAGTGGTAGGTAACAGGAGGGATAGGGCGTCCTCACGGTGGTCCCCGATGCTGTAGCTGAGAACTTCACCTAAACCCTGAAGGACGCCAGGGAACCGGGTCTACCTGGGAGAATAGGAGGACACTAGCAGCATGAGGCGAAGGCTTTTAATCTGGTTGCTCCATTTTGGAAACAGATTGCAAACCCTGGATTCTGATCTTGACGTATTCTTGAGTGAGTTGAATTTCAAGTGATTTCACTGTTCTTAGACTCAACCTTTCCATCTCTTAAGTGGCAAGAGCAATTTTGACGGTGAATACTTTATAGAAATACATGGGAAATCCTGTTCATATTTTCGAATGGAATTAATGGGAGAAAAATAGCTTTCATGTTAATATCATCTCGTTTATGAAAATCTTGCATAATGATGCCAAAAGAATCTTAATGTTCACTCAAGCGTCCTTGGATTTGTGAAGAGGTAGGGTGGAGCAGAATCTGAATAGAATTAGAGTTCCATTCCACATTTTTGTAATTCCAGTCAAATATGCCAAATCCAAGATAATATTACTTCCTTCTAAGCTGCTGACTGGAAGAAAAATTCCCAATGATATGCATGTAATTTATTGTGAGTTAAAAAAATAAAAATAAAGTAAAATAAAATATAATTCTTTATTAAGCAATTTGTCCCAAACTCAACAGTGCTAATTAAGTCTCCACGGATAAATATACTCATAAATAGTCATGTTTTATCAAAGTCAAATATGGTGCAAATACTTGTGTTCACGCACTAATAAACCTGAGTTATTAAATAAAATCTGTGCTCTACTCTTTAAATTAAGATTCCATCCATTAATAAATGTTTAATAAAAATGTAAAGATGGGATATTGTTTGAAGAAGAAATCCATCCCCAGTACTTCCAGTTGAATCCAGCTCAGTTAAATGCAAATTTTATAAATTCCAATCCATCAAACAGAAATTTTACTATAAAAGGTTTTCTTGGAAATAATAGCTGTCAACTATCAATTAATGCACACAGTCCCATTTTCCTTAAGTACGGTATTGAACTTTAATGAAAGGTTACTTATTCTATCAAATTGCTTTATACTTGGTAAGATTAAACTTAACCAAAAATTAACATCAGTATTCCATGAAGAGAGCATGCAAACAAAATTCACCTAAGTGACAGGGGAGCCCAAATGTTTTTGTTGCACACAGAGAAATATGCTTCCAACACACATTTTAAAAATGCGAAGCATTCATTTTTTAAACTGATGCTAACAGGAAGTTTAACCCATTCTTGACTGTATGTCTCTCCTGTATTTGTTTGCCTCCTTACTTTGAGCTACATTGAACATATGAGCATCATTTTTGCATATGCCAAGAGGGCAGAAGCTTAACCTAACAGCAGTCAGCCAGTGTAGGATAGAGCTGCAAGCCAAGGGACTTGAACCCAACGTATCTGGGTTCAAATCCCAGCTCTGTCATTCATAAGCTGTGTCATCCTGATAGAGCTGATTAGGCTAACTGAGCCCCCAGTTTTGCCTCTGTAAAATGAGGACAATAAACTGATCTTTGAGGATTGCTCTGAATACTAAGGAGGAAAGGGTATAGACACAGTTTGGAACACAGGACGTATCTAATAAATGGTAGCAGTACTTACTATTATGGAATTAGCGTGAGGTTAGGTAAGGATGTCAGTATCCTAGTGCAGAAAAGTCACAGCCCACCCGAATTAGATATGCATAAAGATGGGAACATCTTAATGGATGTTTGCAGTTTTGCAAAACGACACTTACTCAGATCTCCTAGAAGTAACAACATGCATGTGCCATAGTGAAAACCGATTAATGATAATGCTCATGACCCAGGCATACCCCATGTCCTTTGAAAACTCCCTAGACACCAGGTTTAAGTTTTTCTTCCAAAAACCATGTGCATATCAGTGTGGAATGGCACTGAGTGATTCTAACTAAATAAACGATAATGTAGAATGGGGAGTTTTGGGTTCTTGTCCCAGCTCTGACACTAACCAAATGCATGTCCTTGGACAATCCTTCTCCCTTTCTAGACATCAGTGTCCTCACCTGTCAGATGAGCAGTAGGCAGGTGTAAGTGGGATAGTATAAATAGGAGGGCGAGGTGGGGCTCTGGCCAAATGGCAAGCATGTGTGTCTTCCACGGGGTTAGCCTATGTTCAGCTCCAGCTGACTGTTGCCTTGTGGGAATCTGGACCAAATTGCTAGACCTGCAAGGAAAGTCAGAAATTCAGACCTGGCAAATAATTAAAAACGATTCTTTTAAAGCACTCTGCTAGTCAAAGAAAAACATCTATAGGAAGATTTTATGCTTGTGGGCTGCCCATTTGGAACTCTGGGCTGGATGTTTTCTGAAACATTCCTAATTTTAGGGAAGTCTCTCTCTCTCTTTTTTGGGGGGGTCTGATATTCTACTCTATAATCCTGAAAAATGATTTACAAAACCCAAATAGATTTTGGCATGAACTAAGCTTAAACTGACTGCTTTCTATCATGAATTAATATTAACCAGAGCTTGTCAGATACTAAATATTTGTTTTAGGAATACACACAGCCCCAGCTTTCATCTGGGTTAGGCTCTAATCTTTGGCCTGTCAGTTCCGGGATATAGCACTGGATAAATCATGTTCTCATGAACAGATAGATGCCAGGGTGGTTGTATACAAATGAAACAAAGTGTCAATGAACACCCGAGTTTGGGTTACATCTACTATAAACATTGACATTCCTTTGCAATGAGCCCATTTGCTGGTTAAGCAGTTACAGCTTTGGAAGGTTTGATGCTTCTGTGCTCAATCAGGTTCTAATGATTTCAGATGTTTGCAATTAATGAACCATTAGATTCATTGGTGGAGTACCATAAGAGGGGTTTAAGAATTGGGTCAGAACCACAGACAAGCTATTACCCTCAGGAACGGCAATCACCAGAGGCAAAACGGTGCAAAATTGAATTAATGATTTTATTCACTGTCCCTCATCCCTCCCTCCCAATGCACTTTTTTTTTTTTTTTGGATTTAAAAAAGTAGCACCGTCCAGTGTCTAGGTTGGGTAAACACAGAAAGGGAGGGAGGAGAAGCCTGGAAAGGAAAATGAAAGAAAAATGGTTGTTTCATATTCCTCCAGTGAAGACTTGATCTTCTGAAGATTGAGATTTTCGTTGGTACCAAAAAGTGACGCCATTTCTCAGTGTTTGGCCGGATGTCTCTCTCTGGGCTTTCTTCCTAAGCTCCCGTGTTTTATTAATTATGTAACACATCGGCCATCTTAGAAAAAATGATTAATGGTGCTTCAGAAACATGGAAATAAATAAGCCGAGCTTCAATATATGATTATGTAGGCTTGATCTAAACCCCAGGGTGGCCATCTTTTAAGAAGTGTGCTAGGAGTTGAACACCAGCCCGCTGTTACAGTACTTAAAACGTGGCAGCGCCTGAGTTATCACCCGGTGGTGGATGGCGCGTTAGATGAATTTGTAATTTGGGAAAAGTTAAATTAACCCTGAAATATATTATTTGTTGTCTGTTTCCTACACGGGAAGGAGATTGTCCTATAAACAGGCCCTTAGCAGCTGGTGTGAAGAGTGAGCTAAGCTCAGATGCTTGCTAAATTGATGGTGGCTGTTCTTTTTCATAGCACAGAAAGTCAATTTTTGGAAAAGGACACCACCACCACCACGAAAACATATTTTCAAAGAGAGTTCTGGTGCTTTCTTTATAGTTTGTGTTGTTGTTTGACATTTCGTTATGCGTTTATATGCTTATTTGTTTAGTTTTGGTCTCACCACTGGAACGTGAGTTCCATGAGGCCTGGGTCTTGGTCATTTTGTTCATGGTTCTATCTTCACTGACTACAAGAATCCTGGCCCTTAGCAGGCACTCAAAAAATGTTTGTCGGGTGAATGCAGAAATGAGTATTCGTTGTTAAGAGAAAATGAGTTTGGAATTCCTGTGATCCTGGAGGATTGGCCAATAGAAATTGGCTCAGACAGTGACCTTGTTGCTCTGTGGACAGGCTTATTTATATGTGTATTGAACCAATCTTTGTTGAAGACCTACTATGTGTCAGACCCTATTCTAAGTGCTACAGATATAGCAGTTGACAATGCACAGTTCCCTAACCTCATGGACCTTACCCTTTCAAGGGGAAAATAGAAATCAAACACATAATTACACAAGGGATGAATTTAATTAAAAGTTAGGTAAGTATTTTGAAGAACAAAATACAAAGACTATGAGAACATGTGATATGGGAGCCTAGTCTAGTTTGGAGGGACCAGGAAAGCTTCCCTGGGGAAGTAACCTATAACCTGAGACCTCAGGGTAAACAGGAGTTGGAGAGCATTTGGAGCATAGGGAAAGCATGAGCAAAGGTCCTGAGGTAGGAGAAGCTTCATGTTTGAAACAGGAAGCAAACCAGTGTGGCTCTGGCAGAGAAAGGAAGAGAGTGAGCTGTGTGAGATGCGAACAAAAGAAAATTTTGGGTGAAGTTATGGAGTGTGTGAAGGATATTGAAGGCTTCTGCCTTTATCCTGAGAGAAATGAGATGTCATCAAAGCGTTCCAAGTAAGGCAGTAAATTAGAAATTAGAAATAGAATAATTTTTAAATGGTGAGAGGAGTCCATTTTTAGTGTGTGTTGGGGGGGCTGTTCCTTTATAAGAAAGGAAGTAACAGACACTTTTAGGTAGACTAAAATAATAAAGAGCTAATGGTTCAGGGCAAAAGGCCTTACCTCTAAATACCCATGCATTAATCCAGTCCTACTCCAGAGACATTTTAGTCTGAGCCTATTTCTAAAAGTGACTCAAACTTCAGAGATTTAATGAGATTGGGTGGTTCCATTTTGGATTAAATAAGAATTTGCTAGAGTGAAAGGTGTTCAAAATGTGTTTTCTCCTTTTGCTAAACTTACATCGATATTGTTAATTCATGAAATTATTTGAACAATTCTTCTTTTGTACAACAAACATATCATAAGCAGCTCACATGTGTCCTGCCTTAGTTGCCGGGGCTAGAAACGGACATAAAGGGATGCCTGGGTGGCTCAGTCGGTTAAGTGTCCGCCTTCAGCTCAGGTCATAATCCCAGGGTCCTGGGATCGAGTCCCACATCAGGCTCCTTGCTGATCAAGGAGCCTGCTTCTCCCTCTGCCTGCCTCTTTCTCTCTCTCTCTGATAAATAAATAAAAATCTTAAAAAAAATAGAAATGGACATAAAAATGTTCTCTGCGAGTTATATAAATGGTGCTCAACAAATGTTTGATGAATGGTGGAATAATAAATAAGGTATTCCCAATCAGGAGTGTATAAATAACATAAATAACACAACCTGGTCCTTGTTATAAGAGATATAAGAAAGAGACAGTGCTCTGGGAGAAACTAATCCTATAGGAGCATAAAAACAATAGATCAGGGAAAACTCCTTGAGCTAATATTTGATTTGGGCTTTGAAGAATCAATAGGAGTTCCTAAGCAAAGAGCAAAGCATAGCATAAACAATGGCCAACATGCAGAATTGCCTAAATCTTCGTCATTTTGTGATTTAACCTTTTGCATACCAGATTCCTAATTTTTGCCATGACCTTTTCTTACCATACTCTTAAATTCTTTTAATTAAATAGACTTAAAAAATTTAGTTTTACCCTGAGTAATAAGAGCTATGAAAGCATAGTTCAATGTGCTAATTTCGGATTTTCCTAATACACATTTGAGGAAAGAAACATGCTATAGATTGCTATCCAAAGTCCATTTCCCTTCTTCCCTCTCTTGAGCAGAACCCTAGTGTGTTGGGTTATCCAAGTATTCTCTCTCCGTGCAATAATGTGCTTCAAAGAAAGCTGACATTTCCAATTAGAACCTAACTAGTCTAGGCCAGTCATCAAAGTCATGCCCTTCTCCCGTGATTGGTTTGGGAGCAGTCATATGACCCATTTCTGACCAATGAGAGGTAAGCAAAGTCTGCTGGTGTATTTCTGGGGAAGGTTTTCTTATTTTTATTCTCAAGGGGAGGTTTTCTTATTTTTTTTTAAAAAGATTTTATTTATTTATTTGAGAGAGAGAGAATGAGAGATAGAGAGCACGAGAGGGAAGAGGGTCAGAGGGAGAAGCAGACTCCCTGCCGAGCAGGGAGCGCGATGTGGGACTCGATTCCAGGACTCCAGGATCATGACCTGAGCTGAAGGCAGTCGCTTAACCAACCGAGCCACCCAGGCGCCCCGGAAAGGTTTTCTTATTCAGAGGAGGGTATTTCTGCATCTCTGGAGCTACAGAAACTCATGACCATGAAAGAAGCTAGCCTGGAGGTAAAGCTCACACAATAAGGATGGCAGAGTGGACATGTGGAAAGAATCTTGGTATTAATGAAATCTCGAACTGCTCTCTTTACCAGCTGAGAGTTGGTCTACGTCTGGGGCCTCTTGCTGTATGGGAGAATAGCGAAGGGTCAGAAAGTAAATATTTTAGGCTTTATGGACCAAGAGGCAAAAAATCAAGGCTATTATATAGGTATTTATATAACAAGAGGCAAAACAAATTTCCACCATTTATTGATGAAATTCAAAATATAATTAATAAGGTATAATTTTCTATAGTAAAGATTTTTTTCCCTTTTTCTTTTTCAGTGCTCACCATCACTGAATTGTTTGCAGATAGTCAACTATAAAAACCGTTCTTGATTTGCAGACCATACAAAAAACAATGATTCATATTTGACTTGTGGGCTACAGTTTGGCCAACCCTTGTTTTAACAGAATTTTTATTTTAAAATCTTATTGGCTGAAAATTATTATTCACAAATAATCTCTACATAGCCAAGGGCATCCTAATTGATACATATTAAATATTAAAATAAGAATTTCTCTTTGAATCACCCCAAACCATCTTACGTCCACCAAAGGGATGATTAGCAAACTTTACGAAATAGTAGTTTACATTCATTAAGCACTTATTATGTGCCCAGAACTGGATTCTAAATATTTTATATGTATAACAAATTTAATCCTTACGAAAACCCATCAGGTAGGCATTATCATTGCCGTTTTGTGGATGGGGCAATGATGTCACAGAACATTTAAATAGTTCTCTGCTAAAGTGAGGTGGTTAGGAACTCTCTGCACTGCAAGGCTCAAGATGGTCTTTCATTCCTATTTATGTGCAAATGAACCATATACATAACCTTGCTTCTGATTTGAACTTCTCAAACTAACTGGCACATCTCAGGGAAGTCAGATATGGAAACAGAGGATGCAGCTTTAAAAAAAATTATCATTATATTTCTTTATGGTTAAAGAGCATCTGGAGCAATTTAAGAAGTTAGAAGGGGAATAAGATGTTTTACAACATAATATGCCCCAGGATTGCCATGCAAGTGGGAAACGTGTTCCTTGAATAATGGCTCTGTGCCTTCTTTTCTTTGGTCTGCTTTTTCCAGATCTCGAGAACATGACTGTGGTGAAGTTTGCTCTTTATTTATTTAGTTTTGAAAATTTTTCTTTAATTCTAGCATTCCAGGGAATAATGTAGCCCTCCAAATAATAATTCATACTAAACTTGGAGAAATCCTCCCCTTCACAGGGGAGAGAACAAAGAATAAAAATGTGAATCATTAAAAAGCAGAAAAAAAACCACAAAAGACTGTAAATAAACCCCTGTAATTATGCATTACAAAAGGAAAGTCAACTCCAAATGGTTCAGTAACCTCATCACCAGCCTCACTAATAATCATTGCAGTATTGCAGTGTTCTGTCTTTCCCTTAAGATAATGAGCAGCACATGTTGAAAAAAAGTGTAAACACGAGCAACAATTTCTCATCTAAATACAAAACAAAATGCAGTGACTCACCTTAAGGTTTGCTATTGAGCCCTAGTGCAGAGAATTTTAATTTACAGTCTGTCCCTTCCTTTAAAAGGTCAACCAAGGGGGAAATACAACCAAATGATAAAAGTTGCCTTTCTAACTAGACAATGCATTTCACCCTGACCCCCTCCGATGGTGGTCTCATCTGAAAGGAACCCAGAGAATTAATACTTCAATAATCAACCAAATTTAAAGACAACAATTAGTAAACAATTTTGCCATCCTCAAAGCTGTACCATTGCTATTAACATTTCTATAGTTCTTCAATTACGGTATAAATCAAAAGTAATACAAAAAGACAACGTAATAATGAGCGTGCAAAGGCGCCATCAAAAATTCAGGTATCAGCTTCTCCTTCCCTCTGCCATCCTTCTGTTAATTTATTTTACTTTCTGAAGCAATGTAGCCACAAACGCATCATCATAATAAATGCTTCTTTTACCTCAGAAAATGATTCTTATTAGCTGAGCCAAGAAACAATGTAGAGTATAGCGTTTTCTTTTTTTTTATTGTCCACACCTGTCCTTTCTTCCCTAGAATTTATTTTGAAAGATCAAAAAAAAAAAAAAAAACTCATTGGACAGGGAATAAAGGACCAAAGAGCATTATGCAAAACAGATGTAAAACAGTCTCTATAATCTTGCATGCTCCTATTGATACTTTCTTTCTTGCCTGTCAAGGAAATTGATAGAATTCTGGCCTGGACTCATATCTTTATGTTTCCTCTCAATTATGGTTGTTCCACATAAAATTGGATCATCTCAAACATACCCACCAGGATATAGAAGGAAAGATAAGTCAGATTTTTTTTTTTTAGATGTTTTATCTGTTGGAGTGGGTTAAATTGCTGTACTCTTTGAACACATATTATTATTATTATTATTATTTTTTTGCTCCTTCAAGAAATCATTTGAGTCTCTGCTTCTTGGGTAATGTAACCTACTTCATTGGAAAAAGAGTGGCTCTCAGCTTTGTTGCATATACATGGGCTTCCGGAGTGCTTATGTATTTGTATATCACACACTGAATTCGAGGGGGCCTTCTACCTTTCAGCACTGGGCAGCTCCAACTCATTCATACGTCCCATCCCCAGCTCCCCAGATGCTTATGCAAGGATGTCATTTAGGCCTAGGTGATGTTGGTCATGAAGGTTTGAAAGTGTATTTAAATTTTTCAAGAATGTTTTGCATCGCAGTCACACTGAGTTTGAGAGGTGTCAACTGTTGTATCCTGTCATCTGGTAGATTTTCAAAAATGCAGCCACTCTTTCTCTTTGCCCAAGGCCCGGCCCCACTTAGCTTTCACTATGTCCTTTGGTTCATTAGTTCATTCAACAAATACATATCAAGTACTAGGTACTGCTCTGGCAACTGGGGACACGGTGATGACCAAGGTGGACAAGATACTGTGAAACTGGCATTTTAGAGTCAATTTCTAGAACAGAAACTCTAAAAAGCCTGTGCAAGTGAGGGTATTTTACAGAAAACTTAAAGGAGCCGATCATTAGAAATGGCAACCCCTCATGGTATTTGGAGCTAGAAACTGCTGTTCTGTTAGATGCAAAACCACCGTTTTACTGTCTCTGGGGCCACATTGTGTCTAGGCTCCCTTTCTTCTGCATGTCTGCTCCAGTATGCTGGCCATCCATTCTGGGCACCAAGTGCCAGAGCTGGGGAACATGGCGGCCCACCCCAGACGCCCCACCATGGCTGCCTGGGCTCTGCCTCTCCACCTCAGTGGGGCATGAGGGCTAGAGCATGTTTGCAGCGAAGGGGTCTTGGGAAGCACCCCCAAATGTATCTCCAATCAAGATGACTGTTCACCTGCAACTCTAAATGAATTGTACAGGCTCAGGTTCATTCTTCCTTCTTGTCACAGTTTAGATTGTTATGTATGTTACAGAAAGCAGACTTTCTAAGTCTCTGGTCCCCTGGTTTCCAGGATGAGAGAGAGATGAGAGAGCTGGCTTTTTCTTCTTTAACGGCATCTTATTTTAGGGGCCTTTCTAAAAAAATTTTAAATTCCCCTTATTACAAAATTAATAATATGTTCACTGTAGGAAACTTGAAAATAGAAAACAATCACGAAAAAAAGTCCCTAATATTCTCACCTCTTAGAGACAACTGCCATTAATATTCTATGTCCATGTTTGTGTGTGCAAATAAAAAAGAAACCTCGCTCAACATGTTTTCCAAAATAATAGTATCTTTTAAGACCCCAATATCCATATGATACATATCCATTGTGTGAAGGAGTATAAAGAACGGAAAATGAAAATTTCCTCAGAAATGCCCACCTTTCAGGGATAACCACTGATAATGGGTTGGTATATATACTATCAGATTTAGAAGCTATGTATAAGTGGTTAGATATTTTTCTATACAAATGTCAATACATGCCATTCTTTTATATCCTTTAAACTTCAGTGTAGTATTCTATCGAATGGATATAACATGATTAAATTAAAGTTCCCTTTCAGTGGACATTTGGGTGTTTCCATTTTTGGGGTCATTATTAGTCAATTTTGCATAGTTTTCCAAATATTTCCCTAAGATATATCGCCACATCTTGCCAAGAGATGCCATTTTTAACCAAATAGAAGGGAGAACATCATGGGTAAAATTAAGGATCGAAGAGAGAAACCAAATAAAATAAACAAATGAAAAACCCAAGAACTGCAGTATTGGGAAGTTCTTATGGGAGAATTAGAATAAAAATGTAAGAGGCAGTATCTGAAGATGGTAAAAGCAAAAGGGAAAAAAAAAGCCCACCACTTCCTTTAAAAGGGGCATCTCAAAATGCAGAGGTGAAAGCTGATGGCAGACTAGCCTGTTTTCTCCGGGTTTCTGACATCCGGAGGTAGGCACAGAATTCACTAGATTTCCTGATGCTAATTTGTTGTCTTGTGCGCCAGCCCTCACACTGGTAGAGGTGTGTGGTTCCTGGGAGGAACCCTAGCATTTATGTAAGTCTGCACTGGAGGGTGGGACAAATCCCGCTCAGGAAGGTCAATGCACTTTGAAAAGCTGAGGGGCTCTGCTTTGTGAAAACTCCAAATAGATACATTATCACTTGAATAAACCACACACACTGGAAAGGAGAGTGATTATGTTATAAAGGGATCATTCCATTTTAGGGTGTTTAAAGAGAGGCATTGTTTTAAAAAAGAGAAATTTCAACACATGTGAAAGAAGATTGGGTTTTAAAATCACTTGACTCATTTGTTGCGTGTACTTCCAAATGCCCCACTTGGGGTGGCAGTCGCTTGTCGGTCACAAACATGGAAGGTAAAATTTTATATGTCTGTGTCACTGTCCCATCTGGTTTCTATTCATTGCTTGAATTTTCTTAAAACAGTGAGGGAAGTTATAATGAGAAATTGGTCCAAACCCATTGTCCTACTTTGATGTTGTGACTTTGTTTAAAAGTCGAGCAAAGTCTAATCAACAAGGGTGGAAAACAGTGTCACTTGAGCTTTCCATGCCTCACTCTGTCCCTCCTGTTCATCCTTACGTACCAGAGGAGAGTTATTCTAAGCACACTGAACCTATATACTCTCTTTGAGTCTCAATTCATTATAGTAAGCTCCAGAAAAAAATATATATAAAAGAAATATTAAAGAAAAGGGAAAAGCAAAAGTTGCACTTATAAAGAAATCCCTTTTAGCTAGTGGGGCTCCCAGAGAATCTGGAGACATCAATAATTCCTCAACTGCAAAAACATTTCCTAGTCTTGTGAATTCTGAAAATCTCTGAAGTCCAATAGGGATCCCAAACACACTGATAGGATTAGAAATAGCATTCTCAATAAAAAATGCATAACAGAGTAGGACATGAAATAATGTATTTCTCTTTGAAACCATGAAAGTACACCATATTTGTCTGGAAATGTGTATGTGAAATTTAAACAACCCCCGAAGACATCCATCTAATTTTTTTTTTTTTGAGTTTGTTCTCAATTGAAATTCTACTGTCTAAAAGTTTGTGTGGCTAGCTCCCAACTTCACACTCTCCCTCACTCCTGTTTCCCTCAATTTCCTTCCCTTTATGACCCTTTTCGGTTGTGCCCCTTGATTTATGGTCATTTGTGGGATTGCTCTGCTTTGCTTTATGGCAGTTTATGTCATACTGGTCTTGTCATAAATGACTACCATAAAGTGAGGTAAAATATCATAAAACATTAGTGAGTCCCTGATACTCAAGGTTCTTCAGAATAAGCCCTGACAGGTTCCAACCATGGTAAAGCAGATTTGGCCATTTGGAAGGGGCAGCATTTGTAAAAATAATAAAAAGTAATAATAACGGTCACTGAGGTTTACTGAATTCTTTCTGTGTGCTAATCACCAGGTTACGCTCACTTTATACCTTATCACTGATAACCCTCCTTACTTTTCTATATGAGATGATCATTTTATCATCACCTGTACTGTGCAGACAAAGAAACTGAGGCATGGAGAGGCTCAGTACAACCAGGGAGCGACAGAACTTTGATAGAGTCCACACTTTACTCCAGAGCCCGTGCTCTTAACTATGACGTGTGTGGATCCTGGCACTGAGCCCGGGAGGGTGCAGCACGTGCAGCTCATTGACATGTGGGGTTTAGCCTTTGGTAGACAGTTGCCATGCTCTGTAAGTGCTTGTGATTTCCTAATGTCCTGCCCGCCCTGCTCACAAGCGCCTCCAGCACACTGTGATGGAGTCCCTGCTCACCGCATGTCTTCCCTGCCCTTGCCACACTCACCAGTCCCCACATATTTGCAACACTGTCGTCTTCCCAGTGGGAAGCCCTGAACTTGTCCTCAGAGTCTCCGCTTTGCCAGCACGACCTGGAGCCAGAAACCCCAGAGTTCCTTTTGATTCCCCCTCTTTCCAACCAAGTCCTGTCTTTACTACCTGGGAGCCGACACATCTCCTAAGGGGCCACACGTTGTTGTTTCACCTTCTAGAAGTGGGGTCCTGCAAGCTGCTACCATTTCTGTCCCGAAGTGCTGGAGAGCCAATTTCTGCAAACACTCTCAACACCTTCTGTTCTGTGTTCTACGTGGGAGCAGAAGTGCTCATAAACCATCCACCGCAACTGTGGGCTGTTAGCCCCACTTGTCACTGTCATTGGCTTCCTTTTGCACTCTGTCTGACTCTCACCTCCCTTGTGACCTTGCCTCGTGCCCTTGTCTCTGCCTCACTGGCCTCCCTCTGAACCAGGAGAATTCTCTCCTAATTTAGAACCTTCACACAAGCTTTCCTCTCCGCCTAGAATTCCCAGCCCCTAACTCTTACCTGCCTTTGTCTTTACGTAGCAAATCTGCTCTTCATTGCTAGTGTCTTACGGGAATTCATCCGCCATCTTTCTTTCATTCTCTGTCACTACAACTGTTTCCTTTATCTCTCTGATTGTATTGCTTAGTGGTTCATCTACTTCCTGACAATCTGTTTCCCCATCTAGATTGTAGGCTCCGTGAGGACAAGACAAAATGCCTAGTGGCTCCACAGCAGTCTTCCTAGCATTAGGCCCAGGGTCCAGCATGACAGCACGGTGGGTCTTTGTTGAGTGGGTGTGTGTGGCCTTGTACGTATGTCTTCATTCCCATAGTGGATTGTGAGGTCTGGAAGGACAGTTGCAGATTCCCTGTTTCTGTTAAATATGTGTTAGGAGGAGTGTTCACATTGTTGGCATAACATATATGTTAATTTAATACACAGAGGTTGGACTGATGTATGACAACCCTCATAAACCTTGGCACAGGGGACCGAGACAGTGCCTTGCACCGGGTTGCGGATGGAGGGAGAATAAAAGGCAGGAGTGGATCATAAGACAAATTAGGATGATGGTGTCTCTGATCCATTCAATTCATTAAAAGAAATATTTGAGCATTTTGGCTACAGAAGGAAAAGGAAAAGAGACGACAAATAAGAGCCAGGAGGAAAAATAGAATCAGTGTGGTTTCTCTCTCTCTCTCTCTCTCTCTCTTTTTTTTTTGCCCCTTCATCTGCTGTCTTTTCCAAAAATCATTTTAGGTTTCTTCTGTCACATCTATAGTGAAGTGTAAATTACAGTTTCCAAGATAGATGGCCATTTTCAGTGAATTTTAGCAAAGAACAAAATTTTATTTGAGACTGAAATTTGGCATCCCTTTGCCTCTTCATGCTGGGAACTATTTTTTGTCTTTACAAAATGCAATGAGACATAAATCCTGTTGCTTTTATTTCTAAATGGTGCTACACCAAGCCAAAAATGGACTGGGAAACAGGAGTGCCTCCAAACTCGGGCCAGCCTTGGCAATCCTAATTTTTAGCGCCTGTCGTACTACAAGGGAGGAATCCAATCAGGGTCCTAGAAAAATGGGAGGCTATTTTTAATTATACTCTCTTTCAATCCCCTTCCTCTCCTTGCAAATTTCTTTTCACCCTGGCACTCCTAGCTAAGTAGATTGCCACCCACAGGAAAGCCTACTACACCCAACAGCTAACATTTGATGTGACACCATTTGGAAGGCTGGCAAATCACAGAGCATATGGAGGACTTCAGATGGGTTTTGAGGGACATTTGGCTCAGGGTTTCTCATGGTGGGAGCATTCTTGGCATGTGGAGCAGGCCAGTTCTTTACTGTGGGGGACTGTCCTGCGTGTGGCAAGATGTTCAGCATCCCTGGACCCCCAGCATTACATAGCAGTAGATGCCTCTAAGTCACAGTGACAAATAAAAGTACTCCATCTCCAGTCCTAAACATCATCCTTGGGGGATCATACTATTTTGGCAGAGAAGCACCAAGAGGATTTTAAAACTTTCTTGAGTCATCTCAAGACAAAGATTCCATTATTTGTGATCATGGAAAAACCTGTCAATCACAAATCCTTGGATGTTCCAAAGTGGTAGTAAGAAGAAGAGTAATTAATATTTTTGGAGCATTTAGTATGTGCTAAGTGCCATCAGAGCACATTTTATACATTTCCACATTTGATCCTCCATGAAGTAGGTACCAGTGGTATAGTAAGATCTATTTAAGAGTGAGATCCACATATGTCCAAAGACCCACTCAGGGTTGCCCCCTGGAAACCCGAAGACTGGACATCACTGAGATCATAGCTGGAGGATTCTGTGTTGTCTCCCCTGTGGCTGCTTTCCCCACCACTTTTCCTTCTTTCCTTTGTCTTTATCCTTCTTTCCCTGTATTATTAAAAAAATTTTTTTTTGTTCTTTCTCAATGGCTTCTTGCTGCCCTTCAAAAATCATTTAATCTAGAGAAATAAACTGGATGTTCTATCTCCTGGTTATAGCATTAAATAATAAGAGATCGATTGTCACTACATTTCGAGGGTATAGTTTGAGATATTCAGACCTGTGGTTTCTGTTGAGTTGGCGAAATTCACTCCGTGGTGGCGGCTGGGAGGAAGACCTCAAGGACAAGCATGGAGATGTTTCAGGGGAGCCCAGGCAGGTTCAACAGGAGACTCCTGTGACTGTCAACCAGATGAGAGATGGGTCATGTCAGGATGACATGATCGGAGTAAACAACAGGCTTTCAGTGTGAGCTTCAACCAGAGGTCACAAGGGCGGATGTTTGAAATCCAGGAGTTGACCCGCAGTTGAGCTGCCTCTCCATGGGCGACTCCATGTGGTGTCCTTGGGTGAAGGCAGTAGGACCTTCTTTATTCACTAATGTGTCATGACTCTTCCGTGCAGTTGTGTATTGAGACCCACTCTGTGCTGAGGAATGGGATGCAAGGGTGAGTGAGATACGACCCCAGCTCTTCAGGAGTTCATAGCCTGGTGCAGCAAATCAAAACATAAATAGTGTCATGCCCATTATAACAGAGCAAGATTTCTCACCCACAGCACTAACATTTGGGGTCAGATAATTTTGGATTCAGTGGGAGTTATCTTTTCTCAGATACAAAGTTTAGCTCTATCTTGTGTTGGATCCACTATGGCTACGCACAGTCTTGAGTCAAAGCATTTTCTTAAACAAAGGCAGTTGCCTCCCTAAGAATATTTCTGTTTTGAGCCAGTAGGATGTTAGAGTTTCAAAACCTTTATATTTTGTATATATACACATTCTTTTTTTTAAAAGATTTTATTTATTCATAAGAGACTGGGGGAAGGGGGGCAGAGGCAGAAGCAGTCTCCCTGTGGAGCAGGGAGCCCGATGCAGGACTCGATCCCAGGACCCTGGGATCATGACCTGAGCCGAAGGCAGATGCTTCACCGACTGAGCCACTAAGGTGCCCTACACATTCTTTATAATATAAAAATACTTTAAACATCAATATAAAAAGATCGATTGTATTGTGTTAGCACGTTCATCTAGTCAGGCTCTTATAGCTGCAAAGACTAGAGGTACTCTGAACTTGAATTAGGCTAGTAAGTTAATGGGCACAGAGAGAGGGGAGCCAACAGGTGCTGTGAGGCTAGAAGAGTAGAAAGTGCATAGTCGTCTGTAGAAGCTGAGAGTAGCTGAGGCATTATAATGTCCAAGCGCAGGGGAGAGCAAGGAGGATGCCAGCTTCAGAGGGCACGGCTCCCAGAGCCACCATGGCCTCCTCAAGGCTCCTGTCCAATGTCATTGCATGTCCTTGGGGACTGGGTATGACGCAAGTCCTATTTTCCTAATTCCTTTTGTCATCTTACGGTAAGCCCTAACACCTGAGGTAATATGAGCACAAGCCTGCACCTCCCAAATAGGAAAATAGATACCCTGATGACATCAGTTTGTATTATATAATTGTGAGGGAGGGGAGAGAGGAAAGAGGAGAGACACTAGCTCACCTTTGGGGCAAATCCTTGCTTTGTTGAAGTTGATGAAACATTTGAAAGTTAATCTGTTGAAGGAACTGGAATTCTTTGGGCACAGGCCAACCCACAATCGAGAGGTGGTCTTGAATTGTTGAGGAAATAAAATGGTTCATGGGAAAAAGTTTGCCTCTAAGTAAGCGGATGATTCATGGGCAGATAATCAAGATCTAGCCAAGACAATAAGAAAAATATTTGAGCATTGACAAAGACTCATTTCAGACATCATCTTCTCAGGGAAGGCTGTTCAGAAACCCTTCTTCCCCGTCCAAGACTGACTTTCGTCCCCCACCCTCCTCTAGAAACTTCTATCCTCCGGGCGCCTGGGTGGCTCAGATGGTTGGGCGTCTGCCTTCAGCTCGGATCATGATCCCGGGGTCCTGGGATCGAGTCCCGCATCGGGCTCCCTGCTCCTTGGGAGCCTGCTTCTCCCTCTGCTTCTCTCTCTCTCTGCTCCTCTGTCTCTCATGAATAAATAACTAAAAAAAAAAAAAAAAAAATCTTAGAAACTTCTATCCTCCTTCACACTGCATTGGATTATAATGATCTGTTTACCCATCTGTCACTTTGCTGGGCCCTAGGATCCCCGGAGGCAGGGCCTGTGTCTAATTCATCTTTATATCCCCAGCCTCTAACCAATAACCTCCATATAATAGGCGCTCAATAAATTGTTGAGTGAGTGAATGAAGGAATTCACTCCTAAGGCTTACCCCATGTACTTTTTAAGGAGGGGAAAAGAATTCATTTTAACTTGAATATAGGTTTTCTTCCCCAAAGAGCATATTGATAAAGAACAGCTACTGATTTCTTCTGCGAGAGAAAAATGATAGAACAGTCCTCAATGCTATATTTCAAACTTCTGTCAACTCTTCTTTAAAAAAAAGTCTGTCCAGCAGCACTCATATCATTTTTCAAATTTCATGTCATCCTTTTTTAGATGCTGCCCATCCATCATTTTAGGCAGGGAGTATCCATCATGATAGGAGCTAAATAATTTTCAAAGCTGTCAGGGAGTGGACACCAAAAAGGTCTCCATTTCATTCAAACAGAGTTATCCGGGGCTGGTGGTGAGGATCCTGCTGGGATGGGAGAGCTGGTATCCCGGGAGCGCCTCTCAAATTGGTTTCAAATGGAACAGAGGAAAAAATTCATTCCAGAAGTTAGATGTCAATTCTCCACGTAAAGTGTTACACATAACACCCATCGATATCATAGTTAGGTAATAGTTTAGGTAGAAATAAAGTCTGTTTTTCTAATGACTATGTTTTCCTTAAAAATATTTATATCTCTCTCTCTCTATAGTTTTATCTAATTTTAAACATAAATTATGTTTATTTGCAAAATATAGAAAATTGTAAGCAAGAAGATAAAATTTGTGAATTATCCCACCATGCAGAGATAACCACTTCTAATATTATTTTTGGTGCATTTTTTCTTCCAGTCACACGCACGTGTGTGTGTATGTGTATATACATATTTATTTGTATATATATGTGTGTATATACTAGAATTATTTTTGACAAATTTGGTGTTACATTTTTAATGGAGTTTTATATTCTGCTTTTCTCACTAAATTATATCCTAAACATTTTCCTATGTCATTAAGTATTCTTTGAAAACATGATTTTTCAAGGCTACATTATATTTGATTTTATGGATATACCATAGTTTATTTACCTCTTGTTAGACATGCTGATTGTCCTGGCTTTTTGCAATGCGGTGTTTTATTTATTGCATTTTCCCCGTCTTTCAGGTTTTTTGGTGTTTATCATCTATATAATTCTCAAGAATCATAATCTTATCTTTTTATTAGAATGTCAAAGATACGTAAATGGATTTTGTTTTTATAACTCACAAAGATTCAACCTACAGGAGGCTTTTTGGTTGTCTCTTAAATCAGTAAGAGCTATTATATACATTCACTTTTATAATATAGATTAAATTCTGCCAATTAAATGAGTGTGCTTGTATTTCTTTCCCGTTTACCTATTTGTTGTGAGGTGATGTTCAAGTTCTTGTTATAGATCAGCAGAAGCTACAGATATGTCCAGGACGAGTACCCAGAAGGTGTCTTTAACTGAGGGAGTAAAATGATGGCACAGCTCTTGCCACATTAGAATTTTAGTCTTGCCACTTGCTTGCTGGGTAAACGTGGGCATCTTTTTTGGCCTGTAAGAGCCTCAACTTTCTCATCCATAAATTTGCTAGTGGGAGTAGCATCTAAGGTTTTGCAGGTTAGATGTGAGGATTATCTGGGCCAAAGCATACAGAGCACCTATCGCGGGGTGCTATAAGCAGGGAGTAGTACCTGCCCCTCACAGAGACTATTTGTCCTGGTTTCTATCTTTTTTTTTTTCTTTTAAGATTTTATTTATTTATTTGACAGAGAGAGACACAGCGAGAGAGGGAACACAAGCAGGGAGAGTGTGAGAGGGAGAGAAGCAGGCTTCCCGCCAAGCAGGGAGCCCGATGCGCGGGGCTTGATCCCGGGACCCCAGGATCATGACCCGAGCCGAAGGCAGATGCTTAATGGCTGAGCCACCCAGGTGCCCTAACCTGGTTTCTATCTTAAAGCAGGTAAATATTAGATGTTTTTCCTTGGAGTAAAGATGGAGGAGTACCAGAGGCCTTGCCTTAGTTGACTAGGGAGTCAGACACATAATCTTTTTTGAGTGACCTTGTGTCTGGGTTTGTTTGTTTGTTTTTTTAAATTTTCAGAGCTTTATCAAGGTGTAATTTACATACCATAAAATTCATCTGTTTAAATGTACAACTCGTTGATTTTTAGTAAATTTGTGGAACTGTACACTTACTACCACAATCCAAATATTGAATAGACTCTGAGATATAAAGGGAGTCTTTTCCAACAAAAATGTAAGCCATTTCATTGTACGGTTAGAGGAGCCTAAATGGTCATGAGTTAGACGTGAGAACCGTCACCCAGAATATATGACCAGTTGTACATGATAAATATGGGTACTGCTAGTTAAAAAGGGAATTGGTAAGGCTGAGTATCTTTGTAAAGAAATTATTCTGACATAATTTCTGACTTAGAGAAAAGAAGCAAGAATAGTGCAAAGTATCCCTAGGTATGGGTTACTGTGATTCCCCAAATATTATTTTACTATATTTCTTTCTTTCTTTTCATGTGTTCTCTCTGTTCCATCTATATGTGTATCTGTGTCTGAATCCAAATCTGTATGTCGTAGACATATGGCCTATGTATATCTCTGTATTATCTGTCTAGACAAATGTATGGCTAAATATGTGCATATGTATATATATTATACATAAATCATATGTATATGTAAAATGTTTTCCAGAACTGTTGAATAGTAAGTTGCAGACTTTACCCCTTCCTTTACCCTTAAATACTTCTGTATGTATTTATAAAAAACACATTCTCTTAGTCTCTTATAATCATAATTAGAAAAGTAAAATTGGTATACTACTACAATACTTCTCTCAGATCTTCCCAATAATCTCCTTTTTAGTCAAATAAAATCTAAGATCATGTGTTCTTTATAAAATAAACTAAAATCTAAAATCAAACATAAGGTTCACATCTTGATAGGCTCCGTGCCTGAAGAAGGTATCAAAGGGCACACCATCTCTTGGTTGTATTTACCAACTCACATAAAAGCCATTTAAAAATCTTCCATGATTATGTTAGATTAAGATCTACAACTCTTCTGTTGGGCCAGGCAAGGAGAATTTCTTCTTGGTATTCTCAGAAGCTGGCACTCTGCCTGGCGCATGGTCAATGCTTGGTCAATGCCAAACCTGGAAAGAGATCAGACTTAAAAGTAATTCCTACATCATCAAAGAATAAAGATATTTTAAGCCTCATTCATCTGAGGATTGTATTTTCTAATTGAAAATTAGGAACTGATGTATAAAAATGGCTTTCTGTTACTTGGGTGCCACCGGGTGAATTGCGATGCAGTTAATAGTAGTCATTGCAATAACCTCTGTGGTGAGAACAGCTCCAGCGTTCATGGCAATAAACTGAACTTTCTGTTTATCAAAGCCAGTCCTTCTGCTTGAATCTGCAAATGGCTTTCAGTCTCAAACCGAGGACGTTTTTGAAAGCTGCAGCTACTCACACAAGGATTTGAGTGCAAGGAAGGGGTCCCAAAAAGCCACTGGTAGAGAGTGGAGAGATGAGACAGGGAAGGGTAGACTACAAATAAAGGGGGATTGTCTGTCTAACAGGTCATGACTGTGGACAACCAGGGCTCCCCTGCTGGTCAACGTGGAGACAGCATAGAACAGAGATATTCCAGCAGAGGGGCAACAGAACTGCAGTATTATCCGCCCCCCCCCTCGCCCCCCAGTGACTGGTTGAGAGCTGCTCCCAAGAAGTATTAACTCCCCCAGCATGTCCCGCACATCCCATGGGAGGGGCTAAGAGGCTCTGGCAGCTCCAAAAACCCTTCTGCAAGGAGACTCAGGTGCCTGTAGTTGGAGTCCGTCCCGTAAGCGCACGTGGGCGTGACACCTGCCTAGTGATATGGATGGGACACTTTGTGCTTTGGCTACGCTTCTCATTCTTGCGATTTAGAACCACTTTGTGATTTGGAACCGGGTTTAAGGTAACGATGGAAACATTTTCAAAATTAGATACTTGTTGTTGAAGGAAATGTGATCAATTGAGAGTCAACTTTTCTTCCTTGTTGTTGTTTTTTACCGAGAGGAAAAGGTAAAGATCCTTCTGTGACTAAGCTGTCCCAGCTTCCAGTAGGAAGGGGTATGAAGATAATTTCATTACATCTAACTAGTAGCGGAAAGAGTGAAGCTAACTCTAATCGCTTGAGGGAAGGAGTAAATTAAATGCTGATGATATTGACCAGGCAGCAAACTACGTTCATTGATTATTTTAATTTTCTCTCTTGTGCACTCAGTTAAACACCCATAGCGGTGGGGATTTCAAGGTAACTAAAAGGTTGTTTAGCACATTTTTAAAAGAGTCACGAATAAGCAGATAAAAAGATCTCTATCAAATCAAAGAAAGAATAGCTATGTGGGTATGCGGATTATGCGTGGAGGGTGAACATGGGTAATTTGTCCCGTGCATCTGCCTGTGTTCATCAGAAGTGTCACACACGTGTTCCCCCGGAACGGGGACAAAGAGAGAGAATTAACAAGGAGAATATTTAAGTCAAAAGAGAGAAACGGCCTGTCCTGGCAGATTCCAGCCTTGTCCGAAATTTTAAAACAATGACATTATATGGTGGGAACAAATGAAAACTTTAGGAGAGGCAGGTAAAGTGAAAGGGAAAGAGTTTATTTCTGCAGTTTTAGCCTCTTATGTGACCACTGGCCTTATCTGAAAAGGGGCCTCAGCCGGCTTGGAAATTTAGACTGCATGAACTAAAGGGTTGAAAGATATTTTCAAAATGACTGGCTGGTTGTTGAGTTTTCACAGGGATTATACTAAGTCAGAAATAATAAGCAAACTTAAAAAATTAATAACAAAATAGCTTAGGTTGTGGTAAAGGGTCTTTCCAGGAGAAAATAAATTTAACCACATGCCACTTAAATATACATTTCTGTTTCCACTGTCTAATAATATGTAGGGATTAATCTGTCGAAGGACCATAGGGTAAAAAGTAGTTACTGCCACACAGAAGTTTATGCTTCTCGAAGCACAGTGAAGAGGAATTGGTTGGACCTTCATTCTGGTCCCTGAACTTTAAGAAGGAGGAGAAATATCTAAATGAACTTCTTGCACTAAAGGATTCAGATTGGAAAAATGAGAATGCCAAGAGTTTCAGCGAAAGATGGTAAATGTACTTGTACCAGCATTCAGCGCTTTCATCCCCCTATGAAAAGTGCAAACAAATTCCAAGAGGTCATCCTGCTTCTCTACGGGCATCCATTTCTTAAGTCCTCTGAACATTCTGGCAAGCTGGAGACAGCATATTTTAAAATATGGGGCTTTCTCCATCCCTACAAGAGATAAGCCTTGATTGACTTTCCCTGAAGTTCACCAGACTCAGGGCTGCTAAATCTCAACATTCCTTGTTGCCTTGGACTCAAACACGTGCCCCAGGCAAAAGAAAGTGTGGGGAAGGAGGCGTCCTGGAGACACAGCATGAGTACTAGCATGGGTGGCAAATAAACATGCAGCCCATGCTACTCTAAGTATGCCAGGATTGTCACAGAAGCCAGTTCACTGGGGTGCCTCAGTGGCTCAGTCCATTAAGCGTCGGCTCTTGAATTCTGCTCAGGTCATGATCTCAGGGTTGTAAGATCAAGCCCAGATTTGGGCTCCGTGCTGGGTGTGAAACCTGCTTAAGATTCTCCCTCTCCCTCCCCTACAGCTTGTTCTCTGTCTCCAAAAAAAAAAAAAAAAAAAAAGCAAGAAAAAGAAAAAAAAAACAACCCAGCATCACTGTTTAGAGTACTGTGTGTCAGACTTGGATTTGCATGTTTTCTCTTTGCCAGTGATTCCCCGATTTTTAAATTGTTATTTTTTTCATATACTATTAGAACAAACACAGTGTACTAGCTTGGGTTGTCATGTAAGATCCTTAAACATGTGTGCATGCACATACTCACCCCTGCCGTCCAACAGCATCATAATTCCATTTAGGTCTTTTTACCATTGCAAAAAAGTAGGAAAAATATCTCATTTTAAAAAGCCATTCTGAAAAAACAAAATTCTAACAAGGGTACAGGGGAAAAAGGCCATTTTGCAAATGCGTCATACTAATTCAAGATGTAAATAATTGAGAAACTGTATGCATGGAAAGAGAGAAATGTGAGAATTCCCTATACCTGTCAGTCTTTCTATAAACCTAAAAATAGCCTAAAAAATAAAGCCTATTAATTTAAATATTTTTATTTTTTAATTATTATTATTATTATTTTTTTTTTAGAGAGAGAGAGCATGACTGATTGGGGTGGGGAGGGGCAGAGGGAGATGGAGAGAGAGAATCTTACACAGGCTCCATGTCCAGTGTGGAGCGGGACCTGTGCCAGATCTCACGACCCTGCCATTATAACCCGAGCTGAAACCAAGAGTCGGACTAAGCCACCCAGGCACCCCAAGTCTATTAATTTAAAACAATAATGTAAGATGGTGCAGGTGCTATGTCAAAACGGTTTGACAGATACCCAGAATGTTGAGGAGAGAATTACCATATGACCCAATAATTCCACTCCCAGGTATAAGTGCAAAAAAAAAAAAAAAATTGAAAACAGGGGGCACCTGGGTGACTGGGTGTGGAACCTGCTTGGGATTCTCTTTCTCCCTCTGATCCTCCCCCACAACCCTGCTTGCTCTCTCTCTAAAACAAAAAACAAAAACAAAATAACCCCCAAACTTAAAAAACTTGAAAACAGGTATTCAGAGAAATACTTGGATGCAAACGTTCATAGCGGCATTGTTCACAATAATCCAAAGGTGGAAAACACCCAGATGTTTATAGACATATGAATAGATAAGGACAATATGTGTTATCCATACCACAGAATATTACACAGCCATAAAAAAGCATGAAGCTCTGATAGAGGCTACAATATGGTTGAACCATGAAAACACTATGCTAAATGAAAGAAGCCAGACATAATGGATTATTTCTTGTAGATTCCGTTTATATGAAGTGCCCAGAATAGGCAAATCCATAGAGACAAAAAAGAGATGAGTGGTTGCCAGGGGCTGGAGGGGGCCACTGGGGAGTAGCTAATGGGTATGGGGTTGGCTTTGAGGATGATGGAAAGTTTTGGAGGAGACAGAGAGGATGGCTGCACAAGTTTGTGAATGTACTAAATGCCCCTAACGTGTACACGTTGCAGTGATTAACTTTACGTTATGTACATTTTACCTTAAAACTAAAAATAGAGAGGCATCCTACAAAATAGTTGACCAGTGGCCAATATTGCCAAGGTCATTAAAAACAAGGGAAGTCAGAGAAATGGTCACAGTCCAGATGATCCAAAGGAGACATTAGGATGAACTGTAATGTGGTATCCAAATGGGACCTTGGAACACGGAGAGGACGTTAGGTAAAAAATAAGAAAATCTGAATCAAGTACAGACTTTAGTCTATAATAACATAGCAATATTGGTTCATTAATTATAATGAATGTAACATACAAATGTGAGGTGTTAGTAAGAGAGAAAAGTGGATGCAGGGTATATGGGAATTCTCTGTAATATCTTTTCAATTTTTCTATAAATCAACTATTCTAAAATATTAAAAGTTTAGAAAAAAGTGGCTCTCTGAGCCTCTTGCAATCTGCCTCTCTCCCTTTTTCCTGCCTATTTTGTAAACTCATGCCTGGAGGAAGATCAGTTAGGGATGAACACCAGTCTACTGAGGGGGTTCAGAGGGAGCTGCTTGATCGACCCTGAACTGCCTGTCTCCACACTCTTCACTCATCTGAGAATAATGACATAGAACAACGATTTAAAAGGGGCCATTCTTTTAATTTTGTTTAACTAAAAATTCACTGTTATGGTATGTATTCATTTCCTAGTTTGCCCAAACACGGTAACACAAGTCAAGTGGCTTAAAACAACAGAATTAGATGGCCTCGCTGTTCTGGAAGCCAGAAGTCTGAAATCAAGGGGGCAGGACTGCGCCCCCTCTAAAATTCTGGATAGAATCGTTCCTTGCCTCTTTCTAGATTCAAGTGGTGGTCATTGACCCTTGGTTCGCAGCTGCCAGGTTCCAGTCTCTTCCTCCATCCTTATGTGGGCTGTCACATGGCGCTCTCTGTCTCTGTCTTCACGTGGATTTTTCCTCTTCTTGTGACACCATCATATTGGATTAGGGTCCACCCTAATGACCTCATCTTAACTTGATTATATCTGCAAAGTCCTCATTTCCAAATAAGGTCACCTTCACAGATACCTGTGGTTAGACCTTCAACATAATCTTTTGAGGGGACCCAATTCAAACTATCACACTGTATTTTTCTCGTTCTACGGTGGACCCATGAAAACATTTTCAGAGACCATCATGGGCCTATTGATTGGCATGTGGGATGAATGACATATGTGATCTTTTTTTTCTATCTTCACTACTTTATGAGGTAGGACCCTATTGATGCTCCCTGGCCTTCTCTCCCATTTTGCTGGTGACAAAATGGAGGTATCAGAAATTTCAGTCAGTTTTCTTCAGGTTGCACAGTCGAGAAATGATGGATCCGGAATTTAAACCTAAACTCTGTTAGAAGTTTTTGCTCTTTCCACTAATAACACCGTGCTTCATCAAATTATTCCTGGCTAGCCGAGTTCTTAATGAATCAAATCAGGAAATTGCAACGGATGGCTGATGGGAAGCGATTTTGGGGGAATATTTTTGTGTTCCTCCATATTGGTTTAGTCTTTCCCTGTTCGTTTTTCCTGCCACTGTCCTTATTGAACTGAAGGCTTGCCTCACACTCTGGTTTGCAAGCCTCTCTCCCCCTCCACCATTCTGGCTTTCGAGTTTGATTTACTGATATCTACTTGTCTAAATGATAAAATCGAGAAAGCTTTTACCAAGTTAAGTTTATCATAGAAATGTAACTATTATGTGTATTGTGCAAAATGGTTCTTTTTTTTTTAATCCAGGCAAATACATTGGAGTCATTAATTTGAATACTAAGTACAAGGTTCTGTTTAAAAATCCACAAGATGAATAACAAATCATAATTCTGGCAAAGCAAAGGCATTCTTCAAAGCCATCGTTTTTATAATCCATTGAAGATACTACGATAGTAGCTCATTGATGGCTGATTTAGAGTCTAGCACATGTGCCATTACGTTTCTGGGGGATATATTTCATGCATCCTCGCATTACAAGAAGTTCCTGCCTCCAAAATGGATTGGGTTACACGGCAGTGAGGAGAGCTTCCTTGGGGTAGCTGCTGCCCCTTCACCTTTCACCCCAGGATTCACACACATGCCCCTCCCCCCCCCCCCCACCCCCCGGCTGCCCAAGGACCTGTAGCAGGTTTAGAGCCACCCCAGGCAGCCGGCAGAAGCCTGAGAGAATAGATCCTTGTTGATCAAAGTCAGTGAGCTTTGAGGTTGCAAAGCATTTTTACAGCCAGAGTTAAATGACAGAGGTGGGGGAACTCCTACACTACCCTGATAGTCCCCAAAGCATCTCTGTAATTACTCTGGCATGGTGTGGGACATGCAGAGACAGATTTGATGAGTGCCTCGCTCATTTCCCCTCAGCAGTCAGCATTCTAGTACACACCCCAGAGTTCTCCTACAAGCCTGTCAACTCCTCTCTGGAGAGCCGTCTCACGTAAGAGGCCGGCTGGAAATGGAGGGGGCATTAATGCCCCTAAAAACAGCCTCTCAGCCAATGATGGATGTGAGTTGGCAGATAAGCGCCCCAGCTTCCTTGCTGCTTCTTCCCTGTCTCTTAGTTCCTCAGCAGGACTGAGCCCCAGCTGTCCTCAGCGTCAGCGTGCTGGATGATACACCGTTCCAGTTGCCTTCCCTCCCCGTCTTATTTCCTTGACGGCTACCAGTTCTTCCTGGGAGCACGTCCAAAATGAGTTACCTGCACTCATATCTTTGTCTTAGGGCTTGCTTTTGGGAGAACCCAACCCAGCACAGTCACCACATTAGATAGTGGTTGTATATTTCCATTGCAAGCGACAGAAACCCCAACTTACACTGGCTCAAGCAGAAAGAATTTATTGGCTCATGTAATTGAACAGTCCAGGTTAATAGCTCTAGCTTCAGGCGCCATTGAACCTATTTCTTTAAATGTTGTTACCAGCACTTGATTTCTCTCTTTCCATCTCTCTGCTCTCCTCTGTGTCGACTTCTTTCTCAGGCAGGTGAGCTTTCTAGGAGTTTACATAGTCACAGGGAAAAGTCTGGAAGTAAAGGGAGCATCTCCTGCCAGGTAACTGCGGCGAAGTCCTGAGATGAGATCTGATTGGCTCTGGCTGGGTCATGTGCCCGCCTTGAACGCTGGCTCAAGTCCTAAGATGTGATCTGATTGGCTCTGGCTGGATCATGTGCCCGCCTGAATGCCCGGTCAAGTACTAAGATGCAATCTGATTGGCTGTGGTTGGGTCATGTGCCCATCTTTGAACCAGTCACTGAAAAGACAGCTATATACGGCTATGCTTAGGCCCCCCCCAACTCCTGAGGGGAGTTGCAGTCAGCGTCGTGGGGAGGGAAAGTGGGTTGTGGGGTTCCTCGAAGGAGAACTAATGTTCTTTTACGAAAAAGGGGGGAGGGATCAATGTTATGCAGACTCATACCTACACCTTGTGACTCGTAATGACTTCCTCTGAGAACAAGTGCTATCTCCCAAGAAAAAATAATCTCCTAGTTCCAGTTAATTTCAAGAAAAATATGCCATGAATGTCTCACAATTATTGGGGGTGCTGAGATACAGAAAGGGAACGAAGTTCCTAAGAACCATGAAATAATTGTTTTACAATGCATTAATCATCCCGTGCTCAGTTTTTGGTTGTTTCCCGATAGGATTATGGGAGATGACAGGGAAGCACATGATCAGGGTTCAAAGGATAGAAAATATAGAAGAAAACAATATTTACATGTTGAGGGATGAGGGGAGCTGGGAGGGGCTGGGTAGAGCTCCTTTCAGCCCCTCGATTTGGTTGTACTGGTTGTTTTCACATAACAGAAAACTTTAGAAACTAATATGGTCATATTTCATTTCTGCCCATAAAACAATAGTGTATCACTTAACATGGCTTTATTTGCACATGGCAAAACCCCTGAAATGTAATAGCTTAACATAGGGGTCAGCACACTGTTCCTATAAAGGGATACAGACCAAATATTTCAGGCTTCATGGCCCAAGAGGCAAGATAGAGGACATTATGTGGGAACTTACGTAGCAAGAGAGAAAACAAATTTCCATGACGTTTTTATTGATGAGATTGAAAATACAGTATTTTCAATATTGTGTGTAATACTCAAGTATTACACACTTGAGTTGTAGGGTTGAGTTCAAGGGTTTGTAAAACAGGTCTATTAATGAGAAAAATAGAATTCTTACTTTGCAGGGGACAGTGTTTTCTTCAACTGAGATTCAAAGTTAGTGTTCACAAAGCAATTGCAAATGTTCATTTCTAAAAACCGTTCTTAGCTCACAGCACATGCACACCCTTTCCCCGGGCTGGATCTGACCCACAGACTGTGGTTTGCTGACCCCTGGCTTAAACAAAAAGAGGATTTATTGATTCACATAATTCAAAAAAAAAAATTAGAGGTAGTGCAGGCTTCAAGCTGAGCTAATTCAAAACTGCATTTTTTTTTCTTTGAGAGTACCTTCCTTCTGCCCTCCTACCTAGGTTGGCTTTCTCCTGAACTTGGATTCCTTCAAGGTTGCCCTTGGAAACTGGAACTGCCTGTTCCCTTATTCATATCCAGTGAGGGAGAGAGAATCACTTCTCAGGGCCACTGAGCAAGTGTCCTGAGCTTCACGCTTCTAAGAGCAGACCTGAACCAATCATGTGACAGGGGATTGGCACTAATGAGAGAATAGCCCTGGGTCCAAATCTCGCAGCTTCTGTGCAGTGAGAGAGATGTGGGGGGTGGTGGGCAGGGGAAGCAACAGCAACACTCCCCACAAATAAACTCTGAAGAGTTAGAAGACAGGGAGCAGATGTACAATTTGTACAAAGCCAACGTATTGAGACCTTATGCCTAGGTTTATGGATCTTCAAGAGGTCTTGCTACTCTGGGCTATCTGTATTATTATGCTGCATTTTCTCAGAACACACAGTGGGAATTATCAAAAAGTAGTTATGACAGTGTTTTTTGGAGACTCTGTCCTCAGCACCTGAAGTCTTGCCACTTGAATTGACTTCTCATTAGCAAATCTTAACATTCACCTGAGTGATTCTGCCAGCTCTGCATCCTCTAGCTCTTAACTAATGTTTTGTATCACTTTCTTCCCCTTCGAAAGAGATCCCTGAGAAGATGGATTCAGTAGCCTTGACAGAATGATTGAGTCATGGATCATTTTAAATTTCGGGGGTGTAAGCATTATTTTATCCACACCTATCCTAGTACTTTTGATGACATAGAAGAGTTTTGTGGTCTATGGATTTCTTTTGGCAGTTATTAGATTCATAGACCACAAATCCATGTGTGGATTAAAACTTGTCTTAGGAAATAGATAATATGTTTGCACATTTTATATGACTTTTTAAAATGTAGGTAAAGGCCTTTGTGAGTCATAAAATACAAATTAATGTAACAAAAGTATCCCTAGTTTTAGAGTAGCTTTGCGTTATTATATATTTTCTCAATAGATATTTAAAAGCAAAACTTCTGTTGTGTGGAGGTCTGCTAATATTTTTATATTAAAATGGAAATCTCAGGGCACCTAGGTGGCTCAGTTGGTTAAGTGTCTGATCCTTGATTTCTGCTCAGGTTGTGATCTCAGGGTCCTGGGATTGAGCCCCATGATGGACTCTGCACTCTGCAGGGAGTCTGCTTAAAGATTCTCTCTCTCCCTGTCCCTCTGCCCCTCCCCACCACTCCTGTGCACGCGTGCGCTCTCTCTCAAATAAATAAATCTTTTTTTTTTTTTTAAAGTAGTTCTCATGATAAAAACATTGGGAACACTCTGCTAGGTATGGACTATGGAGTCCTGTGGTACAGGACTAGAAATTATGAGATGAATATGTCTGAGCCTCAATTGTTAGGAAACTCATAACATAGTTGAGATAAAGGAATGTATTAGACAGGACTCTTTTGGTTGCAAGTGACAGAAATTCAATTCAAACTGGCTTAGAGGAAAACAAGGAATGCACTACATTATTTGGCCAAAAAGTTCAGAAATACATATTTACTTAGCTCACTCATGTGTGCCTAGATCCAGAGTCAAAGCTGCATCATCAAGATTTAGTCTGTCCCCATTTCCTGGTTTTGCTTTCCTCGGTGTTGGATTCACTCTCATGTGTGTCCCCACAGTACAGAAAAATACTATCTAGGTTTACATTATGGAAGCCCCAAACTCCTAGTTCATTCTACCGGGAAGAGACATTCACCTTCCCCATAGTTCCTTTGAATTAACTCTCAGTGGTTCAGTTTTTCATGTGAACCAATTGACATGGCCACAGGGATGGAAGTTACCGATGGAACAGAATTGGGACATGTGTCTCTATGCCTCTGGGGAGAGGTTAGCACCAATCAAAACATACAGACTGATGATGGGGTCTATGGATCTTTGAGGGGAAAGGATATGCTATTCTAATAAAAGGGGAAAGTAAATGCTGGAAAGACAAAAAAACCTAACACTCACTGGAAACAACAAAATCTACACCCCAAGGAAGAAAATAATGAATGACACAAGAGAGGCTCATTGGTTCATTCCATGTTTTCTTTAGTAGATATTTCCTGAAATTTTTTATTTTAGCCGAGACTGTTGATTTTCAATATCTACTCCCTACCTCCTGTTTCTTCTTCCTAACAGAGTCATTGACTTTGTCCAATGATCCACCCCCTTTAAATGGCCATGTGTTTGAGAGGAGGCTGCTCCATCTCCAAAGCCAGGGGTGGGTCTTGATTGTCTGAGCCATTCATGTTAGCCCCGTTCCTTTGCATTCCTATGCATTCATTTAAGGCATAAACATAAGCAACACTTTGGGCAATGAAAGATGAAGTGAAGTCTCTAGGAAGCTTCCAGAAAAGCTGTTCTTGCTCTTAAAAAGTATATATATATATATATATATATATATATATATATAATTAGGAGACATCTTAAAACATTAAGGAAACTGGGGCACCTGGGTGGCTCTGTCGGTGAAGTATCTGACTCTTGGTTTCAGCTCAGGTCATGATCTCACAGTCGTGGGATCGAGCCCGGAGCCCGGAGTCAGGCTTTCCGCTCGGCAGGGTGTATGGTTGTCTCCCGCTCCCTCTGCCCCTCCCCCTGCTTACACGTGCTCTCTCTAAAATAAATAAATCTTTAAAAAATAAAATAAAATTCATGGTCTCTTATTTCATAAATATTCACTTCTGTACCTAATTTTATATTCTGTGCTCAGCGCAGAATCTGCTTCGGAAACTCTTTCCCTGTTCCTCTTCCTCCTGCTCACACTCTTTCTCTCTCTCTCTCTCTCTCAGATAAATAAATAAATAAATAAATAATCTTTGAAAAAAAAAAAACATCTTAAGGAAGCTAACCTGTGGACCTAACTCATGTGAAAGACACAATGCAATAGCATGGGTTCTTGGATGATGTCGTGGGGGAAATTGACTCCAAAAGGGACCCACCTCTAGATTTCCAGTTGTATGGGAAAATTACTTTCCATATTCAAAATTATAGTGGGGTTTCATGTTACTTACAGTGCCTCCCACTCCTACATGCCATGGGCCCTGGACCAGGCCTTCAGGATAAGAAACAAATAGGACCAATAGGATGCTCAGGTGCTGCTCACAGTCTCCCGGGATAGAAGTTGTTATTTTTCTCGGTTTATCCAACGCCTTGCTCTCTGTGAGGTTAGTCAAAGTACCTGTGGGGAATGGATCAAGAAAAGCAGGAGGGCCAACTCGACAAGTTGCGCTCAGACTGGTCCCTCCATAATCAAATGCTGTGGCCTTGCCAAGAGAATCGGGAGCCTTTGTAGAAAATCGTTCTTATTTTCTGGAAACAAAATTTACAGTGCACGGCCCTCCACTGTTGGGTCAGGGTTACCATCTTCAAAGACAATGGAAAGCACTCCTCTATTCCCACTTTTAAAACCCCAATTACAGGCATGATGAGGGTCTGTGGAACCCCACCAGCACTAACAAAAATGAAGCACTTAGCTCATGCAATCTTGTCTCTTTATTTTCAGTATCACTTACAATATAAGCTTTTTACAAAATCAAATCCTTTCTCACCAATGATATGATTTTCCCTGAAAAGGCTTTGAAGTATCCTGCCGTTATCACTTCTGTACACAAACATTAGCAGAAGCCCTGCTAGGCAGGAGGACAAAAATAATTGTTCAGCCTTCATTTTAATTTAACCTTTCGCAAATTCCTACTTTAAAAAAGTTCCCCTTGACTTACTGGCATCATATTGAGATAATTTATGAGGCAGTCCATTCTTGTTAAGACAGCGAATCTCCATGAATCTTTTCCCCCATGAAAGACTGTCCCGGACCCTTCACCCCTTTTAATTTAGGCATCTTGCTCTCTTTCTTTACCATTTGCATGGGTCCCTTTGTCACCTTAACACTCTTGTCTAATGGTTTCTGTACAATTAAGGCATTATGGAGGTGAACGTTAATATGTCTCTGAAAATTTACGGAGGCTATATATCTTGATGTTGCAAAAAGATGTGCCAGAAACTGGCTAGGAATGCAGGTGCACTGCTCTTCCAGCTGGTATGAGAAACCGAGTTCATTATCTGTCATATCAGTAGTGGGACTAAGCAGAGACGGTTGTCAGGAAGGTGTGCAAAGAAGGTCACCAGCCTGGGGTAAACCAGGAGGAAAACACTGGTTTAAGTTATATTAGCATCAGGCTTAGTAGAAGAGTGGTTGAAAATATTGGCTCTGTATTCAAATCTCCCTGTGTTTAGATTCTCGCTCAAATATACTCACCATTCACTTTTTTACTATAATGTCTCTCATGCTCAGGTTGTCCATTGTCAAATGGAGACATATTTAGAACACAGTCCTAACTCCTTCCTATGGCTTACCAGGTTCTGCTTGGTCTGGTCCCTGCCTGGGCTTCAGCCCATGTCATGCTGCTCACTGTAATTCTACCATGTTGGCTCCTTTCAGGTGCTCCAGTGTAACAGCTCCTCCCTACCCCAGGGCCTTTGCTTATGCTGTTGCTTCTTCTTCCAGGAAATAGTTTTCCCCCAGGTGCTCTCAGGGAGAGCTGCGTCTCTTCCTTCATGGACCAGGTGGAGGTTTACCTTCACACAGTAGATCCTGATCTTTGCGTAGGTTCCCCAAAGGCAGACCTGAGTACTTTATTTGGGAGGTGATTCCAGGAATCAGTCCCAGGAAAGGAATAAGGAAAGGGAGAGTCAGTTACAGGTGATGTTAATGTGTAGGTAACTCAGTCCCACTGGTGTCTCTGGTAGACTGTGTGGGACCTCCTCAGAGTTGTCCCAGTAATGGGACAGGAAGCCGGGATAGTTATCCACCAATGCCCACCCAACTGAGGGTCACTCCCAGAGATGTTAATTATCTGGCACTTCTGGTCTCTGCTGCCATGGGCTGAGTATGATGTCATATCAGAGAAAGCCCTACAACAAAGAGAGGCTAGAGGGAGGAAATCGTTGCTGTGTGAAGGAACTGCCCCCAGGCTGCAGGTGGCATTATGAGTGGGCCAAGAGAATATGGGGGGGGGGTCTGACTGGCCTCTCCATTCCTCAATTTTTCTCTATTCCTTTAACCTGCCCGCTGTGGTCTGAATATCTGTGTCTCCTCGAAATTCATGTTGAAGCTTTTGTCCCCAATGTGATGATCTTCAGAAGTGAGGACTTGAGGAGGTAACTAGGTTTAGCTGAGATCATGAGCGTAGAGCCCCTATGGCAGTATCAGTGTCTTTAGAAAAGGAGGAAGAAACCAAGCTCTCTCTCTCTCCTTCTTGTGAGGACACAGCAAGAAAGAGGCCATCTCAATTCAGGAAGAGGGCTCTTACTAGAACCTGCCATGCTGACCCCCTGCTCTTGAACTTCCAGCCTCAGAACTGTGAGAAATTATGTCTGTTATTTAAGACCCCCAGTCAGTGGCTATTTGTGATAGCAGACTGAGCTGACGAAGATGCTGTCCATTGCTTTGAATGTGCTTCTCATAATTGGTAATTATACTTTTATTTTTTGTATGTTTATTGCAATTATCTGTTGCTGGGTCTAAGATCACAGGGACTATGTGTGTTTGTTCTTGAATGTTTCTTTAGTGATCAGCAAAACAAGGGATATTCTTTAAAAGTATTTAAAGCCACTATGGCCAGGGTGTTGATCATTCAAACGTTTGCCCATCTTGTGGTTAGAGGAGATTTCTAGCAGTGGAATGTCAATTCTATGACATGAGGTGTTTAAGGTAGATGAGGGCTTTTTTTTTTTTTTTTACTAACAATTCTGAGATTCTTCATAAAGCCAAACAATACAGGTTCAAAGTACAGTAATGGGGACAAATTAAATCCTGAGGATCTCAAATATGAGTATCTCGGTAATGAACATGAAAGATCTTTTTTTTTTTAAACTGTAGTCTAAATGAGATGAATTTTTGCATATTTAAAAATTCATGGGTGTGTGTATGTGTGGTGTGTGTGTATTTTGGGTTCCACTAAAAGCCCGTTTTAAACCTCCTTGAGTGCTTTTTCATTTGGTTTATAAGTATTCAGAACAGCAGGATAAAACTTCAACTTTTGGCAAAAGCATCTACCTTCTCAAGCCAGGATGTATGACAAAAAATCGGAAGAGGAAAACTTTACTTTGACAAATATAACACCTATGCTGGGAATATGCATTTGAGTTTTTCCCTAAAAGGTTAACTAGAGACAATAATTACTTTCTCCAGAGATCACCCAAGTGATATGTTGCTGTCTTGATTTCATTGCCGTTCGATGATGTGCATTTCTTGCCACTTATAAATGAAACAAATGAGGTTGGATGGCAAAGTGTATGAAAAGAATTAGCAATAATGAGCCTGGTAACAAAAAACATTATTATAGGAAATCGAGTTGACCTTACTTTCATAATTATTCACCTTAATTGTTTTTTTTTGTAGTGTAATTTGAATGAAATTAAATAAAACTAATATTCCCCCTGCCACTGAGTAGGAATTTCATGTAAAGATTAATAACTTTCAAAACTAAAGATTTGGCTACCATCTTTCTAGAAGCCGCTGTTGCTATCCTAGAAAGCCATGTGTCCTCAATATGATCACGGGTCACCTATGTCAAGATGAAAGTTTACGTCTCTTAACACCTTGAGTCAGGTCGCCCTATGGCAGAGGAATTGGGGCATGTACTTCCAAACTTCAAGGGATTCACTGCTCTCCTGATCTTGGTCCTCATGAACTTTTCCCACTTTGCCCCCAGAATGTTGATCTGGGTGAATCAGCCATGGTCAACACTTCCATGTAAGGGAGCCAGAGTTTGTCAGTTAATTGGGTGGGCATCATTTGAATCTCAAATTTAAAATCTTCTTAGAACACTCCTTTAGGGCATCTCACATTTGAAATTGGGATTTGAGGGGACGCCTGGGTGGCTCAGTTGGTTAAACATCTGCCTTTGATTCAGATCATGATCTCAGGGTCCTGGGATTGAGCCCCGTGTTGGGCTCTCTGCTCAGCAGGGAGTCTGCTTCTCCCTTTCCCTCTCCCTCTGTGCTCTCTTTAAAAAAAATAAAATTGGTATTTGAAAATGGGTCAATATAGGGCTTTCTACTTTTTCATAATTTTGGACAAGAGCAATACTTAGAAGATTTGGGCATTTTTCATGTACCAGGCACTGAGTCGAGTCATTCCCGTGCACCGTGTCTCTTAGTCTTTTATATAACTTCTTGACATAGATATCTGTTTTTCAGATAAGGAAACTGAGATTTAAAAGGTTAGATAAGTTGCTAAGGTCCAAGCAGGCCTGAGCCAGGATTTGAACCCTTCTTTCTGATCCCTGAGCTCTTAGCTGGTAGGATAGAATCAAGCTGGCAGAAATATCAGTCTTGGCATTTGGTAGCTTGTGGTCCGTCTCCGCTCTCAGACTTAACCTCTTCGTACATAACTAACTTCTCTCAGTTCGAATTCACACTTAAAAAATTGGAATAACACCTAACTTACTGAGTTGCAGCGAATATTAAAGAGAGAACATAGTGAATTACCTTGAACATTGATGAACTGCAAGGGTACTCAGTAAATGATCACATTTCCCTGTGACTTATGGGCATTTTCCCCCTAATGCCTGGAAAGAATTTAGCACCATGCCTGGCCCATTGGGACCAATCAGTAACATTATTAGCTAACATTTACTCAGCGCCTGCCATGTGCTGGACTCCACGCCCCATACTTTGCAGGTGGCATGCCTCTAAACCGCACAACTATCGCATGCTATAGATACTATTTTTGGGCCCATTTTAGAGAGTGGCCGGGTGATTTTCACCTGGTAAGCAGGGGAGCTGGGATTGAGGCTCAGAGTATAAATTCTGAGTTGGTCCCATAGTGTATAGGTTACTGCAGTTCATTATAATGCTATTTTTAAACTCTGTGAGTCTATGATTGGCTTGTAATATCTCCTTTCCATCACAGCTGAAGTGATATCTCTCTTTTGAACTCCAGTGGCCTTTACTGTCTATCTAAACCAGCAGACAATAGATCATGCTCTTGAATTTAGTGTGGCCTTTTGTACTTTCCGAAGTGTGTAAATCACTATTGCCTTTGTTCATTCATTGAATTGGTCACTCAGTCATTCAGCAAACATCATTGTGTGTCTATCATATTCCAGACACTGTGGAGGTGCTGAGGGTACGGTGGAGAACAGATGGGGCATGGTGTCTATTAAGGGGAGAGCCAGATTTCATGGGGTCCAAACCCCCCCATTTGGAGGGCCCTCTTTTGGAAGAGAACATTAAATTACATATACAAAATTAAATTAAGGACTTCAGAAGGGAGCTGTGCAGGCTCTAGGTCCTGAAACTTAAACTCATGAGCTCAGTGATGAACACGCTACTGGAACTCGCCATTATGGATTTTAGAATTCTAGATTCTGGTGAAGCCCAGACACAGCAGGGAGGCCTTGAGGCCCTGATAGCCATCAACAGACCAAATCAAAACATAAATACGACAGCAGACCTCAAAGAATTGTGAAAATCCTTGCTGCAGATGGCCTCAGGGGTTAATCTAACGGTTGAATTTCCTCACTGTGCCATACGTAAAGTTTCCTAAGAGTCCTTTTCCCCAAGGTGGCCCAGTTATATTAATGCCAATATAAGCCATTTGGAGGTTTGGACTAGAGCAATAATTCTCAATCTAGAAGACACATGACAATATCTGGAGAATTTTTTGTTGTCATAATTGGGGGTGGGTGGGTGCTCTTGGCGTGAAGTGGGTGGGGGCCAGGGATGCTGCTAACATCTTGCAATTCATGGGAGCAGCCCCACAGCAAAGAGTTATTCAGCCCCTGATGTCAATAGTACTGAGATTTTTTTAGAGGAGGTAGAGAAACAAGTCTTATCCATAAGTAACTAATTAGCCAATTAGCTAAATAACTAATCAGTTAACTAACCAACCAGCTAATGCTGTGGACCTGTTTTGACTGAATTGATGCAGACTTTTTTCTCCCAATGAATAATTGGTCAATTTGTGGGTGGTAAAGCCTGTTAATTTGGTTATCTTATAGAACCAGCCTCTCTGTTCAGTTACAATGGCAATGGCGGTATGCATGTGTGTGCCTAGGTGTGTGTGCAGGTGTGTGGAGGTGTGTGAAATTACATGGCAAACTAATAGCTTTTTCCTTGACCTGAAGTTTCCCGTGTGGTTCTATATCAGGCACAGTGTTGAATTCTCTACACAGATTATCCACTTTCATCCTCACTACAACACTGTGGATGCGATTAGCCCCATTTCAGAGACAAGAACCCTGAGCCCCAGCAGGTTATAGGAGCAGGTGCCAGTCTAGACTCTTCAGCCCCAAAGGCCTGGCTGTTAGCTGGGATCTCTGAAAGGTCATCGCTCCACACCCTCCACAATAAGTTTTGCTCTTCCGTGAGACATTTGCATTATTATTTTCCTGATTTAAAAAAAAAAATTAAGTAAGTTTAACCTCACCCCTAGCAGTGAGATCCTGGAATTATGGGTTCAATGCATTAGCATATGTTATTTTTCTAGTAAATTTTGAGGAAACACCACTTTAAAACCACAATGTTAAATTACTTCTTGCCAATGTCAAAATGAATTTTTAATGATGAAGCAGTATATAAGTGGAAATTATTGCAATAATGGATTAATTAATCCATGTGAGGGCCATGGAGCACCCTCCAGAAGAGGTTTGAATGGCCAAATTAAGGTAAGATCAGCAAAATAAAGAGTGATGATAAAGGAAAAGATTAAAGGAACACTTTTTTAAGGGCCGCCTGTGATTACGTGCAATCAAAGGAGAGCTAGTGGGTTAGCTCATTTCTGCCGAGCGGTTACATGGTGTTCAAGTTGATAAAGGACCCTGCAGTAACTTTCAAACAGAGAAATGGGAATTAGTGACATTCCCTCTCCAATTACTAATTTTACAGAAACGCAAACAACCCGGAAAAGGGACATTTGTCTGTTCCGAGGCTTTCCGTGAACAAATACATTTGGTAGGGACACGACACTTGGAGTGAAACAGGCGCTGGTATTTGATGTACCCTGGAGTTCTTTTATTTTGTTGTCAATAGGTTTTGTAATTGATTGGGGGGGAAGATACAATAGGGCAAGAACAATACCAGGGTTATCACAAGAGTTGCAGAGGAGTGATTTGTGTCAAAGCAGGTGAGGTTTTTTTTTTTTTTTATAATTTATATGTAGTGCTGTTCACAAGCTAAATTCTTATTGATTTAGCCTCTCCCCCCACCTCCCTCCATTTGGCTGGGATAAACCCTTGTGGCAAATCGTCTATGAATAAAATTGTCAACATCTCCTAGGAATGATTCAATCTATGGTATTTGTAGACTTCAAATATGAATGTGGCTGGCATAGCGTAGGGAACATAACTGCCAGAATACAAGGAAAGCAGATGGATTCCTCCACCTGGTTATGATTAACACACTTCCTCAAAGTTCCTTGACCAAGATTTGTAAATACTCACTGTTGTGGTTTATTGAAATGTTTCCCGTAATTCCCCATATATGTTCAGCTTCTTTCTCGCCAACGTCAAGAAATGCTTTGATGGAATAGATGCAGGATAATCTCATCTTTTATAATCCTCACGATTCCCTCACTAGCCTTGGGAAGTAGAAAGGAGCTTTGTCTTGGATTCTCACAGTGTCTCTGAGACCTTCCTGATGGCCCTTACTTCAGTCTATGAAATTTATTGTTCATCATCTGTCTTCCCACCTGCCCCATGGGCTTGTGCAAAGCAACTTTCCATAGGGCTTTAAACATAGCAGGTATCCAGCAAGTGTCCATGAAATGAATGAATCACTCTTTCTCTGAACTCTTTTCTCTAGACCAGTGATTTTCAACAGGGGGCAGTGTTGCCCCTCGGGGTGTATCTAGCAATATCTGGAGACATTTTGGGTATCCCTAGTGGTGCAGGGATAGGTGCCACTGGTATTGAGTGAGCAGAGGTCAGGGATGCTGCTAAACATCCTACAGGGCACAGAACCACCCCACCCCCAGCAAAGAATGATCTAGCCTCAAATGTCAGTAGCGCCAGAGCGGAGAAGCCTTGCTCTAGAGGTATCGCATACAAACCTAGAAAGGGAGATGGATTTTCTGTGAAGTTGATAGAGCTAAAGCCTCTCATTCACTTGTACCAGCTCTTCCATGGACCTGGGAGGCACCATACCAATACACTCATGTGACCATGTGTTTTTGTCCAATTTGCAAATGTAGGTGGCTTCTGGCAGTTTTTGGATATGGCTAAGGGAAAGACCTGGAATTCATTTAACTTGGGTTTAGTGGAATATACATATGTGGTTCTAGGTCACCATCTGTATAGTTAAGTTACTGCTCATTGTACTACTTATTGCTCAATATTCTGGAATGGCTTGCAGAATATTCTTAATGCCCACTTTGCCATCTTCCCCAGCACAGTGATCCAAAGGTATAACCTAGAGGTTCTATAGGGATATGAGTATTTCCTAGGCACTCAGCACTTGATGTATGTGGATAGTGGAGGAGATAAAGGTTTAAAATACATGGAGCCAGAAGCCAGTCCATGTGAAATTTCTCCAGCATCAAATGTATAAATTGAAACAGAGGATTAATTTCTCATTGATGCATGACACAACAGAATTTCTTTCCTACCTGAAATACACTTGATAGTATACTGTGTATAATTTTAAAAGCACTGGAGATTTTTATTATTTTTAAAAAGTGATGCCAAATAAAATTTACCATAGTTCTCAAATTGTAGGGCATAAACCTGGAGCAGTATTATGAAGGCAAGTACATCTGTATATGGAGTCACATGTGTTATGTATCCCAATTATCTAATAGTATGAAACCAATTTCAATTAACCGTGTTAGAGAAAGGTCTGAAATTACATGACTTTTTAGTGGAAAATGTTAAAAAATTATTGTTATAAGAAAGGCTATCAAATGGTATGCAGCCTAAAAATGTGGAAAAGAGATTCATTATAGGGGTACATCAGGGAGTGAATTAATAAGAACCATTATATTATTTTTCTGGATCTTGTGAAACTTGTGGTATTTTCAGCTTTTTAAAATTCATGGCTTATTGTGGCGCTTGGGTGGCTCGGTTGGTCAAGCATCCGACTCTTGATTTCAGCTCAGGTCATGATCTTAGGGTCCTGGGATCGAGCCCAGTGTCGGGCTCTCCACTCGGCAGGGAGTATGCTTGTCTCTTGCTCCTTCTGCCCCTCCCCCTACTTGCAGGCTCTCTCTCTCCCTCAAATAAATAAATAAATCTTAAAAAAATAAAATAAAATTAATGGTTTCTTATTTCATAAATATTCACTTCTGTGCCTAATTTTATATTCTTGTATTATTATTCTTAGTTTGGGTCTCCAAATTGTGTAAACTTCAGACCCTATATAAGCAGGATCCTTCTCTGCCTACAGCTCCATTATTCCCTGAAACCAGATGACTCATGCACTGGTATCTCTAGCCTAGACCTATCTCATGAGTTCCTTTGAGTGCTAGACTCATTAAATCACCTTGACCTTGGCTTTGAGATACCTAGAATTTCAGAGGAATCTCCAAACCCAGTATGTCCAAAGTCAGTCTCATAATATAACTCCCCCTACCCCTTTCCTCCAACCTAGCATTCTGTCAGTGTTTTCTCTTAAGGAATGGGAAATTCCTATTCGAAAACCTGGAAGTCTAGTCTTAGTCATAGTCTTGAGACCTCTTTTTCTGCCACCCCTTTTCCAAGTTCGTGGTGTCCTGCCAATTTCATGTTTTGAGTCTCTCCTACACCCATTTGTTGTTCTCATCTCTACCACCACCACTTCTCTGGTCCAAGGCACCATTTTGATGTCTTAGACTCTGAGAACCTCCAGATGCCTATTGGTTTCACCCCTGGCCCTCTTTTAACTCACTCTCTAGAGGATCATCTCTGTGAAACACAAATCTAATTATGCCAGGTCCCTGTGCAAACCCTGCACAGAGCTCTCTCTCTCTTTTTTAAAGATTTTATTTATTTATTTATTTATTTATTTGACAGAGAGAGACACAGCAAGAGAGGGAACACAAGCAGGGAGAGTGGGAGAGGGAGAAGCAGGCTTCCCGCGGAGCAGGGAGCCCGACGTGGGGCTCAATCCCAGACCCTGGGATCATGACCCGAGCTGAAGACAGGTGCTTAACAACTGAGCCACCCAGGCACCCTATTGCTCTTAAGGTTATAAAACAAACAACTGAAGAAAGACTTCAAAAATGACCTAAAAAGATGCTCTCGCTCCTGCTCTCTGTGCTTTCTCCTGGGTTAGGACCTTTGCACATTCTCTACCTCTGTTACTTCCCCCTGGTGCACTCCTGTCCATTCTTAGGTTTCTACACAAGCATCACTTCCCATGGAACTCTTTCTTGACTTTCTGAGTGGTTTAAATCCCCCATTATAGGTTCTTACTACAGAGAATCCATTCAGAGCAACTGTCATGGTTGCAATCTTAAATTGGCATTTGTTACTTTTTAATGAATGTGTCTTCCCTGCTAGATGGTAAGTTTATGAGGGCAGGGACTAAGCCTGGTCTGCTCATCAGCATACCATTAGCACTTACATAATATTTGCCCATAGTTGGTGGTCTATAAATATCTGCTGAATGAGTGAATTAAGAAATAGTATGTGGGGGACTTAGGCAGTCACAGAAGATAATTTCCAAGATGGCTAAGGCCAAGGCATTTCATTGCATGTGACAGTTTTGATGGATGGGATAGTTCTCAGAGAATAGTGTTGAGCAGGATCCCGAGGCTGCATTCAGGCTCAGCTGAATAGGATACCAGACTTGATTAGAAGACTTGCAGTCATGTGCTGGTGGCTCTCAGGGCTTCCTCCTCTGCAGATCAATCCTGAAGGGGATTTTTTTCTCATCTCTCTCATATCAGACAAGGCCATAGTGTGGCCCAGACACTGAGACTGGAGTTTTCTTGTGGGAAGAGCAAGTGATGAGAAAAGGCATTTTAGCTATTATTTCTCTTTTAGGGCATGCTTACTCTTCTGGGATCATCATTTTATCTTTTATTAACTTCCCTCCCTTGCTTCTCTTGGCCTGGAATGCTACATGGCCATTATGCATGGATAGACTCAGGAATGCCTACCATTTATAAAGGAGCTTCCTACCTTTGGAAAACCTAGAAGACCTAGAAGACAGTAGAGTTCAAGGGAAAAGTCATGCAAATGTGCCCCTGGAGTTAGAAGGTATAGTGGGCTGAATCATGGCACCAAAAATATCAGGTTCAAATTCTCGGAACCTGTAAATATTACCTTATTTGGAAAAAAGGATCATTGCAGATGTGATTAAATTAAGGGTCTTGAGATGAGATCATTCTGGATTATCCATTTGTGGGCTATCACAAGTATCCTGGTAAGAGAGGCTTGGAGGGAATTTCACACACACACAAACAGACACACACACACACCAACATACCCCCACGAGAAAGCAGCGGGAAGATGAGGCAGAGACTGTGATTGTATGGCCTCCATCCATGGAATTTCTGGCAGTCACAAGAAGCTGTGAGAGGTAAAGGAACAGACAGACTGTCACCTAGGCTTCTGAAGGGATCATGGACCTACTGACATCTTGATTTCACACTTTTGGCCTCTACAACTGTGGGAGAATACATTTCTGTTGTCCTAAGCCATCAAGTTTGTGGTAATTTGTCACAACCACTGCAGGAAAGTAATACAGAAAGAATTATGATTTTTTTTTCATTGCATTCATTTTTCTGTGACTTTTCTTATGCTTAGGGTGATGAGAACTTCGTCAGGATTGGCAAGTGAGAAAAGGAGCCAAGGGAGAGTCTGTGGGCTTTTTCCTTCTATGGGGTTTTATTTTATTTTATTTATTTTTTTAAAAGATTTTATTTATTTATTTGACAGAGAGAGATATAGCGAGAGAGGGAACACAAGTAGGGGGAGTGGGAGAGGGAGAAGCAGACTTCCCACCAAGCAGGGAGCCCAATGTGGGGCTCTGTCCCAGGACCCTGGGATCATGACCTGAGCCGAAGGCAGACGCTTAACGACTGAGCCACCCAGGCGCCCCTTCTATGAGGTTTTATATCTAAAGTCTTGGCTGGTAATGAAGATTACGTTTGCTTAGAGAATTCTGAGATGAATAGACACTTCTTAGGGATCTAATGCAATTGAGCATAGGTGGATTCAGGGCTCGGGGTATCTTTAATTTTTCTCCCAGCAGTATAAGCTCATAGCATAGGGGATCAGGTGTTGAACAACTCAAAATCTTAGAATCGTGGATGACAAATCAGAGAGAGTGGTCAGTCCTCAGTAGGTGGGTGATATTTGGACAGGGAACCCAATAAAATGGGAATGCAACTCCAGGCAGGAATTCACTTTGGCCGCAAAGCCACAAAGGCTCTGAGTCAGAAGCCACTTAGGCTTGTTTGAAGAATAGCAAGAAGGCACAGGGAGTTGGGACTCAGTGAAGATGTCGTATTATTTGGTGCACATGGTTATTGATTATTGCATTTTCTTTGGAGAAACGTCTTCTATCTCTACATTATATTCCTCTTTATCTTGTTCTTACTTTAACCTTAAATTCCACCTTGTCTGGTGTTAACATTGACTTTCCTGGTTGCTATCTCTTTTCCCATCCCTTCATTTTCAATTAAAAAGAATCACTTCTGTTTAAATGTGTTTCTTGTAAATAACAGATATCTAGGATAAATCATGTTCTATGTCTCCAATTTGAGAAGGCAGGAAGATGTGAATTCCATTTAGAAAGATTTCCATCAAAATTTGTAATACGAAAATGTCTTGGTACTAAGGAGACATTTCCATTATCTTAACATAATTTACATATACAAAATAACTCATTTCCTCATGAGTTTAAGTAATTGAGGTATTACTGCACATGTCATTCAATATCTCAAAATTTTAGTATTTTTCTTAATGTACATGAGTTTTTAAAAGTGAAGTCACAGCTCCATTGATCCATAAAGAGTGAAATTAAATTTTATTGAATGTAGGCAAAAATTGTTAATTTATGTAACTAATAACAACATTGATCTTTATTTCTGTGAATAGTCATGCCGTCAGTATGGCGTATGTTCTGGGTTGATCCAACAGTGAGGATGGAGTTACCATGATTCATGGAAGGTTTCTCAACTGCACTTACGACCAATGCAATGCTCCTGGGAGGGGACCAGCTGTGGTGCAGGCCACAGCCTGTGACTCTGGGAAGGAAGCATCAAGTTTCAGCCCATGAGGGAATTTAAGCCCCCTGACCTTGGCCTCATTAGCACCATGTTCTAGCCAACTGTGCTAATTGGTCACACATGGCAAAAAATTGGGAGACACGGAAAAGATGTCAGAGCGTAAGATTCTTGATTTTTAATGTGTTTGTTTTGCTCTGATGAGAAAAGCTTAGACTCCGGAGTCAGTTGAAACTAGGTTTGAGTCTTAGCTCCCTCTTTTGACGGCTAGGTTACTTTGGTTTAATTTTTGAGCAATGTGGACAGTGATGCCAACTTGGAAATTTTTTTAAATGTCCGTGAAAGTAAGACAGTTTTCATGGGAATAGCTGGTCTAGAGTGCAGCACACAGTCCATGAATATTCTCCTGTGGATTGATTTCAGTCATGATAGTGGGGACTGTTGACGCCGATCAGCACCCTTACCCCTCGCTGAATCCTTTTCCCTCCTCCTCTGCTCTATCACCTGAGTGACACAACCAACCTGTAGGTCACCGTTTGTTGTACAGTGAAATATTAGTGCAATAAAAAATAAATTCTCCATAAAGTAGAGCCACATGGAGTAGGGCATTCTTAGTCTGTTGAGGACACTGAGTCAAAGTGAATTCAGGACCCTGTCCCTCCCCATGAGTGCTCAAGAGAATACAGTACAGGAACCAAGAGAAGAGTGTTGGCAACTGTCTTCTGGGCATTAAGTCCTTGCTTACCAGCTGTGCAGCCTTGGAGCATTTAACCTTTCAAAACCTTGGTTTTCTCATCTGTGGAGTGGGGATTATAATGCTTGCTACATCAGAAGGCTGTTGCGGGGATTAATTGGGAAAAAGACACGTGAAAAATTTAGCTGGACATATGGAAAACGCTTGAAAGTGCTCAGTAGGTTCACATTACCAACGTCAACATTGAAGTGACAATTAAGTTTTTGCTGCCATCACCCAAAAGAAGGGGAACATAGAACACAGAACCATGCACCTGATGTTTGACCAGGGCTGAATCTTAACTTCTCTGAGCTACTCTTTTTTTCAGAGAGACTTTGAGCCTCCATAAATTTATTTACTGAGAATATAAAACAACTTGACAACAGCATGTGGACCACATATACACAAGATCATGACTTATCTATTTCAGAAATGGGTACACCATGTTAGTCTTTTAAAAGGCTGACACTCGGGATCTCAACCCATCCTTGGCCTTGGTCCTTTTCCAAGGATTTCTTAACCCTGGGCTCTGTTCTTTAATTCCATATAAAATGATCCTGTCTTATCATGAACCAGTGGTGTTGACCTCTCATGGAATCCGTTGGGGCCTTTTCTTCATTTCCTCTCTCTGTTTTTCATATCCAGTTTCTGTTGACTCCTTCCAGGTGTTACTCATGTTGTGTATTCTCTAGGCTAAACTATATATATATTTTTCCCTGAGTTTCCAATGTATTCGTTCCACTGCCAGAATTTATTTTTCCTCTGTATCTTTCACAACCCCTGTGCTTCCTGTTAATCCCCTTTGCCCACATGCATGTACTGAGCCCTGGGACTCCCTATGCTCATTCATACAACCACTCCTTTTCCTTACTCAGAGCCTTTTCTTCTCCATTTTGTGTACAAGTTTTTGGACTTATTGCCTTTTCATGAGCAACGGTAACATTTTAAATATTATGATTACTTTTGCCTCTGCCATAAGAAAAAAAATCTCAAAATATCCATTTCTCCAGTATAGAGCAGTGATTCTCCATTAGGGGTGATTTTACTCACCAAGAGACATATGTGAATGTTTGGAGACATTTTTGTCTGTCACAAATGTGGGGGTGTTTCTGGCATCTAGTGGGTAGAGTCCAGAGATACGGCTAAACATCCTTCAATACACAGGACAGCTCCCACAACAAAGAATTATCTGGCCCCAAATATCAGTAGTGCCAAGGTTAAAAACTCTGGTATAGATTATAAAGTGTATTTATCTTAAAAAAGCTAAAACAAAGCAGTCTCACAGGATAGTTAGTAGTAAAATAATAATAACTAACATTTGTTGATCATTCGTGACATGAGACAGTGTGCCAACAGCTTTCCCTGCCTTGTCTTATTTCATCCTCATAACTACCCAGTGAGGTAAGGACTATGAAGATCCCCATTGCAAATAATATCACTGAGGCCCAGAGAGTTTAAGTAATGTAATTAAGGTCACACAGGTAATTAAGGACCAAGCAGGGATGCAAGCCCAGGCAGTCGATGGGAAGGGCTTCTTTAATCTGAACCACTGTGATGAACATTGATGCATCTATGAGGAGAGCACCACATACTGCAGAGCAGGGGTGCTTAATCTGCAGTCTCTTGACCAGGCTTCAGAAGGTCTGTGTACCCCCTGGAAATACATACAATATTTTCATGAATATGGATTTTTTTTCCTGGGGTGAGGGGATATGGCTAAAATGGTCACATTACCTCAAAGGCATTTGTAGCAAACAATACTTAGGAAATCTATTGACATCTTATTCTTGACTTTCAGGAAAAGGAGAGGATTTGGGCCCTGGGTAAGGCTACCTTCCTGGAAAGGTATGATTCTTTGCTAATGGGCCCAAAAATTCTGGTTCAGCCTATGGGCCACCATCGGTTGAACTTGATAAATCGCCAGGTAGCATTGGACTCCCAGGGACTGTTAAACAACGGGCACAATGCAAATTTGTTGAGATTTTGAAAAATGGGGTGGCCTCAGGTGATTTAGTTATATATGATTAGGAAGTGTAATGACTTCAGGTACTAACTGGTCTCACGGTATTGGCATTGTTGGTAATTTTATCAGGTACCTGCATTTTAAGATAGGGTTTTCTGGGGCTCCACTCATATTGTCCTCTGTGATTCTCATTGTCCCTGAATTCATGACTTACTTAGTACCCTGAGTATCTGCAAGATAGCTTATCTGTGTTAATACCTTCAACCTGGTTCCCTCCAGCTTTGCTAGCTTAGGGATCACCTTGATGCTTCCCTTAAATTTTCTAATTGATTATTTCTTGTGTCTAGGGCATTTTATTTTATTTTTAAATTTTATTTTATTATGTTATGTTAGTCACCATACATTACATCATCAGTTTTTTTTCTTTTTTAAATTTTATTTTATTATGTTCTGTTAATCACCATACATTACATCATTAGTTTTTGATGCAGTGTTCCACGATTCATTGTTTTCGTATAACACCCAGTGCTCCATGCAGTACGTGCCCTCCTTAATACCCATCACGGGGCTAACCCCATCCCCCCACCCACCTCCTCTCTAAAACCCTCAGTTTGTTTCTCACATCCATAGTCTCTCATGGTTCATCTCCCCCCCCCCCGATTTCCCCCCTTCATTTTTCCCTTCCTACTATCTTCTTTTTTTCTTTTTTTAACATATAATGTATTATTTGTTTCAGAGGTGCAGGTCTATGATTCATCAGTCTTAACACGATTCACAGAGAGCACCATAGCACATACCCTCCCCAATGTCTATCACCCAGCCACCCCATCCCTCCCACCCCCCACCACTCCAGCAACCCTCAGTTTGTTTCCTGAGATAAAGAATTTCTCATATCAGTGAGGTCATATGATATTTGTCTTTCTCTGATTGACTTATTTCGCTTAGCATAACACCCTCCAGTTCCATCCACGTCGTTGCAAATGGCAAGATCTCATTCCTTTTGATGGCTGCATAATATTCCATTGTGTATATATACCACCTCTTCTTTATCCATTCATCTGTTGATGGACATCTGGGCTCTTTCCATAGTTTGGCTATTGTGGACATTGCTGCTATAAACATTGGGGTGCATGTGCCCCTTCGGAACCCTACATTTGTATCTTTGGGGTAAATACCTAGTAGTGCAATTGCTGGGTCGTAGGGCAGCTCAATTTTCAACTTTTTGAGGAACCTCCATACTGTTTTCCAGAGTGGCTGCATCAGCTTGCATTCCCACCAACAGTTGTAGGAGGGCTCCTTGCCAACATCTGTCATTTTCTGACTTGTTAATTTTAGCCATTCTGTAGTGTCTAGGGTATTTTAGATGTCCACCTGATATTTAGTAAATCTGATATACTTTTCTCTTAGTTGTGATCATTTGTTGAATCTCTATTTTCCTTATCGATGACCTTGTCTGCTGCAAATGATGCTGGTGATTGCTTCCTTTCTAATCCTTATCTCTCTATTTGCTTTTCTTTTCTTAATGCATTGGCCCACTGTTGTCCAGAAACAGCGATGGGGCATGCTTGTTGTGTTGCTAGATTTGATAGCAGCTCTTCTGCATTTTCAACATTAGGAGTAATGTTTGCTATAGGTATTTACCCTGTTAAAGAATTTCCCCTTTACTGTTATTTGGTAAGTTCCTCTTATTTAAAAAAAAACCATGAAGAGTTGTTGACTTTTATCCATTTTGCATCTATTAAGGGCATCATACAGCTTTTAAAATTATATTTCTAAGTTGACTTTGTATTTCTCTGTTTTGATCCATGATGTTCTAGTTTCCCAGTTTAGCTCTCAGAGAACAGCCATATTTATAGGACTTTGAAGTCCTATACACACTGTTACCACCCATGTGTATCCTACAGCTACATTCTACATGTTCTTGGAAATACACTGGCTGAAATGTAATAAGTACTGAAAATATTGCCAACATGACCTACTTAGACATAAGGTAGGGGAGAAAAAAATATTTATCATTTTCCATAAATATATATGTCTCCAGATGTACATATTCACAGGGAGTCTGAACAAAATAGCATTACAAAATGTTCCATGAGGTCTCCAGGGTCATAAATCAACTGAACTCAACCAGCAGTGTGTCTTCTTCAATAGTCTATCTTTAGTCCTTGAGTCTGCCTGTGACCAAAAAAGGAGCAAAGAATCATTTTCTTTTATAATAAAGTTTGTTTTTTCAATATGGAAGTACCAGCCGGTCTTTCTATGCACAAATTGCAGTGACCATGTTTTTGTTAACTAACACAAGCCCCCCAACAATATGATTCAATTTTGAGTTACCACGGTATATTAACTGGGAGTGATGGCACAAAGTACAAACTTCACCACTAGCTCTTCAGGCCACGGATCAGCATGCGGGTAGCAGAGGTGTGCCTCTCCAGGGACCCATCCTGTCTCTTCCCTAGTCTGTCAGTGACTGGTTTCTGCACATCTGTGTGCGGTCCACACTCAGACAGCAAAGTGTGTGGTGGTGCTGCCTCCTTGTCTCCCAGTGGAAAACCCACGTGACATTTCACGAACGCGAGCAATCAAAGGAGGAAATTGGCCAGCTAAGTTAAAAGTACAACAAAGAAATGAAAATTGACTCTGGGAGTGAAAAGGCCAATTTACATTGACCGTAAATGGAGTTGTTGGAGAAACAGTTGTGCACGGGAATGTGGATGCCCCTGCTGCTCGAGAGGCTCTAGATGTGCAGCCGGAGGAACTTTGTGGGGAGGAAGTTGACCTTGAATTTCGTGACAAGCAGGAGGAAGGTGTCCCAGAGGAAGTGATGCCGGCAAAAACTTCACATTTAGAAATGAACTCTCAGAGATCGTTCATGACATTGAAAGCACTAAGATCAAAGTGTTGGAAGCTGATCCAGACTTAAAATTCAGTATGCCAATTCACCAAGGCATGGGAAAGATGTTCTTTTTGTTTCCTGAGATATATAATTTGAAGAAGACCAACCGGCAGTATTCAAACTACTTGATTAACTTTCACAAAGACATGGATGCATTCATTTTCATGTTTCTAATGATTAAAGTATAGTGTATGAAGTACATTTTAGTTGTACTATTTTTTTTTTCATTTTTGTATGCATTTATAAGCAACAGTAAGGCAGTTTTAATGTTTTGGCAAACATTTTTAAAGGTCATGGAGCGATTAGAATTTTTACCACCGATTATTAATAACGCTTTGCAGTTTTGGCTTGCAAAGTCATTTTTATAGTCCTGCATTTACTGTGTGAAGTGAAGGCTGCCTGTGCCATTTGCTTGTTGAAGGATGTTTGGAAAATTAAAGAGAAAAAAATTATACATAACCCCACTCATTTATTTCCAGTTTTTTAAAATATATTTTTAGAGCAGTTTTTGGTTTACAACAAAATTAAGCAGGATGTACAGAGTTCCCATACGCCTCTTCCTGCCCCCACACACCCATAGCCTCTGCCTACTATTCACCTCCCCCACCAGAATGTACACCTGCTACAACAATGAACCTACATGGACACATCATTGTCACCTAGAGTGCATGGTGTACATCAGGGTTCACTCTTGGTGTGGGGCACACTCCATATTTTGACAAATGTGTAATGATACATCTCCACCATTAGAGTATCATACAGATAGTTTCATTCCCCTACAAATCCTCAGTGCTCTGCTTGTTCATCACTCCCTTTCCCTTAACCCCTGGCAACCACTCATCTTTTTATTGTTTCCATGGTTTTGCCATTTCTTTCCCCCTTAGGGTTGGTTTCAGAATTACAACCACTAGGTTGTCAGTCTCAAATGGTAGTCAGTGTATCAAATCCAGCCCGCAGACCAGTTTTGTTTGGCCAAGTGTATTTTGTTTTTAGTGGAGCCAATAAGACAGTTCATATACAAATAGGAATTTCCTATTTTGCTTGAAGAAGCAGGAGATCAGGGTTCATCTCCCCACATGTTGGCAGGAAGCTGGACATGAGCGACTACTGTCCCATTAGAGGGACAACATTCAAATGTCCCTGTGAGCATTTGAGTCTGGATTTCCTGGATAGGATTATCAAATGATTCTCAAAGAAAGATGCACCACAGTTTTATCTGTAATACCAGAGAAAATTTTAAAACCTATTATAAACAATTCAGTTTACTAAATTAAAAAAAGTTAAGTAAGCTTTGATATATCCACTCAATAAATCATTATACAGACAAAAACAGTTGTTAACAAAGCCTGTATCTTGATATGGAAAATTCATATTTAGACCAGTCAGCACATTTAATTATCCTTTGTGGTAGGCAGCTTCTGGAATGGCTCTCATGATCTCATCTCCTGGTACTCACTCCTTGGTGTGACTCCTTTCTCTTGAGTATGGGCTAGTTCCTAATTTACTTGTTTGTAATGAATAAAATTGGCCAAAGTGATGGGATGTTACTTCCGAGACTAGGATCGAAAACCGAATTCTATCTTTCTGTCCTTGTGTCTTTTTTTTCCTTTATTTTTTATTATTATGTTATGTTAATCACCATACATTACATCATTAGTTCTTGATGCAGTGTTCCATGATTCATTGTTTGTGCATAACACCCAGTGCTCCACGCAGAACGTGCCCTCCTCAATACCCATCACCAGGCTAGCCCATCCCCCACCCCCCTCCCCTCTAGAACCCTCGGTTTGTTTCTCAGAGTCCATCGTCTCTCATGGTTCGTCTCCCCCTCCGATTCCACCCCCTTCATTTTTCCCTTCCTAGTATCTTTTTTTTTTTTTAATATATAATGTATTATTTGTTTCAGAGGTACAGGTCTGTGATTCAACAGTCTTACACAATTCACAGCGCTCACCATAGCACCTACCCTCCCCAGTTCTCTCCGCCTCTCATTTGCTCCTTCTGATAAAGCCAGCGGCCTTATTGTGAACTGCCCAATGGAGAGACACTTGTGGCAAAGAGCAGACAATGACCTCTGCCCAACAACCAAGGAAGAACTAAGGCCCTCAGTCCAATAGGCCACGAAGGCGTATATCCTGCCCACACACTGAGTGAACTTGGAAGTGGATCCAGCCCCAGCTGAACCTCGAGGCAGGCTGACACCTTGACTGTAGCCTGTTGGGGATGCTCAGTTGGAGGACCTGGTTAGACCACACTTGGATCCTTCACCCATTGAAACTTTGAGGTAATAAATGAATGTTGTTCTAAGCTGCTAAGCTTTCAAACATAATTTGTCACAGAGCAATAGGTAGCTAATACACCCCTGGTAACCCAGTTGGTTTAGGAGTATGCATGGGAGCAGTTTGAGCCAACAGTAGGCAGACTCTTGTGTTTTCTTCAGTTGGTTGGGGATGAGAAGGGGGAGAGTCAGAGACAGATGCAGACACAGAGTGTATGTTCTGGGGCTATTGTTATCATCTTGTGACTTTGTGGACCCTGGTTTAAAAGAAATCTAACACAAATCAGAAAGCAAAGATGAGAGATGATGAGATACAAGGTTCTGGTGACATCACTGAACACCTTCACCCCACAGTGTTTGAAACTAGCCCTCTACACTGGAGCCACAAGTCCCCCTCTTTTCTTAAGCCTGTTCCTATGTTTTGCAACCCAAAGAGTTGGACCTGATACAGACCGTAATTAGCTAATGACAAGAACCTCAGCTGCCCAGAGAAGGACTTACAGCTCTAAAACAGGAGATCCCCATTTTGTTTTAACTGACACTGTTGGAAGCATCTGTTTACAACTTTACAGGAATGAGGAAAAGGCATTTGTAAGTTTGTGAGCACAGGTTAAAAAAGTAATTGGAAACTAAGTAAGTAGAAAAACATCTTCAATCAAAGAAACATTTTGTAAGCTGAAATATTGTTCATTTTTATGATGGTGCATGTATATCTTCATATACAAAACTTCACTATCATTAGGAAGTGTCACACAAAATAACAAACACACCTTTTTCAATCTGGTTATAAATATGCGGAATGGAGTTTACTTCACTGAAGCATTACACGCTTCTGACTGATAATATATCAATAAAAGCTCTCATTCCAAGATGTCATTAAAGCCACATTTGTTCATTTCTATTTATTATGAGGGGAAAAAACCAAAATGCAAAAAGTGGATTTGAGTCATATTTCCTGTGAGTTCATCATTTGCTGGCATATAACACTTGTGAATTTTATTCAATTCATTTAAAATGATTTCTAACATGCAGCCAGAAAGCTAAGGGAGGCAAAGAATTCAAACTGATCAGCAGGCATCTGAGATTTTCTCAGGAGACAGATTTAGAATCACAGCGAAGGTATGTTTTTCTTAAGGTACTGTATCTTAGAAAAATTATCTCTCATGAACCGGAGTTTTCTCTAATAAATTCAGCTCATTTGTGTTTTGAAATCAGTAGACTCAAGTGACCATCTTAAGATAGGTGTGTTGTTTCTTTCTTCCTTGAGAATAGGTCAGATACAGGCCAAGATCTGTGATGCTCATTTCAGATGCCTTCAGAATTCATTCCTTTTTTTCTTATTTATTTTGTAACTATGTGTGATTACAAAGAAGTCAGCAGGGCTAAAGTGATGAGAACTGATTTAAATCTTCTCCCAGATTCTGAACAAAACGTTTCAGACTCTGAGAATACCCAGCTAATTTTCAGAAGAAGAGGAATAAAAAAAGAAAAGAAAAGAAAAGAAAAAAACCCCAATAATACCTAAAGCAAAACAAGGTGAAGAAAGGCATGTGCCTTCTTAAAAATTCCCCAGTTATCCTTGGGAATTGAAATGCTATAAAGACCATTTTCTTTATAATGATTCTGCTTTTTTGAGGGTAGTCTTCTGGGAATCAGGTATCTTAGAAGGTAACCTGTCTGCCTATAATTTTAGCTGAGCCAGAGAGAGGGTTACAGACCTAGGGATTCGAAGCAGGTCATATCAATGACTCAATCTGAATGAATCTGACCAACACCACAACAGGTAACATTCCCCATGAGCCTGACATTCATGTGAGCCTTTGTGGACTAAGCCACTCATGCTCTATTTCTTTCTCCTCTTCTAGGAGGTTGGAAAGCTCAAGGGCATACTTCCCATGTTCTCCTGTCATCAGAGCTCTGGGTTAGAGTTAGGCTGTCTTCATCAGTTGCCCTCATGGAACTCTGGAAGGTGGGAGTGGAGGAGATACCTCCTGTGACCATGATGGCTCACAAGCAGGCCCCACACGATGATTCCATGGTAGCCCGTTGCCCTGTTCCAGTGTCCGGTTGCCAAGTTGGTAGGGCTAATAGCCGAGGCTATAACAGCGGCAAAAACAGTGCCATGACTGTCAGACCAATAGTTCCTTTTCCAATCCTTCCAATCATTTGGTAGGCAACTCCAAAGTCCCTTTCATAAAGCTACAATTCTTTTTTTTTTAAGATTTTATTTATTTATTTGACAGAGAGAGAGACACAGCGAGAGAGGGAACACAAGCAGGGGGAGTGGGAGAGGGAGAAGCAGGCTTCCCGCTGAGCAGGGAGCCAGATGCGGGGCTCGATCCCAGGACCCTGGGATCATGACCTGAGCCGAAGGCAGACGCTTAACCAACTGGGCCACCCAGGTGCTCCAAGGCTATGATTCTTAATCCTCCCGTGTCCATGTTCTTGTTCCATAAATGTGCTAACACAGTGACCCCAGTGCATCCTGGTTTGTCTAGGACTGTCCCAATTTTAACACTAAAGTCCTGTATCCTTCAAAACCCCTCAGGCTCTGGAAAACCAGAATGGTTTTTCACCCTCGCATCCAACTACGCTGGGTGGACTTTCTCTCTACCCCAACCCTCGCCTATGGGCTGAACACGTAGCTTGCTTTGGCCGATGGGATGCTAGCAAACATCACCCAGGAAGAAGTCCTGTTGTTCCCCTGCCTCTGCCAGGAAAGTGCCTGGGCCATCCTACTGGAGAATTTACACATTTGACCCAGACGCACCAGTCAACAGAAAGACATGGAGTGAGTCTACCATGAACAAAAGAACTGCTCAGCCAAGCCAAGCCCAAATCTCTGACCTGCAGACCCGTGATTTAAATAAATGCTCCTTATCTTAAGCCAATGAGTATGTTTTTGACATTATCATAATAATAGATAGCATACCTAATACCAAATTAACTCATTTCATGCTTGAAATAGCTGTAGTGATTCCTATTTCCAGCATTGAATTTTTACTGATACAGAACTTTATACACATTTTCTCCTTCCACTGTCAGAACCACCTGATGAGTAGGTGTGGTTACTGCTCCCATTTTATAGATGAGGGTCATGGATGCTGAGTAAATCATCCAAGTCCCTACAACTGGCAAATGTCAAGAGCTGGGAAGCAAACCAAGTCTGCCGGACTTCAAAACCCACATTCCTGACTGTCAGACCACACTGACAGACAAACTAAATCATATTCTAGAGGAAAAAAAATAGCATGTTTCTGCTGGGAAGACTCTGGAAGATGACAGGTTTATAAGGTTGGCATTGGATGGCGGCTATCAAGGAGGTGCAGGATTCATGCAGAGAATCTGAGGCTCTCAGGATGCTTGCATATTCCAGAGCTGAATTCTTTGAGGGTTGCACAATCTCTTCATCTAATACGATTGGATTTGGCCCTATCTTCAGATTGACCCAATTCTTTGGTGACAGCATATTAAATGACCATCTCAAATAACGACCCACTCATCTGAACAAAAAGAATACACCTCACTCAGGCCCTTCTTTGATTTATAACCAATTCTCTCAATGTATGGACCCAACAAATGGGGAGATCGCTGACTAGCTGGAACAATGAACTTGTTAACAGAATTAACCGTGTGTTGTTTAACCGTGATGACAGAAATAAAACAGGAGATGTGAAGCCGATATAGTCACAACTGAATCATAATGGATGAGATATTTACAGCAAAGCTGTTAAAACATTGAATAAAATATGGGAAGAGCAAAAGCAGATGTGTTTTTATTCTTCTGAGTTGAAGCTTGTAAGGTAAAAAGATAGTTTGAGTAATAATCACAGGTTCTGATTCACAATGCATTAATAAATATTCATGTGGTACCAGCCGCTGAAACTTTCCAGATACAGAAATAAAGTGAGAAAGGCTGTTCTTGACTTACACTTTGCTAAGTTTAGATTTCCAGACACACATGTCAATATCTCCATTAGGTTCTTGTAAAAGTTCTCTTATTTTCTACAGCCTTCCAAGTCTTGCTGGTGAAACACTTATCTTTCCTTTTTTTTTTTTTTTTTTTTTTCCCGGAGTCACAGTATTTCCCCCACTCAAAGCAGAAGAAAGTAGAAAGCAACGATTGTCCATTAATAAAGAAGAGACCTATAATTTAAGTAGAAGATTGAGGTGGAAGGAAATGAGCATTTCTCTTTTGAATTAGGCACAGGTAAATGAGCTGTATATCCCACTGGAAATCCACAATCCCAAATGAATCCCAACGGTGGGATGCTTGATTTTGCAAGATCAAGCAAAATGCATTTATGTGCGCTCCCCCCACCCCTTTTGTTATTATCTTGCCTTTGTTTTCAAAGGGTCAGGGGAGATTTAGAGAGCACAGGGGAGGGCCGTGTTACCCGGATCGGAAACAGTTGGGGAAACGTGATTGGGGAACACGAGTGTGTCAGGATGCTGTGTCCAGATTATGTTTCCCTGCATTTCAGAAAAGCAGCTGTTGAGGGAAGAAAGGCAGAGGTTTGGCACAGACCCCGCTTGGATTTTAGGTGGGGAGGAAGGAAGAAAGGGAGGCCAGGGTGCACTGCAAGGGCCCAGACACCTCCGGCTGGGGTGGCCACAACCCTACCCGTGTGAATTCCGTGTTTGGATCCCGGAGGCTCCTTGATGGATGACCAGGAGCACCGCAGTTGGTAGCACAACCGGGCTCGTTGAGGTTGCTATGACATCCTTTGTTCCCCACTTGCCTGCTTTTATTGGTGTGTGTATGTACCTTGGCTTGTATGTAGAACCGTGGGGCTTTGTGTTGTGTTTTCATTTTCCCTCTGTTTTATTAATGCCCGCGTCTTTTTGTCTCCTCGCTCGTCACCGCGTCTTCTGCCTGGATTTTCGCAGAATCTTTCATTTGGGCTCCATTCTTTGCTTTCCCTCACATTAGCTCTGTTGGCTCCAGATGAGGTTTTGTTGTTTCCTACCTCCCTTTCCCACCTGGTCCTTATTATTATTTTTTTTTTTCCCTTTCAACTTCTGCTGGCTGCCCAATCTTGCCTCGTCTTTTTCATTTTCTTGTTCTTCTGTGTCTTCTCTGGAAATCTGAATGCAGAGATCTGGGCATTTGTCTGCGGTCTAGAGTTGTAGGAAGCAAGAGGTTGGGGAGGGTGGCTTCCAGGCAGTAAAGGCTGGGGCTGGATGGGGAACCTTTTGCTTACCCAAGCCCCCCACCCCCCATCCCCCCAATCAAGAGAGGATCATTCCCTGGGAACTTTCCCTGGGCGCAAATCCTGGCGTGAGCAGGTCTCTCAGGGGTAGAGAGGCCCTGATCAGTACCATTTGGGGGCTTCCCCTTTTATTTCTTAGGCAATAAAAACATACCAAAGAAGGATTATAAAAAATTGTGATACATTTCAAATATGGATGCTTAACAAATTAACTCTCCCTGCACAAATCTAAGGCTGTGTGATTGTGTTACTGGTGGATTTATAAACCCTGTTTATTTGGCATGAGCTACTGATAGGCTTGCAAACAGGACTCGCTGACAAAATCCAACCACACAAGGTGATACCTTAGAAGGCATGCAGAATTTGAAAGCTAATGTCACTTGGTCTGTTGCCTCAGTCCTGAAGGAGTTGGTTGGTTCCCTGATCACATTCTGATTCTCTCATTGCTCTGTGCACGACGAAGAAGGCATTTGTTCTCAATGGGGGAAAACTGGAAGTTCTAGAAGGTACCCCCCCTCCGTAACTTTAGCAGAGGAATTAATTATTACTATGTAATCATCTTTTTAGGAAGACTATCTAGAATGTGCTTCTTGTCTCTTTTCCCTTCAGATTTTTTTCCCTTTGAAATGGGACAGCCTAAATGTTAACTTTACTGAACATACTGTAACACTTAACCCAGGTGAAAAATGACTGTTTGCCAATGACTTTTACATCTATATTAAGACTACGCTGGCTATGTAGCATGGTTAAATATAATATGTTCAAATGCAGAGAGTGTGGTAGGTCCAGGCATCAATGATATGCTTCCTTTGAAAACACAGGGACTTTGGAAAGTGAGCCAGGAAGAAAAATACAGCTATTGCTTTTTAAGGCATCATTCTGTATAACTTTACTCTGTATTGGGATTCTTTGTTCATTGGTCGATAAAGATTTTCAGCTAGAGGTAGGGCTTTGCTTTTTTCCTACATAATTGGTCAGTGAAAGAACCAGACTTTAATGAGTAAATGACATATCTGATACATTGAATAAATAGATGATTCGATATTATTGGCATAAACTGAGCTATAATTTTGTTCCAGCTTAAATCTTTTGCATACTGTGATGCTAGGACCTCATTCTTAAGGTAAGGCTCTTTATGAATGAAAAGTATTGTCAGGAAAACAAGCATTTGGCTGAGTTTGCGCCTGCTTCCTTTTGCCCAGCACACCTGAATTCAGGCTCTGTACCAAGCTCTAGCCCCGTGGTTCAGCAATGGGACTATTCTCCCTTAGCTTCCCAGAGAATTAATTTCTCATTATAAATAAATATATTCTGCACCAAGGGCTGAACATAACAATGCTGAGCACATTTCCTAACAGATATTTTAAAGATATAGAGGAACATGGGCATCTTTCCAAAAGCAAGGTGAGGGACATTCACAGCAGGTGGAGGAAGTGTCCTTTTGGCAGGCAGAGAGGATGCCGAGGTTCTGCTGGATCAGGTTTCCCTGGCCAAGCTTGCCTATAGAGCTCAGGTTAACGCACACACTTCTACCACTCAAAACTGGGCCCACAGCTCTGACAATGAACTGACAACCTGGCCAATCAGAGCCAAGTCTACCATGTTGCCAGGGTAACTAATACACAGAACTAATACACAGTCACAAAACCAGAATGATCACAGTGGGGAAAAACATACAAAATGCAGTATTTTTATGCTTAGAGAGAGAGAAAAAAAAAATAACCATCGAGGTTTGACCGTAGGTAGCAGGAACCGATACCGGTTTACCTGCTAAGTATTCCCCGCCCATGGATTTAGGACCCTGTGCAAATATATGTATATTATCTATATTCATAGAAGAGATGTGCATCACTTCTGGAACAGTATTAGTGAATTTAGTGTGGAAGCATGATGGCAGATTATGGTTTGAGGTAGAAAGATCTGAGGGTGCAAGGAAAAATGTAGCATCTGTCATGTTTTCTGAGCAACTCCTGGTTCTGCAGGATGCTTCTGGGCTCACTGAACTCAGTGAATGGTCCCTGGTTTCAGCATCAAATGATGCTGCCGATTAAGGTATTAAAAGCCACCCCCGGCTCTTTTTTTTTTTTTTTAAGATTTTATTTACTTATTTGACACAGAGAGAGAGAGTGAGCACAAGCAGGGGGGAGCTGCAGGCAGAGGCAGAGGGAGAAGCAGGCTCCCCACTGAGCAGAGAGCCCAAAGTGGAGCTCAATCCCAGGACCCTGTGATCATGACCTGAGCCGAAGGCAACCGCTTAACCGACGGAGTCACCCAGGAGCCCCGCCACCCCAGGCTCTTAACAGAGATAAGTATCGCCGGGTGAACTGGTCCCCCTGCTGTAAATGCCTGAGTAATTTTTGAAAAACACAGGACAGATCTGGTCCTTCCCTGGTTTCCAGTCCCAGGCCGAGGAGCCAGCAGTATTCCCACTGTGGTCCACAAGGTCCTACCTGACTCTCCTTCTCCTAACTCTGAGCTCTTTTCTTATTCTCTCCCCCTGCAGACCAGCATCCCTCCTCTTCCTTTCTGTTCCCCGAGCATGTCTTTTATTACCATCATATGCATTTCCTAGGGCTGCCCTAACCAAGTCCCACAAATAGGGTGGGTAAAAACAACAGACATCTCTTCTCTCATAGTTCTGGAGGCTAGGAGTCTGAGATCAAGGTGTCAGCAGGGCTGTGCTCCCTCTGAAGGCTCTAGGGGAGAATCTAGTCTATGCATTTCTCCAAGCTTCTGGTGTGCCAGAAATCCTTGGCACTCCTTGGCTCGTAGACACATCCCTGCAATCTCTGCCTCTATTGTCACATGGCCATCTCCCTCTGTGTGTCTTTTCTCTCTCTCTCTCTCTCTCTCTTTTTTGTAAGAATACTAGTCATTGGATTAGGGTCCACCCTAATTGAGTATGACTTCATCCTAACTTGATTATATTTTCAAAGATCCACTTTCCCAATAGTCGTGTTCACAGGTACAAGGAGTTAGGACTTCAGCATATCTTTTGCGGGAGGCAATTCAACCCATAACACCACCCCCCAATTTCTACCTCGGATTCTCCTCTATTAGCTCTTTCCATGGCTGGCTCCTTCCCATCTTTAGGGGTGAGCTCAAAAGCTACCTTCTCAGGAGCCTTCCTATCCTCTGAACTACTACCCCGCCAAGCTCCTTATCACTGGACTTTCTTTCTTTCATAGGCCTTATTTCCTTCTGAAGTATAGCCACCCCTTATTCTCTCTGTGGGAATATAAGCTCCTAGGAGAAATCATTATGCAAGTCTTGTTTACTGCTCTGTTCCCAGAGCGTAGGGCAGTACCTGAAACAAAATGGGTGTTCGATAACTATTTACTGAATATAAATCCCAATCAGAAAATGTAGGCAATGTGGGAAGCTACAGATGAGAACAAGGCTGAGGGTCTTTATCGAACATCTATTATGTGCCAGGCTGTGTTCTAACTTAGAGCAGCAACTAAGATAGAGGAAAGTCCTTGTCCTCATGGGAGTGAGACCAACAAGGACTCACTCATGGGAGTAGAGACCCATAAAAATGACCTGTACCATACGTTGAGCGTTCACAAATGTCAGGAACAGTGTGCTACACCTGTGTTGTCAATCCCACAAAAAATATAGGAGGCAAGTACAATTATCAATTTCACTTCTTCCTGGCAAGGAAGCAATTTCAGAGCAGCTAAATAAATTGCCCGAGTTCACTTAGCCGGGTAGCAGGAGAATCGAAACTCCTCTCAGACAGTCGGATTCCGTTCCCCCACACCTCCTTAACTGCTCCATTACGCAACTGTTGAAGAAAATGTAATGTCATTTAATGCTGGCCGGAAGCCCGGGGGGTTGGTCCTGGACTCAGCTCAGTTTTCCTGATACGAGGAAATGAAGTGCAGAGAAGTTAGAGCGTCCCACACAGTCACACAGCCCACAGGTTTGTGGGGGAATTATAGCACGGTGTTCCTTGAGAGTGAGTTTAGATCCCAGGGCTCTCCGAGGCTAACTCGTGCAAGCATCACTGGTCATTCTGAATTGGCAGGTCAGGTGTTTCCACTATCCTTGTGTGACGGCCTGGCTTCTTGGTGTTCCTTGATTTCTCATTTATTTTAATATTCTCCACATGGCAGGCTTTGTGCTCCAGGATGACACCTGAGGGTCTGGGGGGCTCCACGGCCTGAATCACTCCTTCTCTGTATCCCCCTGAAACAGAACATCTGTTAGGTTGCTTGTCCCAAATCCAGCCCTCAGATTTCCTTCGGGGAGTCATGCTGCCCTCATCTTGATCCATAAAGTCTGGGGAGGTCTCACTCCTATTCCTGCTCCAGGTGTGATAACTGCTCCAAGCATGGCCAATGATAGCAATGCCACGCACTTTAACGGGCTCTTTTGGGAACAAGAAGCCATCTTTTCACCAGGACCACAAAATCCGTAGGATGGAAGCCTGAGGGGAGAGTCACCCAAAGAACACAGCCAATATTAAGGGAAACAGAAATGAGGAATCAATAAAGAGTCTTGATGAAATCTTGGCATTGCTGGATTCAGCCTTACCTGAAGGCTTATCACTTAGACTTCTATGGTATGAAAGAAAACAAAAGCCCCTTTGTGCTTAAATGAGATTAAATTAGTTTTTTGACACTTGCTGCCCAAAGACTCCAAAAGAAAACATCTCCTTCAGCAAAAATCCCATGTGTTCCAGAAAAATCTCCCTCAGAACGATTGGCTCATAATGGTATTTCAAACTAAGGTGTGAATCACGGGAAGCATTGACTCATGTTTTGAAGATTTAAGTTGATATCTGAAAGCAGCTGGAGGGTGTCTGACTGGCAGGAGGTGCTTAAAAAATGTTCTGAGTCTATACTTAAATTGCATATATATATATTTTTTAATACTGGAAAATATGTACTTGGCCATTTGCAAATACATTTCTAACTTGTGGAGTATAAGGAGGTATTTCATGTGAAAAGAAGTTCTCATCATTGTTTTTCTTGTTTGGTTTATTTAGCATGGCTTTGAAGTGCAAAATTCCAAGAGTTTAATATTCTCATAATCTTCTTCCCTCCTATCTTCTCCCCTGCCACACCTGCCCCTCCCATCCCCAGTGGTCAGGAGCGTCCACCATGTGGAACCCTGGCTTTGAAAGACTGCACACTCTTCCCCAAACTCTTCTCCGGGCCATGGAAGGGTGTGATTCAGACCTGACTTGTTTTAAGATCACACAGCAAAGTTACAAGGTGTTTATTTTTTTTCTTCATTTAAAGAAAAAGTTACAAAATAAACACTAGTTCATTATAATAAGTGCAGCCACGTAGCATTATGGGATTTTTGTCTCTACTCCCCTTCAACGCTGTCTCTATTACGTTACTGATATTAACAGCCTAATGCATACTTGATTCCTTTTCCTATGGTTTGATAACCAGATACAAGCACACCTATGTGTGCGCATGTGTGGATACACACACCTCTTTATTTACATACTCTTGTACATTGTGGCTTTTAGATGTATTTCCAAAGGTGGGATCACTAGGTTAAAGAATATGTATGTATTCTGCTTAAGTAAACAAGAGAAGAGTACTTTGTGGAAAGTTTACGGGACTTCACTTTCTCACCAGTCTGTGAGCCAAACCGCCAGCCCAGGACGTTTGTTGCATTTAATACCGTCTGTCAGTTGAATGGGCGAAATATATTGTGTTTGTGTGTTTTTGTTTATTTTGTTGTTTTTATTGAAGTTTTACTATCATTTAGATTTCCTGTCCTGTAATTGTCCATTTAGCTAATGGATCGTTGGTCCTTTTCTTATTTATTTGTAGGAATTCTGTATCAGTCTGTCAAACGTGTTGCAAGTATTCTTCCTTGTATATTGTTATCTTCCCACTTTATTTATGGTATTTTTTTGCGAAGCAACATGTTTACCTTTTTATGTGATTTAAGACTCGGTTAAAATGGGGTAAGAACTTCACATACCTGTGGATTAGGAAAGAGAACTAGGGGAAGGATTTAGATCACTCCCAGAGCTACGGTGAGACTGCCAGTCCTCACGTGTCTCACAGAAGGTTCTAGAGAAAAGTTGTTATGCTTACAGAGAAACAGCTGCGGATGGTGGACACCCAGTCCATCCCGATAGGATTTGATGTGACAACCGAGCTTTATTATTGCACTTTCTTCATGAGCTGGTTGGAAATATTTGAACCAATCCTCCTCCTACTGGGAGGAAGAGAGTGCAACCCTGACGTGACTGGTGGCCACTGTGATTTCTCCTTCATCCCTGGAGTCAAATAGTCTTTATTTTTATTTTAAAGACTTATGTATTTACTTGGGGGAGGGAGGAGCAGAGGAAGATGGAGAGGGGCAACAGACTCTGCACTGAGCATGGGGCCCAACTAGGGGCTGTATCTCAGGATCCTGAGATCATGACCTGAGCCGAAATCAAGTGTCAGATGCTTGACTGACTGAGCCCCCCCAGCACCCGAGGATGGGATTTCTTAAAGTGAGGTTCAGGCCTGGGTGAGAGAAGTCCAAGAACCATCTGAAATTTTATGCAGAAAATTGGACGAGGTTTATTTTGTTAATTTCTCAGTGGCTAGTAAGTTAATTGTATACCCCAATTTTAAAAGTTTGAGCATGCACCCCCAATATTTATATATTTCTTCACAAATTATGTATTTGCACTAGTGTGCCAATATCTTATTGTCCAGTGTAAAGCATAAAATAAAAACTTAGAATTTTAAATAAGATGAAACTGAAATCAATGACTTACAATCGAATTATTTTATTCATGAATAGTGCAGAAACGTCTTTGCTCTCTCTAAAGAAAATTAGTATTAACCATGAGCTGCATGCTTAGTTTTACATGTTTGATGACTTGTGATGGTTTTATACTACTATTTCAAAACATTAAGACCTAACATGTACTTGGGATGAGGTCCATTGTTATGGTCACCTGGGGCTGGGTACCCAGTTCTCCCCATGTTTAGTGGTTTAAACCAGCAATTTTATTTTGCACATGGTTTCCCAGTCAGGAATGAGGAAAAGGCTCAAGTGGGTGGTTGCCATTTGGAGCCCTTCATGTGGTGCAGTCCAGTGTCGACTCATATGAATACCTGATGGACTGGACATCCAAGGGCTTCCTTCACATGGCTCGTAGCCCTGGGACTCAGCTGGGGCTCTTGACCAGAGCACACTCATGTGCCCTCTCCACCATGCTGGTCTCAGTGTAGCTGGACTTCTTACCTGGCCACATGCTTCCCTTAGAACAAGCATCCCAAGAGAACCCAATGGGGGAAGCTACATGGCTTTGCTTGACTTAGGCTCAAAAGTCAGGCAGTGTTTCTTCCTCCATAAACTGTCCATCAAAGCAGTGATCAGCCTTCCCAGATGCAAGAAGTGGGGAATTAGACCATGCCTCCTAACGAGCAAATAATATGGTGTTATTATTTGCTCATTATAAACCACCATATATAAACCAACATGTGGCGGGGGGGAGACGTTGTCAGGGATATCCTTGGAAAATATAATCTACCCCATTCATCATTACAGACTCAGTCACTGATGAATAGATATTTACAGAATACCTACTATGCGTCAGGCTGAGAATATGGGGAAGCAGTGTTGAAAGAAATAATGTCCTTCTGGAGCCTGTATTCTAGTATGGAAAATACTGGACCATGGATCCAAATGTAAATCTATTGTTTCAATAATTTTCTTGATAACTTTATGGGTTTTTGCTTTGATTTCTTAACAGATCTGTGTTCATCATCACTGTTTTTTTCTGTTGTTTTTACAATACAACGTAACTGACAAAATTTCATCCTAGGAGTGGGGTACACTGTAGCTCCGCCCCTTCCTTGTATGCAGATGCCTACACTGTTGGTACTTTCTTCAATTCAGATTTCATTGCAGCAATTTTGAAGCCACTAGTTGTTTTTGTGAGAGGTGCTCTTGTGAAGAGTAGATACTGCAGTATGAGCATCCACATTACTGGGCGCATGGAAGCCTCCAGAAGCTGTAGACTAGAGGGAGTCAGAACTCCACTGTGCCTGTCCTTCCCCCCCGGGTTGTAGAAATCCTGTTTCCTCCCAGGACTCTGGTAGGACCATATGCAATTGACACAGAGCGAGTGAGACAAGCGTCAACCTGCTTTATTAAAATATAAGAAAGCATTATTTCTTTCTTCTTTTAGTATGAAAATGAGTATAAGTAGAAGGTCTAACATTGTCTTTTTTTCTGTCTGTTTTCCACTTTGGAGGCCATTGCTTGAGACAAAAATCAGAAAACGCTTCCTCACCCCTCACCAGTTCAAGGGGGTGTTGCCTCCCCAAAGGACAGAGTCCCCAGGAATGCACAGCCCCACGCCTTACCTCCTTTCCTGCCTTCCCTTGAGTGAAGAAGCAGAAGGAGCTGCTACACGTTGTATCTTATAGGAAATAGCCTGACAAACAACGTCATTTCAATTAAAGCAAATGCAAAAGAGAAGCTCTGGAGAGTATACAAGGGTGGGGGTGGGGGGGCGGGTCAGATTTCAGTTGTTTGTCTGCTTTGGGTGGAGACTCTGTGCTTTGAAGAATCTTACAAATGTTTCTGTCCCTATATTAGAATATCTCAGGCGTTCCTCTCTGGAAGCCTTTGTGCTCTTGTTGTCTGAGGAATCTATAAAGAGCGATAAGCCGGCTTGTAAATGGAGCTGGAATGTGAGATATTCTTGTTCCTTTCTTGCCAGGGGCCACTTGCTTTTATTCCTGAGTTGATGCATCAGTGACCAGGCTTATTGCTCCCAGAATCCATGTTAAAACACACAGGCGACAGAGATTTTTTAGCTGTGCTATGAACTCGGTCTGGGCTTCTCTCAATTCTGGTTAAATAATTCAAATATGAATAGCAATAAAGATATTAACAGCAATGCAGTATTAATTCTAATAGCTAAGAGCGCCACTGTGCCTCCTCAGTAGTCACGTGGATTTACTCCTCTGCACAACAACCCTGTGAGGTAGACCCTATAGAATTATCTGACATTAACAAAAGAAACTTCTCTGGCGGTCAGAGAAATGATCAACTTGAATAAAAGAGGCTGAGTTTAGGGAGGACACATAGAGTCCAGGTCCAGGGTTGCAAAGTGAATGATGTCCATGTATACATTATTAGAAGTGGGTGGGCCAGCTCTAGTTTTGTGTTCATCCTACACTAATGCCAGGGATTGTAGGCAAAAGTCTAATATGGCTCTCAGTGATCCTTGCCCTGGGTAATCCCTTTCCCTTGAGTGTGGGAGGAAACTGTGAATGTGGTAAAATATCACTTCTCTGGAAAAAAAAAAAGGATTCTGCCAATGTAAATGAAGATGCATAGTCAGTTGACCTTAAAATGGGGAGATTGTCCTGGGTGGGCCTGACCCAATCAGGCGAGTCCTTGAAAAAGACTCAAGAAAGAGCTTTGTGGAATGAAAGCAATTCGACAGGAGGGAGTGTCTCCATTGCTGGCTGTGAAGATGGAAGGGGCCACATGGCAAGGAGCAGTGGATGACCTCGATGAGCCATGAGCAGCCCTAGTCTACAGCCAGCAAGAAATGGAAACTCCAGTTCCTCCAGTCTTAAGGAACTGAATTATGTGAACAGTTCCTGAATGAGTTAGGAAACAGATCCTTCCCCAGAACTTCCAGAGATGAATGCTCCTCCGCTGAACCCCAGGTTTCAACCTCGTATGCTCCTGAGTAGAAAACCCAGCCATACTATGTCTGTGCTTCTGGCCCACAGAACAGACAGCTGATTACTGAGGGGGGTTGTAAGCTGCTAAAATGATGGTGAGGTGTCACAAAATAATATAAAACTAATATCCCAGGTGTGCCTTTTCTATACTGTAGAACTCACTGAAGGGCCACCACTGTCTTCCTTCCTTCCTTCCTTCCTTCCTTCCTTCCTTCCTTCCTTCCTTCCTTCCTTCCTTCCTACCTCTCTCTCTCTCTTTCTTTTGGCTTTAAAATCATCTCCTTTGCATTGTGTTGTAGAGACAGCAGCTGCTGGAGCTATGGGCTTGGGAGGCTTTGTGTCTGGTTAGCATCGCAGACTCTGGAACCACAGGACCTGGCTTTAAACCCGGCACCCTCTCTTCCTGGCTATGGGATCTTGGACCGTTACTCATTTAACTGTCCTGTGAGCAGTACAAACGAAATGATCATATTAACTCATGAGGCTGGCATGAGGACGAAATGACATTTGCATGTGAAGTTCCTGGTGCATCCTAAGAACTCAGGAAGATGTCAGTTATTATTGGGTCTCTCGTGAGTTAGCAAACTGATTTTAACCGCTGTGGAGCGAAACCTTATAACATGTCCCAAACATCTCTGCTTGCCTAAGATGAGTTTATGGAATCCTTTGTAAACCTTTCTGGGCTACTTGTCCTTAAATTATCGAGGTATCCATATTATGGTGATGTCATCTGGCACTAGGGAGAATTGGACCCCTAAATGTTCCCATTCTTTATGCTCTTTATTTGAATTCCCTTAGGGAGAGAATTTGTACTCTTGGAATGAACCATCCACATACTGGAATATCTTGGTGTCCCCTGTAAGTCTTGTTTTCTTCTTCACTGTTCTATTCCTCCAGGTATAGCCACGTGCCATCATCTACTAGCAGTCCCTTCTCGTTTCCCCACATTGCCATGGGCTGAGATACCCATCAAGTGTGCCAGACCTCTGTAGATCTGCTCTCCACCCCCAACCTGGTGGAGCATCCACCAGCTCCTTTCCCCTCCAGCTTTCAGTTGGGCAGGTCGGCAAGAAGTAGGAAGGAAGAGAGTGGGGCTGGGATACTTATTTCCTAGACTTCCTTCCTGTGGGGTCGTTTCAGCTGGTTGTTTCCTTGATGCCCACTGTTCCTTTCAAGGTAGACTTTTTCTGCATAGCTGTCCCTTCTTCCTGATTCTGGAAACTTCTCCTCCTCTTCCTTAGGACTAGAGATGGGAACAGCTCCTTCAACTTCCCTACACCATGCTCCATTGTAAATTTTACTAAGCTGTCTGTGAATTTTCTAATTTGAGAATGCCGTCTAATTTCTGATAGGCTCTTGACTGATACACTGAGATTGTTAGGTTTTTACTGATAGTCAAATGAGAGACCATAGGTTCTGAGCGTCGCTCTCTCATTAGCAAAGTGGTTAGATTGGGCAACATCTATTTTGGCTGTGCTGATGACCATTTCTTTTGCATTTTGCTGCATTTTTTCTGGGGTTATATTCTAGATGATGGAAGCTGCCAGAGAAGTGATCTCTGTAACGAGCGAGATATTGCAGAATGTTTTGTGATCAGGGCGTCCCACTCAACTCCATTTTGAAGCAAATTCAGGTCTGCATCCATTGAAATAAGAGCGGGTGTGAGGAAGGTGCAAACCCTCAAATAAGATAGTTTTTTAAAGGTTGTTTGTACCTGTCTCTAGCAAAACAGAATTTTCCCTTGAATTCCATTTGCTGCAGATTATTTTGGGAACCTCTAGAAACAGAGAGTGCATTGGGCTGTGATATGGAACACTTCTATTTTGCATCTTGACGTGCATGTTTAACAAGAAAAAGATCAGCGATGGGGATAGTGCTGCTTGTGGGTGTGGCAGCCGACATTTATTGGAGCCCTCTCCATGTGCTACAGTTTAAAATAATTCAATAAAATAATTGTCATGATGGATTTTTATATTCTTTTTGGACCTAGAGTTCACCCTCATGGCTCTGGGGCTAGGTAACTTTTAGAAGCTTAAATTTCCTTTTGATGGAAATTCATTTCTTAAATTCTGGGTGGATGACAAATTTTGATTAAAATCACAAACTCTTTTATGTGTGTTGGCAAAAGCTGGCGAACCCAACTGCTATTGACATATTCTTTGAGCAACATCTGTTCATCAAGTGACATTAGAATGGCAGAAAATGAATGGCTGGGATTTTTTGAGCATAACCTTCTTTTTTTTTTTTTTAAAGATTTATTTATTTATTTGAGAGAGAAAGAGAGAGAGAGCACGAGCGGGAGGAGCAGAGGGAGAGGGAATCTCAAGCAGACTCTTCGCTCAGCAATAGGTTCAGGTGGTCATTGGACCCAAAGTATGACATTAATATTCAGTCTCACACTTGGCAAGAACCAGAGGAAGACTAGTTCTCATCTGCTGTACTTGCACCTAATAGGGCTTCTAGGTAACGTAATTCTGCAATTTTTAGCGGCTACACGCAGAGACAGCTTGCCTAAAAATGAAGCCAAATACAGTGGAAATAAGAGCTTAGAGACCACTAGTGATCAAGCCCGTAGGATGGCATTTGGGCTCCTAAGTCCAGCTATCCCTGAAGCTACATCTACTCCTGGTATGCCCAGGTATGTAAACCAATCCATTCTCCTCTTTCATTTACGCCAATATGATTGAATTTCTTTCATTCTCTCTTCAAAGACCAAATGTTTAATTATTGCTATACCAGTTGTTATGTATTGAATTGTGTCCCCCAAAAAGATATGTTAAAATCCTAATGCCTAGTATCTCTGAATATGACCTTATTTGAGCATAAGGTTGTTATAGATATAATTAGTTAAGATGACCACATCTGACTAGGGTGGGTCTTTAATCCAATATGATTGGCATCCTTATAAAAAGAGGCAAAGAGACACTCAAGGAGAAGATCACCATGTGAAAATAGTAGCAGAGCCGGGAGTTGCCTTTGTGTGTGTGTGTGTGTGTGTGTGTGTGTGTGCAGTTTCTACATCAGATGCAGCTTTCTATGAGGCTGATAAATATAAGTACTTGGGAGTATTTTATGGATCAATGAAATATTAATGGACCTGGAGGTGCTTTAAGTGTATTTATAAAGCTAGGTTATCTATAGGTCAAATACCACTGTAGCAAATGCAATTGTAATGAATATCTTTGATAAATTTGGTTTTTAAGCCCCAACGCATGTCCTACTTATTTCAGACAATATGTGCTTTAGGCTCACAATTCCTTAAATGCAATTTTGAAATCCAAACAACCACTGGTACGGATATATATATATATATTTCTTTTAAAAAGTTTCTTTTAAAAATTTATCCTGCTGAATGGGAATATTCATATGTTTTACTGCAGAAATACTGGGTTTGATTACAGGGATCTGTCCCAGTCCCCTTTGGGAGTGTTAACTTAATAAATTCTGCATCAAATCACCTGAGATCCAAGTTAAACCTGAATTTAAGGTATAATGGACCTAAGGTATTCCAGAGGGATGATTATGGACCTGCACCACCCTACATGACCATTTCTTCAGAATGCATAAGAAAAGCATTTGAATTGTAATTGATATTATTAGAAATTTCATGGAAACATTTAAAAGACTACAGATAGAGAAATCACACAAATGTTAATAATACTTTTATTTGCCTGTCCCACTACTTTTATGAAACATTTATGTCACAAACATCTATTTTGTTTTGTGGATGGGGAGGGGAAATCTGTCTTCCTATGAGCTCTGTGAGGTCAGGGACCAGGATGCTTATTTGCACCACTGTGTCCCCAGTATATAACTGAGCCTGATAAATAGTAGATGATTGATAAATATATACAGGATGCAATTATTAAGACAGTAGAGGAGGCTGGGGGTCAGATTTCAGGTGACCCACCCAATTTCTGGGTTTGGTGGGCTAGCATTCAGATCTTTCATGGTTTTCTCCCCATACCATCACTGCCTTGCTAAAATGAAAAGAATTTGGAGCCCTTTCTAAAGTAATCAAAGGGATTAGAACATAAAGAAGGAAGAGGAATTCAAGCGGTCTTTGTTTCAGTTGGACAAAGCTAACCAGTCTGGGTAAATAGCCAAGAGCCTTGTTTCTAGATAAAAGAAGTCTCTCATCGGTTCTAATCTGAGAGCATCACTGGCAGTGAGAGATTGTAAAAGCAAAATATTCACTTTGAAAAATGAAACCCATTAAATTTGAGGCATTGTAATTTCCTATTGTGAGACTGTGGTACCCACGATTAAATTCTATTGTGTGTCTACAGTCCTCGTTACCGACGATGTGTCGTGTTATTAACTGAGATTCCAAGAATATCATCTCTCCATGGCTAAAGTGCTGTTTGCTCCTCATGTGAAATAATTTGCATACATCTAAGAACTCAACCTTGATTTGTTTCTTTCCCTTATTCCCTCTATCGTATTTGGAAGCCTGTCCTGTAGACCACACCCCCACATAGATTCTGTGTGTGTTTCCTTCTCTGCCCATGTGGTCTCATCTGGACAGCTCCAACCTATCTGGAGCCAGTCTATATGCTCTCCGTTCTTGACCTGACAGGCACACTGCTCTCTTAAAAGATGGGAACCATCTGAGGTTGTGTCCCCCAGCAGCAGACCCTGAGATGAGGGTTTGTGTGAAAGCAATTTTTTAAGAAGTGCTTCCAGGGAAGACCAAAGAGGAGTGGGAAATTAGCCAGGAAGAGAAGGAGGTGGAGCAAGCATGCAATCTCAGTGAGTCTTGGGGAAGGTGACTTGGGATTAGCCCACAGGAGAGCTTTGGAGAAAAGACTACACTTCAGATTTCCCCAGTCAGGAGCAATGGCGTTGGGGTTTTGATGCTCCTTGCACACATGATTCATTTGTAAGGGCTACAGCCAGAGGTACTAGATTCTCAAGACAACTCATGCTCTGAGTATTCAGGAAGAGGAGTATCCACATAATAGCCCCAGGAAATAAGCATGGTGGTTACTTTCATTCTACTGTCAAGGAAACTGAGGCATAGGATCATTATGTAAATTGCACATGACCACACGGTCAAGAGTGGGAGACACGGAACGTGACCACAGAGTTGTCTTAGAGACTGTCTTCTTATCCGCAGCTTCAGATGATGCTATAGCATCTTACACACAAGAGCAGGGGCAGCAGCAGAAGTGGCACAGAAAGTTTACAAAATTATTGCCTCATAATTTTGCAGTGTCAAGGTCGCAAAAGTCAAGGAAAGACCAAGGGACTGTTCCAGACTGAAGAAGATAGAGGCGTGAAGAACTAAATGCAATAGGTGATTCTGAACTGGATCCTTTTACTTCAAAAGACATTGTTAGGACAGTTGGAGACACATTAACGGGAATCTGAGGATTAGGTGGTAGGAATATATCATGTTAGTTTCCTGATTTTGATGGTTGATTGTGGTTATGTAAGAGAATTTCCTCATAGGAAATATATAATAAACGGTTTAGGGCAGCAGGTCAGCAACTTACTCTTACAGACCAGGGGAAAAACGGTTTCTTTTTATTACTTGCAACTTCTCTGCACTTTTGAGATGGCTTCAAAATAAAAAAAAAATACTCAAGCAACACTTATTGAATAATTATCTTAATTACAATTCTTAGCTTTGAATTTCAAAATAGATATTTAGTAAGACCATGGTCTTAAAAGCCAGGCTTTTACAGGAAAGCACTGTCACTCTGGGTATTTCCCAAACTGGGCTTTTATATCTCAGGAACTGAGGCTTGGTGGGCAGACCACAAAATGAAACTTTGAGTGGGAAAGGTGAGGTTATGAATTCAGAGAAATTTCTGATCACATAGGATGGGAAAAGCCCTTGGGGGCCAGAAGGAGGAGCCCAGAAATGTGGCAGGATAGAGGAGGGCAGGAATTCTGAGAGGAATATCCTGGTTCTAGGTTTGAGATTGTCTAGAACTTTGGGTCTAGACAACTCCTCAGTTGGAAGTTTGAAGAAAATGTAAGCCCTTCAGGGAAGCATTGTAAGCCCTTCAGGGAAGCATGGGCACAAGGGTGCCTCTGACTTGGCTTGTGGCAGGAGAATACCACTGGGCAACCTGGACAGCCTCATCATAGGGCATCCCATACCCCAGCATGGTGGGGGAGCAGTCAACCTCTGTACCAAAGGGGATGTGGAAAAGTGTATGAACCATTTGCCTAGAAGAAGACTGGGTTCAGGAAAGGGAAGTTTAAGTGTCTCAGACTTTATGCCCGGAGGCAATGGTGAGATCCATGGTCTTTAACAACAAAGTGCCGACACAGAGCCCAAGAGAGTAGATGGGTTCAGCTCCACCTGGGTAGACACTAGCCCTCATTGAGCAAGGGGCCATACTATGTGACAGCAGTTGCAGTAAGGATGGAGGGTGGTGCCTGAAGACATTGAACAGGAGGAACCAGTGTGGAAGGAGAGTCTGTGGACCAGACATACCTTCCCAGAACTGTGAGGGCATAACCTTCCCATGGTACCCTAATGCATTTTGGGGGAGCAGGCACCTGAACTAGAGAGAACCCTGAAAGTTTGGAAGATGACTCAGAAGAGAACCCTGAAAGGTTGGAAGATGACTGACTCAAGAGAAAATTTAACAAAAAGAGTCATTATGCCGTTAACTGATAAATTCAGGGATTTCTGCTATCTGTAGTAATGAAGCTTCAGAACAAAAGGATTATTGGGGTGCCAGTTAGGTCCAACTCTTAATCTCAGCTCAGGTCTTGATCTCAGGGTCATGAGTTCGAGTTCCACGTTGGGTGTGGAGCCTACTTAAAAAAAGAAAAAAGAACAAAAGAATGATATGTTAGAGAAAATGATTTATATACTCTGCTTCTCCCACACCACTTTTTTACACACTTGAGTCATAGTTATAAATGTCAACTTCTTTACAGAAATGATGCAGGTGATAAAAGTAATTAGGAAGATGAGGGTGAGGCTAAGAGCATCCTTTGACAATATGTTCAGAGGAGGCTCTGCCAGGAGAACCGAGTCTTGGCTAAAGAGAAGGAGCCAGTGATGGGTATATTGGGAGACAAGTGTGCTGGGAAGAAGAAACAGCCCAGGCAAAGGCCTTGAAATGTGATTACACTTGACATGTTTTAGGTCACAAAAGGAGGCCAGTGGGGCTGGAGCTTAGGAGGTCAGGGCAGGAGAGGCTGAGGATGTGATGACGAGGGAGAGGTAGGCAGGGCGCAGACCATGTAGGGCCAGCAAGGAGGGCTGGATTTGATTTTAAGTGCAATGGCACCCATGATAGAGTTTCAACGATGAGTACATGGGATTTAATTTGTGTCTAAAGTGATCATTATGGCCTGTTGGGTATAAAATGGAACCTAGGAGAACAGGAAAGAGGCTCCTGCAATGACTGGCCAGAGGTGGAATGAAGTGAGTGGGTTCAGGGTATAATGTGGAGGTAAAACTGCCAGAGCTTGCTGATGGATTGACTGTGGGAAAGAAAGATATTACTAGTAATTCCCAAGGTTTGGGCTTGAATAAGTCAGTCACTGGGGTTGCGGGGGTGATGAAATCATTGACTAAAGTAGGGAGTCTGGAGCGGAACAGTTTGGGGTGGGTTGGGGTTGGGGTTGCTATATTACTGCTAATGCTTGGCTATTTACTGATAATCAGTACTAAAGAACATGGTCTGTTCAAGCACAATCTGCCCTTCCAACATCAAGATAATGACACTGCACACAATGTATCTCATATAACACCATTTCCAAGGCCATGTGTTTCTAGTATAAGGTTTTTATTTAGTTATAATTTATTAATGACACTGTTTGTACTTGGACACCTCGCTATAATGAAAATAACTCCCAAATTTATCTCCTGAGCCCTAAATTAAGGACCCACCAAAGGCTTTACATGATGAAGTAAGCCTCCATATTCTGTTCTCTTCAATATGAACAACCCATGTAAGTTTTTTTGACACGTGTAATATTTGACATCAGTCGATAAAAAAGCACAACAGAAATATTCCATGCTTAAGGCAGAGCTGAAAAAAAACGACTAAGAAAATTCCATATTGCATAAAAGAAAGAGATTGCCACCAAAGTGAAAGGGAATCGATGGGACGACTTTGGAGACCCACTTCAATCTGTTGTCGACATTGTGTTCTGGGAGTAATTTTCTCAAAATGTTAACAGCATTGAGTTTGCCTATTGATTCTATTATTTTTGACCTTGCATTAGTGTGGGCTCATCTCACATGCCATAAAATTTCCTTTCACGGCTAAAATTATTGTATGACTCTGGAGGAAACCTCCAATCAGGTCAGGCAACCCCCCTCGGGATTCTGATGAGTGTATAAGTGGCAATAATGAGTTATGTTGACTTCCAATACACGTTCGTGTTGTTTACATTTTATTAGATGGTTTAAGCAGGGTCATCATATAAATGATCAACATATTGACTGAAATACTCAAGCCTGGATGAATTGAAGGCCACAGACAGCCAACCAGGTTGGCCAACTTGAATTGGAGTCAATAGCACAAATACATATTTGGCTACAGAATCGAAGCCCACTTCATAGTCACTCTTCTGAAAACCCAGCTAAATAAAGAGCTACAAATTATACGACTGGAAGATGCCCTCTCTAATTACCCAGGAACCCTCTCCCCAGCTAGGCCCCTCCAAAAAGCAAAGAATCCAAACCGAATGAATTCAGCGGAATTAAGGAGCATTGATGAGGACAGAGTGAAGGAGAACCCAAAAGCTCTTACGTGGTTTTCCTGGGGAAAAGACTAGATTCATTATTGGCTCTGAGCAGGAGAAATTTGGCAGTTGTATTTGCAAAGGGTTATGAAATATAGTCACAACATGCCATTAACGTCCCATCCGTTCCGCACCTTCCCCATCCCACATATCTCCATGGGGGGTCAAACCACCTGTGCACGGCACTCCCCAACCCACCCCTTGCCTTTGATGCTGTAGTTGCTCAGCCTGCGTGCAAAGAAATTTCAGGATTTACTGGCACAATGCTAATGGGTTTGCCCACAAATACTTAGAAGAGTATTGCTAGAGGAGTTAATTTGCCTCTTAATGATTTAATTATATGCTACAGCTCTGCCGTTACAAGAATAACAATGTTTCTTACTTTCTGCCACTGCTGGGGATGCTGATTTTGGAGACTTTTGGAAAAGAATGACAGAGAGAGAGAGATTGAGAGAGGGGGGTTGAGTTATTCCGGGGCGGGGGGAGGGTGAGGGAATGGGGAGGAGCATTTTCCCATGCCACAAAATAACCTTTCTTCTTCATCTATAATGGAGTGAGGGGTGTCTTTCGGGATCAGTGATGATCATTGTAAGAAGTGCTGTGATTTTTATTCACATTGTCTTGACTGAGTCTGTGGAGTGATATTCATCTTTATTCTTATGTAAGTTCAGTAGGTTACCTGGCTTGCCCCACACAGAGATAGAGAGTGGATGTGCTAGGGTCCGACTGGGGTCTTTGGCCCTGAAACCCAACTATTTGAGCCTACCTTTCTGTGGCTTAACAGGCCTCACTTCGTTGTGCAGGTTGGGTTCTTTGGAAGCTGAATTGGAGGTTCAAGATGTTTATTGGGATCGATGGCTATAAAAAGAAGGGGAAGAGGGAGGGTTGCACAGAAGCTCAAGTCAAGCCAAAATGCAGCCTCAGTAGAGCCTTGGCCAGCCCTGTGGGGAGCTCTGGGGCCGGTATTGTCCATCACGGCATCCTACATTGGGCAGGAATGGCCACACTGTCATGCCCCCACCTGACTCTTTCATTATACCAGCTGCACCAAGGGCATGACCTGGGGCCTGTTGGCATTTCACGGCTGTGGCAGCTCCCACAGCTTCTTTTCAAGAAGAGACAGGTGGGCAGCAAGTCTTACCCTGAAGGGAGATGAGGTGGTGCCTCTCTGTGTCTACAACACACAGTTTTCAGGTATATCTATAGAAACACTAATCATTCAAGAGAGACACAGAAGAGGAAGGAGAAAGATTGTAGGTTCTGGACCAGGATGTCTGACTTCATGCCCCAAATGCATCTCTTCCCAACTAGGGCATTGTGGTAGGTTAGTTGAACCTGGAGACCAATCAAAACTGTAAAAGTGGTATACTGGTAGCAGTCTCTCCACTTAGGATGAAGACCAGGAATAATTTCTATAAAGTATCTTTGGTCCATGGCGGATATTTTTATGCACCTCTGGAGAAAAAGCCCATGTTCTGGGCCACCCATTGGTCTCTCACATTCTGACCTAAATATACCTTCTCCTGGTGATTAGCATTCTCTTTCTGCTTAGGCTCCCCAAAGCACCGTGAGAACTCCTCTACCCCTAGCTGGATTGTCCTTTGTATTTTCATTGTTCCCAGAGAGGCTGGGAACCAAAGAGGGGACTCCTCTGAGCTTGGAGTCCTGGGAACTGTTGTACTGCTCATGTGATAGCCCCTCCCTGGAACTCAGTGCCCGTTCCCAGAACATGGGTTTCTCTTCTTTGTTTTGGGCTGTGAGGGGAGCCAAGCGCCGAGGCATCTGGGTAGAGCTGGAGGCCAGAGGTGACCGCGCACTAGGATTTAATGGCAGCAGAAGGATCCTCCTGAATATTTATTGAGTGTTTATTACGTGCCACCACCAAGTCATGCCTTTTGCATGAATTTTCTCATTCAGTCTTCACAACAGTTTGAGGTGTTATCCCTGGTCATATTTTAGTGAGAAAACAGAGGCTTACAAAAGATGAGGGAACTTCTCCAGTCCCTACAGCTAGCAAGTGTTGGCACTCCAAGTTGAACTAGGGCAGTCTGACACCAGGCTCTAAGTGAGAGGCAGATGGGGAATGTGAGGAGGGTTTAGCACATTCACTTCTGTGCAATCTGTGAGGTCTTACCGTTCCCGTGTTGGCCTCGCTGCCGTGGGGCCCGGCTCTCTTTCATTACTGAAAGTTTCATTTTTCTTATTCAATTACTCCTGGCTCTAATTTTATCTTTCTACAGATCAGATACCTCCAAACTTCTGTGGTGGACACATGCATGTTTGACATACATATGAGAAGTAAAGTTTACAATTGTTAGACTCTTAGAAAACTCACTGGCAATCTGCAACAATTCTTCCCTATTCGTTGGACTTTTCCCTCTGATGATTGTCAGTTTTTATCTGTTCTCTGTCTTCATGCCTGATTTTGAGGGGGAATAATTATCAGCTTTACTCAGATGATGTTTATCAGTTAAACTGCGCTGCAGTTTCACATAAGGTAATCACTGAGTGTAGAACTCTAAAGTCAGACTGTCCTCGATTAAAAAACCCCCGATCTACCATTTATGAGCCCTGTGACCTGGCCTTGGTCAATTGTGTAAGCTTTCCTTCTCAAACTTTCCATCTGTAAAATGGGCATCATGATGTTACTTATGGAGTCGTCCAGTGAGAGAATGAACTTAAATGCCTGGAACATAGTAAGTGCTCAACAAATTTTTATTACTGTTATTACACACAGTTCTCTATGAAGGATAAGAGAACAGATTTGAGGTTGTGTTTTAATTACACAGCAGGATGGCTTTTGTTATTATTTGTTTGATTTTTTTCCTTCTTCAGGTCATGAGGAAAGGGCCTAAGGAACAGCAGTGATTACTGATATACTCTCTGTTTCAACTCCTGAAAGGTTATTTTCAAAAGGAAATGAGTTGAAATGAGGTCTTTAAGGGGTGGAGTGGAGACAGCTGAAAAATTCTTGAACCTTGAAAGAGGTCCAGGTGGACTTGGTTTCTCAGTGGAGACAAAGGGACTTCCTTCCTCAGTGACAAAGAGTCACCAAGTGATAAACTAAGCACCCTCTTTGAAAATTTCCCCGTATATTTGTCCCTAGAGGAGTGTGCCTCAGGGAGATTTATTGTTCGAAGCTTTTAGCCTCGAGCTTCATTTTAAAAGTATGTATTTCCCTAGAAACAGAGTAGCGCCATTTAAAAGTCACAGGTGCCCCCAAGCTCTGCTCAGAAGATTACCTCAAGTTTCATTAAATACCAGCCTCACACCTGGAGGAGAATTATTTATTTCCTCGCTCTGAGAACGGATTATCCTTCCACTTCCCATTTCCGTCCCTGCCATCTTGAGGATGGAGACACATGCCCTGAGAAATGAGAAATGAGCAGGAGGAAAGCCTGAGCCCTACGAATATGCAGAAATATTTAAATCAAGGGCATCACCTGCCTTTGATCCAATGTACTCCTGTAGGGTGTGTTAGTTGGAGTTCCCCACCAGGGCCAACCCTGCCATGGCGATTGGAATATAGGAGTTTATGAGAGAAGAAGCCAACGAACCCTGGTAAGGGTGTGGAAAAGGGATAGGAAGGCGTATTGTCCAAGAAGCTGAGTCCTGCCCAGGACCCTGGAGCCGGAGTAGAAGACACAGCTCTGAGTTATCCGTGTCAGGGGCAGGGGAGCTGGATGTTTTATATGTTTCCAACAGTCAATGGTTGAGGGCTGCTCCCAGAGGCATTGATGCTCTGGCACGTTAGGCCTGCCAGGTTGTGGAAAGGGTGGACCTGGAAGCCAAGAAAGTCCTTGGGCACAAAGGACATCAGGGCCGTGTGCCTGGATGTGACGAGGGCTGGCCAGATACAGGTAAGCACCGGTGACATCGGCTAAAAGTTCTATCAGTGGGTTGCATCTTTGGCTTCTGTTTTAAGTCTATTTAGGTCATGGGCTTGGTGCTAAGATGATGTGGATGATTAAGGTCAAGTTCTGCCCTTAGTGAGGGAGTCGAGAGAGAGAGAGAGGCGCAAGTAACAAATAATTTTGAGCCAGTGATTCTGGTATTATATTATGATCTATTTAACATTGCCTGTGTAATTTGTGTCAGGTTGTACTCAAAGTACTCACCTGGGTTAATTTGTTTGATCTCCACAAATACCCTAAAGGGTGGGTGCCTTCATTGTCTAGTTTAGAGATGAGGAAAAAAATTTCAAGGTTTTAGCCTGTCTGTGGCAGAGCCAGGATTTGAAAACAAACTTTCTGGTTCCAGAATCCTGGCCTTCACTGCTACACTTTACACATCAGGGGCCCTCAACTTTGTCAGTATTGAAATTCTGAGCTGGATACTTCTTTCACATGGGCTGTCCTGGGCATTGTATGATGTTTAGCAATATCCTTGGCCTCTACTCGCTAGAAGCCAGTAACACCTCCCACTCCTCTGTTCCCACCTGCTGAGTTGTGACAACTAAATGGGTCTCCGGACATTGCTGAGGGTCCACTGAGGTGCAAGTGGCCCCATTACAGATCATCCACTGTCTATAATAAGGCAGTTAGTATTTCCTGGGCAGTGTGCATAGAACACAGATGAAAATTCCTTTCTTCTCTACTGCTCAATCTTCTGACAAAATAAGAAGGGAAGTAGTATTTTGGAGCTGATCATATCTATAAATCAACAGCCAAACACCTTTCAGTGCAGAGAAAATGGAAAGGGAAATCAAGTCATTGAAAAGTAAGATGTTTTTTGCACATCTGAGTCATGAACTAGGCAGGCATTCTTGCCCACTGCACTCTGTTTCGTGCCCTTTGAACAGACTGTCATCGCGTTTACATGTCGTCTTGCAGCTTGATTAGCTGCACAGTTCGTGAAAAGACCATTAGGTGAGACTAGATGGTGAGCTTGTATGGAACTGCTGGTTGTATTATTTTCCATTTCCTTGGGCTATTTTATTCGTGATGTTTTAGAGCTTGGTTTTGAACTCCCCTCACCCAAGTGAATAAATCCCTCTTCTTTCTGTCACGAGCCTGGAGATTCCAAGCTTTATTTTTCAAATCCTCCAAACCCCATTTTATCCATGTGGCTTCTTAGAGTTGGTCAAGTTTGAAAACTGATCCTTGAGATTTTGGGATGTTTTGTGTGAGGACAATAGCCATAGCTTTGACATCAACATGTCCTTATTTGTCTCCTCTCTTCTGGCAAAAACATTTTTTAATTCAGTCTCTTCCATATTTGGCTTTATAGCTAATCTATGTGATTCAGTGTAGTGTTGAAAGCCTGAAGAATTCACCTTTTTCAGTTGGTCATGAAAGCATAATCCCATGATGCCGAAGCATACTTTATAACAAAGCATTTCCATGTGCCTTGGGATGACTTATTGAACAGTACTTTGTTAACCTACTCATAATTCTCCATGACCAATGCTTTTGGTGGTTCCAGCGTCTAGTCAAGAAATAAACAATCACCCTGATGACTTAAATTCTGTTTCCTTGCTATTTGTGAGAGATAAAATGCCACCATAGTCCAGAGTGTAGGCCCTGGGTTGGGTAGAACTGGATTTGAATCCAGTCTTCAACACTATTAGCTTTGCGAAATTGAGCAAGTATGGAGATAGAATAATGATTTCCCCAAAGATGCTGGTGCCCTAATCCCTGAACCCTGTGAATATGTCACCTTACCTGGCAAAAGGGACTTTGCAGATATGATTAAGTTAAGAATTGTGAGGTGGAATTATCCTGGGTTATCTGGGTGGGCCCAAAATCATCACAAGAAGGAGATCTCAGAGAGAGAGATTAGAAGATGCTGTGCTGTAAGCCCTGAGGATGGGGAAGAGGGCACAGGCTAAGGGACACAAGCTGACTCCAGAAGCTGGGCAAGGTAAGGAAATGGGTTCTCCCCCAGAGCCTCCCAAAGGAGTGCAGCCCAGCTGACATCTTGATTCTGGTCCAGTGTAACCCATTTCCAAATCTTGGCTTCTAGAACTGTAAGATAAATTTGTTTTGTTTTAAGCCATTAAGTTTGTATTAATTTGTTACAGCAACAACAGTAAACTAGTACAGCAAGCAACCTAATCTCTCTAAACCATTGTTTGATCAGACACAAAGTAGAATAATAAAAATATTTTTCCCACTGGGCTATTGTGATGTATAAATGAGAGATGTACTTGGCGCTCGGCCTGGAGTAGAGAACATACTTCAAGATACTGAATTAGTTATGTGCTTTTGACTTTGCCATAGAGTAGCATCTCTACCGTCCTGCCTACTATTAAGCTTCCAAAATACCCACCTGTGATGGTTAATTTTGTGTGTTGACTTGGTTAGGCTATGGTGCCCTCTTGTTTGGTCAAATACTAGTCTAGATGTTGCTGTGAATTCCTAGCATCTATATTTGTGGATGTGATTAACATTTATAACTAGTTGACTTTAAGTAACGCAGATTACCCTTTATCATGTGGGTGGTCCTCATCCAATCAGTCAAAGGCCTTAAAAGCAAAGACTGAGGTTTCTTGAGGGAGAAGTCATTCTGTGTTAAGACTGCAACATAGAAACTCAGGCAGAGTTTTCGGCCTGATGGCATGCCCTTCAGATTCAGACTCTAGGCTACAACATCAACTGTTACCTGAACGTCCTGCAAGCCTGCTCTACAAATCTTAGAACTGCCAGCCCCTGTGAGCATGTGAGAAAATTTCTTAAAATAAAGCTCTCTCTTTTCTCTGAAGAAGCTTCTTTCTTGAAGTATCTGTTTTGGTTTTTCTGAAGAACCCTGACTGATACACCACCCAAACCAAATGCAGCACACGGAAAGATTTAAGATCTTGAGAAAGGAAGAGATGGTACCGACAAGTACGTAACATTGAACTTCCCCTCCACTTTCCCAAGATCTTTGCATTTCCTCGCTGACATTTAAAGGGACTTCACCTCAGGTGTTTTCTTTCCATCCCCTTTGAACCAAAAGTGTGTAATTAGGGCTTATGGTAATAATAGAATCTCTTAGGACAAAATACCACAGCAAAAGATTTGGGATGGTTCTGTAATAATTTTTGTAATGGGGTTTGACCTTGAACTTAGAGTTGACATTCAGCAGGGATGATTGACATTGCCATACCAGTTTGTTTATGGCTCTTTATAGTTCTCTGAGCCCCTCTAAATGCCCCCTGCTCCTTTCTGGCCGCCTAAGCCTCTATTCTGGGACTCCCTAGTGGTTAAGCAGCTAAAGGGTTAATGCATGCTCTGATTGGCTGGTACTGGTGCTGCTTAGATTGTTGATTATTTTGCTATTGCTTCTGCCTAAAATAGTTAATGAGCGAAATACAATGAAGAATTGTCTAATTGTTCATGTTGTAAATGTCTATAATTGTGCAATTTTACTGTATGTTACCAGTTTAAAGAAAAAATAGGGGAAAATCTTCCTATTTCATTCCTTTTCTTGGAGAAAATTTTAAATCTTCATTCTCAAGCTATTCTCTTTTATGATTAATGTACTGTGTCTCTTGTTTACTTTTTTTCCCTTAACAGACAGGGGACAAGTGTGACGATTTTCAATTGGACAAATATTTAGATTTTCTCCTCTGAAGATAAGTCTCACTGTCTTGCTTGCTGATTCACATATAATTCTTCTGTATAAATTTTTTTGTTATTGGCCTTGGAAGAAAAAAAAAAAAAGGCTAACTCATTCATACTGTTGGGCTATCTTCCCCCAATTTCATAGAGAAAGTAATTTGCCAAACACAAGGATTTGATCAATAAACAACTCGCAGTCCCTAGGAGGCCTTTAAAGGGATTTGGATTGTCAAACACTGACTCAGGATTTGTTCTGGTAGTTGTTAAAAATTACATAAACATAAGTTGCTTTTTTTTTTTTTAAACTTCAATCAACCAAAGAGTCGGTAGTAGGAGAAGATTTGGCCCTGTTATTGATTAGTTGTTATAGATGCTCTTCCAAAGAAAGTTAATCAACAAAGTGTTGACAATATCAACAGTGTCTTGCATCTTTCTTGGAAATTGTTGCTTACAATTGTAGAGTTATCCTACACCACTTCTTCCTGCCAGGAAACAATAGAGGTGAGATTTTTTGCTCCACACCAAATTTTCTAGGACCCCGTGGGCCATTCCTGTCCCTAAACTAAGTACTGCAGTACTGGTAGGCATGTCTGCTAGGCCAGAAAAGGGAAGGTATTCCCTAAAACACATTCCAAACTGAGCTTCCTGATGGTAAAGGCCACACCGATCTTATTAACCCAAATCCCCAACACCTAACAGAATACTGGCCCAGAGTGCTCTGTAAATATAGGAGATTTCAATATATGCCAAGGTTGTCTTCTAGAAAAGTAAGCAGAGAGTGATTTGTTCTCCCCTATATGTGATATTATAAGAAAAGGCAATTTATTAGTAAGATATAGGCAATTTATCAACAGGTATTATTTAGTTTTTGACAGATGCTGAGGGTACACAAGAAGAAAACACAACTTATTAAGGGGCACCTGGGTGGCTCAGTTGTTAAGTGTCTGCCTTTGGCTCAGGTCATGATCTCAGGGTCTTGGGACTGAGCCCTGCATCAGGGAGCCCGCTTCTCCCTCTCCCTCTGTGATCTCTCTTGCCTTTGATCTCTCTCAAATAAATGAGTAAAATCTTTAAAAAAGAAATAAAAAAGAAAACACAACTTATTGACAAAAACCGTATACATGAGCATTATTTTCAGGTGAATTTAGTGAGAAATAAAAGAACATGAGCCACATTCCTAGATCTTGAACATGTAATACATCAAATTCATGAATACTGTCCCATACATGTAAATAATACTTAAGATAAATTATATAAACGGGGAAAAGTAAAAGGTGTTATATAATCAGTCCTCTTTTAAAAGGTGAACTCTGGACTCCTGGAATGGGGTGGGGGGAATCTTAGGAGCCTGTAAGCTCTAACATCAAAGGCAGAGGCTGTGCAAGGAGAGTGGGAAGGAGCACGTTATGCAGGTGGAGGGGAGGGTGGGAGGGAAGCCCACAGCCAGCTTCTCAGGTCCATGTGGACGTTTGGGAGACTAGATACAGGACAGAGGGCCGCTGCCGTCCACAGGAGGCCTCCGCTCTCTCCTAGGCAGAGACCTCACTTTTCAGAAATGTGAAGTATGGCTTACCATGAAATACCTCCTTAAAAGTTAGTTCTAGAAGTACAAAATGATGGGCAATATTTAACATGATCTCCAGTATCTATGCCTTCATTAAGGAAATGATAGTTTTCCAATTCATCCTCACAACCCCACCTTCGTGACGATTCCTCTTCCTTTTATTTCTGACATGGCTTTTGAAAGTTGCTTCATTATCTTACTCCTTTCCCTATTTTTTCCAACAGTCCATCCTTTTGTTCTCTCTGCTGTAGCCTGGGCCCTGGTTTGTGTTGTGCCAGGCCCAGGAAGGAAGAGGGAGAGCCATTTAATAGAACAAGTAAAGACGGCATGACTCTTTATAATGAAATGCAAAGATAAGTATTTTAACCTGATAGTTCTCTATTTCTAGAGATAAAATATTAATGTTTTCTATTAAAAAATTAAAAACAATTTTAATTTGTTCTCTCTGTGGGCAAGGACTGTCTAAACTTAAAAAAATTATTGAACTCACACAGGATACATTAACAATCTAAATAACATTTCTATACTTTAAAAAGTAACATAAACCCTATGAAAAGGCACATTATAAACATGGATATATATGTGCAACATACATTGCTCAGAAAGTGTAAATATATTTGCTATTGAAGAGCTCATGCAAACCAGTTTTTAAAAACAAGGGCTATGGAGAAAAGTGGGCAAAAGACCAACTGTTCCATTCCTCCAAGAGGAAATGAAAAAGGTTAATAAACATTTGAACATGTTCAGCCCTAATAAGAAAAAAAAATTCATATTAAAACAAGATCTCTTTCCTCCTATTTATAAACAAATCCAAATTTTAAGAAATACTCAGAGCGCTTGGGTGGCTCTGTCAGTTAAGTGTCTGACTCTTGGTTTTGGCTCAGGTCATGATCTCAGGGTCTTGAGATCAAGCCCCGCGTCAGGCTCCACACTCAGTGGGGAGTCTGCTTCCCCTTTCCCTCTCCCTCTGCTCCTCCCCATGCTCTCTCCCTCCCTCCCTCCCTCTTAAATAAATAAATAAATAAATAAATAAATAAATAAATAAATCTTTAAATAAATAAATTTAAAAAAATACTCAGTGCCAGAAAGGATGTGGTGAATCTGCCCCAGGGGAGCCAGATATGGGCATTTTCTGTTTCTCACCATCTCCCTTATGTCTCTCCTGATTCAGCCCCTGTGGGAATGAATTTCCTGATCTTAATTTATGGGACCTTCATGTTAAATTGATCTTTTGTGTCTCTTTGACCCCCCCCCTTTTCCTTTTTTGCCACTGTGCTTGGTTGAAGCCACCAAGTTGTACCTTGACCAGCTTCTCTAACTTGACTCTCAAAAGGAGTTCCTGGTTCTTTATGCAAACTAGTCTACTTCCTCCCTGGAGTTCTGGCTGCGAAGGGAGGAAGCTGCCATAGAAGGTGACCAGTTCGCTCCAATGTACTTGGATTTCACCAGTTTTAGTATCGAAATTCCCTGTGAAAAATTCTCCATCCTGGGTAAACTGGGAGAACTGGTTACCCTCCTGTTATGTGCCATTAAGTAAAAATCCTGTTGCACCATTTCCCCAGGGAATTCAATTCCTAGGGCTCCCATACCAAAGTATCCCAAACTGGGTGGCTTAAAACAACAGAAATGAATTCTGTCACCCCTCTGGATGCTGTAAAGTGTGGAATGAAGCTGTTAGCAAGACCATGCTCTGTCTAGTGACTCCTGGAGAAACTCCTTCCTTGGCTCTTCTAGCTTCTGATGATGGTTGGCAATCCTTGGTGTTCCCTGGCTTAATAGGTACATCGGTCCACAACTTTGCCTCTGTCACCACATGGCCATTTTCTCCCTGTGTGTCTTCACATAGTTTTCCCTTTATATTGTGCCCAAATTTCTTTTTTTATAAGGATACCAGTCATATTGGATTAAAGCCCATTTTAAATGACCTCATCTTAACTTGGTTAATTCTGCAAAGATCTTATTTCCAAGTAAGGTCAAATTCTAAGGTACTGAGGTTTAGGATCTCAACATATCTGTTAGGGGAGACACGATTTAACCCATAACAGTCAGTCTTGCATTTCATTGGCTCTTGGACAGTAAACTCTTTAGTGTAAATCATGGAAGACTGTAAGTGCAGGGTCGAGACATTTGTACTTCATCCAGTAGGCATCAATGAGGCATTGATGGCTTCTGAACAAAGGAGTGACATGCTGTAAGTGTCATTTTAATATTATTAATGTGGAAATAGTGTACGTGATGGATTGGCCCATGATGGGAGCTGGTTATTAGGACCATGAGAAATCCCCCGGGCTTGTGCCCAGCTATATCAACACCTCCTGCTGAGATCAGCCCTTTGTTCAAGAGACATCATATCCCTTCTCTTACTTTCTCAGAAAAAGCATATAAGATTTCTGCAGACATCCTCTCTGGTGCTGAGAGTTAGATTCCTATTAAATTGTGGCTAAGGGACTCTAATCTGCCCACCCTTTCATGAAAGCCTGCCTTATTAAATACTAGGGAAGGATTTCATTTCTTACCAGTTTCCTCATGCTCAACCCATACGCTTAAGTCTTTCTTGCTGTCTTAGGTCTCCAAGTATCAATATTCCCTCCTCTTCCCACAACACAAACCAGGTGTACACCCAACCACACTTCAGCCTGGACCATGTCTAATTTCAAGTTTGAACATACCTTCTGCTTGGTTTCTTGGTATTTGAGAATAATTTACATTCTCCTCCTTAATTAGACTCCTTTGACTTTAGTCTTGGTATCTTTCTTTGATCTCAAGATTAAAGCTCCTATTAAGGGACACCTGGGTGACTCAGTGGGTTGGGTGTCTGCCTTCGACTCGGGTTGTGATCTCAGGGTCCTGGGATCGAGCCCCATGTTGGGCTCCCTGCTCAGCGGGGAGTCTGCTTCTCCCTCTTCCTCTGCTCTTCACCCTCCCTCACTTGTGTTCTCTCTCTCAAAATAAATAATAAAAAAAATAAAACTCCTCTTAATGAGCCAGGGGTGCTGTTGGGGATGGTTAGCACCCACTTGTCATGGCCTTGGGCTTATGTATTACTTTAACCATTCTGCCCTGCCAACATGACTCTGAGTTTTAGGCCTGTGAGGGAGCTTCATTCTCTGAATCCCCAAGAAAGTCAATAAGCTCTTGGAGGAAGGACAGTGAGGAAGCTGAAATCTCTAACACCTAAGATTACATCATCTTGACCCATTCATACCCCTTTCTTAGATCATCTTCTTTATTCATGGCTTAGAAGATTTATCCTTAGAAGCCTGATCTTTGACCCCACCTGGTTGGACAAGGATTGGGCATCCAAACAAGATCATCAGATTAATAGTTTTTCTCCTCAAATTCAGAATGATACAGAGACTGGATTAGTTAACTGGTGTAGAGCCCAAACTGTAGATGCTTACCAAGCTGGGGTCTGAAGCTGACACTCTGGAATATCCGTGATGATCTTCTTGTAAGGGTATTGAACGTAGGAGTCTGTCTTCAGAGAAGGAAGGAATATTTGGCAAATATTGACTGAGAACAAGTGTGGATTCAGAAGAGCCAGCCTCTGAGGTTCTAGGCTTTGGGGATATAGGAGTGAAGTGGCCTCACCTCCTGGAATTTGCTTTATAGAAGTGGGAGAGAGAGAATAAACAACCTTTCTTGAAATTATGCTGTAGAGTTAAGAGCTCTGATGAAAAGATAACGGAATAGGGACACAGACAATAATGGGATAGAGTTTTGCTATTTTAGATAGACTAGCCTAGGAAGGCCTCTCTGAAAGGTCCTACTTGAGCGGGAGCTTGAATGAAATGAAGGAACAAGCCACATGGCCATCGGGGAAAGAACACTGCAGGCAGAGGGACAGGTGCAAGAGCCATGAGGTATGACATTTTAAAGGACTCTCCTCTTGATGCTATCTGGAGGGCAAATGGTGGTGGGGGAAGGGATGAAGAGAATGGAAAGGAGGAGAGAAGAAGGAAATTGACCAGCTGTATAACCTGGAAACCCTCCCTCTGTTTTCTTTGATTTAGAAATTTTTCTGCATACTTAACACATATACTTTTTCACTTGGTCAAAGGGAGTTGGATTTCTGTTCCTTGCAATCAAATTTTCTCCCCGATTAAGACAGAGCTCCAGGAGCCTGAAATATGGTGGAAGTAACACATAAGGAGAAAAAGGGACGGCCATAGAACATACCACGGTAATACATTTATAGGACATAATCATGTCTTATTTTTAACTATACGTGGTGAAAATATAATTCAGTTTGCAGAAAGATCATTCTCCAACAGTAGTTCTCAAATGAGTATGATTCTGCCCTCCAGGGAACATTTGGCCAAGTCTGACGACATTTTTGATTCAGTGGGAGGTAGTGCTAATGGCATCTAATGGGTAGAAGTCATGGGTGATGAACAGGAACACCTCCCCCTCCCCCGCCCCCACAACACACAATCAAAGAATTTTCCAGTCCAAAATTTCGACAGTGCTGGGGTTGAGAAACCCTGTTCCGGAGTACTATCAAAGCGAACTCAGTGTGCTTGGTCGCAAGCATTATTTAGGAGGAGGGCTTCTTGAACCTTTAGGTGTCTCCTCAAAACTGAAGGAAGGAGAAAGGATAATGAAAATGATGCTTACCAATTTAGTATGGCTTTCCAAGGGGAATCAGATGCTGTTGTCCGGCCTCTTTGGCCTGCATACCTGTCTTGCAGCAGGGATCTATGCTGTAAGATAAAGGAGGAGGACTCGCCCAGAAGCAGACAATGCATTGGGAGAATGGACCTGTTGCAAATGCACCATTTTCTGGTTCTTCACTCTTGTCCTTGCTATAGTTCTGCAGAAAAGCATCCCCTATTGCCAAATAACCATTGATGGTTTTACAGGAGATGTGCGCAAATACACCACGATTGGATTGATGCCTAATATTCATTGTTACACTTCACAGATGAGTGAATAAAAACTCCTTCAAAAACTAACTTAACAATTTTCCCTTTCTGTCACATCGAAGCCTGAGCATCCTTGCCAATTCAGTTCAGCAAATAAGTGTTGGTCAAATGGAATTACAAATCAAACCATTTGCGTTCTTGATGAAGGAGGAGGAGAGGGGCAGACTGGTGGTTTTAGGCTGGGATTCACCATCTAGCTACTTCAGAGGAGAAAAGGGCGAGGGTCACTGTTCCAGGCACAGATTTTCATGCTCGTGTTTCCAGAACGTCCATTTTATCTTTTCTGTTGGGAGAAAATTGGCGTACTGGTCACCACCTTTACGAGTCCTCTTAGAAGCAGAGGGGGCCATTTGGGGGATGGAAAAGTTAACAAATCCTTTTGGCATGTTGTCATCATTATTTTCCTGCTTATCTCTGAATTATCATGAATGCAACACATATTTATTGAGCACCTACTACATCCCAGACACTCTTCTGGTACTTGGGATACAACAGAGAACAACACAGGCAAAACTTTCTGATCTCCTGGAGTTTAGGGTCTAAACAGGGAGACAGGCAATATGTTAGATGCTTGTCTCAGACATTTGTATTGGAGTCACATGTTAAGACGAAAGTGAAGGAAGGAAGGAAATGGGAAGGGTGCCTGGAAAGAAGATGGCACTTTCAGAGAGGCTGGCGAGGGAGGGCTGCATGGAGAGGTGGCCTTTACGGGAAGACTGGAAGGAAATGAGGAGCAAGTTCTGAGGTTGCCCGAGAGAAGCAAATTGCAGAAGGATGGAAGAGCACTTGCCAGTGCTCGGAGGGGAAACCACGGCTGGTGTTTTGGAAAAGGTGCATCTGGTTGATGCACCTCAAGGAAGTGAAGGGGACACAGGTGATGGAGGACCCAGTCATTCAGGTTTCATAGGTCATGTGGGGATGGGGGCTTTTATGAACAAGTGACATGGATGCCAGCAGGAGAGTCTGATGAGAGGGGTAGGTCGCTCCATGTGAATTGTGTAATAACAGGACCATTCTGGCTGTTGTGGGGGTAATGTACTGCAGGGGACAGGTAAGTGGGTCATTCACTGTCATAATTCAGGGGAGAGATATTGGTGGCTTAGACGAGGGACGTAGGGATGGATGTGGTTGTTTCCTGACAATATTTTTTCTTTTGCCTGCGTACTCTTGTTCTTTCCATTTCTAGCAATAGTTACTAATTCGTGATTACCACTGACATTTCCTGCACTTTCGTGAGTTTCTGGAGCCCCGTGTATTCCCCCCGCCCCCGTTTCATTATTATCAAACAGCTTGGCTGTGATAGACCGCTGATCTTCATCTTCATATTGATTAATTTCATTTTCACATGCACCACACGCCTCTCCAACATCTTCAGCAGTTTTCACATGATGAGTCATTTGCAAATGACAGCTTTTCATTATGGGAGTCATCTTCAGGGTAGCCTGTGTTGGACTCGACTCAGGTAAAATGTTTTTTCAGGGCTGCTTACTGCTCTGTCTCTCATGACATGGGGTTTGATGGGGTTTTTTTTTTCCTTTTTTTTTTGAATCAGACCACTGTTGAAATAATTACAAAGCTGTTTTCTCTTATTTATTTGCTGATCAACTGGGAATTGTGTTATTGTTTTACATGGGAAATGTAATTCCAGCAGTCACTCCTTTGAAATGGAATGATAATGTGCTGTATTATGAGTATATCGCCTGCCCATTATGGACTGAAGACCCTGGTCTCTTGAGCCCAGGGTACCAGACTGGGTGGAGAGGGGAAACCTTCCTTCCATGAGCCCAGAATTGGCTACCGGAAGTCTCTTGTTTCTGGCGGAGGCTGCAAATTCAAATACTTCCCTGGGCCTGTCAGCTGATGCAAGTGGGTGAAGCAGGCAGGGGTAAGGAAGCAGAGCCTGCAGGGGACCGTGGCAAACTGCGCCCTCCCAACCCGTGGAGCTGAGCTGGACTCAACAGTGACAGCCAAAGCCACCATACTTTGCCTGTCGTCCTGCTGGAACGTGGTCTCAGCATTGACAGATTTCCTTAAGTGAACTAGGAAATCTGGGTTACTCTGGACATCCTGAGTTTTAATTTCTTTTTACCTCCTGAGCAACTGAATAGGTCTTTGTACCAGATCAGATCCAGGCTCTCTTGTTTGTAACTCAGGGTTTACAAGGACACTCTTGGACTTCCTGGGGTTATTACGCTGCCTTAACTTGCTCTCAGGGATGGTGACCACGCAGAGCTCTGGAGAGTTGAGGCACGCCATAACTAACGGTGAGGAGGTTTCTTTAAGTTGACTACCCCACCTGTCTTTGAACAGCTGGTGTCTGAGCAGACTGCGCTTTGACTCCCAGTGGGAACAGACTCTTAAGCTCTTGGTCCTGTGCCACACTGGCCCCCCCCCCAGGTAGTCGATGGTGTTAGTGGAATTTGAACTCAGGCCTTGGATACCAGACCCTGTCTTCTAGTCTACGGGGTTAGTAATGAAATCCAATGAGAATCAGACTTTTAATCATGTAGGTAAGCTATTTTAGCTCTCTGGTATATTTTCAACTTACTATGTTTTTGTCTTTTGTCCTGATATTTCACCATAATGTGTCTAGGGGAGGGCTTTTATGTTATTATCATTAGTTTTATAATTTCTCCTTCTAGAATTCCTTCTTGAGGAATAACAGAAATTCTGGTCTACATTCTCCACAGTCTGCCTCTGTGGTCACAACTGTCTTCTGTTCCGGGTATGAGATCTCTCTCCGCCTTTTTCTTTCTTTCTTTCTTTCTTTTTTTTTTTTTTTTTTGCTATTTTATTTTTTTTAAATTAACATATAATGTATTATTTGTTTCAGGGGTACAGGTCTGTGACTCATTAGTCTTACACAATTCACAGCGCTCACCATAGCACATACCCTCCCCAGTGTCCATCACCCAGCCACCCCATCCCTCCCACCCCCCACCACTCCAGCAACCCTCAGTTTGTTTCCTGAGATTAAGAGTCTCTTACGGTTTGTCTCCCTCTCTGGTTTTGTCTTGTTTCATCTTTCCCTCCCTTCCCCTGTGATCCTCTGCCTTGTTTCTCAAATTCCCCGTATCAGTGAGATCATATGATACTTGTCCTTCTCTGATTGACTTAATTTGCTTAGCGTAATACCCTCTAGTTCCCTCCACATCATTGCAAATTCTGCCTTATAAGGACACTTGGATGGCATTAGGGTCCAGGGGATAATCCCAGATCATCTCCCCGTCTCAAGATTTAACCCAATCTGCATTCTGTGCATTTTTTCTACGTCAGGTACCAGGGACAGGTTCCAGGGGACGAGGGGCTAGTATCTTTGGGGTCAGCGTCAGCCCTCGAATCTCCCAACCCTTCCCCTTGCCCTTCCTCCTCTTTCTTCCTCAATCTCCCTGCACTCTCCCTCCTTCTTCTGCTCCGCTTCCTCCTTCTCGCTCAAAGCAAATCCAACACATCAGGAGTTCTGAAACATTCCAGTTCACAGACACTATTTTTTTCTACTTTCTCATATTGGGATTTCCTTAACCCTAAAAAGAAATCAATTCCTAAAATCTCCGAAGTTTTGGTAGGGAGGAAGAATATGCTTTGCCATTTTAATGCCTGAAAACACCTCACTATCTACCTTACTTCTTTAGACGGCGAGCTCTCAGTGGCAAAGACTGTCTTATTTGTCTTTATTTACTTAATGCCCAGCACATGGTGTTGCTCTCACATGTTTATTAAATGAATGTCACTGTGGATTTTGTAAAATGAATTGCGTAAGGTTGTTTTAACTGATTACCCAAATTGATTAGACTGCTATTTCCCATGCACAAGGAGGGTTCTCAGAAAGCCAGTGATTGTTTGGATACTAATTTGAGAACAATACTCAAGTTTCTATTAGTCCTAGTGGGCTGAACTTGAGAGTGTCATTAACTCTTTCTCAGAAGAGCACATTGGAGGTGGGTAGCAGCTTTGTGGTTTTTTGGTATGCAGCTGTTCACTTTCAAAACTTAATTTAAAACAATAAAAAATGTACCTTGAAATCATTTTGTCTCCCTATTTATTTAATATGATTTATGCTAAATGCATTTCATATCACCATAATGTATCAGAGCTCAGCCACCACCTGTTAGTTTGTAGGGGAAATAAACAAGACCTCTCTCATCAGATGAGTTAATTACACTGACAAATTCACTCCTCCCCAGAGATACCATAACGAAAATGCTGCAAAGCTCTAATTCAAACAAGCAGGCTGGAAAGAAGAGCTCCACAGTGGTACATTTTCTTTGGAAGAACTGAAAGCTCTACCCAGACTTGACGCTGGAGGGTCACATAGCTTGAATTGGTCACATGGAGGCCCATCTAGGGTCACATAACCAATCTGTAGGTGAGTTGAGCTTAAACCCATTTCTCAGTATTTTGGCATTGTTTTCCAGCCTTAGTGCTTCTGAGCATCATGTGGCCATTTTCTTTATCTGCTTCATCCCACAGTGTCTTCCTCTTTCCGGGGATCTGCAGGGTGATGGCTGTGCGTGCAGGACGTTAACTCCATGCGGAGCATGGAAGAACATCGTGCGGGGCTACCTCAGTCACAGTTGGTGGGTGGCAACCACCAGCCACTGTAGCCACGGTGGCTCTTTATCAATTAGGGAGGTCAGGCAGCTGAGTGTGGGAGAAGCTGTTCAGGGTGTCTTAGGTCAGATTCCTCAGAAGCAGGACCTGAGACGAGGATTCATGTGCAAGAGATTTATAGAGAATGCGTTCCCAGAAGCACGGTGTAAAGAGATGCAGGGGGAGCAGGAGAGGGAAGAGAAAGAAGCCAAGCAAGGTGTGCCCTCAGACAAATCCCAGCCTCAGCCTGACCCAGAAGGAAGCTCTGGACTATAAACCACACCTCAGAGCTCTTCCCAACTCGTGGCAAAAGGATTGGGTCTTTGCACCTCTCTTCCGTTGGTCACTGGCTGAGAGCCAGTTGGAAGGGACGGAAACTCCCAGGAGCTGGTTCTCTTCCATGTGACCAAACAGCTCCAACAGCCTGCAGCAGGAACTTGGGGGGGGGCAAGGAGGAACGAGGGCAGGGCACACAAAGAGAGTGTGACTGGGCTTCAGGGGATGTGGGAGGTGCATAGACAGTGTCTGCTGCCTTGGGTTAGGGGTGCCAAAGGTTCTGTGTCGGCAAGGTGGGAGCTGGGAGCCGGGGACCTCCCTTCACTCCCACATTCTGGGCTACAGCATGTATCAGGCACTCTGTGCACAGTGCCTGCAGCCTCTACACCTTTTAAAGGCCTCTAAAATATTTGAAACCTAAAAGAAAAAAAATCCATTTAACATATAAAGAAAAAATTAACTTGAAAATAATTAGTTTCTCAATCCAACAAATATTTACTAAGCACGTACTAGGTTCCCTTTGGCTGTCTGTGTTGGGGTTATTACAGTGTACAAAACACGAAAATACCTCTCCTTGTGATGAAAGTAGAAAGACAATCAACAAAAGAAACAAGACGTAGCTTCTGTTCATAAGTCTCACAGGGGAAACAAGGCAGGGGAGGAGCATGTGGTGGCGGGGGGAGAGGAAGGGTAAGTGTACTTTTAAGTCGGGTGGTCAGGGAGGGCTTCACCGAGAAGTTGACATTTGAACAAAGGCCTGAAGCAGGTGAGGGAATTTGCCATTAAGTTTCACGGGGGAAAGGTATTCGTGTAAAAGGGACAGCATGTGCAAAGATCCTGAGGCAAGGGGGTGCCTAATGTGATGAGAAACAGGGAGCCCAGTGTGTCTGAGAGTGTATGTTTGGGGTGGTAATAGGAAATGAAGTCAGAGGAGCCTGGGGCCAGGCAGTGGAGGGCTGGTGGAGAGCAGAAAGGATGTCGGCTTTGTTTAACAATCATAAAAATCTTCATTATATTTTTAAAAATGTGTAATTTGATGCTCTCATGTCACTATAATCCCCACTATTCGTCAGGGTCTAAGACAATCCTATGTGATAGTGAGACCCCCCCCCCAATAAAACAACATATAGTTTCTTTCTCTCCCACGCAACGGTGTGAAGGTAGATCGGTGGGTGGTCCAGGGAGAGGGGCAACTCTGCTCCATGATACCGTTTGGGGGGCCAGGTTCCTTCCATCTCCTTACTCCACCAGCCTTTGAAGCCTTGTCCTTATTGACCTTGAATGTTCCAAGTTACATCAAAATAAATGAACCCATTTCTGTTCTAAGGAATGTGATCTGGAAGTCACACGTGTCATGACTACTCATACCCAATTGCCCAGACTTAAAAAGATGGCCACACTTAGAGGAATAGAAAAGCCTTCAGCTAAATGATTCTGCATCATCTAAAACTTGGAAGTTGGGGAATGAAGAAGTGGAGAATGGATCCAGGGGGCAGTTAGCATTTCCTGCCGTACTTAATGATTGCCGGGAACTTCTGGCCCCAAGCAGATCAAATAAGTGACTTACAGCTAAATAAGCAACCTTACAAAAATTGTTTCTGTTTATTTTTTAACAAAATAAGTTATATTTAAAATAGGGAGAAGTAGGACCACTGATTGTCACAATTCCAGGGAGTTCTTCACAACTGGTGTTGTGCAGTATGGCAGACCTGGGAACGTGTGCACTTTAGCATGGTTGATGTAACACAGGGTGGTGACCCCTGGGATAAGAGTGCCTAGGGTTGTGAAAGTCTTAAAACAACCCTGCTTACTTGGGTCATGTAGCATTGCAGGTCTGCAAGTCAAATGTCAGCGTACCCTCGGAAAAGTGGTATTTGCAAACTGAACTCTTGGGAAGTGGATTGATAAATCCACAAACCAATTTATTCATTTAGAGCTGGTATAGCCAGCCCAATAACTCAACCAGTCTCTTTCCCGGTATTGACTTACCTGAGAAACCAAATTAATTATCAGAAGGTTGCTCTGCTAAGTACGGAATTAGAAAGAAAGGAAATTGGATGGTCTTAAGGGATTGCTCTTACAGGCTTGGATAAGTCCTGGTAAATTGCTCTTAAAGAAAAAGGCATGTACAGCTTGCTGAGAACCTGGCTCAGCCCTAAGCATCTTCTCCTCAAACTCTGATGTTGATCCAAGTGTATCATCCCAGACTTTCAGTTTACACTTGTCATTATTATATTACCTGACTTTTAAAAACCTAAATTGCATTTTACATCAGTGCCATTTTAAATGTGCTGTGTTCTGGCTGTGTGGGGGAAGATATCTTATTCTCATAGATAAATGGTAATCTTTCATCAGAGCTAATTTCCTCTGTTTGATCTTTCTTTTTATTCTTTGGTCTGTCTCACTTTAGGCTCTTTTCCCTTTTTCCCTCATCACCATAGCATATACCTTAAAAAGCTGGAAATAATATGCTGATAAATGCACACCTTCCTTTCATGCTAGTGGTGAGGAGCCCATGCCTCAGCTGAATTTTGCCCCTTCCTCTTAGAGGTTGATGAATGGAAGTGAGCTCACTTTGCCCATTGTCTTATTTATAAATTGGGGACAGGGAAGCTTGGGTGGGGCAGTCCATTAAGTATCTGACTGATGAATGGAAGTGAGCTCACTTTGCCCGTTGTCTTATTTATAAATTGGGGACAGGGAAGCTTGGGTGGGGCAGTCCGTTAAGCATCTGACCGATGAATGGAGGTGAGCTCACTTTGCCCATTCTCTTATTTATACGTTGGGGACAGGGAAGCTTGGGTGGGGCAGTCCATTAAGCATCTGACTTTTGGTTTCGGCTCAGGTCCAGATCTCGGGGTCATGAGATTGAGCCCGCATGGGGCTCCACGCTCAGCAGGGAGTCTGCTTGTCCCTCTCCCTCCCCCTCTGCCCCTCTCCCTGCTCATACTCTGCCTCTAAAATAAAATAAAATCTTTCAAAAAAAAATGAGGATAATAACACCCATGCCACAGAGTTCTTGCGAGGATAGAGTGTGTGGAGGTAGTTTGGAAGAGCAGTTCTCAAAGTGTGGTTCGATCCCAGAGACCTAGGATCCGCCAAGGCAAAAGTATTTTCAAAATGATATTGAGCGGCCCTCTGCCTTTCTCAATGAGTGGACATCTGTTCTGATGGTACAAGAGCAGCAGTGGGTAGACCGAGCCTCAGTTTGAATCATGCAACTGGACCAGCGGTCATGGCCATCTTGCAGGGAGCAAAACAGATGTCAGTTTCACTTAAGAGCACCCTTGAAGGAGGAATGCGTCTTAATTTTATTAAATCTTGACATTTTTAATATTCTGATGAAATGGGAGGTACATATAAAGCACTTTGGCCGTACAATGAATTAGGATGGTGTCTCTAAGGGAAAACACTTGTTTGATGGATTTGGGAGAGGAAGTCACCATTGTTTTTATCAAACACCATTTTGACTCGGAAGAATGAAGGACAATTGATGGTTATTCAGACCTCAGGATCTGGCAGATGTCTTTTGTTGTTTTTGTTGTTTTGAAAATGAACAAAATGTGCCATCAATGCAAGGACCACAGCTAATGGTATTTGTTCCCAATGATAAGATCCTTATTTTTGAGCAGAAATTAGAATTTTGGAAAATGTGAAGCCACCACTCTGAGCGTGACCGCTTTCCCATACTTCCGTACTTCTCTGATGAGGATGGTGGGGTATGAAATGCACCAATATCTGGGATAACTTTATACCTTGGTAAGTCCGTGGTTTCCAGAACACCAGTCTATGATATTACAAGATCATGCATGTGTAGGAGATCCATTCAAATCGCAGGTCAGACCAGATGGATTTGTTTAATGTTAAACTGATTTGCTTTCAGATTTCACACTGCAATCAACTTTAGTACCTGTGGAGTTTCGGTGTAGTATCAGAGGGGAGACTCTGTACTTCCCTCTTTTCCAGTCACATACTTGTGTGAGATTGGATTTTCCTCCTCTACTTACTTCAACCAGAATAACATAGCACAACAGACTGAGTGCAGGAGAAGATATGAGGACGTAGCTGTCGTTGGCAACCACAATTTAAAAATGTGCCTCTCTTGGGCGCCTGGGTGGCTCAAATCGTTAAGCGTCTGCCTTCGGCTCAGGTCATGATCCCAGGGTCCTGGGATCGAGTCCTGCATCGGGCTCCCTGCTCCTTGGGAGCCTGCTTCTCCCTCTGCTTCTCTCTCTCTCTCTCCCTCTCTCTCTCCCTTTGTCTCTCATGAATAAATAAATAAAATCTTTTAAAAAAATATGCCTCTCACTACAAAAATATTTTTGGAACTATAGTTATATTTTTATAAGCATAGGGTGTTCATGTGAACATGGAATGGGTTTACTATTATTTATTTCTATTATTTATCATTATTAATTTATTGTGATTTTAACATGAACTGATGAATAGGTATTTGTAAGCTTTTCTGGTTTGAACTCCTCTTGTGGTAAATATTGATCACTATAAGCCATACAAACAGAAGATCTTTGGGAAGCAAAATGATTGATAAAAGTGTAAAGGCTTCTTGAGACCTAAAATTTGAGAATTTCTGGTTTAGAATGCTGCTTAGCACATAGTAAAAGATATCTTATCCCTAACTCTTTCATTATTTAGTTATTCACAGAACCACACTGCTTATTTCCAAATTATGCATAATAATAATAATGTCTTAGTGAAGATTTGTTTTGTGCCAGACACTGTGCTGTCTCCTTTGCATCTGCCATCTAATATGATTTTTGACAAAATACGATGAGATGGGCACAATTGTTAGCTGTATTTTACAGATGAGGAAAATGAGATAGAGAGGTAAGGTAATTTGGCCAAGGTCCCACAGCTGTGCCGTAGCAGAAATGAGACCGAGGCCATCCGATTCCAGAGACTCTGCCCCTAATGACTTTTTCCCTCCTGAGGTGTGTTTATACTGTTCTTCCATTTAGAACATCCCCCCACCAACTTGAATGTCTGATCAGAGCTCACCCTTCCCACCCGCCCGAGGGAGTCTCTCCCCTGTGCTTTCTAGGACACCTCTCACCTGCCCCCCGCCCAAGTGCCTTTCTGGGAGCCACAACCCATTCCGTCAGCAGCCGTCCTCCATGGTCTTCTCTCTTCCTCTCGCTCGTTAGTGTCTGCTCATGACACCCCCAGGTAAAGGAGTGTTGCCATTCTGATGGAGGGCGCCCTTTGTGTATCAGCCCCTCCCTTTTCCCCTTTGTGATGTTAGCAAGTGCTGGGTTCTCTCTGGACCAGCTACAAAATTAGAATGTGGGGCTTTTTCTTCAAACACGATTAAAATGTCAAGACTGCGGTAGCAAGGCATCGATCAAGTGGGGTGGCCCCCGGTGACTGCACAGGCCACATGCCCACGGAGCCAGCCCCGGGTTCTACGCAGAGAGGGGAAATATCACGGCCTCTGTGCACCTGTCTTACTTTATGCCCTGTGGGCATGAAGATGGCAGAAGTCAGCAGCCCATAGTTTTGCCCATTTTCTCATGGAACTAAGTCCTGTAGCTTCTGGGCTCCATCCCTCTTGCCGGAGGTGATCAAACCTAGTCCCTAGGGTTGGGAGGCGCCAATGTCATGGTAGTCCCTCTAGCTTTCTATGCTCCTCTCTTTCCGGCAGCAAAAATAAAGCCCTTGTGCCTATCTGTGGTTGTGAATGGTTAAAGAGCGGTTGGAGGATGAGGTGCCATTCATCTCCACAGCTATACCAGGGACCTGTTAGCATTTTGTGGGTAAGGAAATTTAATATAGAGAGAAAATTGATCATCTTTTTTCTAAAAAGCATGGCAAGCATGATATCTTCATCAGGACTCATTCACTTACAGGTTATACAAAAATCAAACTATCTTAAAAGAAAGAGGGACATTTATTATCTTATTTAACCAAATCATGGGAAGGATGGAGCAGCTGATTTCAGGTGTACGTGGATCAAGGGCTTTGACTCAGTCTGAAGTCTCACTATTAGAGTCTTATCCCTACTTCTCTGACTGGCCTTGGTTTTGGACTTATGCCATTCTTGGACCAGCCACTATGGTCAGGAGATATGATGGGATCACTGGTCCAGACTGTGGTCACTCACATGTTCAGGAAGGGGAATGGGGTGCCGTGACCAACATCCATCACCAGAACAAGATGGAGGAGTTGGAGAGGAGCCATTGACCCCAAGAGGGGTAGCTGTCCTGGGTTGAACCCTTATAGCACAGCCATGGTTCCCCCAGAATTGTCCTTTGCAGAAATGTGAATCTAAAGGTTGGCAAGTATTTAGCATAGTGAGGGCAAGGAGGTGGGATGTAGTTTGAGAATATCTGTTGTTTATTAAGAAACAGTATCAGGTAAATGCTCATGTTGATATCTTATAAGATCTGGAAATCCAGCAAAAGGTAAAATCAGTAGGACCCTCCTGTCCTTTGAAAGACATATAGACTGAACCAGTGGATCATGCTCTTGTTTGTTTTAGGATTTTGGGGATCCTGCTGATGGTTATCAGTGCCAGGGTATGATAAGACAGTTTCTATTTCCAAACTCATAACTGCAGAATAAATTTTTTACCAAGATAAAGATAAAAACAGACGATGACCTGGGAATTTTATCTGTCAGATCACTATATTGCATGATTCATTTATTGCAAAACATATCTCATAAAAAAAAGCAAATATGCAAAGGACACTCACATGAGTTATGAAAATTGGCCCTCCTCCATGAACTGGTGGCCTGGAAATGATGAACCCAATAAGGAACTAACATGCTTCTATTTATGTATGTCCTTTGTTTTGCACCAAAGTTATTGTCTTTGCAGGAAATCTGTATCTGTTCTCCCAACATCCAAATGGAGGGAGCAGATGAAATGAAGGCTCCCAGGATATGGGGAGGGTCACTTGCTTAAGGGTGGGTGGAACCAATGAGAAGTCTGATTTGCTGTGGTTCAATGACTTCTTAAAATTCTTTGCAAGGCTGACCTATTTCTAATTCCTTGAGCCTATAGTCTGAAAGGTCATTAATCTGGGCCCCGCTCATGATGCCGAGGCTTAAGACTTCCATTTCTTAAATGCCAAAGCTGTGTCAGATTGCCTTTCGAAATGTTGGTATCTCTATTCAGGTGTGCAGTGGTGAGTAGAGAGCAGTTTCTTTTCTCATGGAAACATTCACCTCACCAAAGAACCACCTGTGTTGTTCTTTGAGCCTTTTGGATCTTCGCCATGGATTGAGAAGACAAACCAATTTCCCACGCACACTTTCTTTTTGTCAAGTACTGGGACAAACAGGTACATGTTGGCTCAAACGTTGACAGCATCAACTGTACTTCCTGGGAGTGAAGCTGGAGGAAAACATTGAAGTGCCAATTTACTCTTGTCACTCTCGTCCATGTCTCCCCATTTGCTTTAGGATGAAGCTCTTTGTCACCTCTGATGGTCTTTTTTGGTGCTCCGTTGACTTCACTAGTCTTACTTCTTGCTTCTCCCCACACTTACCTTTGACCTCCAAGAACGTTGGTTCACCCGTGGGCCTTTGTCAGTGCTATTCTCTACCTTTGAGGCTGGCGAATTTTCACAAGCTCTTCAGGTGTGAATTCGGTGTTCCTTCCTCAGTTGGTCCTACCTGACCCCTGTGTCCAAAGGAGGGATTCCTCCTGGTGTTCCCATAGCACGAGGACGCACTTCCTCTGAATTTAATGACCTGTTCACTTGTCTTTCTTCACCTGCTATTGCTTTTTCTTCCTCTTTCTCCCTCATGTCCTTCACCTTCTTCACTTGAATGCATTCTCCTTATACAAAGTCAGACATCACAGATGTCGGACCCCTCTCATCTGTCTCTCTAGGTCCATGTCCTGGCCAGCCTGCTCCATGCTCTGGGAGGCTGATTATGGGGTCTGTGGTGATGGGCTCTTTGCCTTCTAGTTTCCTGTTGGGCTTGGGCATTAAGGACGCCAAAGAAGACCAGAGGGTGGGAGAGAAAGAGTTTGGGGTATTTCCCCCCACCTCCCTCCCTGCTGCATGGCCATGGGCTGGTTGTCGCTCCAACAAAGGCCACAGGTCCTTTTGGTGTCCCACTTCATGTGGTTACCTCTCTGGGTTCTGGTGGCACTTTCTCTTCTTGTCCCTTCAGGCCCCAGGGGTGTGAATGGTTGCCACTGTCACTATTCTAGATGTATGGCTCTGTACCTTATTGCTTTCCCTAGACACTGCCTCATCTGGGTGGACAGTCCCTTTATCAGGTGTTCCTTACACTGCGCAGTTGGAATACACACCCCTCTTCTGTCAAGACCCTGACTGATTCAGAGCATTGCTCCCAATCCTGGTCCCTGCCACCTTCCCTAGAGGTCACTCCAGTGACTGTGACTATGTAACTATGACTTCCACACCCTGGAGCTCTAGGTTCTAGCACAGTTCAGCACACACATAGGAGGGGTTCAGTAAATGTTGGCTAAAGGCTACCATTGAATCTTGAGCTCCCAGGAGAAGATGGGTCAAAAGTTGCTAATTTCAGGCAAACACTTGTTCCCTCTGCACCTCATAAAGATGAGACAACATGACAGTGATTAGAGTGGAAAATTCCTTCACTGTTGTGGCAGCAAATAACCATGATGTGTTCCAGTAAAAGACTCAGGAATGGGCATAAAAATAATTCACTGTACACCATGAAAAAGTGAAAGCACATTCTTTTCCTTTGAAACGAGGTCGGCTTCTGGAAGCTTCCACTCCAACACCCATCCGTCTAAAACGTCTCTCCAAGGACACGAGTAAGATGCAATTTGTTTCATAATAAGCCTCAGGAGTTTAAAGACATGATTACCCAGAAGGCAATGAGAGCTGTCTACAATTTCTTCTGTTTCAAGAACATTTCTTACGCTAAAAAAAAGCAGGATAAGCTCCAAAGTTTCACTGGAAATTCTGGCTTGTGAATTATACAGAAAATAGAAAGTTTGCATATCTGTGGTTTATCCTGACTTGGACCTCGTTCCCCCAATTAGAGTGCTCAAGTACAGAGCGTAAGACCCCAACGGAAGCCCCCTTATCTGTCAGACCAGAAGGAATGCGGTAAGCTGACAGTCTCTTCTGCTGTGGTTTCACGACGGAGCCTATTTCAAACCAAGCTGGGACTTTGGCATAACAAGCTACTATTACGGCTGCCATTAGTGGTGTCCTTACCATGTACTGCGCATGTCTTACACCCTGCCTGCCAGCCGCACCACAAGGGGTCCTGCTCCGCATCTCTTTTTATAGATATGGACATTTAGTGAGAGGAGGGACTACTTTCCCGGCTCAGGTTCTTTGCTGCTGTGCCTGTGGCCCTCCGAGCCCTCTCCTTTCGTCTGTGGGGAGGTGACCCAGTCAAACTCCGAGCTGCCTCTTCGCCTTCGTACTCACTTCTATTGGTACTTATCTCATTGTGCTGAGTTGATTCACCCTCAAAGGTCACACAGTTGGGCGTGAGCCATATTTGGCCCACAACACTGACTTTCCCCTCCAAGGTCCTTAAAAATTTTTACTAAATCAGGGCGCCTGGGTGGCTCAGATGGTTAAGCGTCTGCCTTCGGGTCGGGTCGTGATCCCAGAATCCCGGGATCGAGTCCCGCATCGGGCTCCCCGCTCCTTGGGAGCCTACTTCTCCCTCTGCTTCTCTCTCTCTCTCTCTCCCTCTGTCTCGCATCAATAAATAAATAGAATCTTAAAAAAAAAAAACTTTTTACTAAATCACGCTTCAACGTTACTCGTGAACATCTCTGGTTATATGTAACGCCTGCCAGTTTAGGTCCCTGTGTGAGTCTCCACTGAAAAGAGCAACTCACTGCCCAGCAATCTACTGCCTGGACCCCTATCTTCTGCTCTTTCGATTGGTGGAGTCAACACTCCCTCGCCAAGCCCCATGTCTTCACTCTGAGCACGCTTTCCCACACCGGGTTCTTCTTTCCCTTTGCAATGTGCTTGTTATAGCCATTTGCATCAGCTGGTTCCATTAGGTCACAGGTGTCCTGACTTAGAAACACAAGGGTTTACTCACCACCAGGCACTGGTTTGGTGCAGTTCACCTAATTCCAGAACTTGCGCGCTATTGACGTTTTGACCACGAGAATTCTCCGTGGTGGACGGAGGCTGTCCTGTGTGTTGTAGGTTGTTTGGCAGCGTCCTTGTCCTCTGCCCACTCCATGTGCTGTTAATACTTCCCACCGAGTCATGACGAACAGAAATACCTCCAGACGCTGTCACCTGTCCCCTAGGGCCAAAATGGCCCCTATCGGAGAACCAGTGGTGTAGTGAAGGACAAGCGGGACCTGTCTCAATACAGGAAGACGGTTGTGGCAGCACATCCCTACATGACGAGACTCCCTGGAGCATGCTCAGTGGGGCCCTTGATTCTTCTCCAGGAGCAAGGCAGCTCGGATCCCCGGAGGTAAGAATCCCAGCGGGTTTTTTTCCTTTCACATTTTATGCCTGCAGGAACTCAGGGTCCTGACACATTCATTGCTACATGGCTGATGTTTCAGGCTGCAATAAAATCCTGGAAAGGCACTTGTCTTTGGTTATCAGGAAATCGTATCTCAGTGTATGGCTTCATTCAATCTTTACAGATTTGCTCCACCAGAGAATTATTATTATCTCCCTATTTTATAAAGGAACTTAGGAAAGTTGCCTGTTAAGGTCGTATAGATAGGTGCTCACAGAGCCAAGTCTTAAGGTTAGGTCTTTTGGATTCTGGACACCAACTGGTTGATCTCAACTGTTTTTCTGGTGATGAGAAAGGTTTCTGTGACTCTCCCAGTTGAGGAATAAACACAGTGAGTAAATTGAATGGTGAAACTCAGGTCTTCGACATCCAGGAGGCTGGTTCCTTTCCAACCAATAAACCAAGGACAGTTGCCCCGACTGTTGTCACTACCCCGGATTATGATGCCCCCACTTCTGCACCTCTAACTGCCTGTCGAATTTCTCAGTCCCCTGTTCTACTTAAGGAACAGGAAGGCTTTGTACAGGATTGTTCCATTGCTGTTAGGTAAATGTTGCCATCTAGTTTAGCTACTCTGACACCGTTTTCATGTTTCATAAGCCCTGTGAGGGCAGGACAATGTCTGTATTGCCTACCACTTTATTCTCAGCACTTAGGGCTCTCAGTGAGTGCTCACTGAATGAGTGAATTAAGGGATAACTCCATCTTGAAGAAGAGTAGATTAACTTTGACTCTTACTGCTTTTCTCAGATGCTTAGTCCATAAGCAGGAATTAGCAATGGGCTTCAAGATGAGCAAGCTTGACATTGTTTTTAGGTAATAGGTGTAGAATCTTAAAACTGTTTCTTGGTGTTTTACATTTATGGTTTTCCTAACATTTCCATTTAAATAAATTTAAGTAAAAATAAAAGGAAGGCTGATTGAAAAACGTATTTCAGATCTTTATAACAGTTGTTACACAGATATGGCAAAAACTGTGTACGAGATACAAATGGATGGAGTTTAAGGAATATTGTCATAACTGTTGAGAGATGGAACTCGTTTTGAATCCTGAATTTATACCTCGCAAGGAAGGTGGGCTTCAGCAAGTTATTTAGCTTTTCCAAACTTTGGTTCTCACCAAACAGACATGGGGATAGAACCTACGTCATAGTTTTGTTATGAGTCATAGTTTTGTGATGAAATGGGAACGAGACAGTGTGTAGAATGCATGGCTTATTATCTGGCGCGTAGAAAGCACTCAAAACATGGCTGCCATTTGTCATTATCATTATGTCTTGTTTCTCCATGAGTTGATACTATTATTAAATGAGCTGTAGGCAAACCCGGTATTACAGGAGACTGAGAAATAAGTTTTCTCTTATTCCTAAAATGGCCGGACTTCATCTTATCAACCCTGGAGTGGCCTGAATTGACAACAGCTCCAGCTAGTTAATTATTGTCAGATGGGTCAGCAGCCGACCTGCTCTTCTAAAACTGTTGTTTTTGGCACATGTTCCTCAACATTTTCCTGGTTTATAAATAATGATTTCATACAAAAAGTCACTTCCTTTAGTTTCTTTGGTGTGCATTTCACAAGTGGTTTGTTTTGGCGGGTTCTCCGGGAAGTCGCATTATTATAGCTACAGGTGGTTTATTAAGATTTCGCTTTGGTCAAGGAGGGCACCTGGTGATGCCTGCCTTAAACATTTTCAGGCCCTAAAGATTTGGGAAATGCTAGCTTCTCCTGGGTCTTGACTCTTTATTCTGTGTCTGGGGCAGATTCAAAACAGATTTCTGGGTAAAATCTGGGCATTCTGGCTATGGAACCAGATTGTCCTAACTTCTTCCTGTTGCTCTCTTCCCCTCATGGTCTTCCTCTCAGCTCCTCTGATATTCCAAGAATGAGGTTTGATCACAAGTGTTTGGAATCAACTGGGCTGAGAGAGCATTTTAAAGTGCTGTCAACAAGGAAAGTATCAGTGGGGAAGCTTGGGAAAGAGAAGGAGGTGGGGCTCAGCTGTCCCCTTTAAAGAGACAACAGTAGGACGGCAGAGTCAGAGTATTGTTTAGTGGTTGGATATATCTCCTTGAGGGAGAAGAATTCCCTCCCCGTAGTGTCTGTGACTTGATCCATCAGCGTTGTTGCAGGAACCCAGGCTTTGGTTTAAACAAGAGAGCAGTTCGTTTTCTCTCTCAACCTGGGGCTGGTGTGGCAGTCCCAAGGTATCTGTCCCTCCCTTTCTTCCTTGTTACTCCTTCATTGCTAGGGCAACGTCCCTGTCTGTTTGGCTCAAAATAGCTTACTATTTTGTCGGCGGAGTGGGGACAAGTAAATGGAGAGCAGGAGGCAAAGCCATTTGTTTCAAGGTCATGACCTAGAATTTGTAGACGTCACTTCTCCTCATAGCCCTAACCAATATTTGCCAGGCCCTTTGGTCCCAGGCACTGGGAATAAGGAATATTGGATTTTTCCCTCCAGTGTAGCAAGCCAGCTAGCATTTTTCAGGGGTGTGATCATAATTCCTTGCCAATGAGTATTTATCACACTTCAAGAAAAACAACAACGTATTCACTGTTACATGTGCAGAGCTGAGTGTAGAAGTGACAGCAAGAGATGGGCCGGCAACATCCTCCCCTCATGGAACATACAGTCTACTAAACATCAGCAATGAGCAAGAAAATGAGCAAACTTAAAAAGTGATTACAAATTGTGGCAAGTGTTTTGAAAGAAAAAATCTAAATGCTTTTATAGAAAATAACCAGAAAGAGAAACAAGTGTTGGTGAGGGTGTGGGGAAAGGGGAGCTCTCGTGCACTGCTGGAGGGAGTGCAAGCTGGTGTAGCCACTGTGGAAAACAGTATGGAGGTTCCTCAAAAAGTTAAAAATAGAACTATCCTATGATCCCTTAATCACACTGCTGGGTATTTACCTAAAAAATACGAGAAGGCTAATTCAAAGGGATACACGTGCCTCTTTGTTTACTGCAGCATTATTTACAATAGCCAAATTATGGAAGGAGCCCAAGTGTCTGTTGATTAGTGAATGGATAAAGAAGAGGTGATCTATATCACACACACACATATATATCTGAATATTACTCAGTAATAAAAAAGAATGAAATCTTGCCATTTGCCACGACATGGACACAGCCAGAGAGTATAAGGCAAAGAGAAATAAGTCAGAGAAAGACAAATACCATATGATTTCAGTCATATGTGGAATTTCAGAAAGAAAACAAATGAAAAGGGGAAAAAGAGAGAGAGGCAAATCAAGAAACAGACTTTTAACTATAGAGAACACACTGATAGTCACCAGAGCGGGGAGCTGGGTGGGGGAATGGGGGAAACAGTGATGGGGATGAAGGAGGGCACTTGTCAGGAGCACTGGGTGATGTATGGAAGTGCTGAATCACTATGTTATACATCTGAAACTGATATAACACTGTGTTAATACTGGAATTAAAATAAAAAAAAAAGCCAAAAGAACCGAAAAGCATATCCTTTTGATGGATGGCAGCTGAGGCTGTCTGGGAAAGTGTCATTCTAAGTTGATCCCTAGAAGGAGCGACTCAAGTGAAATGCAGGGGCAGGAACCACAAGAAGCAAGGAATAGATAAATCTCAGAGTGGTGGAGCATTATACAGCAGTGAAGAATGAAAGACCCACCGCTACATGCAACAATGTGGATGCATCTTAGAAGCCAAGAGTTGGGTGATAAAGAAATCACCTAAGACTGCATACACTAGGGTACTGTTGTTATAAAACCCAAGCACATGCAAGACTGGGCAACATATCATTTAGAGATGTGTACATGCGTGATACGACTCAATACAAAAAAGATAGGACAATGACAAACACAAAATTCGGAATAATATGTACCTGAGAGGGGAAGAGGGAGAGAGGAAATGTGTATATTCAAGGCAATGTTCTAGTTTTAAATTTAGGTGGCAGATTCATGGATGCTAGTTTTGTTATGCTTCCTAAATTATACATGTGTTAAATGTATTTTTAATATATCCAACATTGTCTAATAGAACACATGTTAAAAACAGAGGAGGGGGCACTTCATTCAGTTTCCTGCGGACTCCAGGCCGGCGGGTATAAATAAAGCGAGTGGCTTGGCACTTCTATGGTGAACTGCCAAATACCTTCCCCGCCAACAGGAGGCGCCACCACCCCGCCCCAGTGCACGGTTACCACTATTTTTCTTGAGAAGATTGACACCTGCATTTTTACAAGCAGTATCCCAATTTTTCAATGTTGGCAAGATCCCACATTTTTAAAAACCCTGTGGACAAAAAGTACCTTTTGGGGGGTGTATTGAGCCTCTGAAATAGGGGTTGATTGCGACCCCATCTCCAACACCCCCACTCTGAAGGCAGGTAGGCAGGAAACCCCTCCTCCCTGCATCCCCAGCGCGTGCTATTTCCAGTCTGTCGCTCGGGCTCGGGTCCTCCACCTGCCTCACCTGCAGGCTTTAGCCTCTAAATTTAGAAGGTGTGAAGGTGTGAGCACCGAGGGGATGCGCGCGCAGCAGGTGGGTCTGCGCCTCGGCCCCCTCCGTCCCCACCCCCCGCAGCTTTCAGTGGGCCCCGCCGCCTTCCAGGCCCAGCGGGAAAGAGTATTGGCAGCACCCCCACCTCTCCCACGGGGCCAGCGAGCAGAACGGGCTACGCTGAGCTCCGACCACTGCAGGGGCGGATCTGTTTTATGTTGCACACTGTTGGGGCCCAGTGCTTTCTTCCATAGGTGAATATATTTGTCTTTTAAGAAGGAAGAGTTTCACCTGTGAGGCATTAATTCTCTTAACACCCACTCGTGGTGAGCTTGGCTATTTGTTTTCTCATCACAGGGGTTCTCAACTGGGGGAGATTTTGTTGGCCCCCGCCCCCCCCACTTTTGATGATGTCTGGAGATATTTTTGGTTGCCACAACTGGAATCAGGGGTTTCTTCTTCTTTTTTTAAAGATTTTATTTATTTGACAGAGAGACAGAGTGAGAGAGGGAACACAAGCAGGGGGAGTGGGAGAGGGAGAAGCAGGCTTCCCGCTGAGCAGGGAGCCTGACGCGGGGCTTGGATCCCAGGACCCTGGATCATGACCTGAGCCAAAGGCAGATGCTTAAGGACTGAGCCACCCAGGCACCCCTCTTCTTTTTTAAAAAATATTTATTTGAGAGAGAGAGCATGAGAGGGGGAAGGGAGCCCGATGTGGGCCTCAATCCCAGGACCCTGGGATCATGACCTGAGCTGAAGGCAGACGCCTAACTGAATGAACCACCCAGGTCCCCCCACCTTTTTTTTTTTTTTTAAGATTTTATTTATTTAGAGAGAGGAGGTGTGGGGGGAGGAGGAGAGGAAGAGGGAGAGAGAGAATATCGAGCAGACTGCAGAGCCCAACTCGGGCTGGATCCCAGGACTCTGAGATCATGCCCTGAGCCAAAACCAAGAGTGAGGCACTTAATCTACTGAACCACCCAGGTGCCCCATGGGGTTTCTTTTGTCTAGTGGGTAGAGGCCGGGGATGCTGTTAAATATCCTACAATGAACGGGGCAAACACCTCCCACTCCCAATACCCCAACAAAGAATTATCCAGCCCCAAATGTCAATAGTCAATAGTGCTGAGGCTAAGAAACTCTGCTTCCCAGCCCCCACCAAAGGTTTATCTACCTTTGTTAGATAAACCCGCAAGCTGGGCCGTTCCCTCTGAATTATGAAAGGTGTGTGTTTTTTGGGGGGGCTATGGTGAGGGGTGTAACCAACATGAATTTACAAGGCATGCCCTTTAGCTAGAGCTGGGATTTGTGACCACTATTTTGGTTTTTACTAAAGCGCAATGCTCACAAGCAGAAGAGGGGATTTGTTATTCTAAAGACAGCTGCACACCAAAGCATGCTATTGTATAATCTGGCATTTTCCCCACCAGGGAGCTATGGTGCATTACTCACGAGTGACAGAACCAACGAGCTTCATCTCCCAAGGGGCTAGTGCATCCGTTTAAAGGGAGCAAGCTCGGCGCGGATCCGCCCCCGCCCCACCCCCACCTAGAGAGCAGGGTGAAGGTGAGCATCTTTGTAGTCAGGGTGAGGCTGATCCAGCCCACGATTCCATGCCCACCTGCACCCCCCAGAATAAAAGGTGCGAGTTCACTTATGTTCTAGTAGCAGGACCACAGGATGGGAGGCAGGGGCTTGGATTTTATTCTAGGCTCCACCTTGATAAATTTCATTAAGGATGTCCCAGCTCTCTCTGCGCCTCTGTTTCCTGGATGCCCCGTGCATAGTGAGGCTGGGATCTTGGGCTTGGGGTTGGTCAGGCATTGGGTCAAATGCAGGTCCAGCACTGATGGCGTACCTCCCTGGGTCCTGACTTCTCTCAGAGCCTTGGTTTTCTGGTCTACAGAGTGGATATAGTCATGTTTGTCTCAAAGGGTCACCGTGAGGATAAGAGGATTATAAGGTACTCAGCACTTGCCAGGCATGTAAGCAAGGATCCAATAAATGCTTGCTACACATGTACCATTCTAGTGGTCAAATATCAAATGAAGTTAACCTGTCTTCCATGGACCTCACAGAACAGTGGTGAACTGAAACGAGATCGCAGAAGGAAAAGCACAAGGGAACAATTTTAAATGCCGTATCAATGTAAATTGCTATCAATATAATGTAATGAAATCAATGCAAACACCAATGTAAATAATTACAGTGTTTATTATACTGATCCCAAGAAAACAGAATAATTATTAGCCACCACAATTGTAAGTGGTTAGATGTGGAAGGAAATCAGGGTTGCTTTTAATTTAAACCTTCCGTTTTACAAACAAGAAAGAAACTGTTGTTAGTGGCAAAATTTTCATTAACCCCAGCCTGGTGCTCTTTTCCCATCCCCTGAGGTTGACACGGGAGTTTGGCAACCCAGTTAGAGCATATCTGTATCTGATAGAACATCCATAACATACAGCCTCAGTTTCTTCATCTCTAAAATGGGCACGGTTATAAAACCGAACCTCCAGGCAGTGGTGAAGCATGAGATCATGCAGGTAAAGTGCCTGGCACATGAAAAGTCCTCCAGAAACAGCACTCATCATTGTCCCTATTAATGAGAATAATTGAGATGGTGCATATATGAGCACCTCTCCCAGGATCTGACTTAAGTGGGGGCCAATATATATGTTCGCCGATAAGTTGCTACAAAGAGTACCTTAGCAATCTGAGAAGCATTGAGAGGGGGACTCGAGGTCCTCATGAAAAATTCACTGGCATAGTGTGTGGTTCTTGCCACATCATGGGGAAGGTCCTGGACAGGCTAGTGGCACTATTCTGTGGCCTCAGAAACAAGGAAGGGGGGTCCAGCTGATCTAGAATTCTGATAGGGCTTGAACTGGACAAGCCAAAGGTCTCGATGTTCATCTTGGTTTGGACTTTGAGGATTTGTGAGCATTTGGGGTGAGTGGTGGAGCTCAGTCCACATGTTCAGATGGCCCTGAAATCGTGGTTCATAAACTTTGGTCTGCATCAGAATCATCTGAAGGGCTTGTGAAACCGTAGGCCACTGCCCCCACCCGCTCAGTGGATCTGGGGTGGAGCCCTATATTTTGCATTTCTAACAAGATCCCAGGTGATGCTGCTGCCGCTGGTTCAGGGGTCACGCTTGAGAATCACTGTCCTAAAGCAGTGTGTCCCAGCCTCAGAACTGTTGATGTATGGGGCCGGATGATTCAATGTTAACACTATAGGATATTCAGCAGCATCCCTGGCTGGTGCTCACGGTGCACCAGTAGCAGTGGTGACAACTAAAAATGTTGCCTGATGTCCTCTGGGGAGTGAAATCACTCCTGATTGAGGATTGCTGCTCTAGAGTAGATGGCCTAGAATCCAATCTAGTGTAGGATTGCAGTCACGTGACTGCATCTCTAAGCCTTAGCTGCTTCATCTGTATAATGGGCATAAGAACACAGACTTCATAAGGTCCGACTAAGGACTGAAAGAAAGTACAGGTAGAGCATTTAGCACAGTGCCTGGGACATAGGGAGCAGTTCATGCATGTTAATTATCCCTCCAGATCTTCTCTCCTAAGTGAAATGTTTTTTGCCCATCAAAAAATTCTCATGTTCTAGAAAGCATCAGCTTGGCTGATGAAGGGGAGAGTTTGAAGACTCTCATCTAGGGCCAAGTGACTGCCAGAAAACCGTCTAAAAAATGTCCATTCCGGCAAAGGACTCCAAAGCAGCAAGGTCCCGTTTAAGAGTTCTGAACTAATGTCCAGCTTTTACCTAGGTAAGCAGCCCCCAGTCCTTCGCTGCCAAGTGACTGCCTACAAAAGCCCATGCAGGTTTATAAGCCCACTTCCTGTTTGTTTAGCTAAGGTTGGTACAAGAAGGCTCGCTTTCCATCTTATACCACTTAGAACAATGCTCTCATCACTCACGTTTTCTTCTCCAACTTTGCTCTAGAAGTGAACTTTGGAATCTAGAATCCTGCTGCATTAGTTCCTCAAACAGCTGCTGTTAGAAAGTGATCTATGCTGGAACACACAGGGGATCATGGATTTTTCTTTGGCTGTCAGCTCTTGAAATTACCCAGCAATCCCAAAATGAATTTCCACTAATCTGACAGTTTCGCCTTTCTTGAGTATGATGGACTGTATATTCAGTGGTCAGCAGGGACTACTTAATTGCAGTTAAGCCTGTGCTGTTCATTGTGGCATTTAAAATAGAGCAGTGTGCAATGTGCTTAAACTTTCTGACTCTCCAGGCCCAGATGGGTGGGTGGAACTCAATTTTTTTTTTTTTTTTTGGAAACTTTCTACCTGGGAGCATTTATACTGAATTAAATTTTACTGGCTAGCAGCTTTAATTGATTCACATTCAAGATTTATGCCTATTAGAATCAAAATTAAAATAAAATTCTCCTAGAAGTTTGAAGGGACTGGAATATCTGACAAAAGCGATGCTGTGTTAATGATGGAAAAAAAGGAAAAATACACTTATATAGTAAACACTGCTTTTTGGATCCTTCTTGTATGCCTGGAAGTTTTCAGGTATTATTTTATTCATAAAGCATTCCAAAGAGGCAGGGACGATGTTTGCCCCCATTTTATAAATGTAGAAACTGAGGCTCAGAGAAGTTAAGAGACTTCCCACGATTCGTGGGTGTTTGGGCATAGCCAAGATTTGAGCCCAGGTCTGTCTGGTAACAATCTATATTCTCTGGCACTATGTTAAACTGCCCTACTCCCTGCTCAGCGGGAAGCCTGCTTCTCCCTCTCCTGCTCCCCCTGCTTGTGTTCCCTCCCTCACTGTGTCTCTCTCTGTCAGGTAGGTAGATAAAATCTTAAAAAAAAAACAACAACAACAAAACCAAAAAACAAAACTGCCCTAAAGATGTTAGCCATTGTTGGGTTTAAACTGCTGTTTTAGAGGTGGGTAAACTGAGGTCCAGACACTTCAAAGTGACTTGCTCAGAATTAAGTTACTGCGATTCAGAAAATACGCCTGGGGCTACTCATAGTCTTGTTATTAATAACAACGTAGGGCTGGGGCATCCGGTTGGCTCAGTCGGTAGAGTGTATGACTCTTGATCTTAGGGTCATGAGTTTGAGCCCCACACTCGGTGTAGAGATTACTTAAAAATACAGTAATGTAGTGCTTTGCAGCTTATAAAATGCTGTAGTGTTTATTAGCACATATTGAATTTGGGGTTTCAAATGTTGTAGGAGCTGCTAACTCAAAAAGAATTTCGGTCAGTGATTTTTTTTTTCATAGTGGAATCTGATGATATGTACCTGCTTCTGTAAGGTGCCTGTGAACTCATGAAAAGTAAAGACTTGATCAATATTCAGCAAATCCTATTAAGCTTCTAATATGTACTGGGCATTATTCCAGGTGCTGGGAATATAGCACTGAATAAAAACAGTCAAAAACTCCCAGCTCCAAGAGAGCTTATATTCTAGAGGGCAGAGGCAGATGATTAGCTAGATAAATAAGCAAAATATATAGTATGTCAGATGTTAAGTGGGAAACAGTGAAATATAGCTGGGAATAGGAAAATGGACCACTGGGGGAAGGGAGTAAGCTTATATGTAGAGAAGGTGATATTTGAACAAAGACAGAAAAAATATGAGAAACAATCTTTTTGAATATCTTGGGAAGAGCTTTCCGGGCAGAGGGAACAGCGAATGAGAAGGCTCTGAGCAGTAGATATGCAGTGTGTTGTGTTTAAAGAAACAGCAAGGGAGTCAAATGGATGGGAAGTTTGAATATTTTTTTTGTTACTGTTCTCTCCGTATGTTTTTTTTAATTGAGATATAATTGATATTCCATTATTTTATATTCCCACCAGCCATGAAGTGTGGGTCCTGGCTCTTCTATATCATCATCAATACTCAGTTTGGCCAGCTTTATAATTTTAGACATTTAAATAGTTATGTAGTACCACTTCACTGAAATTTTAATTTGTATTTCCCTAACGACCAGCAACATGCACAACTTTTCACCTGCTTATTTGCTTTCTTCCATATGTCTTCTTTGGTGAAGTATCTCTTCAAATCTTTTGCCTGCTTTTTGTATGAGTCTGTTTTTTGATTATTGCATTTTGAGTATTCTTCATGCAATCTGGATACAAGTCTTGTTTTTTATTTTTAATTTACTCTTTTTATTTTTTAATTTGAATTCAATTAACTAACATATAATGTATTATTGGTTTCAGAGGTAGAGGTCAGTGATTCATCAGTCTTATATAATACCCAGTGCTCATTACATCATGTGCCCCCCATCGGATACATGATTTACAGATATTTTCTCCCTGTCAAAGGCTTGTCTTTTTATTCTCCCCGCAGCATCTTGCTTAATTTTGATCAAGGCCAATTTATCATTTTCTCCCTATATGGATTTGATGTTATATCTAAGAAATCTTTGCCTTTGATTATTTAAAAAATTGATTTTCTCATCAAGTAAAAGAAAATATCCTCTCAAGTTCCTTTAAGTATATCCATATTACTTAGGCAACCAAGTTATTGATCAGTAAGTGACCATTTATAATGATCTGTTGATTAAGGAGTAAAAGTAATACTTTCATGTTCCCTAACCTGCTTCCAAGACCTCATTGCTTTTCTACAAGCATATCCAGAAATGGTGGCCAGTGTGGATGAGGGGCAGCTGTGGTGTGGTGGGAAGGGTCAGTGGCCTTAATGACAGGACACCCAATTTTCTTCTCTGCTCTGCCACTGATCAGATGCTCAACTCTGGGCCAGTTGCATTCCCCTTTCAATTTTGGGTTTCTAATTGCAAAAATATGGAGTTGTACTAGATCTTTCTGTGTCCTCTTTTATTCCTAACACTATGGAAATGGGACATTGACAGTAAATTAAAGGCCTCAACAAGTCCTGGACTGGTGTAAGGCAAGAGAGGTGTCTCAGGCACACAACTGAAGGTGATACACACTCTCAGGGTGTGTGTGTGAGTGCTAATGCTGTGTTTGTACACCCTGAGGGGGAGGCACTGGCCTGAGCCTGAGAATGAGGCCTTCTTAAATCTCATGCCCTCCATCCCTCCTCTTGTCACATGCTTGTCTTGGTCCTGACCTTCAATGAGGGAGGTGGGGGAGGCCCACATGGGGACCGTGCAGTGCTTCTCACACTGGCGTATCCATTCAACTCACCTGGAGAGTTTGTTCATTCTGAGCCCGAAGGTCTGGAATGGAGTGTGAGATTCTGCCTTTCTAACAAGGTGAGATGCTAATGCTACTGGGCCATGGGTCACACTTTGAGTAGCGAGACACTAGAACATACTGACTTTGTCCAAAGGAGCAACACAACTCCATCCATGTCCGTGTGGGAATTCAGTCCCAAAGTATACAGATGTCTTGATTTGTCAAAAGAAGAACCAGAAATTTGTGATTAATTTGAAGTCTCTTTGTTCCTTTTTTTTTTTAAGATTTTTGTTTTTTGGAGAGAGTGCAAGAGAAAGCAGGCGGAGGGGCAGAGGGAGAGGAAGAGAGAGAATCTGAAGCAGACTTCCCCCTGAGCACAGAACCCCACATGGGGCTAGATGTTATGACCCTGAGATCATGACCTGAGCCAAAACCAAGAGTCAGACGCTTAACCACCTGAGCCACCTAGGCACCCCGGAGTCTCTTTATTCTTAAATATGGGACAGCTTACTTTCACTTTTACAAAACATCGTGGGGTCAAAGAGGCCATCTGGGAGTCAACTTTGTCCCATGTAAAAACCAGTTTGTCACGTTAGTGGTCAATCAAGTTTCAGGAATTTTCCCAAAATTTTGGACAGAGAAAATGGGCAAGATATTAGCCAGGTCTCAGAGCAAATTTAACCACAAACTCAACACCCCATCCCCTCCCACCAAAAATGTTACCCAAAGAAAGGATGTCAGAGGAAAAGTTCACTAAACTCGGTTTCACTTATCAGGGCATTCTTCCCTCTGTTGGCATGAATCGATGTGCAGAAGCTCCCCCAAGCTCTTCTTTCATTCTTTTTGCTCATTGCATTTCCACCGGTAAGTTCTTTTTGGCATATCATCCCTCTCCCCATGTCTCAGTCCCCAACATGTCCCAACACTCTTTGGAATGAATAGCTATTTTGCTTGTCAGCCCAGCATCCATTTTTCCCCTTCTGGTATCAGCCCCTATTCTTTGGAGGAATCCATTTTCTTCCCCCCCACCCCACCGCCATTTTCAGTTTATGGGATTCAAGAGAGACTCATCCATCTTCTTGCACTGATGGCCCCAAAGGGGACCATGACCCAGGCAGGATGAATTACCTTTCTGGCCTCGTATGAGTTACTGAGAAAGGAGAAGCTCTTCCCACTGGGATTGACAAACTGTCAATAGTAAGAGCTAACGAGTTTTTATTGCTTGGCAGGCATTTCTTGAAGAACATGCTCTTGTGTGAATTTTCTCTTTCAGTCTTCACTACAACCCTGTCTTATAGGTATTCATATCTGTCCCCATTTCACAGATGGGAACACTGAGGCACAGGGAGGTAAAGTAATATGCCTGGGGTCACATAGCTTACAAATAATAGAGCTGGATTTGAATTTGTCAGTCACAGAGCTGAAATCTCGGGGAGCATGCAAGCCAAGAGCTGCCAGCAGTCATTTTTGTAACCTCACAGAGCCATCAGAGTTAAAAACAGAACTGAGAGAGGGACAGAGAGGCTGTGTCCTAACAATATGATTTAAAGCCCTGGATCTAACCTTACCTGAAGCCCAGATTTACCTACTGGACATGCCAACTATAGGAGACAAATTTACCCTCTTTTTGGTTTAAGTGAGTTCGATTTGAGTATTTCTGTCTGTTTTGCTTTTTGTGTCAGAAGTATTTCTGGTTAATACACAGTTGTGACCATCAGCAAGGCCCTTCTTTTCTCTGGGACTCAATTTTCTTATTTATGAGGGGTTTCTCAGCATTTTTTGGCTTGATGCTTGATGTCATCTATAACATTTTTCCAGCGTTCATCAACCTCATTTAAGCTTTTGTTTCCATATCATTTAAGGAAGGAAGGCAAAATGTAATGGACTCTTTCTATCCCATGTTTAAAACCTAGCTGAATATTCTTGTTCATTTTCTGTCTCTCACTACAATGGAAATTCCATGAGCGCAGGCAATTTTGTTTGTTTTTCTTACTGCTATATTCTCAGTATCTTGAACTGTGTCTGACTCAGAGTATGACCTCAAGACACACACATACACACACACACACACATATTTAAATATATAAGTAACTAGAGACATATATACAGTTGAGTGAATAAATAAATTCTTACTCATTTTTATGGGTAACAAGCTGGTTTGGGCACAATTACCAGTTGCTGGTCCTTACTCTAGTAGGAAAGTGGTTAGGGATAGCATCTGTCTCCATCTGCGTCATGATTTTCTCCCTGGTTTTTGGCTTTGTGGACAGAAGCAATAGATGAAGTAAGTCAGATATTCTTTGAATAAAACACAAGCTTTTAATGCTTCTTAAAGCCTATAACAAATTATTACTTCTAAGCTCCGAGTAAGCAGTTAAATTCTTAATGGTGGATGGATTTCCAGTTTGAAATGCTATAAGAGAGGGCTACGTCTTAACTTCTTTCCTATTTTACTTCTATTTCAATATCTTAGTAGAGCCATTATATGAAACCGATCCCCCGGCTTTAGGAAATGAGGTGCTGCTGATAGTGTCCTATGCTATTATAGGATGTATTATAGAAAGACATCCAGCCCAAGCTTCTCTCTTATTAATAAACCTGAGTTTCATTTGGGCAGCAGTATGCTCAGACCCAGGGAATAATGATGATTACAATAGCTAGTAAATAGTTCTTACTATATCCCAGGCACTGTTCTAAACCAGTAACATGGATTTACCTATTTAATATATGAAGGCAATGGATTAGAATCAGCCAGATGTGATATCGTTGCCCCCTGCCTCCCATGCAGCTAAGAGCAATCACAGCGTTCCCCTCAACCAGCGACAGGCAGTAGAGGATAGAGTGGATTAAATGAGGAGGTGGGCTCTGGTGCCAATTCTGTGAGCTTGGAAATTTTACCTAAAGTCTCAGTGGCAAAATTTGTTTTGTCTTGTTTTAATCTCTGAAATGGAGATAATAATGATACCTTCCTCATGAGGTTGTTATGATTCGATGATCTACTACATGTGACACTCAGAAAAAGGCCTAGACCAGGGGTTCCCAACTGAGGCAAGTCTGCCCTCCAGGAGACATTCTTGCAATATCTGGACACGCTCTTGATTGTCACCTGGGGTGGGGGTGAAGGGCAGGTGCAGCTGGTATCTAGTGGGTAGAGACCAGGGTCGCTGCTAAACCTTCTACAATGTATCGGACAGACTCCCCAACCAAGTATGATTGGGCCCAAAACGTCAATAGCACAAAATTGAGGAGTGTAGGCAAAAGCATTTCAAACTGATTACTAGGAAAGATGGTATCCTCTCAGGGTCATGCCTTTATGGTTTTAGTATTGCAACCCCATTAAAGGAAATCAACACATTGATTAAATCACTTCAAAGGGCTCTGCTACACCAAAATGAAAACTGTTGTATATGGCAAGTATGTTCCAATGTTTAAGTGCTGATACTAAGTGATCTAACTCAAGTGGATATATCCTACTGTTTTTTGGAAATGCTTGGCAACTAACAAACTTATCCTGGTGGGAACTTTAGGAGGTTATCCTAATAAATAACGACTCATTTATTTAACACATGTTCATTGAATGCCTATAATGGGCCCAAATGGGGCAGGGGCTAGGGCATAACAGAGAAGAAAAAAGGGCTAAGTCCAGTTCCCTGTCCTCATGAAACCTACAGACTTGAAGGAAATAGGGCTATTATATGTTAATTACCAAACTGTCATGAAGAAGCACAGCGGTCTACCCAACATTTAATGGGAGGAGTCTAACAGATATTAGCAGGGATGCGGAGAGAGGGGAACCCTCCTACACTGTTGGTGGGAATGTGAGCTGGTGCAACCACTCTGGAAAACAGTATGGAGGTTCCTCAAAAAGTTGAAAGTAGAGCTACCTTATAAACCAGCAATTGCACTACTGGGTATTTACCCCAAAGATACAAATGTAGTGATCTGAAGGGGTACGTGCACCCTGATGTTTATAGCAGCAATGTTCATAATAGCCAAACTATGGAAAGAGCCAAGATGTCCATCGACAGATGAATGGATAAAGAAGATGTGGTATATACATACAATGGAATATTATGCAGCCATCAAAAGTAATGAAATCTTGCCATTTGCAATGACGTGGATGGAACTGGAGGGTGTTCTGCTGAGTGAAATAAGTCAATCAGAGAAAGACGTGTCTCGTATGACCTCACTGATATGAGGAATTCTTTTTTTTTTTAAATTTTTTTATTATGTTAATCACCATATATTACATCATTAGTTTTTGGTGCAGTGTTCCATGATTCATTGTTTGTTCATAACACCCAGTGCTCCATGCAGAACGTGCCCTCCTCAATACACATCACCAGGCTAACCCATCCCCCTACCCCCCTCCCCTCTAGAACCCTCAGTTTGTTTTTCAGAGTCCATCATCTGATATGAGGAATTCTTAATCTCAGGAAACAAACTGAGGGTTGCTGGAGTGGTGGGGGGTGGGAGGGATGGGGTGGCTGGGTGATAGACATTGGGGAGGGTATGTGCTATGGTGAGTGCTGTGAATTGTGTAAGACTGTTAAATCACAGACCTGTACCTCTGAAACAATACATTATATGTTAAAACAAAAGAAGATAGTAGGAAGGGAAAAATGAAGGGGGGGTGGAAATTGGAGGGGGAGACAAGCCATGAGAGACTATGGACTCTGAGAAATAAACTGAGGATTCTAGAGGGGAGGGGGTTTGGGAGATGGGTTAGCCCGGTGATGGTGATTAAAGAGGGCACGTATTGAATGGAGCACTGGGTGTTATATGCAAACAATGAATCATGGAACACTACATCAAAAACTAATGATGTATGGTGATTAACATAACATAAAAAAACACGGAGGAGTCTAAGCTGTTTAGGGGATCAGAAAGAGACTTTCCCTGAGGAAGGCAAGTCAGCATTGAGATACGAAGAGGCAGCGTAGTACCATGATTACACACAAGCTCTAGAGTCAAACTGTTAAGTTCTGAGTCCTCGTCTGACCTACTCCCAGCTGCATGATCTTGAGTAATTAATTGCCAAAGGTTCGATTCTCTCATTTCTTGAAAAGAAGGCAAAAATAATGCTGACCTCATAGGCTGTTACAAGAATGAAATGAGATAGTACACATGAACTTATAATAAACTTCAAATATTGTAAGCCTTCTGTAAGTGTTCTTGCAATTATTAAACATTAGCTAAGGGAAAGGGGAGAAAAGAGGTTATGTAGAAAATTAATGATTTGGCAAAACGTGTTCCTAATTTATCTCTTGCATGTCACATGACTCTGGAAACTGGGACATTTGCATGTTCCTTGTTTGTCCAAGTGCTTGAACAAATCGAATGTACTTTTTTGAGCAAATATGGGCCCCATCTCCAGGATCTGTGGGTCTCCCTTTCAGATGGGTAAGCATCACTGTGACTAAAATTAGGAGCAATCCAAATGTCAACTGGTGAATGGACAAAATGTGGTATATCCACATAGTGGAATATTATTTGGTAGTAAAATGGAAGTAAGTCCTAGTACCTGCTATGACTTGGTAGAATCTCAAAAACATCGTGCAAAGTGAAAGAAGTCAGACACAAGAGACCACATGTTCTATGATTTTATTTATATGAAATATCCAGAGAAGTGGTTTCTAAAAAGACAGAAAGTAGGTTAGTAATTGCTTAGGATTGGGATGGGAATAGAGATGAACTGTACATGTGCATAAGGGATTTTTTTGGGGTAATGAATATTCTGCCACTAGATTATGGTGATAGTTGCACAATTGGTAAATTTACTAAAAATCATTGAAATGGATAAATTTTGTGTCACATAAATTATTATTCAACAAAATTATTTTTTAAAAAGATGCTTTATGGCTGAGTTAAATAATCTTTCAAGCTCCTAAATTTTTATTGCAGGAAGTTAATCCTTACTTTGAAATATCTGGTTTCTAAAGATACTGAATCTCTGGCAAAGTCAACTGGAATATTAGCAGTTTAGCTAAACTGAGAAGTAGCCTTTATGGATTTGGCAGGTACCCCTGGTATTTGAAAGAGACATTAGACATTTTGTACCAGATCTACTCCAAGATCTCTGACATTGACCCATTTTACAAACTTTGGACAGCATTACCTCATCTACCTGCAGAAATCCCCTCTGAGAGGTATTCTTACAGGGATTATTCAAATAGAAATCCATAATTGCTGTATTTTGTTTTTAGTATAGCCAGATATGAAGACATCAGCTGTTAGGTTGCTTGAGGTCCCCAAAATATCGATCCATATGAAAATTTCCTTTGGGACACAAAAACATTTTGCTTCTGGTGCATTGGTCCATTTTCTCCTATGATGAAGTGTGAGACATATACTAAAGTATGTTTTCTTTTTGTCTTTGCCATGAAGATAGGCAAAGTTAAAATTGTTGGTCAGTGTAGCTACAGCTCTGAATTATGGTGACGTCTGTCTTACTGCTATTTTCACTGTTTTTTTCCCCCTTCATGATTCTATATATAATTGTCCCATTTATATGATGCCTAGTTTAGTAAGATTGCTTACATTTTAGGCAGAGAATGGATTAGAGATGAAAATAATGAATACATAATTATGTACATTATACATTATTCTTTTGTGCTTTTGAAATTAACCAACAGGGGCAGGACCATTTGTTGCTGCCACACACACACGCACACGTATGTACATGCATGTATGTGCTTTGATGTATAAACACACTGATACAGAGGCAACCATGAATTCTCAGCTGAAAAATATGAGCAGATCGTGAAAATTTGTGGCTAGATTTAAATCTTGAGAAACTAGTCTTTAGAAAAGAAATGTTAATGCAAGGTAAATTTTGCTAGGAAGCACCAGGTGATATTTCTTCCGTAATAAACCTTACAGCATCATAAGGGACTTAAGTTTAGATTACTTTAAGATACTTGTAGTTGGGGTTCTGTGATTCAGAAACAATTGTTTCATTTAAAATTATTTCCCATGACCTTGATATAACTTCAAGGACACCTAATACCTAAGGAATCAGATCAAAGATGCCACTTGAAATTTCAAAATACAATCCTAAGATATTCCAACGTAGCCTTCTGGCAGCAGACACACGAGTTGCAGTTCTGTCTTTGAAAATCAGTCTTGCCATCTCACAAAGAACAGTGTGAAATTGAACTTGCAATTAAAAAATAAGCTTTGGTTGCTCCCCTCCTCCCCATAAACCGTTCTACGCAACCAAATTGAGGGTCATCCGGAAACAGAAGGAAGAAAATGCTGTAAGATTTCAAAGATGCCTGGTAGGAATATTTCTTAATTGAGCTGTGCTTTCGAGCCACATGGAAGTGTTCTTATTAAAAATTAAATAAGAACAGCAGAGAAGAACACGGACGGGCTCCGTGAGATTAGAGCTTCATGAGATTTACTTAAAAGGCTTTCATTAGGCGCTGGGGGTTCTGTAGCACATTCAGACCTCACCTATACAAAATAGATGGTACCCTGGCTTTCAGCCCCTCTTCCTATGAAATCTGAAACATTGGTGCTCAAAATGGGACAAGGGAAAGGATGTATTCAGAGTGTTTTTTTAAATAAGGTCTATGTTTCTAGATTGCTAAGTAATTAGTCCTTTCTTTCTTGTCTTCCCTCTCTCCCTTCCCTCCCTCCCTCCTCCGTCCCCGCCTTTGTCCATGCAGGTTACTACTCTTCCTATCTGTGGTTTTGTTCTTCATTTTGTTATTATAAATTTTTTTAAAGTCAATTTCCTGTCTTGGATGAATGGAGGAAAGGTTTTAGCCGTGCTTCTCAGACTTTAATGTGCACGCGAATTACCTGGGAGCTTTGTGAAATGCAGATTTTCACTCAAGAGGTCTGGGGTGGATGCTGCCTTTCCTTTTTTTTTTTTTTTTTTAAAGATTTTATGTATTTAAGAGCAAGAGAGAGAGCGTGAGCATGAGCAGGGGGGAGGGGCGGAAGCAGGCTCCCCAGTGAGCAGGAAGCCCAAAGTGGGGCTGGTTCCCAGGACCCTGGGATCATGACCTAAGCCAAAGGCAGACGTTTAACTGACAGAGCCACCCAGGCACCTCCAGAGATGCTGCATTTCTAACAAACTCCCAGGTAATGCCAATGTTGCTGGGCTGCAGACCATTCTAGAGTAGCAAAGTGCCACCGTGGTCTGTAAATTAGATTAGTCACATTCTTTTAAGTGTAAGACAGAATAGGTTATTAGAGAACTGACATTCAGATTCCAATTTGGCTTGGCTGAGTGACTTCAGGCAAGGTCCATAATGACTGGTCATCTATGTCCCCAAATGTACAATGAGGGTATGACAATACCGCTTCATGGTTTTATTATTATTATTTTAAAGATTTTATTTATTTATTTGAGAAAGCGAGAATGAGAGAGAGAGAGCACATGAGAGGGGGGAGGGTCAGAGGGAGAAGCAGACTCCCCGCTGAGCAGGGAGCCCGATGCGGGACTCGATCCCGGGACTCCAGGATCATGACCTGAGCCGAAGGCAGTTGCTTAACCAACTGAGCCACCCAGGCGCCCTTATTATTATTATTATTTTTAAAGATCTTATTTATTTATTAGAGAGCACGCACTTGCGCAAGAGAGCACAAGTATGGGTAGGGGCAAAGGGAGAGGGAGAAGCAGATTCCCCTGTTGAGCAGGGAGCCTGACGATGTGGGGCTGGATCCCAGGACCCTGGGATCATGACCTGAGCCAAAGGCAGACGCTTAACCGACTGAGTGAGCCACCCATGTGTCCCTCATGGTTTTATGATTTAAGGAGATTATTAAATAACGTGTGTCAACCACTTTGCTCTCCATAAAGAACCAAGAATGTTCTAGATTCTTTTGGTTGCTCTAAACATCACTATATGATTGCAGGGCCCCAGCACTCAGAGCTCAACTGGGGGAGCCCCACCCACTGCTTCTCTTTGCCCTTTAACCTTTTCCCAGACACCTTTTAGGTCTCCAGTGGCATCCCCTAAAAATGTCAGCAAGCCTGACGTCGCCCAGTTTTATATTTTCGTAGAAGCATTAGCCAATGTGGTCTTTCTCTGAAGGGCATTTGCCCTTACCATATCTTACCTTGAAATATCTGCCAAAGGATTTTGTGACTTTTGTCCCCAAATGAAAAGAATCTCAGCCCTAAGCAGACACACCAGGAGGAATTTAGGCAGGCAAGATTCTTTCTGTGGTCCCCGGCTTTCCATAAAACAGTGTTTCCCACTTGTGAGTCACTTATAGTCAAGCTACCCATCCATGTGTTCCCTCTATTATTTCTTGACCTTTGTCTCTAACTCTGTCTTAAGTAACTTAAAAATCTGTTGTACAAGGAAATAGAAATGGAAACCCACATAAAAGGTATGCACTGATAAAAAAAATATATGTATCTAGTTAGTGAAATTTTAAAGATGTGCATCTGTGTCTTACCTACAATCCTTTTGCAAACAAGAGGGGAACATACTACCCTTTGGACAACAAAGGCAGAATATATCTCTTAGCATTTCTCAGTGGATGAGAGACCAAAACATGTGAAGCCTTTCAGGGACTGGTGTGACGAGCAGCCTGGAAGGCTGGGGTGGGGTGGTCTCTTCCCAGAAGGGCAGACAACGTGCCCTATCTGCTCCTGTGTCCCCAAGTGCTTAGTGCTTGGCACAAAATAGCTGCTCAATTAACACTGGATAAGTGAATGGGACAATGAATAAATGAGTAATGCCATCTTCCTCATTCAGTGAGGAGGCTCTAAAAACAGATTTCTTTTGAGTTTCTTCTTAGAACAAAAACAGTGTTCAGTAGTCCTATATCAAACCCCTTTCTCCATTTTCGAATATCATGTCTTGTTTTTGTTTTGTTTTTGTTTTTTTTAAAGAGCTGCATCCAGTTCCCCCATGATCCCAAAGCTTGAGTCTGCACAAAGGACTGCACAGAGGAGAATTGAAGCTATGCTTAGGTTGCTAGTGGAATTTATAAAGGGAGAGAATTAAGCGTACATCCTATATATATATTTGCGATAATGTCAGTGCTAGATGCCTTTTGTTCTGCTTTAATTGTTGTAGAGTCTGCCTGACTAAAATGCTGTGCAGAAGTTGTTACATAAAATCAAAGGACTTGAATCCTGGCATCCTAAGAGCTGGCTAATTTTAGACCATTGAAACACATGATATTGCTAATTCCTATCATATCTCAAAAATGCATTTTTCTAGATCCAAGGGGATCGCAGGCTAAGGCCATATATGTATATCTGTATAAATGTGCACACACACATATATATACATAGACACATTGCTATTTATCATACCAGAATATTCCAGTTTGCAACAAATATGCAGAATACTAAGCTGTGAGTTACCAAGTATTCCAAATTCTGAGTATTATAATCCTTTTCTTAGTATAACTGACATAATTATTGTTTTCAATGAAATCAGAGATTTTCTTTATGCAATCTATTTTTAAGAAAGATAGATATGTGCAAGCTTACAGCACACACACCTATCATATAATTATATTCTTTCTGAATCTTTATACTCTGAGCTATGATTTCCTTTCTGTCTTATTGGGGGTTTCATCCAGCAGTTGAATGACTGGAGGAAAAGAAATAGAAAAATTTTGTCATAAACATTGGTGTGGTTGGATCACAACTACCTTATATACAAGTAGGGTTTTTTTTACGCTTTGCATTTTCAGATCCCACCTGTCTCCCCAGATCTATAGGTTGTGGATATTCAGCTTGCAGTTTCTATAAGTTGTTTTATTTTAAAAATGAGATTTTTGAGAGGACATTTATGAGTGTGTGTGTGTGTGTGTGTTTCTGCCCTATTCACCTGTTTTCAGTAAGAAAGCCCCAGAATTGTGCCTGGGTGGCTCAGTCGGTTAAGCATCTGGCTCTTGGTTTTAGCTCAGGTCGTGGTCTCATGGTCCTGACATCAAGCCCCGCATTGGATTCTACACTCAGCATGGAGTCTGCTTGTCCCTCACCCTCTGCTCCTCCCCACCCCTATTGTCTCTCTCTCTCTCTCCAATAAATAAGCAAAATCTAAAAAAAAAGAAAGACAGCTCCAGAATTTCATTTAATGAATCACAGCTCCCACCCCCTCCTAGCTCAAGTCTTTGGATATGATGGGCCCCACCTAGGGATGTCCTAAAATATAGAATGCCCAGTGAAATCTGAATTTCAGTTAAACGGTGAATAATTATTTTTTAGTACACCTTTCTCCCAAATACCACATGGGACATATTCTACTGGGGTACAGTAGAAGTGAATTGAAAATCAATTCATCGTGTATGTGAGACTCAAATTTCACTGGGCATCCTGTGTTTTTGTTTGCTAAGTCAGACAACCCAAACCCCAACCATCAGCATCAGGCCCGGGCCCTAACTGGTCTAAGCTGGAGCAGCATTTCCCACGGCCACCGAGAACCAAGACTAAAACTCTTGTTGGGTGCCTGAGGGAGGGACATGCTCTCGTTCCTCCGGAGTTGAGGCTGAGACGATTATCTGGAACTGCGGTTGCAGCCTCACCGAGCCATGGTGGGATGTCCAGCATGGAGGGATGGCACGCAACATTAATGACAATAATGTCTATGTTCTAGGCAACATTGTTCCAAGGACAACATATTAGCTCATTATTCTGTCTGTTGTTTCCCGCTTGACTACAAAGGTGAAAGTTAGGGTTGGGTGTGTAAAGTCGAACCATAGTGAATTGTTGGCTCAACCTAGCAGTTTTCTCTCATGACCAGATGTGAGGGCTAAATGATGGCATCAGGGACCCAGGCTCCTTTGCTTTTGCTTTTCTGCACTCCCTCAGCATGTGGCTTTCATTTTCATTGCGGAGGTGGTTGCTCGTCCTCTTGGCATCCTTCTATTATGTCAGGACAAGGGGGGAAAACATCCAATGGCCTTCTCCCAAGAAGGGCAAGAAACTACCTCTTAACATTTTGGATCTGCTGCAATTATTGTCCCATTTTAGCAATGAAGCACCCAGAGCACAGAGAAGGTAGTCCCTTATTCAAGGTTACATAGTTAGTGTATTGGTCAGAGTTTTCCTGAGAAACAGAATCAACAGGGGATGTATTTTAAGGAATTGGCCCAAGGGATTGTGGGGCTAAGTCTGAAACATGCAGAGCAGGCGGCAAGCTACAGACTCAGGGTAGAAGTGATGTTGCAGCTTGAGTCCAGTGGCCACCGGGAGGAAGAATTCCCTCTGTCTTAGGTGACTTCAGTCTTCTTTCTGAAGGCCTTCAACCGATTGGGTGAGGCCCACCCACAAATGGAGAGTAACCAGCTTTACTCAAAGTCCTACTGATTTAAATGTTAAGCATACCTAAAAGATAACTTCACAGTGGCATTTAGACTGGTATTTGACCAAATACCTGGGTACTATGGCTGAGTCAGGGTGAAACCTAAACTAACCATCACAGTTAGTGCTACTAAGACAGGGATCAAATCCTAGCAGTGTCATCATGGCCCAGACACTTTGCCTTGGCCACCATTAGCTCACTTGGCTTCTTTGAGGAAAAAGTATTCCATGGAGGTCAAGTGTTTGTCATCTTTCACTGGAGAACTGAATAGCAGATCTTTAGTCATTGGCTACACGAGTCACGTGATTTTACTTTTTATTTTAAAATAAAACACAGCTACTGAAAATCACATGTAAGAATAATATAGCTTAATGCAATAATGTAAGCTAAGTACCCTGATAATAACCACTCAGCTCAAGAAATAGAACCCTGCTGGTCACCCCAGAAGCCCCTTCATATATTCTATCCCAGTTCCAATTCACTCTCCCTGCCCCAAGGTAACCATGATCTGGACCAGGAATTGGCCTGCCACTTGTTTTTGTAAATAAAGTTTTATTGGAACACAGCCACACCCATTCATTTGCTTACTGTCTATGGCTGCTTTTGCATCATAAAGACACAGTTGGGTGGTTGCAACAGAGACTGTCTGGTCTTCAAAGCCTAAAATATACTTACCTCAGGAAAATTTGCTGATTCCTTATCTTGGCTTTCACGGTGGTAATATCCTTGAGTTTTTAAAATACTTTCATCCCTCAAGTGTTCATCCCTAGGCCTTGCCTCTCTTTTGTTGTTATTATGTCTATTAAATCTGAATCAACAGCATCCCCCTCTATTTCTTTATTTTCACTGCAGTTTACTTGTGGAGGACCCAGAACATTTAACCTGTAGTTTTCCACAGTCTGGATTTTGTGATTACATCCTCTTGGTGCAGCTCTGGATGTTCCATGTCTACTGTATTTCCTGCAAATTGACGTGTAAATCTAGAGACTTGATCAGACTTGGGTTCAGTCTCTCTGGCAAGAGTCTTGGTGGTGCTGTATCCATTCATGAGGAGACATGAAATGTGTGATCATCTCTCCTCTAATGTCACAGCTGTTGATACAGCCTAATGCATGATGCCTGCATCACATTATTCACTGTGGCTTATAAAATGTTGATACTCTGATTGAATCAATTATATATGAATATAATTATTATAATTATATTAGTAATATGTAATAAATATTTTATATTGTACAATTATATATAATTAATATAATTATATAATATATACACTATATAAAAGCATATATGTGTGTGTATACATATATACGCTTAAAATTTGTATAAAACTTGAAAGTTCATATAGAAAAGTCAGGATGAATGTTCCTTTCTTTTTCTTTATTCGTTTTTGGGATAATGAGTTGGTTTTCCCTCATCCTCCATTTATTTAGGAGACCATTTAGTTTTATTAGTACTATTATTATTGTTATTATTACTAATGTCATTATGGCACAATGAGGGATGTGATGGATTTCAATCTATTGCAATTATTATTTTACTGAAGTTCAAATTATTCCTTTTCTTTCCAGTGGGAGACTTTTCAAGTCGGTTCCTGAGTCCTTCTGACATGGCCCAGATAGGTCCTTCACTTTCTGGCACTTCAGATGTTCTAAACTCACCTTCTACATTTTCTGTGCCAGAGCTGGAAGAAGACTTCCTTCTTCCCTCCACAACCCCAACCCCCTGCCCCGGCTTTTTAAAAATGGTATTTCAAGACTACAGCCTGTGGGCCAGGGATGCTCCTCCTACTTGGCTGGTCATTGGTTTTAGGTTTTTACAGTATACAGAACCAAGAAGAAGATAAACTACCATATGAGTTTCTAGTGATCCTTCCAGTTCAGATTCAGCACTATAGGATTTTGCTGAACCTCTTCCTTGTTATATTGTACTTCCTCTTCCTCGCTGAGAATTTTGGTTCTTGAAGACATAAGGGATGATGAAGTTAGATCTCATAATTACTCATTTGCTTTATGTCTATTTACAGTCTTGGAAAACGGTACTAAAACCACTATAGCCAATATGATTACTTAAAACTGTTAAAATGATTTTTCACATGTTTTCCCTATTTGACACCCCCTCCCATTTTGTATGATTGTTGTACTACATTTTATATCCGTAAGGTCCGAGCATGTGATCATTACGTACTACGTTCTCCCCCTTAACCCTCCTTTATCCTCAAACCTGTAAGTAATTGTATGTATCTCCACTTCTAGTCCTCTTGTAGGTGCCTCTGATCATTTTGATTGTCTGGTAGATTCTTCAGGTAGCACTGAGGGTTCCTTCTGTTTTCAAGTCGGTCAGACACCCCATTTCTTTCTTCTGCTTCTTCCCTACAGAGTCTGAGCCACTCGGGACTGTGGCTCTTGTCCCCTTACGTGGGGATACTGGAACTCTGTGGTTTGGAGAGGTTCTGGTTTTTGCCCTGAGTTCTTACCTGTTGATGATAATAGTTTCTGTCCTTCACATGTGGAAGTCAGTTTTGCTGGATATAAAATCCTTAGCTCACAGCTTCTTTCTTTGAAATATCTTAAGTATGGTACTTCATTTTCTTCTGGCATAAAGTGTTACTGTCAAAAAATCTGATGACAATGATTTTTCTTTCCTTTATAAATAACTTTCTCTGTTTGCCTAAATGGTCTAATGATCTTCCTATTGCTTGAAGGTCCAACAGATTTTATTTGAATATATCTTGGAGATTATTGCTCCAGTTTGCTATTCTCAAGTACATGGTGCGCCTCTTTGATATTTAATTTCAAATATATATGTTTTGTTTAATTTTAGGAAACTTCTCTTAAATTATATACTTTGGAATTTGTTTTGTTCCCTTGCATTGGTTTTCTTCTTCAGAGAATTCTCTTTTCCATTCCTTTTTTTTAAATCTTCTCCACCTATCTTTAATATTTGTCCTCTCTTTTGAAATGTTTTGTTTCCTTTTTCTTTTTAATTTTTAAAAATTTTATTTGTCTTAAGACTATATATTGTGCTAATTTTTGTGCTCATGGTTTTTAATCTTAGGTATTTTGGTAGCTGAGCTTTCATTTTTTAGATGATATTTTTTATTTGTAAATATTGCTTGTGTTCTTTTACCTCATTTCTGAGTTATCTCATTCTGATTTGTGCTGTTTTTTTTTTTTTTTCCAGATCCTGTATAATTTTATTGTATAATGTAGTAGGCTGCCGTTTTGATGTTTTGTGGGCATGTCTTTCTGGCATGCTTTCATCTCTGTAAGAATGTTACTGGTTCTTGGTTCTCTTTTTTTCCTCTTGTAATGTTGCAAGGGATCTGACCTCAATACTTTTCCATTGTCACTTTTATATGAAATTAATTTTCCTGAACTTTTAGAAGGAAATGTGGTTTGGGATAATTTTTCCAATCCCACAGAGCTTCCTCTTCTGTTGTTTTGGGGTACATTGCAGGTATGGTAGCTTACTTTCTGAGATTCTTCTGGCTCTTATTCTAGCCCCCACCCCCAATACACACTCACTTTTATCTGAACCTTCAGTTTTGATTCTCTTCCCAGTAGATTCTCCTTGGGGTGAGGTCCAATCCTGGAAGGGGATTTTGACTGGTTGCCATCAAGGGTTTGTGTGGCCTGGGGTAATCCTCCCTCTTGGAGCTCACACTGGCCTCTGATACTCACTGGCTCTTGGAGGGGTCAAGCATTCCTGGCGTTGCCTCCTGCCCCACACTGGCCCACTCTCCTTTCCAGTGAGTTCCTGTTGGCTCTCTAGAGTTTCTCCTGTGCTGACATCTACAGACACCCATTTCTTTCTTCTTCTCTGCAGACTCTGACCCACGAGGGCTCAGGGCTCTTGTCCCCACCCTCCTACTTGAAATTTGGGGTTTTTTAAAGCTGCCTTGTTACCTGCTTTTGTTGTGTATGTTGCCCATAGTTTTGCTATTCAGATGCTCTATTTCTTTTTATGTAAGGATTTCAAGGGATTAAAATACTAGGTGGTTGCTGCTACTGGTATCTTCTCCAAATCTCCCCCGTAGTAGGGATCTGTGATGCATAACAAGTTACCGCAAATGTAGTGGCTTAAAAGAACACCTGTGCATTAGCTCACAGGTCTGTGGTTGAAAGACTGGATGGGCTCCACTGGGTTCTTCCATTTGGGGTTTTACAAGATTGAAATCAAGGTGTGGCCTGGGCTGGGGTCTTCCTGGAGCCCTGGAGGAGCAGTCCTCTTAGGAGCCAATTCAGGTTGTTGGCAGAACTGAGTTTCTTATGGGTGTAGGGCCAATTGTGGTGCTTTCTTGCTGGCTGTCAGCCAGAGGTCTCCTCTCTCTCTGGTCCTCTCTTCCTCCATCAGTGTACGGCTACAGTTGAATACTCATCAGCCTTCAAAAGAAGGAAATCTTGTCCTTTGTAACATGGATGAACCTGGAGGATATTATGCTAAATTAAGTAAGCCAGCCATGGGACAAATACAGCATGATTGCATTTATATGAGGTATTTAAAGGAGTCGGACTCATGGAAGCAGAGGTTACAACGGTGGTTGATAGAGGCTGGGGGGTGGGAGAGTGAGGAGTTGTTACTTAGTGGATAGAAAGTTCCAGTGCCACTGAATGAGGAAGTTCTAGAGACCTGCTGTCCAACACTGGGCCTGGAGTTAACAGCACAGTATTGTGCACTTCAAAGTTTGTTAAGGGGAGTAGATCTCATGTTAAATTTTCTTTCAAAAAGAAAAAAAAAAAAAACTGAAGGAGCACAGGAAGCTCCAGGATGTATTGGATATATCTATTATTGATAATCGATTGTGGTGATGGACTCATGGATGTTTGCTCATGTCCAAACATATCAAATTATATACATTAATTTGTGCAGTTCTTTGTAAATTGATTATACCTCAGTGAATTTTTTTCAAGTCCGTAAGCATGCTTTGAAACCTCATTGTAATTTTAAACACTCAGACTTCCCATTCCATTCTCAGTCATGGAAAACTCTCTGCATTTAAAGGGCCCATGTGCTTAGGTTAGGCCTCCTTTTCGTCTTAAGATTGACTGATTTTTAGTCTTATGGCATCTGCAAAATCCTTTTGCCACCTAAATTGACATTATCACAGGAGTCACACCAGGTGATGAAGATCATCGGGGCTTAGAATTTTGCCCACTGCCTCCTCATTTGCTTATTTTTATTTTTTAAATGTTTTTTAATTTTTTTATTGTTACATTAATCACCATACATCATTAGTTTTTGATGTAGTGTTCCATGATTCATTGTTTGTGCATAACACCCAGTGCTCCATGCAGAACGTGCCCTCTTTAATACCCATCACCAGGCTAACCCATCCCCCCACCCCCTCCCCTCTAGAACCCTCAGTTTGTTTTGTTTTGTTTTGTTTTAAATTTTTTATTGTTATGTTAATCACCATACATTACATCATTAGTTTTTGATATAGTGTTCCATGACTCATTGTTTGTGCATAATACCCAGTGCTCCATGCAGAACGTGCCCTCTTTAATACCCATCACCAAGCTAACCCATCCCCCTCCCCCCTCCCCTCTAGAACCCTCAGTTTGTTTTTCAGAGTCCATCATCTTTCATGGTTCGTCTCCCCCTTCGATTTCCACCCGTTCATTCTTCCCCTCCTGCTATCTTCTTCTATTTTTTTTCTTAACATATATTGCATTATTTGTTTCAGAGGTACAGATCTGTGATTCAACAGTCTTGCACAATTCACAGCGCTCACCATAGCACATACCCTCCCCAATGTCTATCACCCAGCCATCCCCTCCCTCCCACCCCCCACCACTCCAACAACCCTCAGTTTGTTTCCTGAGATTAAGAATTCCTCATATCAGTGAGGTCATATGATACATGTCTTTCTCTGATTGACTCATTTTACTCAGCATAACACCCTCCAGTTCCATCCACATCGTTGTAATTGGCAAGATCTCATTCCTTTTGATGGCTGCATAATATTCCATTGTGTATATATACCACCTCTTCTTTATCCATTCATCTGTCGATGGACATCTTGGCTCTTTCCACAGTTTGGCTATTGTGGACATTGCTGCTATAAACATTGGGGTGCACGTACCCCTTCGGATCCCTACATTTGTATCTTTGGGGTAAATACCCAGTAGTGCAATTGCTGGATCGAATGGTAGCTCTATTTTCAACTGTTTGAGGACCCTCCATACTGTTTTCCAGAGTGGTTGCACCGGCTTGCATTTCCACCAACAGTGTAGGAGGGTTCCCCTTTTTCCACATCCCCGCCAACATCTGTCGTTCCCTGACTTGTTAATTTTAGCCATTCTGACTGGTGTGAGGTGGTATCTCATTGAGGTTTTGATTTGGATTTCCCTGATGCCGAGCGATGTGGAGCACTTTTTCATGTGTCTGTTGGCCATTTGGATGTCGTCTTTGGAAAAATGTCTGTTCATGTCTTCTGCCCATTTCTTGATCGGATTATTTGTTCTTTGGGTGTCGAGTTGGATAAGTTCTTTATAGATTTTGGATACTAGCCCTTTATCTGATATGTCATTTGCAAATATTTTCTCGCATTCTCTCGGTTGTCTTTTGGTTTTGTTGACTGTTTCTTTAGCTGTGCAAAAGATTTTTATCTTTCTAAAGTCCCAATAGTTGATTTTTGCCCTTGCTTCCCTTGCCTTTGGCGATGTTTCTAGGAAGAAGTTGCTGCGGCTGAGGTCGAAGAGGTTGCTACCTGTGTTCTCCTTTAGGATTTGGATGGACTCCTGTCTCACGTTTAGGTCTTTCAACCATTTGGAGTCTATTTTTGTGTGTGGTGTAAGGAAATGGTCCAGTTTCATTCTTCTGCATGTGGCTGTCCAATTTTCCCAACACCATTTGTTGAAGAGACTGTCTTTTTTCCATTGGACATTCTTTCCTGCTTTGTCAAAGATGAGTTGACCATAGAGTTGAGGGTCCATTTCTGGGCTCTCGATTCTGTTCCATTGATCCATGTGTCTGTTTTTGTGCCAGTACCATACTGTCTTGATGACAGCTTTGTAATAGAGCTGGAAGTCCGGAATTGTGATGCCGCCAGCTTTGCTTTTCTTTTTCAACCTTCCTCTGGCTATTCGGGGTCTCTTCTGGTTCCATACAAATTTTAGGATTATTTGTTCCATTTCTTTGAAAAAAGTGGATGGTATTTTGATGGGGATTGCATTGAATGTGTAGACTGCTCTAGGTAGCATTGACATCTTCACAATGTTTGTTCTTCCAATCCATGAGCATCGAACGTTTTTCCATTTCTTTGTGTCTTCTTCAATTTCTTTCCTGAGTATTTTATAGTTTTCTGAGTACAGATTCTTCGCCTCCTTGGTTAGATTTATTCCTAGGTATCTTATGGTTTTGGGTGCAATTGTAAATGGGATCGACTCCTTAATTTGTCTCTCTTCTGTCTTGTTGGTGTATAGGAATGCCACTGATTTCTGTGCATTGATTTTATATCCTGCCACTTTACTGAATTCCTGTATGAGTTCTAGCAGTTTTGGGGTGTAGTCTTTTGGGTTTTCCACATACAGTATCATATCATCTGCAAAGAGTGAGAGTTTGACTTCCTCCTTGCCGATTTGGATGCCTTTGATTTCTTTTTGTTGTCTGATTGCTGTGGCTAGGACTTCTCTAATACTATGTTGAATAGCAGTGGTGAGAGTGGACATCCCTGTCGCATTCCTGACCTTAGGGGGAAAGCTCTCAGTTTTTCCCCATTGAGAATGATATTCGCTGTAGGCTTTTCATTGATGGCTTTTATGATATTGAGGTATGTACCCTCTATCCCTACACTCTGAAGGGTTTTGATCAAGAAAGGATGCTGTACTTTGTCAAATGCTTTTTCTGCATCTATTGAGAGGATCCTATGATTCTTGTTCTTTCTTTTGTTAATGTATCACATTGATTGATTTGCAGATGTTGAACCAACCTTGCAGCCCAGGGATAAATCCCACTTGGTCGTGGTGAATAATCCTTTTAATGTACTGTTGGATCTTATTGGCTAGTATTTTGGTGAGAATTTTTGCGTCCGTGTTCATCAAGGATATCGGTCTGTAATTCTCCTTTTTGTTGGGGTCTTTGTCTGGTTTTGGGATCAAGGTAATGGTGGCCTCATAAAATGAGTTTGGAAGTTTTCCTTCCATTTCTAATTTTTGGAACAGTTTCAGAAGAATAGGTATTAATTCTTCTTTGAATGTTTGGTAGAATTCCCCTGGGAAGCCATCTGGCCCTAGGCTTTTGTTTGTTGGGAGACGTTTGATGACTGCTTCAATTTCCTTAGTGGTTATAGGTCTGTTCAGGTTTTCTACTTCTTCCTGGTTCAATTTTGGTAGTTGATACATCTCTAGGAATGTACCCATTTCTTCCAGGTTTTCTAATTTGCTGGCATATAGTTGCTCATAATATGTTCTTATAATTGTTTGTATTTCTTTGGTGTTGGTTGTGGTCTCTCCTCTTTCATTCATGATTTTGTGGATTTGGGTCATTTCTCTTTTCTTTTTGATGAGTCTGGCCAGGGGTTTATCAATCTTGTTAATTCTTTCAGAGAACCAGCTCCTAGTTTCATTGATCTGTTCTACTGTTCTTTTGGTTTCTAGTTCATTGATTTCTGCTCTGATCGTTATGATTTCTCTTCTCCTGCTGGGTTTAGGCTTTATTTGCTGTTTTTTCTATAGCTCCTTTAGGTGTAGGGTTAGGTTGTGTATTTGAGACCTTTCTTGTTTCTTGAGAAAGGCTTATATTACTATATACTTTCCTCTCAGGACTGCCTTTGCTGCATCCCAAAGATTTTGAACAGTTGTGTTTTCATTTTCATTTGTTTCCATGAATTTTTTAAATTCTTCTTTAATTTCCTGGTTGACCCATTCATTCTTTAGTAGGATGCACTTTAGCCTCCATGTATTTGAGTTCTTTCCGACTTTCCTCTTGTGATTGAGTTCTAGTTTCAAAGCATTGTGGTCTGAAAATATGCAGGGAATAATCCCAGTCTTTTGTTACTGGTTGAGACCTGATTTGTGACCTAGGATTTGATCTATTCTGGAGAATGTTCCATGGGCACTAGAGAAGAATGTGTATTCCGTTGCTTTGGGATGGAATGTTCTGAATATGTCTGTGAAGTCCATTTGGTCCAGTGTGTCATTTAAAGTCTTTATTTCCTTGTTGATCTTTTGCTTAGATGGTCTGTCCATTTCAGTGAGGGGGGTGTTAAAGTCCCCCACTATTATTGTATTGTCAGTGTGTTTCTTTGCTTTTGTTATTAATTGCCTTATATAATTGGCTGCTCCCATATTAGGGGCATAGGTATTTATAATTGTTAGATCTTCTTGTTGGATAGACCCTTTAAGTAGGATATAGTGTCCTTCCTCATCTTTTATTACAGTCTTTGTTTTAAAATCTAATTCGTCTGATATAAGGATTGCCACCTCAGCTTTCTTTTGGTGTCCATTAGCATGGTAAATGGTTTTCCACCCCCTCACTTTCAATCTGGGGGTGTCTTTAGGTCTAAAATGAGTCTCATGCAGACAACATATTGATGGGTCTTGTTTTTTAATCCAATCTGATAGCCTGTGTCTTTTGATTGGGGCATTTAGCCCATTTACATTCAGGGTAACTATTGAAAGATATGAATTTAGTGCCATGTATTGCCTGTAAGGTGACTGTTATTGTATATTGTCTGTGTACCTTTCTGGTCTATGCTGCTTTTAGGTTGTCTCTTTGCTTAGAGGACCCCTTTCAATATTTTCTGTAGGGCTGGTTTCGTGTTTGCAAGTTCCTTTAGTTTTTGTTTGTCCTGGAAGCTTTTTATCTCTCCTTCAATTTTCAATGACAGCCTAACTGGATATAGTATTCTTGGCTGCATATTTTTCTCGTTTAGTGCTCTGAAGATATCATGCCAGTCCTTTCTGGCCTGCCAGGTCTCTGTGGATAGGTCTGTTGGCAGTCTAATGTTTCTACCATCATAGGTTACATATCTCTTCGCCCGAGCTGCTTTCAGTATTTTCTCTTTGTCACTGAGACTGGTAAGTTTTACTATTAGATGTCAGGGTGTTGACCTATTTTTATTGATTTTGAGAGGGGTTCTCTGTGCCTCCTGGATTTTGATGCCTGTTTCCTTCCTCACATTAGGGAAGTTCTCTGCTATAATTTGCTCCAGTATACCTTCTGCCCCCCTCTCTCTCTCTTCTTCTAGGATCCCAATTATTCTAATGTTGTTTCGTCTTATGGTATCGCTTATCTCTCGAATTCTGCCCTCATGATCCAGTAGTTGTTTCTCTCTCTTTTTCTCAGCCTCTTTATTTTCCATCATTTGGTCTTCTATATCGCTGATTCTCTCTTCTGCCTCATTTATCCTAGCAGTTAGTGCCCCCATTTTTGATTGCACCTCATTAATAGCCTTTTTGATTTCGACTTGGTTAGATTTTATTTCTTTTATTTCTCCAGAAAGGGTTTCTCTAATAACTTCCGTGCTTTTTTCAAGCCCAGCTAGTGTCTTTAAAATCATGTTTCTGAACTCTAGGTCCGCCATCACACTGTCTGTATTGAGTAGGTCCCTGGCAGACGGTAATACCTCTTGTTCTTTTTGTTGAGGTGATTTTTTTCGTCTTGTCATTTTGTCCAGAGGAGAATCGATGAATGAGAGAACAAAATGCTAACAGGTTAACAATGTCCCCAGAAAGTATACTCTAAGCAAATCAGAAGAGACCTGAAACTGGGGGAAAAGAAAGGGAAAGAAAGAGAAAAGAATGAGAAAAAAAAGAAAAAGAAAAAGATAAAAACAAACAAAAACAGAACAAAACAAAAAAAAAAACAGAATATGATCAAATATGATCAGGCTTGTGCATAGGTCAGTGCCACACACTAGATTTTGGGTGTATTTTGGTCTGTTAGAAGAAAGTGACTCCTAAAATTTTAAAGATAGAAAGACTTATATATGTACAAAATAAGGGTTGATACAATGAAGGGATGGAATATGACTGTAAAAATGAAAATTATAAAAAATTTTAAAAAAGGAATTGATCAGAAGGTGTTTGAAAAAATAAAGAAGAGGATTAAAAAAAGGAAAGAAAGAAAAAAAAGGGAAGAAATTGTGATCAGGCATGAGACTGGAAAAAAGCCATTCACTAGAGATTTAGGGTATTTTTTGATATGTTAGAAGAAACTGTATCTCAAAATTTTAAAAGAGAGAGCAACATATATATATATATGCCAAAAATAAAGGGTAACTACTATGAAGGGTTAGAATATGACTCTAAATATCAAAAATAAAAATGTTTTTTTTTAAAAGGGATTGATAAGATGTTGGTTGGAAAAGGGAAAAAGAAAAATTCAAAAAAAGGAAAAACAGTTAAAAAAATTAACTTTGAAAAACTAATGAATCATGGTAAAAAAGCCATGAATTCTACGTGCAGTATTCCCCTAGCGCTGGAGTTCTCCCGTTCTCCTTGATCGGTAAACTTGGTCTTGGCTTGCTGGCTGTTCGTGCTGATCTTCTGGAGGAGGGGCCTGTTGCCGTGGTTCCCAAATGTCTTTGCCGGAGGCGGAATTGCCCTGCCCTCGTTGGTTTGCGCTAAGTAATCTGCTCGGGTTTGCTCTCAGGAGCTTTTGTTCCCTGCAAGCTCTCGGTACAGCTTTGGAGGACCAGGGTGAAAATGATGGCCTCCCACTCTCTGCCCGGAGGAGCCGAGAACTTGGGGCCCCGCTCCTCAGTGCGCCCCCAGAGAAAAGCAGTCACTCCCGTGTCCCCGGTCTCCGGCCGCACTCCGTGCTCACCCGGCCTGTGACCGAGCGTTGCTATCTCTGGCACCCGACCCCGTGTGGAGTCTCCAAACCCAGCAGATCCCTCCCGTGCGCTCCCGCGCGGCTCCTCCTGGGGAAGGAAGGGGAGTCTCCCCGGCTCTGCCGCTTGTTGGGTCCCTGCTGGAGGAGCAGTGGCCCGACTGGGCCGCGGATCACAGTTTATGGCCACCCCGAGCTGAGAGCCCGCGCCTCGGCTCCGTCTCTGCAGCCGGCTTCCCCGCTCCGATACCTGGGAGCTCTGGCGCACTCAGGCTCCCCCGGTCTTTCTGTGACCCCGAGGGTCCTGAGACCACACTGTCCCGCGAGGGTTCCACCCCCCGCTTAGCCACTGGAGCGACGTCCCTCCGCGGAGCCGACTTCTAAAAGTTCTGATTTTGTGCTCCGCGGCTCTAGCACTTGCCAGAAGCGGCCGACGGAGGCCCCCTCCCCCGCCGTCTATCCTCCCGAATATCGCCTCGGATTCACTTCTCCGCACGTCCTACCTTCCAGTAAGTGGTCGCTTCTCTGTTCAGAGAGTTGTTGCTACTCTCCTCTTCGATCTCCTGTTGAGTTCGTAGGTGTTCAGAATGGTTTGATCCCTATTCAGCTGAATTCCTGAGACCAGACGAAATCCAGGTCTCCTACTCCTCCACCATCTTGCTCCGCCCCCCCATTCGCTTATTTTTAATCCTTACAGTTTATTGAGCTCCTACTATGTTCTAGCCTTTGGGATACAGAAGTGAACAAGACAGGCCTGGTCCTGGCCCCACGAGTAGAAAATTAATACCTAATATGTAATGAATGGGTGGGTGGGTGGATAGATGTATAGAGGTCTAAATGCACATTCAGAGAAAAGTAACAGAAGACTGAGACTCAATATTATTGAGTACATTTTAAAGGTCCATGTATCATCTTGAATGGAAATGTTGCTCAACTTCTGATGAGGAGCCTAATACATCAATACCTCTGTTATCACTGACTGATGACCTCGCATAATAAAAGATCTTGACTTGCGTGTATGTTAACAATTAATGGAATGTGTAATGCTTCTCACAGAGTATATGGAAGGTAATAAAGAGGTGTAAATGAGAATTACACGGGTTAGTTGGTGTCATTAATGGTTCTTTTGTTCTGCTAGAGCAGCAGTATCTTATTCAGGAGACAGGGTTGCAGTTATGGTTGCCAAAATGACTCAAACATGCCAATTCAACTATGATTGGTTGTTTAAGGGCTTTCACCATTGCAAAGACCCTGCACTCAAGTTTATTGACCACACTTTTCACTTCTGACCTCTCCCTTTCCTTGACCCTTTCAGGGCTTTAGCCACGTGTCCCCTGTCAGAGTATGGTTCCGATCCTATAATTATTTCTATGCTCTTGTGGTGGTTCTTTATTTCCCAGACGGTTTCTAATCCTGTATCCAGCCCCTAATGAAATAGAATGATAGTGATCAGTTTTACAATAGACACTACTACACATGGGACCCTATTTGTTTATTCAGAAATATCTGTCATAATGATTGAATGAGAAGCTAATATTTAGAGCTGGGAAAAGCAATACTGTATATTAGGAAGAATCAGCATTTGTTAGCATAAGTAACACTCCAAGTCTTGATTGTAAGTGTCAGTGTGTTAAAAAACATTGACTTAAACCCAGTGTGAAATTACAAGTTGTAATGCAGATATATTTGGGGAAATGCAAACACATTTATCTATGCATTGATTCATTCACTCAACAGCAATTTGTTGGGTGCCTAGTACATGTCAAGAGCTTTCCTAGGTGCAGGGGATGCAGTGGGGAAATATGCAGAAAATCACATTGCCCTCTGAGAGCTTATATTCTAGTAGAGGGAATTAGAAAATGCACAAAATAAACAAAGACATCATTCCATTATCATCTGTTGATAGACAGTAACGATCTTAATGTTAACAAAGACGTTTGGTTGGAACAAACTTGGGGGGTTGGTAATAGAAATATAAAGAAATTTGCACTGTTTGCATATGTATCTGTTCATTCTTCTGTCGAGATTGATAAGAACTGTTTTGTCTTGGTTGGCTCTCACACTTTTCAAGTCCACTTAAGACGCAAAGCCATCAGTTGGCTGAATCTATTCACATTGGTGTTCAGTAAATGCTTATTTGAATGCATAAATATCAGAGTTTAATTTTAATTCCAAATAATATAGTTGAGTTTTATAAGTATTTGCAAATTCTATACTTGTAATTTTACCCTAGATTTAATGAATGATAGTGTCAGCAGTACTAATCATAACTGCTATAATTTAATCTTTAAGTCTTAGCTTAATTTCACCTATTCAGAGAGATTTCCTTGACCATTCATTCTACTGCAAACATATGAACTGTTACCTAACACTGCATCCTTTGGTTGCCTTGATACTTATTTTCTCAATGCATGCACACACTGAGATTTTTATGGATAGTTGCTGTTTATCTGTTTTTCCGGTAAACTCTGGGTGGGGGGAGGGGTTAAGTCTGTTTTATCAACGTAGGCCTTCTATGATGACTAGCGCATAGCAGTCCTTCAAGAATGTTTACTGAATGAATGAAATCTCTTCCCCTCCTTTCCTCTCCCCTGTTCTCCCTCCCTCCCTTGTATTTTCCTCCATCCCATTGCTAATTATTTTATCGAAATGCAAACATTTCTAGAACTAATAGTGATGACACCTAGTTTATTGAGAGTTTATGGTGGACCAGACACCATGGAAGCCAAATATGGTAGCAGTAAAACATGAAGAGAGCTAATTTTTACCGAGTGCCGACTCTTATCAGGCCCCTTGTCAGGTTCGTTCCAAACATGAGTCTCCAATTCTTGCAGCATCTGTGCACACTAAACATTCTTCTCTCCATTCAACAGGGAAGACTCTGAGATTTTGCCAGGGCAGGTGGCATGCCCAAGGTCATACAGGTAAAGACCAGTAAAGGTAGAACTAAGATGTAGAAAAGTCTCCCTGAATCATAGCCTGTGTTCTTCCACTGCTCTTTGCTGTTTCATAGTAAGCCAGCAGTTCTACAGGATTGGGGTTGTGAGCACTGGCTGACACACCTGCATAAACAGGAGTGTCGAGGTATATATTGACATTGCTCTTGTGAGTAACGCCATGCACGTTTTTAATGTAACCTTAAAAATAAGAACATCATCTAGCCACAGGAATCCCCCAATCTTCAAATTTAGAGAGCTCAGTGTTCCCAGGGGAGTTAGAGAATGGCGCTTTCGGGCTCCCACTGTACACAAGAGTTGGGATGACCACCTCCTTCTTTAGGTCATTGGAGACTCCATCTTTACTCTTCATGTCTCCTTCTCTTTTCTCCAGGCCACAGTCGGGTTTGCGTTTGGGGAAACTCTCCTTTCCTGGTGCAAGCTATTCCCTCACTCCAGGGGCAGAGCATATGTGCCAGGCCTAAGCTGACTGTGACATTGCATTCCACTAGCCACGAGGATGAGATCAAGTTCAGGGTGAGCTGAGCTGGCCCAATCACAGTAAATCCTGGGGTCCTTGTAGGTATCACCAGAAAAGAGACACTCTTTACTCTTTTGGGTTTTTCCATGAGGAGATAGGATCTGAAGGTGCTGCAGTCTTATTTTATCCCTGGGGAGAGCCTGTGGCTTCTGAAGGTCCTCAGTGCATCCCAACAGCGGGTCCAAGAGCTGGAGAGAATGTGGTTCCTCTTTACATTGTTTAAGCTCTGGATCAGGTGTGCCTGAATTCTTTTTTTGGCTCAAGCCATTTTGAGTTGGGCTTTCTATCACCTGCATCTGGGACTCTAATCGATTAGCCAGAATGGGATGATAGGTACATCAGGGCAGTGCTCACCAGTGCTAAGGTGACAAGTAACCTTGAAAATTCAGTGGCTTAATAACAACAAGGTGTATTTCTCATGTTGCTGTCTGTTGGGGATTGAGTGAGTCTCCTACATGGTTCTTCCCGGAATATTGTCTCAAGGTCTGGGCTGCTACCATGTTTTAGCTATGCACACATCCTCTGAGAGCACCATTGCAAAGAGTGCAGGAGAGGGTGGATCATTCATTTTAAAGTGCCAGACCTCAGCGCAGGTCATACCCTTTGCAGGAGGATCCATTGGCCTTAGCACAATCCCACGGCCCCAACCTAAGCGCAGAAGAGGCTGGGGAATGTCAAGGATCACACTGGCATCTGGTGAGCAACCTCAGCTTCCACTCCAGCCACTTTCTCGAGAACTTCAGTGGTTTCTGGGTTTCATAATCTCTCCTGAGAATAAAGACTGTGTACAAGAGACTCACGAAACCAACCAGAGATGCTCCTGAGAGAAAATTTGGGAATCTGCTTTCTTCTCTGATGGTCAGGAGGCTCTATGACGTCACCCAGAGGGTGTCCCTTCTGCTGCAGAAGGTCAGTCACCTGCTCATGACTCATTGCCGCGTCTCTGCTACACACAGAGCTGCTATCCAGGTCTCCTACAGGAGGATGAACTTAGCCCTGTGCACAATTACTTCTTACGTACAGAGTCACGGAGAGTTACCCGTATTCTTCCATATTAATTAGGAACAATTTTTCTCTATTACATGTTTTGATTTCATGGGCTGCTCAGCTGCTTGTCTCTGCTTTCTTTCCTCCCTCCTTCCTGCTTTCTCCTTTCTCTTTCTTTCTTCCCTTCCCTTTCTTTTCTTTTCTTTTCTTCTCTTTTCTGTCCATGTGCTGTTTTATTTTTACTTTTTTTCCAAGTACTGTTTTAAATTGTCAACTACTTCAATGTGTATAGCTAATTCCGAGATGATGGCATTTTTCTCCTTTCTTGCCCTCCTACTCTCTTGACCTGTACCATGAACCTACATATATTGGGGCTGTCAACTAAATTCCAAGCCTGTACCCCTAGGGGGAAATTACAGATTCCCTCCTGGGCCCCAGCTCTTTGTCCACAACACCTTCTTGAAGTCCTTCCCTCTGACTTTCTGTTTGAGCTGGGTGCCTGCGACCCTATAATTCTCCTTGTCGCCTCCCTGCATTTTATTTAGAGATAACTGGAGTTTTATTAGTTCTTTGGGTACATTTTCAATTTCTCAAGGATCTCTCATCAGGGGTTCCTTGCCAGTAATTACTGCAGCACTGAAGACTTGAAGGAGCTTCCTCTCAGCATTGAATGATGGGATTTCTTAATACGGCTGCTTTTTATTTTTGGAGGGGAAAAATTAAATTAAATGTGCTGTTCCATACTAGGCTTATTTAGTCTGCAAAGACACTGGAATAATTCTGTTAAAATGAGCAGCCTTCTCGATCATTCTGTCCAGTCATACGAAAATGAAAAGGCTGCTATGTATTTATCATTTCCCTAAGGGCATTTGCACAAAAAAGGGTCATAAATGCACTGAAAGGTTAGATAAAACAATAAAGACCAGTGGTATTGAGGGTAAGCCATTCACTGGAGTTTCACCTTGATTAGGAGTCAGCAAACTAGGGCCTTTGGGACAAAGGCAGCCTGCTGCCTCTTTTTATAAATAAAGTTTTATTGGGGAGCAAGATGGCGGAGGAGTAGGAGACCTAGATTTCGTCTGGTCTCAGGAATTCAGCTGAATAGGGATCAAACCATTCTGAACACCTACGAACTCAACAGGAGATCGAACAGGAGAGTAGCAACAACTCTCTGAACAGAGAAGTGACCACTTACTGGAAGGTAGGACGTGCGGAGAAGTGAATCCGAGGCGATATTCGGGAGGATAGACGGCGGGGGAGGGGGCCTCCATCGGCCGCTTCTGGCAAGTGCTAGAGCCGCGGAGCACAAAATCGGACCTTTTAGAAGTCGGCTCCGCGGAGGGACGTCGCTGCAGTGGCTAAGCGGGGGGTGGAACCCTCGCGGGACAGTGTGGTCTCAGGACCCTCGGGGTCACAGAGAGACCGGGGGTGCCTGAGTGCGCCAGAGCTCCCAGATATTGGAGCAGGGAAGCCGGCTGCAGAGACGGAGCCGAGGCGCGGGCTCTCAGCTCGGGGTGGCCATAAACTGTGATCTGCGGCCCAGTCGGGGCACGGCTCCCCCAGCAGGGACCCAACAAGCAGCAGATCCGGGGAGACTCCCCTTCCTTCCCGGGGAGGAGCGGTGCGGGAACGCACTGCAGGGATCTGCTGGGTTTGGAGACTCCGCGCGGGGTCGGGTGCCAGAGATAGCAACGCTCGATCACGGGCCGGGTGAGCACGGAGTGCGGCCGGAGACCGGGGACACGGAAGTGACTGCTTTTCTCTGGGGGCACACTGAGGAGCGGGGCCCCGAGTTCTCAGCTCCTCCGAGTGGAGATTGGGAGGCCACCATTTCTGCCCTGGTCCTCCAAAGCTGTACCGAGAGCTTGCGGGGAACAAAAGCTCCTGAGAGCAAACCGGAGCAGCTTGCTTAGCCCGGACCGACAAGGGCGGGGCAATTCCGCCTCCGGCAAAGACATTTGGAAACCACAGCAACAGGCCCCTCCCCCAGAAGATCAGCACGAACAGCCAGCAAGCCAAGACCAAGTTGATCGATCAAGGAGAATAGGAGAACTCCAGCGCTAGGGGAATACTGCACATAGATTCATGGCTTTTTTTTTTTTTTTTTTTACCATGATTCATTATTTCATCAAAGTTAATTTTTGTTGACTGTTTTTTTTATTTTTCTTTTTCCCTTTTTCAACCAACATCTTATAAATCCCTTTTTTTAAAAAAAAAAAAACATTTTTTATTTTTCATTTTTAGAGTCATATTTTATCCCTTCGTAGTAGTTACCCTTATTTTTGGCATATTTATATAAGTTGTTCTCTCTTTAAAATTTTGAGGTACAGTTTCTTCTAACAGATCAAAATATACCCTAAATCACTAGTGTATGGCTTTGTTCTAGTCTCCTGCCTGATCACATTCTCTCCCTTTTTCCTTTTTTTTTCTTCTTAAATCTTCTTTCTTTTTTCAAACAACTTATCTTACCAAGTCCTTTTATAAAATCTTTTATAATTTTCATCTTTACAGTCATTTTCCATCCCTTCATTGTATCAACCCTTATTTTGTACATATATGTCTTTCTTCCTTTAAAATTTTAGGAGGCACTTTTTTCTAACAGACCAAAATACGCCCAAAATCTAGTGTGTGGCACTGATCTATGCACTAGCCTGATCATATTTGATCATATTCTGCCTTTTTTGTATTGTTTTGTTTTTGTTTTCATCTTTTTTTTTTCTTTTTCTCTTTCTTTTTTCTTTCTTTCCCTTTCTTTTCCCCTGGTTTCAGGTCTTTTCTGATTTGTATACAGTATATTTGCTGGGGACGTTGTAAACCTGTTAGCATTTTGTTCTCTCATTCATCTATTCTCCTCTGGACAAAATGACAAGACGAAAGAAATCACCTCAGCAAAAAGAACAAGAGGTAGTACCGTCAGCCAGGGACCTACTCAATACAGACATTAGTACAATGTCGGACCTAGAGTTCAGAATCATGACTTTAAAGATACTAGCTGGGCTTGAAAAAAGCGTGGAAGTTATTAGAGAAACCCTTTCTGGAGAAATAAAAGAACTAAAATCTAACCAAATCGAAATCAAAAAGGCTATTGATGAGGTGCAATCAAAAATGGGGGCACTAAATGCTAGGATAAATGAGGCAGAAGAGAGAATCAGCGATATAGAAGACCAAATGATGGAAAATAAAGAGGCTGAGAAAAAGAGAGAGAAACAACTACAGGATCACGAGGGCAGAATTCGAGAGATAAGTGATATGATAAGACGAAACAACATTAGAATAATTGGGATCCCAGAAGAAGAAGAGAGAGAGAGAGGGGCAGAAGGTATATTGGAGCAAATCATAGCAGAGAACTTCCCTAATGTGAGGAAGGAAACAGGCATTAAAATCCAGGAGGCACAGAGAACCCCTCTCAAAATCAATAAAAATAGGTCAACACCCCGACATCTAATAGTAAAACTTACGAGTCTCAGAGACAAAGAGAAAATCCTGAAAGCAGCTCGGGAGAAGAGATATGTAACCTACAATGGTAGAAACATTAGATTGGCAACAGACCTATCCACAGAGACCTGGCAGGCCAGAAAGGACTGGCAAGATATCTTCAGAGCACTAAACGAGAAAAATATGCAGCCAAGAATACTATATCCAGCTAGGCTATCATTGAAAATAGAAGGAGAGATAAAAAGCTTCTGGAACAAACAAAAACTAAAGGAATTTGCAAACACGAAACCAGCCCTCCAAGAAATATTGAGAGGGGTCCTCTAAGCAAAGAGAGAACCTAAAAGCAGCAAAGAGCAGAAAGGAACACAAACAACAGACAATTAACAGTCACCTTACAGGTAATACAATGGCACTAAATCCATACCTTTCAATAGTTACCCTGAATGTAAATGGGCTAAATGCCCCAATCAAAAGACACAGGCTATCAGATTGGATTAAAAAACAAGACCCATCCATATGCTGTCTGCAAGAGACTCATTTTAGACCCAAAGACACCCCCAGGTTGAAAGTGAGGGGGTGGAAAACCATTTACCATGCTAATGGACACCAAAAGAAAGCTGGGGTGGCAATCCTTATATCAGACAAACTAGATTTTAAAACAAAGACTGTAATAAGAGATGAGGAAGGACACTATATCCTACTTAAAGGGTCTATCCAACAAGAAGATCTAACAATTGTAAATATCTATGCCCCGAACATGGGAGCAGCCAATTATATAAGGCAATTAATAACAAAAGCAAAGAAACACATTGACAACAATACAATAATAGTGGGGGACTTTAACACCCCCCTGACTGAAATGGACAGATCATCTAAGCAAAAGATCAACAAGGAAATAAAGACTTTAAATGACACACTGGACCAAATGGACTTCACAGACATATTCAGAACATTCCATCCCAAAGCAACGGAATACACATTCTTCTCTAGTGCCCATGGAACATTCTCCAGAATTGATCACATCCTAGGTCATAAATCAGGTCTCAATCGGTACCAAAAGATTGGGATCATTCCCTGCATATTTTCAGACCACAATGCTTTGAAACTAGAACTCAACCACAAGAGGAAAGTCGGAAAGAACTCAAATACATGGAGGCTAAAGAGCATCCTACTAAAGAATGAATGGGTCAACCAAGAAATTAAAGAAGAATTTAAAAAATTCATGGAAACCAATGAAAATGAAAACACAACTGTTCAAAATCTTTGGGATACAGCAAAGGCAGTCCTGAGAGGAAAGTATATAGCAATACAAGCCTTTCTCAAGAAACAAGAAAGGTCTCAAATACACAACCTAACCCTACACCTAAAGGAGCTGGAGAAAGAACAGCAAAGAAAGCCTAAACCCAGCAGGAGAAGAGAAATCATAAAGATCAGAGCAGAAATCAATGAACTAGAAACCAAAAGAACAGTAGAACAGATCAACGAAACTAGGAGCTGGTTCTTTGAAAGAATTAACAAGATTGATAAACCCCTGGCCAGACTGATTAAAAAGAAAAGAGAAATGACCCAAATCAACAAAATCATGAATGAAAGAGGAGAGATCACAACCAACACCAAAGAAATACAAACAATTATAAGAACATATTATGAGCAACTCTATGCCAGCAAATTAGATAACCTGGAAGAAATGGGTGCATTCCTAGAGATGTATCAACTACCAAAATTGAACCAGGAAGAAATAGAAAACCTGAACAGACCTATAACCACTAAGGAAATTGAAACAGTCATCAAAAATCTCCCAAGAAACAAAAGCCCAGGGCCAGATGGCTTCCCAGGGGAATTCTATCAGACATTTCAAGAAGAATTAATACCTATTCTCCTGAAACTGTTCCAAAAAATAGAAATGGAAGGGAAACTTCCAAACTCATTTTATGAGGCCAGCATTACCTTGATCCCAAAACCAGACAAAGACCCCATCAAAAAAGAGAATTACAGACCAATATCCTTGATGAACACGGATGCAAAAATTCTCACCAAAATACTAGCCAATAGGATCCAACAGTACATTAAAAGGATTATTCACCACGACCAAGTGGGATTTATCCCTGGGCTTCAAGGCTGGTTCAACATCCGCAAATCAATCAACGTGATACAATACATTAACAAAAGAAAGAACAAGAATCATATGATCCTCTCAATAGATGCAGAAAAAGCATTTGACAAAGTACAGCATCCTTTCTTGATCAAAACTCTTCAGAGTATAGGGATAGAGGGTACATACCTCAATATCATAAAAGCCATCTATGAAAAACCCACAGCGAATATCATCCTCAATGGGGAAAGGCTGAGAGCTTTTCCCCTAAGGTCAGGAACGCGGCAGGGATGTCCACTCTCACCACTGCTATTCAACATAGTATTAGAAGTCCTAGCCACAGCAATTAGACAACAAAAAGAAATCAAAGGCATCCAAATCGGCAAAGAGGAAGTCAAACTCTCACTCTTTGCAGATGATATGATACTGTATGTGGAAAACCCAAAAGACTCCACCCCAAAACTGCTAGAACTCATACAGGAATTCAGTAAAGTAGCAGGATATAAAATCAATGCACAGAAATCAGTGGCATTCCTATACACCAACAACAAGACAGAAGAGAGACAAATCAAGGAGTCGATCCCATTTACAATTGCACCCAAAACCATTAGATACCTAGGAATAAATCTAACCAAAGAGGCAAAGGATCTGTACTCAGAAAACTATAAAATACTCATGAAAGAAATTGAAGAAGACACAAAGAAATGGAAAAACGTTCCATGCTCATGGATTGGGAGAACCAACATTGTGAAGATGTCAATGCTACCTAGAGCAGTCTACACATTCAATGCAATCCCCATCAAAATACCATCCACTTTTTTCAAAGAAATGGAACAAATAATCCTAAAATTTGTATGGAACCAGAAGAGACCCAGAATAGCCAGAGGAATCTTGAAAAAGAAAAGCAAAGCTGGCGGCATCACAATTCCGGACTTCCAGCTCTATTACAAAGCTGTCATCATCAAGACAGTATGGTACTGGCACAAAAACAGACACATCGATCAATGGAACAGAATCGAGAGCCCAGAAATGGACCCTCAACTCTATGGTCAACTTATATTTGACAAAGCAGGAAAGACTGTCCAATGGAAAAGAGACAGTCTCTTCAACAAATGGTGTTGGGAAAATTGGACAGCCACATGCAGAAGAATGAAACTGGACCATTTCCTTACACCACACACAAAAATAGACTCCAAATCGTTGAAAGACCTAAACGTGAGACAGGAGTCCATCCAAATCCTAAAGGAGAACACAGGTAGCAACCTTTTCGACCTTAGCCGCAGCAACTTCTTCCTAGAAACATCGCCAAAGGCACGGGAAGCCAGGGCAAAAATGAACTATTGGGATTTCATCAAGATAAAAAGCTTTTGCACAGCCAAAGAAACAGTCCACAAAACCAAAAGACAACCGACAGAATGGGAGAAAATATTTGCAAATGACATATCAGATAAAGGGCTAGTATCCAAAATCTATAAAGAACTTATCAAACTCAACACCCAAAGAACAAATAATCCAATCAAGAAATGGGCAGAAGACATGAACAGACATTTCTCCAAAGAAGACATCCAAATGGCCAACAGGCACATGAAAAAGTGCTCCACATCGCTCGGCATCAGGGAAATCCAAATCAAAACCTCAATGAGATACCACCTCACACCCATCAGAATGGCTAAAATTAAGAAGTCAGGGAACGACAGATGTTGGCGGGGATGTGGAGAAAGGGGAACCCTCCTACACTGTTGGTGGGAATGCAAGCTGGTGCAACCCCTCTGGAAAACAGTATGGAGGTTCCTCAAACAGTTGAAATTAGAGCTACCGTTCGATCCAGCAATTGCACTACTGGGTATTTACCCCAAAGATACAAATGTAGGGACCCGAAGGGGTACATGTACCCCAATGTTTATAGCAGCAATGTCCACCATAGCCAAACTGTGGAAAGAGCCGAGATGCCCATCGACAGATGAATGGATAAAGAAGAGGTGGTATATATACACAATGGAATATTATGCAGCCATCAAAAGGAATGAGATCTTGCCATTTGCAACGACGTGGATGGAACTGGAGGGTGTTATGCTGAGTGAAATAAGTCAATCAGAGAAAGACATGTATCACATGACCTCACTGATATGAGGAATTCTTAATCTCAGGAAAGAAACTGAGTGTTACTGGAGTGGTTGGGGGTGGGAGGGATGGGGTGGCTGGGTGATAGACATTGGGGAGGGTGTGTGCTACGGTGAGCGCTGTGAATTGTGCAAGACTGTTGAATCACAGTTCTGTACTTCTGAAACAAATAACGCAACATATTTTAAGAAAAAAGAAAAAGAAGATAACAGGAGAGGAAGAAAAGGGGAGTATGTCAGAGGGGGAGACGAACCATGAGAGATGATGGACTCTGAAAAACAAACTGAGGGTTCTAGAGGGGAAGGGGGTAGGGGGATGGGTTAGCCTGGTGATGGGTATTGAGGAGGGCACGTTCTGCATGGAGCACTGGGTGTTATGAACAAACAATGAATCATGGAACACTGCACCAAAAACTAATGATGTAATATATGGTGATTAACATAACAATAAAAAAATTAAAAAAAAAAGTTTTATTGGAACACAACCACACTTTACATATTTTAATATACATTTTTATACACAGTTGTTTACATATTTTTAATATCTGCTTTTGCACGGTAATAGCAGACTTCAGTAGTTGCAATGAGACTGTAAGCCCAGAGCATCTGAAATATTATTATCTGGCCCATTACAGCACAAGTCAGCTAGTCTCGATGAACAACCTTGATGAACAGGTATATTTTTTTGGTACGCTAATTGTAGGATTTCCATATATCTAACTGTTTTCCATGGAAACACTGTTTACCTGCACCATTTTGCTATATGTACTCCAGCTTAACTGTAAAGTTCACATATAAGAGAAAGATTTGTTCACAAGTTAGAGACCCATTCATACTCTTTCATTCATATTTCTTCTCGGTTTAAAAACAAAACACAATCAGTCATGGAAGAACTAAAAAAATAGATGATTCTTTCCTGTACCCCATCTCATCCCCCATTTCTGATCCTCTACGAGACCACAATTGATGACATACAAGTGGGAGATTACAAAGGGCCGACATTGAGGACAGAGTTTATTTTAATTTACTTAAAGTGATTTTCCCTCAACCAAAAGATGCTAGCTAAAGTAATTCTTCAGGCTAAAACCTCTTTAGCCTCTGATATCTGGCACTCAGCAATCAGCCTAACAATCATGCTGAAAACTTACCACTTCACTACTATTTATGTCACAAACATGGATACTTTAAGTGAAGATCAGTTTCACAATTAGGTAATTGGTGTGCATGACATTCGTCTACTGTTTCATTTGGAAATTGACTTGAATGAGAAAAAAATGAGCTCCTTCCTCCCTCCCTCCCTCCCTCCCTTCCTCCCTTCCTTCCTTCCTTCCAAGAAGACAAATACTACAAGGTTTCCTTGATACCCACGTTACTTGTAGTGTGAGATGAACAGAATTCAGGGGCCTTGAGCAGACCTGTGAGAAATTTCATGGCGAGAGATACATGACTCATTAGCAGGCATGAGAAATAATACCATGTGAGGAAAAAAATTCCCTTTTCTTTATTTCACTTAAAAGAATTAATACTAATATTTGGAGTGTGCAATTATCTGCCTGGGCCACGGTCAATAAATAATAGCAACAAGAATAGTGATAGCTGATATTTGTTGAGCCTTTACTATGTGCCAGACTATTCTCATGGTTTACATATCTCATTCATTCAATACTTCCCACAACTCTTTACAGTGGCTGATGTTTATTCCCATTTTACAGATGGAGAAATGGCGAATCTGAAACTTAAGCCCATGTTGCCCATGTCTGTCTTTCTGTAGCTCAGGGATTTTTAACTGGAGGTGATTTTGTACCTCCTTCCCCTCCAGGGCACACGTAGCAACATCTGGAGACATTTTTGGTTGCAGCTGGTTGGGGACATGCTACCAGCATCGAGTGGGTAGAGGCCAGGGATGCTGTTAAACATCCTATGTTGCACGGAATAGCCCCCCTCCCCACCACGACACAGGATTATCCAGCCCCAAATGTCAGTAGTGCCAAGATCGAGGGAACCTCTTCTAGAGTTTGCACAATTAATGGGGTCTTCTAAGTCTCTAGATTTAGAAGGTCTTATGAGGAGTTCTAGCTTCTCCTTAATCCCAGGGAAGCAATTTATGACTCCCTCCATCCATCTTTCCTGAATCACCTCTTTCTTTCCCCTAGAAAAAGTCTTGGAGAATAAGTGATATTCTCCCAGTAGCCACCAGTTCTGTGTTTTACTTCCACGTGATTAGAGCTCTCTTACCCTTCCTCGCTGAGAGTTTCCACGATCCCGCCCACAGACTTTCAGTATGATAAACACAGAAAACTACCTTTAGAGAACAGAAATACCACTGCTGTGATTCAGTCAGCCTTGCTCCTTTGTCCTTCTGTTATTTCATGTTAAATGTCTTAACCTGTCAATAGAATTCCTGCTTGTGTAAGTGGAGACACATGGCAAGAAATGAGAAGCCAGAGGTCAGGTCTCCCCAAACCTAATTCACGGCTCCGACGGGGTGGATGGTCCGCCACGCCATGCAGTCAGGTTCTGTTGATGTCTCTTGCACGAGGGCTTACCTTCTCTGACCTCAGTCCTGTTATCCACAATCCACCCTCAAATCTGCCAAGCTGCAACCCTTTCCTTAGTGGCCTTCTTTGAGCCGCTCCTTCCGAGGGGCTTAGTTCCAAATCTCTGACCTCAAGCCAGATTAGAATTTCAGAGCTAACCATCAACAGCGCATCAAGCTTCTTTCATGTTCTGTACCTGATTCTACTCAAAGCATGGTGGTTTTTATAGGAAAGAACCTTCCAGGAAAGAAGCTATTAAAAAACAGTTGTTGTTTAAATCTCTCCAACTTTCAATTCCTTTACTTACCTAATCAGGAGGCAACTTGACGTTTCCCTCAGTTCTGACAAGTGCATTTAGTGCTGCCTCCATGGCAGATCAACACACAGAGCGCCATGCTGTGGGTATGGCGTGGTTGCCAGCCACTATGGTGGGGGCAGGTCTGCAGAAACATAAGGAAAATCTTTACCCTCTGGGATTTTTCACTGTGGTTGGGGAAATGGGACATATGCACACACATGGAAGATAAAATAACTAAACAAGAGGTAAGTGATAACACAAAGCAATAATCCAAGAGATGGCAAGAGGTATGTGTACTATTTTTTTTTTTTAAAGATATGGCCCATTGTTCAGGAAGAAGAAAGTTTGCCATGGTCTGGGGTGTTCCGAAGTCTTCAGGTAGAAGATGAGATTTGACGGAGAAAACATATGCTCAGGGAAATTAGAAAAAGAAAAGACGGTGTATGTCAAAGCCTGGGAGGAAAATGTGTGGGTGGGTTCAAGGTGCCATGTGCTGACCCACCGTGGTGCAGGGGCCATCAAGGAGTGTGTAGAGGTAGGTTGAATGGAGTAGCAGGGGCCAGGACTCAGGGAACCTAAAAGGTCATGTGATAGAATTTGAGCCTTATTCCATAGGCAATGGGGAGTCATGGAAGCTTGCCTCCAAATTAAGACAGCTTCTTAATTAACTACCTTGGCTTTCACTTGTGGCCCCCATCCAATCCACATTCCAAAAGGCAAACAGACTTATTCTAAAACAAAAATCCGACCCTGTTTTTCCTTCCCTTAAAACCGTCAGATGGTTTCCTGTGGCACTTAAATCCAAAGTCTATACTACGGCTTCTGTGATCTTGTGGGATCTGGCCCCCACCTCATTTTAGGCTTCCGTGCCCCCAGGTCACCATGCCCCAGCCACACCATCCTGCTTGATCCCACAAATCTTATTTTTACCAAGGAATCCTCGACTTGCTGAGCCTCTGGCTTGGACTTTGCCTCCTCTGGATTTGTCACTGGCCAATTCCTTTTCCACATTCCACTTCCTTGAAGTGTTGTGGATTGATTCTGGTATATTTTCTTCATAGCTAAATTGTCTCGGGGCGCCTGAGTGGCTCAGTCAGTTAAGCATCCAACTCTTGATTTTGGCTCAGGTCATGATCTTAGGGTCGTGAGATCGAGCCCCACATCAGGCTCCACACTCAGTGGGGAGTTTGCTTGAGATTCTCTCTCTCCCTCTGCCTCTGCTCCTCCTCACACTTGCACTCTCTCTCTTTCTCAAAAACAAATAAAATCTTTAAACAAATTATCTTATTTACATACTTCCCCCCCCTTCTCCACTAGAAACTTTGTCTTGTTTATTCCAAGTTTATCTTGAGTTCATCCTAATGTTTAGTATGGTGCATGGTGTAAGTTACAATAAATATTTGTTGAGGGGATTGATAGATGTAGTAGAGATTGCCATAGAAAGATGAATTATGGAACTGTTATTCACTCATCCAGTATTTATCGAGGTCCTCTTTACTGGTGGCTGAGGATAGAGTGCTAAAGGAAACCCATATTCCCTGTCACCATGGTGCCTCCAGATAAAGGGACCAGCGTTTAGCAAGTGATGTCAAATGTGGCGAATGCTACAGGAGAGGAGATGCAGGTTGCTAAGATAGTATAGTGCCAGGGAAGCTCTTCTAGACTGGAATGGGGAAAACTTCTCTGAGACCCACATTATGAGAAGGAGTTAAGTGAGGAAGGAGGTGCTCCAGGTAGAAGGAATAGCATGGGTGGGCCAATGAGGTAAGAGAATGTGGGTGCACCCCAAGAGCCAGAAGACGGCCAAGATGGGTGGGGTGCAAGTGTAGAGGCAGAAATTTCATGAGGTCATTGAGGTCACTGGGCACCAAATTCTGAAGGAAGCCATGAAAAGGACTTTAAATTTTATCCTCAGAATATTAAAAAGCCCCTGAATGGGGCTTGTGATCAGTTATGAGTTTTCCAAAGATCTCTTTGGCTTTTGTGTGGTTTGTGGATTGTAAGGGGGCCATAGATGGGGTGATGAGCTGTCAGGTAGCCGCAGTAGCCCAGGTGAGAAATGACGGTGGTGGTGGTGATAGAAGAAGAAAATATTCATATTTGGGAGATATTTGGAAGTCGACGTTTCCTTGGTGATTATCTGGAAGTGGAAAGTGAGAGAATGGGAGCCAAGGAGCCTTGCCTTTCTGCCTGGGTTTCTGGTTCCTAGGAAGCAGGTGGACAGGTGATGTCATTGGGTGAGATCTGCACATTCTGGGGAAAAAAAGGCAAGTTCAGTCTGGGATATGTTGTATTAAGATACCTCGAGATTCTTGGAGTTACCACTTATAGAGATGTAGCACTGGAAATAATAGTCAAGGAATGGCGTGATGGCCGTCAGCTCCATGGGGTGGCAGCAAGAATGGCAAACAAAAGACACAAGGCTTGTTGACTTCCCTCAGGACTCTTAAATAGCCCTCTCCCTCTCCATACAACAATCCCCCCAAAGGCTTAGCTGCAACCCTAGATATTAAAAATGTGAATCAAATCCCCATCTTGAGTAGGCTACCAGAGGAAAGAAGGACTTTCTGAAAAGAGCCCGTTTCAGTGCTCCTGTTTGCACCAAATTACTGGTGCATGGTGTAAGTGTAAGTGTAGAGGGAGAAAATATGATTTTACAAATTATGAAAAACACCTTAAATGTCCTTTTTAAACTGTAATAGATTCTCTCCCGCAAAGAACATTTTCGCACTGCAGAAATTAGTATAAATGTTGCTCTATTTTATGGCATAAGGAGACGAGGAAACGTGGCTACCAGGTTTTTATTAAACTCCGGACAAATTGGGGAGGATGTTTCCTGCTATTTGAAAGAAATAACTGATCTTGTTTTGATTTGGAAATGTTGGGAGGGGGGTGCGGAAGGAAAGCTACAGAAATAGCTTAAAACAGCTCTAGGGTACATTTGGCAGGAAGTTTAGTGTGGTTTTTTTTTCATGGGGAAATTAGGGGAAAAGGTGACTTTTATTGCTGAAATTAATTTTATTGCCATACTAACCTTCTTCCTCCTTCCTCCTTGCTATCACACAGAGATGAAAAGGTGGCGAGAAATGCCTTTTCAGACACCATGGCTTCTTGTAGTGCTTGGGGATTTTGGATAGCCCAGAAAACTGCAAAGCTCCAAACAGATACATAAAGAATGAAGAATCTGATTAAGAAATGAGCATTGGTATTTTTACTGGGTTTTACTTTTAACATAAAACATCTTGAAAAAAGTTTTATGATTTAGCATTTATGAATGACTAGATTTTAAGAGAATTGTAATATTTTTTTAGGGTATTTCAGCTCTATGAGTTATTTCTTGTAGATTCAGATAATGACATTATAAATCTTTCTGTGGAGGCAATTACTAAGGCAGAAATAGCCTATTCCCCATTGGCTTTTAGGTTCAGCTTACTGACATATTACAAGCAGGCTTACCGTGGTCATTAAAAACTGATCTGGGATTTATTGTACCTCTTTAAACTCTCAGTACTTTGAAAAGTATTGAACAGAAAGGAATACAAAGTGAAGTTACAAAGAAGGCCAGCAAGGCAATCAGGAGAAAAGCAGATTTAATTTATCCATCCCAAACCACCACAAGTATCATGAAAATATCTGAAATTGGAGCATGAGGTTTTAGCAGAGGCAAGGACATGCTCGCTAAGTATGGATTTCCGTCTGAAACAGTTTCAAATATAGTGTTAGGACTGAGAGTTAAAGAGACATTGGTGTACGATCCTGCACGAAAGGTAAAGTAGGTTTTTTTAACCTTACGGGGAAGGGACCCACCTGGAGGCATCCAGCATTCAGAAGGAGAACAATCGATTCTGGCCAGCAAGGCATCCCCTCCACCACAACAAAGGCCACTTATGTGTGGGTGGAAATAAACAAGAGCTTTCCTGAAAATAAACAAGAGCTTTCCCATAGACATCTGGATTCCCTCATTATCTTATTCACTCTGAGTCACTGGTCTTGACCCTCTGCTTCTCCCCAGATGATATCGGAATAACCTTCCTGGGAAAAGATATGCCCAGCCATGTTCTAAGCAGATATGTTCTATCAGTCCAAAGAGAGAAATCGCAGTTGGAGACAAGGCCGAACAAGGAGAAAGACTTCGTAAAGAATTGAAGTTGAGGCTCTACCCTAGAAATCCTAGAAATCAAGGCAAGGAGTGCCTTCTTCCTAGAGTTGCTCATCAGACTTTGTGGAATGCTCCCCCTCTTTTGGAAGCAAATCTAAGAGACAACTTGAAAATGCTTTTATCACCTTGCACGAGGCACAAGTGGAAAGTGTTGGGTTGGTTTATTTTTACCATTTGAGGTTTTCCTAATATTACAGTCCAATAACTTGTTCATCACCTCGAAGGCAATACTTCATGAAAAACAAAACCAAACTCCCCACCAAATCCTCATGCTGTTCTGTTTGTCTAAAACTCTGTTTCCTATGGTTGATTTCTTTCCATGACTCACCTCTCGATTCAGATGCCATTGCCTCAGTGAGTCCTTTCCAGACCTCCTCCTCATGTTCCACCGCAGACACTTTGCATGACACTCTTTTTGTTTCTTTACAGAGTCAGCAAACTTTTTCCATAAAGGGTCGCACAGCAAATATTTTAGACTTCGTGGAGCACACAGTGTCCCAACTCCTCACACTCCACTGTGGCACAGAAGCAGCCATAGATGATGTACAAACAGTGTTCTAATAAAACTTTATTTACAGGAAGAGTCTGCGAGCCATTGTTTGCCAACCCTTGCTTTCAGAGAAGCTGATGTCTGAAGTTTTTGATAGGGTTTATTTATTATCCAGATTTTTATATCTCCCTCCGTTAGAATTTGAGATTCATGAGGACAGTGATATAATCTGCTGAGGTCACCACTATATCCTGAGCACAGAAAGGCTAGTACTCATTAGGTATTCCATAAATACATGCCGAATGAATGAACCAAATGTCTCTGTCAAGTGGTGGTTGTGCTATTGTACAATATTGTTTTGAATCACAAAGCAAAGCCATATTTGCTTTGGAAAATGTATTTTTTTTTTAAATTAAGACCTTTGGTTTGTAAAACAAAATGTTGGCATTAAAGTATCTTGAATTAATTTGGAGTTTGCCTTATGGTTTGGTCCAAACCCTTAATTCAGATTTCATTCAGACTAGATTGAATCTGATTTAAAATCTTCAGTCCACAGTACATCATTGTTTGATAGATTTCATGCAAATAGTATAGCTCATGGAACTGAATTGTCACCTAGTGCATAATCCATGGTGTCATCAAAGGGCACTCAGTCCTATAGAATGCTGTGAATTCTAGTTTGCTCATTTAATAGAGAGTTCCATTTCACTGTTGTGTGCATCCCAGGCCAGCCAGCCACGTTCAACCATGGGGCCTAACGTAACCAATCAGATGGAGCGGTTCTGTTTTCTGACAGTTTGGGATATTAAAATTCTTCCCACAGTTTCAGGCATATTTTTTATTCCCAATCCTGGTACATCCGGAATTCTTTTTGTGTGTTTTTCCAGTTCGACTTCCCGTGTCTGTGTGGTGGTTATGGAAAACAGGTGGAATAGCTTGAAGGGGGTATCATTCCAACGGAATTAATTTGCAAAACTCCTTGGCTGGAAATCTTCATGTAAATGTAGCTATTTGTACTAATTGTGTTATTTCCATTTGTAAGCTGGTCTAGAAACCAACATTTGGCGTTTTTTTCAGAGTGGGTTTACCAGACTCCTCATGTAGGTGTCACTGAAGAGTTTTGGATTGGCTGTTAGCAGAAATCACATGAGGTATCGCAAGATCCCTCCCTTTTCTTGGATTCAGTTCATCATTAAGAAGACTAAATTCCCTAGAATGGAAGAGAGAATGTTGCAGCCCTCCAAGACTCACTTCTAATTGAGGAAGGCTCTTATAGGTCTGAGCTCTCCTAGACAGCCCTCTAAGCCGGCACTATGTTCATTGATTTGCATTTGAACAATAATAGGATTTTGCTATTGTTGCTAAGTATCATATTCATTTATTTTTTTATTGACTTAAGACATTTGGAAAGTCATTGATAGGTCATAGATGATGAAGAATGAAGGGATGTCATCAGTGTGAGCTCAGTCTAGACATGATTGTAGCAGTCATGTGTTGATTTTTATCTTCCTATCATCCCTTTGTAGGATTAGGCTGGGAGTAGGGTTGGCCTCTCTTTTCTCATGCCAGGTATTCTGCTAAGACTTTTTAATTATGATTGTCTGCTCTATGAAATGTGACCCGGAATGGGCTGCACATAATAGGACTCATTATCTGGGTCACTCTGCTTGGTCCAGACATGATCCTAACTAGCTCAGCTATTTAGAGTCCTTTCCACAATTGACAAGTAGACATGGAAGAGAAGAAGTCTTCTTTCCATGGGGGTCTATGAGCTTCAACAGGGAATCCTGGGGAGGAGGGGGTGTGGGGTCAGCTCCTCTATCATGTTGAAGAATGCCTCTATGCAAACGTAAGCAGGGCTAAGATGGAGGAAAAGAGTGGAGAGCCCAGATACCATCATTCGAACTTCTGGACCAGCTGTACCTAAAGTTAACCCTGCCCCTGGACTTCCCAATGATATGAGCCAATCAGTCCTCCCCTTTTTAACTTAACCCTTTGATTTAGGTTTTCTGCCATTTGCAACCAAAAGAATCCTGGCTAATATGGCTATTTCCTATCATTCTTAAATTTAATCTGCTCCCCTGACCAACAGCTCTGTGATATAAATTTTTACTCTAGAAAATACCTTTTAAGTAATTTAAGCTTGAAGGAATATTCTGTAGTTTTATCCTACATATTCATTTTTGGGGATCTGTACAAAATGTAAAAACCGTTTATTTGCCCATGAAAATCTAGTATTTTCCTAAAACAGATTCTTAATTAGAGAGATACATCAGTCTTCTTGAGATACGGATTCACTTATTTGGAGTAGACCAGGTGTGTGCTTAAAACAACAAAAATCTCCCAGGTGCACCTGGTTGAAAACCACAGCACTATAGGTTTTATGACTTATTTATTCACAGTATTTTTATTAAGTCCTGGATTTGGACCTTACAAATTATTTTGATTGAAGTCTCTTCTGATAGACAAAAGTCTTAAGGGAAACTCAGCTTGGGTCGTGTGCCCATTGAAAAATACTCATTGTGGCCAGAGGAGAAGAAAGCTCTATTATAGTGTGACCTGAGTCGCCCATCTATGGAACAAAGAGAAGACTCACTACCCCCCCGCCCCACCACCCACAAATGAATTGAATAGGATCTATCTGTGCGATGGAAGAGAGTGGTCTCCAAAGAATGGGATGTTGGAGAAATAAAGTAATACAACTCACGAATATCCAGATGGAAGTGATGCATAGGCTAATCTGTGGGGGAAGGGGAGGCAGAGATTCCGTGCCCTCTCCAGACACTCTACCCAACCCTCCATCCCCAGTATCTCCATTTGTTCACCAACTTTTCAGTTAGAGTTTTTAGGGAGACTTCATTAGGTATGTGTGATTGATTAAGTCATCGGCCTTTCATACTTGAACTCAACCTCTAGCTCCTCCTCTCCCCTGCAGGTTGGGGGATGGGGAAGAAACTTTGAACCCTCTAGACAAGGGCTGGTTAACCTGGCGATCAGTGCCCCATCCTTAAGGGTTTTCCAAAAGCCACCTCATTAACATAAACTCAGGTGTGATTGAAAGGGGTTTGTTATGAATAACAAAAGACACTCCTTGGACTTTATGGCTACTCATCACTTATGAAATTCCAAGGGTTTAGGAGCTGGGTGCCAGGAGCAGGGACAAAGACCAAGTATATATGTCTTATTACAATCCCCAATATCACAGCTTGTAATGTTGACTCAAAACCTAGGCTTGGCCAATCACACTCATCCCAGACCTTTGAGCCCAAAGTGTTGCAAAGAGGAACAATTAGCCAGAAAGGTAGAGAATCTTATATGAGATAATTTTTGGATTCTCAGGTAAGGCAGACCTGTCTTCTCCTTGAAATAATTCTGGTTTTGCCATTAGCATAATCACTGAAGAATTATCAGGAGTCCAATGGCTCATGGCCTCTCTCTTTCAGGAATTATTTTTTAGACATAGGAAGGTAGGCTACTCTGCTTCTCCAATGAAGTTCATCCCTTAGCTTAACCTTCTGGTTTGTCGCTGTTCTGGAATTGACAGATAAATTCATGCAGGCTTTTGTTTGGTTTATTTTTTTTTAATTTGGTTTTTGTTTGGTGCTATTGATTTTGCATATGTATGAATTAATATATATTCTTCCTGAATCATTTTATTTCACCACATGCTTCAGTATTTTGGAAAGAGTAAGCCCCATCAACGTTGTTTAAAATACACTTTTCTGTAAAATTCATCCAGTTTCTCATTCATGTGCATTATAAACTTGGAAAGATACTGCATTAGGGGGTGGAGGAATGCCGCCCCCTACTCGCCTCCCAACCGACAGATTTCATCATCAACTTTTTCAACAGGGAGATGGCAGAAGTGAACAGTCTCATGGCATTCTAAGGAGCCACGTGAGTGAATGGGGAAGGATGCAGTGCATTTGCAGAACGTGTTCTGTTTTCTGTCTCACTTATATCGCCTTCTCTCCTCTCTCTCTCTATGGTGGACATTTCTTCCTTGGACTCACCCTTTTAGCATTTAGACTTCTTCTGTCCTGAGATCTTCCCTTTCTTGTAGTTGCAAGCGAGTGGAGAAGTACCCGATAGGGATTCTGCAGGACTTTCATTGGCCCCCATCCCCTTCCCGTACACTGTTCCATTGTATGCATATAGCTAGGCTGCCTTAAGATGTGGGAAGTTCTTCAGTGGAGCAGACACAGCAGTGAGAGTAAATAGATTTGCAACTCAGGTCATGGTCTTTGATTTTAATATGATCCTGTTGATTGTTCATTGAAGAGGAAAAAAAATTGAGAGACTCTTTGGAGCCACTACCCCAACACTTAGTATGTCAGCATCCTAAGTCCCATTTTCCGAATTTACGTATTATTCGTTTATTTCACAAATATTTACTCGCGGCCCCTTGCACGGCACCCTCCGTCTGATGCCACTTTGTGCAAGAATGGCAGCATCCTTGCCCTGGTGAAGCTTGTAATCTAGCCGGGGAGACAGAGCCAAAACTGATGAACACAGACGATGAATGGAAAGGTTGTGAATTGTGCTTACTGCTGTGAAGGAAGCAAGACAGGATGCTGAGAGAGAACACTGGCAGGGGGTGGAGGGTGCTCAGGGAAAGCCTGCTAGGGGGATGTGACCTTGACACTGAGACCCCTCCATGGAGTAAGAAAGAGCAAAGTATTGCGGGCAACGGAAGCACGTGTGAAAGGCAACCGGCCAAATGACAGTCAGAATAAAGCGAACATTCGCCAAGCATTTTATTCAACAGCACTTGCAATCATATGCCGCTGATTGGCTCAAAAGAAAGTGGCAAGAGGTCTGGAAACTCGTCCTGACAATACCGTCTCGGTGCCAGGATGCGTGTGTGTGTGTTTGCTCAAGCGGTGTTGCTCCTCTCCCTCATTTTCCTAATGCCATCATGCAGCTGCCTCACCTGATTCCAGTCACTAAATGAGGCAGCAACTCTGGATCCAGGGAAACAAAGGGGAAGGTTGCCATAGTAACAGAGGCCAAGGAGACCGGCTTCTCCTCCTGCTCACCAGAGTCCCTCTCTCCAGGGGAGGCTGTAGAGCCGCTGGGGGCCACCCAGGTCTTCCCAGCTGTGGGAGGCAGGCTCTTCCCCCAGCACTCAGCTCCTTGGCCAACCACATCCCTTACGGCAGCTCGGGAGCGTTACCCAGGCCTTTAGTTGCTGAGCAGAGAGGAGAGAAATGAAACCAGGTTGGATGTTTCTAGAGCGGGTCTGTTCCTTCAGAATCATTCCACATTTCTTCATTGCTGCCGCCCCTTTCTGTCCCCGTCAGCCTCCATGCACATAAAATATGCATCACCCTGTGTCTGAGACCCAGTACCTCGACTCCATTTACCAGGCAAAATCATAGTGCTCCCTGCAGCACTGTGGTATGAGTAGTTGCCCAAAGTTCTATGACCCATCACTGTTCCCACCACTGGGAAGAGTGATTTTTTGAAAAATTCATCATGTTCTGATCAATTTTAACAGATCATGGTATCTGTAAAAAGATAATACTTGACAGCAAATGAATTGAAGCTGTTTTAATTGGACTGAAGCTCCCTTGTGAGAGTTTTTTTTTTTTTAAAGATTTATTTATTTATTTATTTGAAAGCGAGAGAGAGAGAAAGAGAGAGAGAGCACATGAGACGGGGGAGGGTCAGAGGGAGAAGCAGACTCCCCGCTGAGCAGGGAGCCCGATGCGGGACTCGATCCCGGGACTCCGGGATCATGACCTGAGCCGAAGGCAGTTGCTTAACCAACTGAGCCACCCAGGCGCCCGAGAGTTTGTTTTTTTAATTGACATTTCCAACAATCTATCCCAGAGAAGTTGGGATCTCCTGATGAAATGCCGTCCTCATCTACCTTTGCACGCTCAGAAATTACTCCCATTTCCGTGTGAAACTAAAGTCTTACTTCATACGGCTTTTCCATTCTCGTCCTTGGTCATCGTGAATGCTTCTCTGGACTTTTAGATACTACTTCTTGGTCCATCACTGCTTATGTTTTCAGTCTCTGGAGATGCAGTAAAGGGACATCGGTCAAGAGCACAAAATTTGGGATCTGGTGGAACTCTGTTCTGAGGCGATCTCTGGCACTTACTGTCTGGGGGTGGATGTTGGCCAGGTTACTTACTTTCTGACTAGCCTCAGTTGGGTATAATAAGGGCATCTACTGGGGCTCCTGGGTGGCTCAGCCAGTTAAGCATCTGCCTTCGGCTCTGGTCGTGATCTCAGGGTCCTGGGATTGAGCCTATATTGGGCTCCCTGTGCACAGGACTGTGGGCCCCCCCCGAGGACGGTAGTCAGCCCCTCTCTCTTCAAATAGCACATGACAACAATAAATAATGACTTGTATTTATTATAACAAATGTTAAAAAATTGTTTAATTCTATTAGTTAAGGAGTTTATTTTGTCTTCATTCCAATTATTCACAGTAGGACCTTTTCCCCAGTTTCAACTTTGGTTCTGATGGGAATTTTAAGGAAAAGTGCAATAATTTATTTTGTGGTAGCCAACACTCCAATGTCCTCATATGCTTCAATTGGCAAAGTGCTTTTTTATTTCCTATTGCCCCCAATACCAGGGCTCCTATTGCTGGAAACAGATGAGAATTCTCCACATGGAATTCTCTTTGTGACACTTTCTAAGGACGCTTTGCTCGGCAGTTTTAAATTGTTGGTTTCATAGAGAGTATTCTTCAGCATGAGTGAAAGTGATGCCAATATGTACATAAGTAAATATGAATGCATAGAAAATACTCTCGATGTAGTGTATTATCCTTTAGAAATGCCTCAAATTGTTACCTGGTAGATCTTAAGCACAAGGAATTCTTCAGGAACGTTCTCTTCTCAGCACTGACATTGGTAAGGACTCTAACTGGGAAGGAAACTGGTCTTGTAGAAGGAGGGCTAGTTCTCACGTAGGCATCGGGTAAGACCGATGGTTCAGTCCATTACAGATGCCTGCTTCTCTGACTGGGGTTCAAGGACCTCTAGAGGTCTGAGAATATATCCTCTGCATTGGAGTATTCCCGGGCTTAAGTACTGCCCTAATAAATCAAATTCTCTTTGTAGGAAGGGGACGGAAATGTGTGTATAAACAGTTGAGAGAATCATCATGGATGCCTTAAATACATTGCTTGACTTTATTTTACAGTGTGGAAGAATGATAGTTTCTTTGTTACATTATTAAAAACAAAGAAGTATATCATTTAATGTGAAGCAAAAATAATATTAGCTAATGTTTATCTGAGTATTGATTCAACTTCTAGGCACTGTTCTATATTTTACTGAAATACATACAGAAAAACGCATGGGTCTTAAGTGTACTGTTCATTGAGGATGACAAATGTGTACATTTGTGTAACAGACACCCTATATGGAGCAGAATTTGGAGAACTGTAATCCCTGGGCCAGATCTATCGGTGGAGTGGTTTTGTGTGGCCTATGACCTAAGAATGGATTTTTACATTTTTAAAGGGTTATTTTAAAAAGAAGAATATATAATAAGAGACTGTATGTGGACCTCAAAGACCAAAACATTTACTCTCTGGCCGTTTACAGAAAACATTTTCCAGCCCCTACCAAGTACCACCACCACCATAGAAAATTCCCTCGTGTTCTGCCCTGCAGAGGCAAAGACTACTCTGATTTCTGTCCCCTGAGGCTAGGTTGGCTTCTTTTGAAGTTCAGAAAAATGGAATCATATAGCATGTCCTCTTCAGGGACTGGATTCTTTCGTTCATTCCTTTTTATTGCTCAGTATCATTCCATTATATGGACACACAATCTATTCGTTCAGTCTTCTGCTGATGGACACTTGAATTGTTGTCATCCATTTTTTATTAAACATATTCTTTTTTTTTTAAGACTTTATTCATGAGAGAGAGAGAGAGAGAGAGAGAGAAAGCGTGAGCACGGGGGGTGGGGCTGAAGGAGAGAGAGAAGCAGACTCCCCGCTGAGCAGGGAGCCCCACATAGGGCTCGATCCCAGGACCCTGAGATCATGACCTGAGCCGAAGGCAGACGCTTAACCGACTGAGCCACCCAGGTGCCCCATCTTTTTTCTAGTATGAATAAGCTGCAGTCTTTTTATAAACATAAGTTTTCATTTCTTGGGGGCAAAGACCTAGGAGTGGGAATGCTGAATCATAGAGTAGATGGATTTCCTTTGTAAGAAAGCGCTGAATGGTTTTCCATGGGGGCAACATGGTGCATGTAGGCACTCCTGCCAGTGACGTGTGAAAGCCCCAGGTGTTCTGCAACCTCAGCAGGCTTTAGTTTTGTCAGTCTGTCATGTCAGCTGTTCCAGTGAGTGCCAGACACTGTTTTTGATGCTTTAAACCGATTCAGCTCCTCCACCCCACCAGCTCTGGGAGGTTAGATGTTGTTATTACCCATTTTACAGATCAGAAAACTGAGGTCACAGGGGTGCAGGAATCGCCTCAGGACCCGATGAGTGTGGCTCTTAAGCATGCATATGGAATCACTACGTTGTGCTGTTTCATGAGCCCCTGAAGAGTCATTCCTGTACCCAAGATTACTTCTGATCCATTATAGTCCAGTACTGTACAGCACGTGGCACATTGGAGGCATCAGGTGCTATGGGTGAGAGAGACAGCTGGGACTGCATGTGGGTGCCCCGCCGGGTGGTGAGCAGGGCTCAGCGCAAGCAGCCCCAGAATGGGACACCTGTTTCTTATTTGCACAAAGGCTCTGAATAGCTATGGGGCACCCTTTAATAAGGGGCTCAGGTCATATTAGTTGAGTTAATGCCTTATATGCCAATGTCTTTCAGTTCACAAGCTTTATGGAAAATGAGAATTTTTTGTTTTGTTTTCTGTAGCTGGTCGTAAATTCAAAATGGGCCCAAAGGCAGAATAGCAAATCCCGTTTTCTTGTTAAGATCAATGATTTTTTTGTCTGATTATTTATTTGCTTATTTTCATTGAGGTGACATTCACATCACATAAAATGAACCATTTTAAAGTGAACAATTCAGCGATACTTAGTACACTGACAGTGCTGTCTAATCACCACCTCCATCAGTCCTAAAACATTTATATCACCCCAAAAGGAAACCTGTACCCATGAGCAGTGAATCCCCTGTCCTCCTCCCCCCGCCCGCCCCCCACCCCCCCCCACCCCACACCTCCTTCTTGGCTCTCGGCAAAAACTGGTCTGCTGTATGTTGCTACAGGTTTATCTATGCCGGATGTTTCGTAGAAATCATACAATATGTGACCTTTTGGATCTGACATAACACCTAGCATCCCGTTTCCAGTGCTCAGCCATGTTATAACATGCATCAGTGCCTCATCCCTTTTAATAGCTAAATAATATTTAGTTCTAAGTATAGACCACAGTTGGATTATCCGTTCATCAGTTGATGGCCCCTTTGGTTGTTTCTACCTTTTGGTTAGTGTCAATAGTGCTGTTATGGACATAAGTATCCATGTATCTTTTTGTACACGTATCTGAATACTCGTGTTCAGCTCTTTTGGATATATACAAGGTCAGTGTTTTCGAAACTGCAGTCTGTGGAGCTAAATGAAGTTACTGGGTAGTGGTGGGGGGCAGGTCCCAGGAACTCCTAGGTGTGAGAACCACTAGGTGTTTCCTTTATACAAAATGCAACAGTAGAAAAATCTCTTTGAGGTTAATATGAAGGAAACATCATTTAAAACTTGCTTATCCATGTGGGAAAAAAGTGACCAATAGTTTATTTCAAAGCTCAGTGAAGCCTAGAGCAATCTGCTACATAAAAATGCTCCACTGGGAAACACAGCTGCCGGAAGTCAGTTTTCCCAAGCTCTGTAGGGCATTTTCTTCCAACGTTTCACAGAACGCCCTCACTGGGGCCAGCACACCTCCCTTCCGCCTTCCTTTCAGTTTAGAGGTCCAGATAAAATGCAGGATGCCCGGTTCAATTTGAATTTCAGATAGGCAAAAAACGACTTTTACTATAAGTACGTCCAAAATATTGCATCATCTGTTGTTCATCTAATATTCATACTGAACTGGGCATTCTGTATTTCTCTTTGCTGCATCCAGCAGCCCTGCTTTTGTTGCACTGAGAGAGGGCATCCGAAGTGCAGTGAATTGTAGAAGCTAGTCTATCAGCAGAGATGCTTTGCTCACTCATTTTCCTCTGAGAGAGCCATTTCCCTTTTTGTATAAATAATGTAAAAATTCGGAGATAAAGTATGTGGAGCATAAGGAAGGTGAAATGGAGCCTTTACAATGTAAAGTGCTTTCTCTCTGGCCCTAGTTCATTAGCAAAATCTAGTGATTTAAATTACCCAGCTAACATCTTCCGCCACTGGAGGATTATAAATCAAGTAGGTGGCTACTACCTGAAGGAGTTGCTGGGTCTTTGCAGGAGGTCCTCATCAAGCTAAGAGGGGCAGAAAATTTCCTATTACTGTGTCATGCGTAAATGGTAATGCTTGCCCTTCTACCTATAGCATATTATGTCCATGCAATCCACTTGCTAAAATGAAAGGAACAAAATAGGAACACACTCACTACTTCCCCTTACGGAGAAGGAATAAATAAGACGGCGGGGATCTCTGTGCCAACGTCTCAGATGCTGTGCGTACTCCTTGTGCTGCCAGATAGAGGCAGACTCAGTCAGAAACAGAAAAATATTAAAGGTATTTGTCTGTCTTTCTTCCTTTATCTTTGCTGTCTCTGTGCCTTTATTTTGTGTGAAATTTTGAGAGATGAATTCTATTTTCTATTAATTTAATGGTTGTCATATTGCATTACATCATGCAGCTTGGATCACAACAATAAGATGTTAAGGTTTAAATTAATAATATTGCAACACATCATTTGATAAAGCAGTGTGTTTAATCCTATCTAGGCTGCTCAGGTAGCCTGACTTTTGCCCAGTGCCTTGAATCTGCAGATTGCAGTGGAATTGCCCAAGTTCAATTACAAACAACCTATAATTGTGAGCTGAGTACTTGAGCTTCATGGTAGAAAACATTCATTTAATATGCCGGTGAGATTTAACTATATATATATAGATAGATAGATATGTTGGGGAGGGCAGGGAACAGACACTCTGAGGGTTCTGAGTGGCATTTTCAGTTCTAGAAATACACCCAACAACTACCTGCTCCACGTAGAGTTGCCTTGCAAGCAGTGTTAGCTAAAGCCACCAGGAAAATGGAAACGGGGGTGCAGGTAAGAGAAGATCCTTTGGGAAAACTATGGATCTGTTGAGCTGTTCAGAAGGCATATCCATGGACAGCGACTTGAGAACCCCTGTCCCACCTCCCCTGCCCCTCCCCCCCACCCCAAAAAACCCAAACCAACGGCAGCGTGAAGACACAACCCAAACCATTCCAGGTTTGGAAGAGAATCGAATTGAATCGGATGTCTAAAGAGGCACATCAAAAAATATTCTTTACCCAAAGCAGATTGTTCTCACTGGGCTTTTTTCATGTGCAGATGCTTTCCCTGTGAAAACAAAACACAACAAAAAATAACCACTCATTCTAGGAACTAAGAGAGGCATTTTGGAAATCCAAATAATTAGTCAGTGGGCGCTAATAGAGAGGCACTGAACAGGGCAGATTCTCCCGAGTCACTGGGGTCCTCCTTCCCCCTCTGGCTGGCCCCCCAGGGCTCCCCAGAGCCCCTGCCAGCTTCCTCAGGCCGGATGCATTTCCAGACATCACCGGCACTGGGTAAACAAATAGACAGAGGAATTGTCTGCGGCCCTCGTTAGGGTGGGTTGCCAATTGTCAAATTAGTTTCTGCCTGACCTGCCGAGCGCAAATGCAAATCCACCACCCCTGGTGCAGCTTCATTTGCAACTATCCATTCATGTTTGACTGTGAGTTCAAAAAAAGTTGTCTTTGAAGCCTCCCCCATCTATGCGTGGCTTCCTCTGTCCAGGTGGCTCCGGGATCCCTGGCAGTCATTTTGATCTTTGCATTCCCACCGCCAAGGAGGGTCATTCCAGGTAACTTAAAAGCAAGATACAATCAGAGGATTTGGGAATGAAGTCTTTGCCTTGTCACATTAATGCGGTCCTATCAAGTGGCAGTTTATCAAGAGCCACCTCACAAGGTTTTAATGAGCATGCTGCCTGTTCTTATACAATACTAATTAATCCCATTTTTTCACACTGCCGTGATTGCTTCATGAAACCCACATTGTTTTATACTCAGTAGCAAAGCGGCTCTTACTGATTAAATCTCCTTGCCTGCGATGGAGCCTGACAACTGAATTATACCTTGCTCAAAATAATAATGGGTATCAGCTAATAAATACGGTTTAACACACACAAAACTATGCAGCCAAAATCACGCCACAAAATAGGAGTTTGACTTATAGGCTCAGCAGTGTTTCATTAAACATCTGTATTATAATTCACTGGTTTTCCAACTGATGTAATAACTTAATTGATGAGAACAAAGACAAGCTTATTTATTCACCCAGTTGCTTGCTTCTTGACTAACGTTTTTCCTGGGTGTTATTGTGGAAATAAATATGCAATATTCTTTTTATAGAAGTCTGATTTAGGTCCCTTTTTCCCCCTATTGAGAAGTCAGCATCACCATGTATATCTGACAATTTCTTGCTGCTTTGCAACGGAAGCTTTTTGATAAGATGCGTTCTGGTGTTTGCCCTGATGTCCACACCGGCCAGCGGAGGGGAGAGAGGAGAGGCTTTCTAGCCTGCGGGTGGTGCATCATAGCTGTATACGGTTTTCCTTCAGAAGGGTGACAACGGGCTCCCACTGAACACACACGTGCACGTGTGCGTGCATGCGCACGCGCGCACACACACACACACACACACACACAGAGTAAAAAATTTTATCCAGAGCCCTAAATTAATTCCACTGAGGCTGAGATGATTCTGTACAGGTCATCAATGACATGGACGCTCATCTCCAGCTTGTGTCTCCACACCCCAGTTTAAGTGACACCAGGGACAAGTAAATATAATGACGGAATCGTGGGCAGCATTTTTTCCTTGTATAAGGTGTGCGTTCGCTGGGGATAGAAGTAAAAAAATTGACCCAATTTCATCATTGTTTTAGCTCTGGGTTGTGTGTCTTTCAAGACAATCTCTGTCATAAATATGCAGAGAGAGTAAGCTCTCTTGTTTCTCTTCCTGTGAGGTAGGGATTTTATAGTAGCTTTACTTTCAGTTGATGAATCGGGGCCCCACGTCTGTGCTCTGCCATGCCCCGTGACCTTCTTACACTGGTCACACCATATTGCAACCACCTTCTCAGTTTTCCGTCCAACTCAGACTCTGTGAGCTCTGTGAGGATGGACACTTTCAAATAGTACTTATTAAGAACTTACTGTGTTTTAAGAATGATTCTAAGCATGGAGTATAGCCTTGAAAAACAAGAGATGAAGTCCTCGCTTTCATGGAGCTTGCGGTCTCTGGGGGGAATAGGCAAGAATCAAGCAAGGAAGCACGTAGACAATGCATTATGTGATATCTAGCATCGCCAAGTCTTATGAGGAAGAATCAAGCAAATGGAGAGATATGTTGCACGTGTTTTTCACTTAGTATACACTCATCAAATAATGGTTCACTCAGTGCAAAGTTTGTTATACTGATCCCGCCTTCTCGTGCAGTATCTATACTTTCTTTGTGATAAGGTTTAAGAAGAAGTGGTACTTTCAAGAAATTTTCCCTGAACACATTATCATTTCTTCGTTTTGGCTTCATCAGATGTAATACTGCTCATGAACATCTCACTGCTTGTTCTTTATCTCTTTCCTCTGACCTTACTGTAAAAACTCTTTGGTGGAAGGCCATCTCTTGGTCTATGTCTTTGAAGCAGTCAGTATAGGATTGAACAATTATCCAATATCTACATCTCCTGCCTCTTACTCAAATCCTGTTTCCATATTTCTAAGATCTGTAAGATATCAATGTGGATACTACATTGTTTAGTTCATTTTTTTATTTTTTTCTAAGATTTTATTTAAGAGGGAGAGAGTGAACGAGAGAGCGTGTGCACGTGAGGAGGGGTGGGGCAGAGGGAGAGGGACTAGCAGACTCCCTGCTGAGCAGGGAGCCTGACTTGGGGCTCAATCCCAGGACCCTGGGATCATGACCTGAGCCGAAGGCAGATGCTTAATCCACTGAGCTACCCAGACGCCCCTACATTGTTTAATTTAAACAATTTTCCATGCCGATCTCTTGTGTCACCATCTATCGGGAGATAGATGCTAACACAAGATCTAATGATCCTGATGTGACAGAGTTCCCTCCTGCAACCTCTCATTCTTTCCAGTCATGGGGGTGAGATACCCTGACACCAATTATCACTTGGTGTAAGTCACATATCTCTGATTCTTAGGGCATTCTGTCTCCAAGTCCTGTTGCCACTTGTGTTTATGAATTTCTACCTCTTGCCTTGTTTCTATTCCCCTTACCTCTCTGTTGGCCACGACCTCATTATCTCCTACCAGACCTAAAAAGCATTTCTGATTCTAGCATCTTCTCCCTGAAATGTCATCTTCATGCTACATCCTGAAATGTTACTTTCAGCAGATCTCTCCCCTGCTTCAGGACTTCTAATGATTATGGAGAAACATGGGCCCAACAAACCTGATTTTTTTTTTTTTTAAGCCCAGAAGTATAGATTTACATGTGAAATCTTATGAGTTTTAAAAGCTGGCAAGTCAGTCCAAGAAGTTTTAAACCTTATGCAGACCAAACAAAAAGTCTGGTTGGACCACTGCTTAGGAGTCTTTGATCTAGGCTTTTAGATGTCTTGTTTTCCTGTCTTAGACCCACGGTCCTCACACTTCTGTGAACTTAGCCACCTTCTCCGGTGTTCATCTCAAATCATCTAGGAATATGTCCCCCTCCCATCTGTCTCTCTGCAGCCATCTGACTTGAGATCAGCTGTCTGTAATGGTTCTTATGAAAAGGGATCATAACTTATTTCTATTTTGAGTCACACAGCCTAGTAGACCCAGAAGGAAAGGTGTCAGGTAGGAGAGGTTAAGTACTTAGGTTTTGAGACATGGGACTGGTGTGGACTTGGCGCTACCATTTTTGTTGTTGTTGTTGTTGTTTGTTTGTTTTTTAAAGATTTTATTTATTAGAGAGAGAGAGTGCACAAGCAGGGGGAGTGGCAGAGGGAGAGGGAGAATCAGACTCTCCGCTGAGCAGGGATTCCCAACTTGGGGCTTGATCCCAGGACCCTGGGATCATGACCTGAGCTGAAAGCAGACACTTAACCCACTGAGCCACCCAGGCACCCCTTGGCTCTGCTGTTTACTATGCAATTATGGGCTCAGGCATCTTTTACACCACGAAGCTTCAGATTCTGTGCTGGAACTTGCGTCATTGTGGTGTCTTATAACATGTGCCTCACCTCATAAACTGCAAGAATGAGAGAGCTCCATGTAAATTAACATCCAGAGTGACAAGGAGGTAAGCCTGCATTCATGATTAGCTGTTATTAATATAACTCTTGGGATTATATTTACTACTGTATTCATAATAACTCTTTGTTCTGTGGGTGATATACTCGCTGCTGAAAATATAGGCTATGAGCAAAGGATTCACAACTAAGAAAATCCAATCTAATAAATTATTGGACACTTACGCTGTGTAAAGAAATGCATCTGGTCTCATGGGTAGCAAAAACATTGCCAGAGTTTGCAATGTATGTGAGATGGAGGAAACATACAAGCATCTTTTATCATACAGGGAACTATTAACCTTTACATTTATTTTTGTGAGTAGGAATTGCAAGCACAAAGTATAATGGTACCATAAGCCTCCATGAACCTCTCACCCAATCTCAACAAACTTCAACTCTTACTCTATCTTGTTTTGTCTAAATTTCCACCCATCCAGGATTATTTTCAAGAAAATCCCAGGTGTGTCTCTATTTCGTCTGTACATATTTCAGTATAAATCTATAAAAGCAAAGGGGTCCTTTAAAAATAGCCATTATTATACCTAAGGTGATTCATAATAATTCCTTTATATTATCAAATATCCAGTCAGTGTTCAATTTGTTTTTAGAATTTATCTGAGGGGCACCCAGGTGCCTCAGTCAGTTAAGTGTCTGCCTTTGGCTCAGGTCATGGTTTCGGAGTCCTGGGATTGAGTCCCGCATTGGGCTCCCAGCTCAGCGGGGAGTCTGCTTCTCCCTCTCCGTCTGCTCCCCCCCCCCCCCAACTTGTGCACGGGCTGTCTCTCTCTCTCTCTCCCTCTCAAATAAATAAATATTTTTTTAAAAAAGAATTTATCTGAATCTGGATTCAAAACAGCCCGCACATTGCAATTGACTGACTTGTCTCTTAACTCTCTCTAAATGCACAGCTTTCACCTTCTCTTTTTTTCCCCTAAAATGTTTGTGGTCATTTACATTGCAGTTTGCCCTGTAGGATTCCTCACAATCTCGATTTTACTAATTTCACCATCATAGTATCATACAACATACTCCTCTGTCCACTGCATTTCCCATAAATTGATTGACAAATAGAGGCTTGATGTGATCTGGGCTTGTTTTCTTTGTGAAGGGCAGGTCTGTTTTATTTATTTATTTTTTTAAAAGATTTTATTTATTTATTTGAGAGAGAGAGAGAATGAGAGATAGAAAGCACGAGAGGGAAGAGGGTCAGAGGGAGAAGCAGACTCCCTGCTGAGCAGGGAGCCCGATGTGGGACTCGATCGCGGGACTCCAGGATCATGACCTGAGCCGAAGGCAGTCGCTTAACCAACTGAGCCACCCAGGCGCCCCAAGGGCAGGTCTGTTTTAGAGGTGAGATCAGTATGTCTATCAGGAGGCACCTGATGTAGAGCTGTTTCTCTTTTTTTCTGATGTAGCAGCCATTGATGATCAAATCTCCATTGAAGAGATTCACTTTTTTAAAAGATTTTATTTATTTGACAGAGAGAGACACAGTGAGAGAGGGAACATAAGCGGGGGCAGTGGGAGAGGGAGAAGCAGGCTTCCTGTGGAGCAGGGAGCCCGATGCGGGGCTCGATCCCAGGACCCCGGGATCATGACCTGAGCCGAAGGCAGATGCTTAATGGCTGAACCACCCAGGTAGCCTGAGGTTCACTTTTTTTTTTTAATTTTTGCCAAATGGAATATTTTCATCCAAATCAACCTTCAAAAATGTTAAGCCTAAGCAAAATGCTTTATTATTTTTGTATTTATATCTAGAACCAATAGACTTGCCAAGAGCAAATTTATTCTTTCCTTCGCTGAAATGTGCAAAGAGATATGCTACTGCCTAGGGGGGGTACCCAGAAGACATTAGTGCTGCTTTGGAAAGACACTAACCAAAGGGGAGACAGGGGCCAGTGGGGGAAGATGGATGTGGGTACAAATAATTACCATCAAAATTGCTTGAGGACTCAAAGAAGAATGGAAGCGTAGAAGAAATGAGTAGCTTGCCTATGGGAGTCAAGGGCTTAAATAGGTGGATCAGGAAGGACAAATCAAAGTTCACTAAATGAAGAGATAATTGTAATAGCAGCCTAACAGCACTAATATTTAATGCTTACCAAATATTTCCCAAGCATTTTGCAAGTGTTCAGCCATCGAATCCTTCCTACAGCTCCATAATTCACCAGCTAAGTTAATTGAGGCACAGAGTGGTTAAGATTCGTGCTCAAGGCCACATAGTGAGTAGGAGACAAAGATTTAGGGAAATATTTTATATTTCACAGTTTACAGAGATAACCCTCTTGGAGGCAGCTGTGCTATTTAGGGTCAACTTTTTTCAGGAGCTTCCTGGTTAAGACTGGCTTCATCATGCCCTAAGAGTTACTGTCCGTTTTTCCTTGATAACCACAAGCCATACGATAGGGCATCAGTGATAACCCCGTAGTAAAAAGTGAGGTTGGCAAAGGGATCTGGTCTATTATCAGTGAATTAGACATTGCTGCCCCAAATGACACACTAAACAAGAATTTGGACTTCTATGCATGGTAGGGTTTCAATAATCATGTGAACTATAATTCATCGATTTTCTAACTGCTATAACTTTAACTGATGGAACTAAAAGTGAACTTTTTTAACATCTGTCCATTTACTTAATTCCTGAGTTTTCTCCATAGTTATGGGGGAAATTTAGATGCACCATTGTTGAAGATTTTGATTCTGAGAATGGGGATTTCAAGTTGTTATATGCCACGAATATACCTAAGAAAGAGTGTGGAGTGCTTGAAAGGTTAGCATCCACCAAGTCATGAAATAATGGAAATGCAAGGTCATTTTGTCCAGTCTTCTGCCTCCAGAAAGCGCCATTTGCCTAAGATCCCTCAGACTGTAGAACTGCACTTATTAATCAGAAAATACATATTATATTTCTGTTGCCATGAACCCTGAGAAAAAGAGTGTGTTCACCTAAATTTGCACTTAACCAAGTCAAAAATGTTAGAGAAATATGTGACAACATTTGATGAACTTCAGGGAGGCAGCAATAAGCTCCTTTTTCCCTACGGATATTCTTCTCATTTTTCAATTTAGGTATTAAAGATATCTGTGCACTTAAAAAATCAGACTTCGAAGTCTTAAAGGCAAAAAGAGCTTTTTTTTTTTCTTTCTCCTTAGGTAGTTGGACCTATTAAGAATATCTGCAAAATGTAAAAGAGCTACACAGAAATCATCCAAAGCACCCATTTATATTATGATAAGCTTTAATCACACAAAGTTACACTTGAGTTAAGGAAAAAAAGTATCGTTTCATTGTTCGGATTTTTTTTCCTTGAGTTTTGTGCATTGATGATAATGAGGATGTGTGAAGTAATGAGCCCGGAGATGACGGACAGGGCAATAGGATGATTTATCGTTTGGGGGGTTTTTATGCAGGAAAAATATTCAGGCAACGGGGAATGAAGTCTCAGGATATAACTTAGTAGACAAGAAGGGGATCTAGGTCTCTTGCCTTGGCAAGGTACATTTGCCTCCTGGATAATATGGGGTGATTTAGGTATTTTGAGGCTAAGAGGTATATATAAAAGGATGGATGTTCACTCCACTCACGTAAGCGCCAAGGACCGCTTTAGACTTTGTGAATTAGAAAAGGCTGAATCGAGGTTTGGGGAGCTATAGGGATCAGGAGGTAGATTAGGGAGAAGCCAACATGTCTCAGTTTTACTGAGAAGTAATACAGTGGCCATGATTATTGTGCTGTCTTTGGCTGGATCACCCAGTAAGTGTCCATAGAAACAAGAGAATGTGACTTGTGTGATGTTCCTTGCTTCTTTTCTTATTATTAGATTTGACTTTCAGTTTACAAGTGAATGCCGATGGCTCCAATCGGAGAACACGATTGAGAACAATGCATATAAGGTGTTCTTCGCAACCAAAGGATGTATTTTCAACTCCCTTATTCTCCCTTTTCCTCATCGCTAAAGCATTTTGTCCTTTTCGCCTACCAAATTCACCTGTATGAATTTGAAAATAATCAAAAAGACTCCCTTCATGCTTTTTGAGAACAATGAAACAAAGATATTGGGTTTCATAAGACTCACCCTTTGTTGAGTAGCTGTGGCCCCAGTGGAGGAAGTTTGCTGACATCCTCAACTCGGTTTGTAACATTGTATCTCCATTTACCTCCATCCCTTAAGAAATCCACCATGAAGTCTTCCCCCCCTCAAACCAAAGCATATCACAGAACCTCCTCTTTCCTCAATTCTTTGCCACTGTCAGCACTTAACCTTCCCCTCATGCTGCTCTGTAGTCTGCACACCATACTGCAGCCAGAACTATGGCATCTTATCACGTGTTGCCTAGATCAGACGTAAACTAGATCACATCAGTCCTCTGCTCCTGATGCTCTACCTGCTCCCCATTTCAATTCAATAAAATCCAAACTCCTTTGTATGACCTCCAAGATGCCAGAAGCTCAACTTCCTTCTACCTGGCAAAACTCTTCCATATGGTCCTCCTCTCTGTCTGTCTGCTCTAGCCACCTTATTTCATTTCTGTCCTTCCAACACCAGCATTCTTTCTGCCTTGGGAATATTATATTTCCTGGGCCCTTTACTTAGAATACTCTTCCTGTGGCTGCCTTCATTTCTCCATTCTTGTTCCAGTCTTTCTAAGACAGACCTTTCCTGACCCATCAATCTAAAGTTTCCCTCTCCTTTGGTTACCCTCATCCCATTAATTTGATGTTATTACATGTTCTTAGCTTTCTCAAAGCAGGGTTTTTGTTGTCTTGTACACTGCTCTACCCCAGAGCTGTAAATAATGCCTGTTACACTGTAGGGACCCTAATATGTATAAGAAGAGGGAAACTATAAATCTAAGTTATCATGGGAAATCATAATTCTTGGGCTATTCCAAGATATGGTGGTATATGAGAAGGAGTATGGGGCATTCAGATCTGAATTTGATCCTAAACTCTGCTACTAGATTGCCACAGGCTATCTTGTTTGAACTCTGTGACAGATTACAGATGGTCACAGATTCTTTGCCACACCTCTCATTAAGAGACAGAATAAAAATCTCTGTCCAAATTAAGTCAGCCCTTGGCCCATATGACTTGTTTTGGTTAGTGGAACATCATTGTTCATTGTGATGGGTTGGGCAAGAGAAGGCTTGTTCAGCACTAGCCCACTGGGACTTGTCCTGTTGGAGCTCTGTCCTAACACCATACGGCGTGAAAGCCAGTTTGGTTCATATAAGCAAACACATGGAGGTGAACCAAGGTGTTCTAGCTGATAGCCAGAAGCACCTGCTGGACATGTGAGCAAGGCCATTTTGTCTTGTTTTTGTTTTAAAGATTTATGTATTTATTTGAGAGAGAGAGAGAGAGAGAGGGAGAGAGAGCATGAATGGGCGAGGCAGAGGGAGAGGGAGAGAGAATCTCAAGCAGACTCCACACTGAGCGTGGAGCCTGACATGGGGCTTGATCTCACAACCCCAAGATCATGACCTGAGCTGAAACCAAGAGTCAGACTCCTAACCAACTAGGCCACCCAGGCACCCCAAGGCCATTTTGAACATTATAGTACACCTTCCTATCTAGTTGATTGCGGTTGTATGAATGCCAAATGAAATGACCAGAGAAACTGCCGCCAACCTACCAAACTGTAAAAATATCACAATGTTGTTGTTTTAAGCTACTATTTATTGGGGGTGTTTTGTTATCCAAGATTGTTGGGAGACCAAATGAAATAATGAAATTAATGTCCAGTGCATTTTCAGTTCATACTAGGAACTCAGTCCTTCTTAGTCCCCTGTCATTTTCTTTGCTCTGAATTGACCACTGAATTTTTTTTTTTTAGTTAAGAATCTGAGGGTGCCTTCTGTGCTAATATGACCATGCGGACTAATGGTATTTACAAAAATATGTCTGAGGATTGATCGTATCATGCATAATAGAGGTGGGAATTTAGATCAATTAGACTCATTCCATGACTATTTCTTAGTGTGATTAAGGTGGGGTATTGCAGGCTAGGAACACATGTAATATAAAATAATGGCTGCCATTTATTAAGCACCCACTGTGTGTCTGGAATCATACTAAAGTACTGTGTATATATTGCCTTGTGTGTGTTTGACATCAACTGTATTTTGCAGAGTAGAAAACTAAGGTTCATATAAGTTAAATAATTTGTCCATGATCTCACAGCTAGTAAATGTTGAAGCTGGGACTTCAACCCTGGTCTGTCTGTCTCCAGAGTCATTGAAAGTCAGCCTTCAATAGAGGGTCAAAATTCCAGTGTGAGAATGTGGACCACCTCTGGCACAGGGGTTAGACTGTTGAGAAGACGTAACCAGTGCAGACAGTGTTTGCCTCAGGGCCAGGAACTTGTACATCAATTGTGAATATTATGGGAGTTCAGATAAGGACAGTGTAGACCAAGTTGTTCAGAAAAATAAGGCTTTCTAGAAGAAGGAGCACTGAGGGTGGGTTGGGGGGGAACAACCATGACCTATCACCTCTACTAGCTAGCGCATATTGTGAGTTTAGACCCCCATGCTAAGAGTGTTACATGCATCCTTTATTTAATTCTTGCAGTAACTCTATGAGGTAGGAACGATTGTGGTTCCACTTTCAGATGAGGATATCAAGGCTTACAAAGGATAAATTACTTAACTGAGATTATACAACCAATTTTTGGCAGACTTGGACTCTAGGTGCTGGTGATGTTGAGTAGAGCATAGCGGTGCAGTACCACCCCTGGAGACGTCTGCTGCCTCCAGAAGATAAGTGATACTTAGGGGAATCGGAGCAGCATTGGGCAGAAAAAAGAGTGGTGTGTGTGTGTATGTGTGTACTGTCTGTGTCTACATATTTGTGTGTACATGTATAAGACTAGGAATCAGTAAAGGATACTGGGGAGAAATAAAATAGTTTAGGCCAATGTTGGGAGGGGATAATAAACATAGATTTAGATTCCTATGATGGGACAGCTTCGAGTATATAAAAGATTTGCAATAAGTTTTGTTGTCGTTGCCTACCCAAGATCCATTTCCTGTTCTTTTGGACAACACGCCTTTGGCCTCTTGAGAACCATGCTTTCTCTCTTCTTAGTGTCTATGGCCTGGTTGGGATTTAAGGGGAGAAGATCCCTGGCCAGCCAATCAGCCCTGAGCCCTCTAGGACAGAGCTCTTGGTTGATAGACAGGCCCATCAAACCAATCAAGCCAAGTTGTGTAGAGTTCTTTTTGTTGGAATTAAATAGGATGGGACATGGGATGAGACAGGATGTGGAACCTGGTGGTGAAGCCAGCTCGGAAAAGAGCTATGTTGAGGGCTGGCAAGGACCGTGATTTGAGGGCTCCATTCTAGCCCCAGGTCCAGCCAGAGCTAAACCAGTAATGGGGGTGGACTTCCCGGTTATCTAAGCCAGGAAGGCCCCAGGATAATTGAGCCAGTTCAAGTTAAGTGTTTCTATGACTGGCCACAGGAAAAAAAATCTTGATGTAAGATTTTTAAAATTTTTATTAATTAATTTTTACAAATGCACTGAAACTTTTATTCACAACTCCAATTAGGGAAGCCTCATATAAGACATAGTCAGGGAGCAAAGAGAATTTAAAATCACCGGCTTTGATGTCAGTAGACCTGAGTTCTAGCCTTGGTTCTACTGCTTTACTTAAGGAGGTGGTCACTGATCCAGTCACTTAACAAACCTTGTATGTGCTTTTTGTATGCTAAGACCTCATTCCATTTGAGCATGGGATGTGTAAACACTGAAATTATTTGCTGTGTGATTTGGGGGAAGTTATTTCCATTGTCTATGCTATAGTTTCTTCCTCTGCAAAATGAAAATAGTAATTGTAATCATCTCATCATGGATGAATGAATGAATGAATGAATGAAAAAATGAATAATATTTTGAGTCATATTTTGCCTTTAAGAGAGGTAAGATCGTCTGGGAAAGGTATCTATTTTGAAGGTGTTGATTAGGAAACAGGTATTACACGTACAAGTTTACAGACTCTTTCCTGCCTACACGGTCCTACCTCTGATGAACTCTGAAGGTCATTCCCAAGTGTGCAGTATTGGTTAGGATACAGAAAAGGCTGCTTTTATAACAGATCCAAAATTACAATGGCTGAATCAAAGCAGTAACTGGCCTGTCTCTCGTGGAACTTTCCAGAAGGCCATGCAAGGCCAGTATGTCAGCGCGAAGGTATCAGGGATGTAGCTCTCTTTACCTTATTGCTCTGCTACATCTAAGGCGCAGTTCTCTTCTATGTGGTATCGACTTCAGCCTCATGGTCAAAGATGGCTTATGACCACGCCTATGCTTCTGCCCTCGAGAAGCCAGGAAGGGAGAAGGGAGAGTGAACCCGCCTTTCCTATTGAGGGCATGACATGGAATTTGGAAACTTTCATTCTGCTCATGTCTCATTGACTAGAACCTAGTTGCATGGTTATGCTGAGGTACAAGGGAGCCTGGGGGATGTGGTCTTTAACTGGGTGGTCTTGTCAGTCAAAAACTACTCTTACTACTGAAGAAGGGGAAAGTAAGTACTGGAGACAGCCAGCTTACCCTGCCACCTCTATTATCGCGTACCAGAAGGAAGGAACCACACATTCATTAGCTCCAACTCTGTTCTCAGTCCTGGGTTTCAGCCATTCCTTGGGCAGCCAAGTGGGTGCACTTCCACTTGGCCTGCCCTGTAAATCCTCTTCCTTTGCAAAGAGCATGTGAAACACACAGAACCAGGACCACTGGCCTCTCCTGAGTGTGCGTGTGTGCGTGTGTCCAAAGCCATTCTTTGGCGGAAGGCTACCTCTTTGCGAATAACAGGCCCGCTTACACTTCTATTAGCTTCTGCCTTATTTCATAATTTTTTAAAGGAAACTCTCCTCTCATGCAGGAAAATCTAATTATGCAGTGACAGCAGTTGGCTGACTCGGGCACAACACAACATGTCAATTTTCAGTTGCTTACACGGTCTCACAGAAACTGTTAGAAATTGTTTTGAAATCTGGCATACATTTCAGTCATGTTAATTCCTACAACTGTGCCAAACTTGATGAAATTTGGCTCCTCCATACTCCAGGGAAGGTGGGGGATTGGGAAAGGCGAATTTTCTTTCTTTTTTTTTTTTTTTCTGGCAGTGACATCATCTCCTCATCCTCCCCTTATGATGAACAGTGTCCTCGAACAAGCCAAGAAGTAATATAACTTTATATTTACAAGACTGTGTGACAAAATTACTGCAAGAGATTGGAGCTATATGAAACGATTAAAGAAATACAGATGGCATAATGTTTTTTTTTCCCCCTTCCAACAGATTTGTGCCAGATGTGTGAATATTGATAATTTCTCTGGGGCTCAACTCAAGGCACAATATAGGTTTCTGTTTGATGGGGGGATGAGAGAGTGAAAATCCATCCCAGTGATGGTATTTACAGGAAATGTTTTGCCTCTTCTTCCAAATCTGTCAAAGCAGAACCAGAAATCCCAAATTTCCAAATGAGCCTCTGAGTCACCCTTTGTTCTGGACCCAATTTTTATCTCCCTAGTAATTGACAGACTGGAAAATTCATTTGTGAAAACATGTGGTAGAATTCTAAAAGTAGAGTCTCTCAACTAGCTAAGCCTGTCTTTGTGCATCAATTTAGAACATGAGTGATACCAAAATTTCAGAAAGCATCTTGGGAGGGTATCTATTTTCTCATATCTTCTCTTTGTTAACTTAGTAATAAAAATACTTTAATGGAATAATAATTTTCAGCATTTACAAAGGGAAAACTTGAAAAAAAAATTTCCAAAGCTTTTCTATTGTTCTTTTTATTATTTTGTGATGAGTGAACCCGTTTTAAAACATGATTCTGGGAGCTAGAAAGTTTCAATAAAGTTCAATTTCTTCATCCACCTTTGATTTTTTTAAATATCAGAGAGAAATCTTGCAAAGATTTAAAAAGAAAAGAGGAATATTGATCATTCCTAGAAAGATTCAGCTTTGCCAGTTGATTTCAAAATCAGTATAAGGGCGCCTGGGTGGCTCAGTTGGTTAAGCGACTGCCTTCGGCTCAGGTCATGATCCTGGAGTCCCGGGATCGAGTCCCGCATCGGGCTCCCTGCTCGGCAGGGGGTCTGCTTCTCCCTCTGACCCTCTTCCCTCTCGTGCTCTCTGTCTCTCATTCTCTCTCTCTCTCAAATAAATAAATAAAATCTTTAAAAAAAAAACAACAACAAAAAAAACAAAATCAGTATAAAATATTTTTTGAAACCTTGGATTTTCTGTGAAGCATTTCCAGTAACTTCAAATTGAGGAAGACATACTAAATGGGGAAAAAAAAATAAGTCAAGAAATAAAGAAGGCAGGGGAGAAGACAGAGTAGATCAAGAATTAGACAATGAGAAATGGAAATTGCTCAGGACTTTGGGAATACCTATTTGCTATAATTGAAACTTAAATTTGTCTTTGAGCTTCTTGGTGGCCAGCGTGAAAATGGAGGCATGATCACTCACGTAATTTTCTTTATCAGAAAGAAGGGACTGCATCAGTTCCTTAGGGAATAAAAATTTATTTTCAGCATTAGGTTATGCTGCTAGGTCTCAAGTGAGGGTGATATTGTTTCCCAAGGATGTTCGGCAGTGTGTGGTTGTCACAACTAGGAGGAGTGCTTCTGGCTTCTAGGGGGTGGTGTACAAGGTGGCCCCCTACAAGAGAGAATTATCTGGCCCCAAAGTTCAGTAAGCCAAGGTTGAGAAACCCTGGGTTATAAAATCAGTTGTTTTTTTTTTTTTAATGTGGATATTCATAATGTTCCCTATGAGATTCTCGTAGCACATGGATTTGGAACAAGGCAAATCTGGGTTGAAATCCATGTTCCACCACTTACCAGCTGTGCAATTTTTGGCAAGTTAGTTAACCTCTCAAAGTCTCAGTGTCCTGGAGGTAATTATCTAAATCCTACAGGGTTGTTATAAGGATTAGCAGGAATAATGTTTATAGAACATCTAACACAGTGCTTGGCACATTGTAAAAGCTTGGTGAACCCACTTTTAAAATGGCCCTGTGGGCAGAGAGGATAGCGCTAAAATGTTATTCCCTAAAATGCTGATGGTTTTGGAGGGGTTGTGGGATGAAGCTCTGTTGTGAGCTGTTTAATCTAGCGATAGACTTAAGAAAGCCTAGTCACGTGGATGAGTTGCATATCATGACCGACCTTAAAACACCACCCGTGTGGCGGTGTGAGGGTCAGCTCTTCAAAGGACTGTGACTGGGAGCTGTTGATTGAGAGCTGCACTGAATTTTCTAGAAATCAGACACACAGGTGGTAGAACAGCATATTAAATACCTATCTGCTTGGTGCCTTTGCTAGGCGCCAGGTTGTTCACACAGTCTTGGGAGACTCATATCATCTACTACAAACAACACAGAGCCAACCTGCATTCCACCTTTTGGAAACATATCCAGGGGTCACTACTTCAAAATATAGGAGATTTCTTTTGAAAATAACAACAACCAAGAAATCCGGAATTCCAAAGTACAAAAAACAATAATTTTGCTACTACTTTAATTTACAATAGGTCACTTTACTACTCGGCATTTTAGTAGCTATTCAAACCAATTTCAAAATCTCTGTGGCTTAGTGCAGTAGAAGTGCATTTATATGCAGGCCGCAGAGGAATGTTGGTGTTCCTGGTTAGCGTGGGGATTACTTTATTCCAGGAAGTCGTCTGGGATCCAGGGTTCCTCCTAGCTTATGGCTCTACCATTCTCTGCCTCAGGGTCTTCAGTTTCTAGCAAGAAAAAAGACAACAGAGAAGGCATATGGGCTCTAAAAAACCCCTCTCTGGGTGTGACTCATGTCACATCTGCTCACATTTCATTGGCTAGAACTTACCATCTGGCCATTCCTGGATGCAAGCCGAGGAAACAGAGCCCTGGCTGGCCAGAAACCTGCCCAGAAAGAAAGCAAATATTGGTGGACAATCCACCCTGTGCCACCACCACCAGATACTAGCATGCTTTTGTTAATCAACTTCTGCTTGGCAAAGCATTTCTGTTTTGAAAGCAAGGATAAAAATGCCCACATCCAGAAACCATCCACAAGATTTGGTTCAGCCCTTTTCTTTTCAGCAGTAGGAAAAATGTAAAAAGTGGACATGTGACAAGTTTGATAGACTGGTAAAACTCTGAAAAGGCCATTATTCAAATATTTATGGATCCTTTTAGCTAATGGATTCAAATTTATAATGCTGCACTTGTCAACAAGATAATTTTGCAAAAACATTAAAGGCTGAGCAGTTTGGTCCCTTCTAACCCTGAGGCCTCTCCTCACCACAGCAAATGAGCAGCTGTTGCCCATGAAAATGGAACGCCATGCTCACCGTGCACTCCTGCACATAGTGTAGACCCATGGCGTGTCTTTCGGGAAGCCTCTAAGCTGTGCTTCGGGGAGGAAGCTGGCATGTTATGAGATGTCCAGGATTAGGCTAAGAATCATTTTATCAAAAGACGAAAAAAAAGGAACGTGGTGTTGTCACAAATACCTTGGACAAGAGGTAGATCATTAAAATTGAAACAGAACAATAAACCCACTATTCATGACACGAGGCACTGCCATCCATCTTACTGGCCAGGGCATCCAGATCAAGAGGAAAGCCTGTGGGACACAGTTTTTGGTTATTAATATGTTAACAAAATATACTATATTCTAGGTAGGAACCGTCTTTGGTGACAAGAAAGTTAAATAGTATGGGGGCAGGGAACAGACCTTGTAGATGGTTCTGTAAGTCAGCACATGTGTTTGGGAATGCTTTATATTTGGCTTAAATAGGATGTACTAAGTCAATAGAATTGAATAAAGTCATCTCGGTGAGTGTGATATTTTGAGATGCAAGACTTTTAAAGGGGAAGAGACTATTGCTATGGTACTCTGATAGAAGGAGAAAGTCAAGTGGTTTGAGAAGAGTTTGTTCAGACAACAGAGAATAAAATTGTGATGTGTTTGTATGTCTGGAGGGGCAGAGTGCCTCTTGGAGGTTCTAGGAAAGACTCTGATGCTCGGATTTTCATGTCTGTGTGGGGATGGAAGGGGAGGCCTCTTGATCTTATGGTGGGCAGGAGCTTGAAATAAGCCTCCTGCATTAAAGTCGGAAGCCACCCGTCAGTGACAAGAAAACTCAAGAAACTACCCTATCTTCCAAGGTCACTTTAAGGAAACTTTTTATTTACCCAGTGTCATGGGTAGATGGAGTCAACCATGAGAAACCCGAATCCCATGTCTGCACTGTGCATGGATATGGAGTCCATGGTCACTCTGTCTAGAAATTAACATAAAATCATTGGGAAGGATCAAAGCCATTAGGTCTCAGTAGGGGCGCAAGGGAATCCACCCACGGGGAGACATCCGGGACCTAAGGAGCCTCCTGCCCTCACTTCCAAGTGGGTTCAGAGTCAGAAACTACAAGCCAACACAAAGATGTGAACCACCCTGGGATCCACACATAAAAAGTGACAGAATTTGTTCCTGGTAACTATAGAAAATAGAACAATCTAAGAGATTTTTAAATACTAGGTTAAAATATTCAAAACGCCAAAGCCACATATAGAATTTATCATGAGAGTTTATGAGAGAAGAATGAGCCTGGTTGAAAAGACCAGAACTAACAGAAATTCCAGAAGTTATACATGACCATATATAGTCCTTGTGTAAGTGATCTGTATAATAAATTGCTCCCACAGTTAGCGGCTTAAAAAAATAAACATTTATTATCTCCTAGTCTTCTGGGGTGGGAGCTTGCAGGCTGCTTAGCTGAGAAATTTTAGCCCAGAGCCTCTCGTGAGCTTACAGTCAAGCTATCTCGGGGGCCGCATCGTGGAAGAAGGCTCACGCACGTGGCTGGCAGGTTGGTTCTGGCTGCTGGTGGGAGGTTTTAGTTGCTCCTCACATGGGCCTCTCCACACGCTGTTAGAGTGTCCTCAAGATACGGTGACCTGTTTCCCCCAGGGTGACAATCCAAATGAGCAATGCCAAAGGATCAATACCTCTTATGACTCACTCTCCTTTGGAAGTCACACAGCATCGCTTCCTCCATTTTGTACTGATTAGAAGCAAATCTCTAAGTCTGGCTATCATTCAGGCGGAGGAGAGCAGGCTCCATCTTTCGAAGCAGGAAGTGTTAAAGGATTTGTAAACATTTTAGAACCACCATTTCTATTGAAATAAAAAGGTGTTTGTAATAGCAGTGGTTATCTTTCAGTGAAGGGTTAAGTATGATTTTTTTTTTTTAATCCTCAATGTTTTTTCCAAAATTTCTCTAGTAAAGATATTTTCACTTTCACAATGATATATATATATATGGAAGGAAACTGTCTGTTAGGGGCTTAATAGTTTGGGGCACTTACTCTGTGCCAAGCAGTGTTCTTAGTGCTTTAAGATATGAGTTTATTTACCTGATACCACAATAACTCATGAGTAGGTACTATTTTTATCCCTATTTTCAGAGGGGAAAATAAAGTACAGTCGGTAAATACGTTTGGGAAAGAACCACATTTGTTTCCACATCAGAGTCTTGTGCACTTTGTCGTGCACTGAGATTTATTAAGTGTCTTAACAGAGTTCAGTGGACTGTCCGACATTTCATGATGTCACCTAATTATGCTTTCTGTTTTCATAAGGCTCCTTCCTGTCTTCTTTGTGGGATAGTAAAGTGTTCAGGTGTACAACTGGGATGGTATTAATTACCATCGACCCAATGTGAAGAAGTCTTAGAATTGCCCAGAAGATAATTGAGGAAGCCAACCATGTTTATACGGGCTCCTTGCCTGGGTCCAATCTTTCAGAGATTACATACATTGAAATTCATAAAACGATTGTGATTTATTTCTCTAAATGGGCAGAATAACTAAAAAATGGCAATGCTGCATTTGATAGGAATCCCTTTTTTCTCCTGCAACATTGACCACAAAATGGAATGTCATTGTTCTCCTGTTCTCTGAGTTTAACACCAATGCCACTTGGTTGGCAGCTAATTCTCACCTAAGGATTTTGCAACTCATTTATTCATTCAACATATGCTTCTTAAGCTTCTGCCATGTTCCTGGCACCACGCTAGGCACAGAATAGATGGGGGAACATAAGAAAAATGTGGTCTCTTCCCTCATGGAATTTGTGGTCAGGCAAAATGTTGATAGAGATGATTAGTCAGAGATACTACGTGTGGATTCCCGGGACAGCCCTTCGCTAGACAGACAATCCAGAACATACTAACCAGCTGTTAGTATCTGAGAGCAGGAAGACTGTTACCTGACCCGTGATCAAGCTGCGGTACACAAGATTAAGCTTTTGGAGGAGAATTCCACCTTTTTCTTAGGTTATTTTGTTTGTGTTTTAATAAGCACATCCTCTTTGTGCTCCTTCTTTCATGAGTAGGAAACATTTTTATTGGCATGTGAAAATCTTATATTTTACTGCTAAGAGGGGGGAATTCACAGTATTACATATAATCTAAACGGTGCCAAAAAAAAAAAAATGCGTAGACAAAGGTCATTTAGGAACATGCCCAAATATTTAAAATTGTCATTTGGGGATGAGAGTGTTTGTCACGATTGCTAAATTTTCTTGCTCACCGTCTTCCATGTTTCAAAAAAAAAATTGTTTTAAACGAGCCCTATGTATTTGACACGTAGATGCCAGGTAACACCCTTGCGGTTCTATTTGGATAAAAGCATGTTGGTTGGAGAGCATGTGGATGTTCCACAGATGATTTCCCGCATCCGTCTGTGATTCTGGGGCAGGTGAGAGCCACAGAATTGATGGCAAACTGAATCCTGCGCCAGATTATAATATGAAGCAGAAGATGGGCAAACATAAAGGTGATGGCTATGGGGGCGAGAGAGGGTAGTCAGGCCCAAAGGAGGATGGTTCCGTGTTTGACATATTGAAAGACCATTATGTGAGTTCAGAGAGTGGTCATGATATGGAGTGAAGTTTGGATCAGAAGCTTGATAAATAAGTAATGGCCACCGAGGGTTTAGACAGTTTCATATTTAAAGAGATATTTATGAACTATTGCAGGACTTGGAACGGATCTCTGCTTTTCTCTTCCCTTCTCATTACAGCCAAAGGGAAGAAATGAGGTCTCGAGAAAACTGCAGACACCCTTAGAACCACGTACGACCTGTTCATTAAAAGTGAATGTGAGAGTTAGCATAAGTTGATCTGGAAAAGTTCATTTTTATCTCTGCCTCCAATAACTGCTTCAGATAAGTATCCTGAATGGGTGCAGCTAAATGTAATGCATCCTGTCATGGAGTGCTTTTGATAGGGAAGTTGTGTTAAGCATTCTGATGAGGATCGCATACACCCAAGCACCAAACCCGTCTCTGTTTTGAGATTCCAAATTTCTGAAAGAGATGAAGGGTAAATGCAGAATTCTGCTATTACCGTGTTTGCATGTTTTGTTTCGCTTTGTTTATTTTTAAATTAAGGCTTGTTGACAGCCACCCTGAGGATTATCACAGCACACAATTATTCAATACCACTATTTCTGCATCCGTGCCTTATCTGGGACCTCCCAGAGTGCGATCTGCAAACATACATGAGAATCTGGCAGCGGGTGAATACAGGCCTACATGTGTAAGCACATTCGCGAGTGTGCAAAATGAGATTACATAGCATACATTTAAGAGTGTAAACCTATTGAGAGTATAAAGTCAGAGAGAACTGATCTCAGTTTCCCTATCCATAAAATGCAAATAGTCATTCCTTCCACGTTGGATTGTTGTCGGGACTACATAAGATAGGATGTGTAAATAATTTAGAATGTTACCTGGCATGTGGTAACCATTCAATACATAATATGTTTTTACAGTTGACTTTCTATAGATCTATGTCAATACAAACAATTGTTAATGATTATGAAACTAGCAGTAAGATCTGCATTTTAAGTTTATTCTGTTACATCTGCATTCCAAAACCAGCCTGTTTCCCACGATATGTATATTGATTTCTCCAAAACAAGCATATTGCCTGTCAATATTTGTATTGATTTCTCTTCTCAGATCGTCTCTAACCCATTTTATAGAATGAGAATTATCTTTCTTGTCTCCCTGACAGAGGATTCAGATTCCATATTGGGAAAGCAAGGAGAGTCCAGAAGGAAGGTGACTCCCTTTTTCTTTTTCTTTCTTTTTTTTTTTTTTTTTGATCTGATAACCTTTCTTTACTCTTTGAGGAGGGGAGAATTTGCCTAACACAGGTGTGCAAACATCCATCTCTGCCCCAGCCTATCACAGTGGATGCATCGTAATCCCTCTTCCTGGGCTCTCGAGACACTTGTATTTCATGACCAGTTATCTGCAGACAGGTGTCTCAGAAAAGTGCCTCGGCTTGAAATTGTCCGTTTCATCATCCTGTCCATGGAAGAGTACACAAAAAGATTGTTGAAGGGGCACACACACTTTTCTCTAAGTAAATTAGGTTTTCTTTGAAAGGTGTTCTCAGTCTTCCCCATGACAGGTGTGACTCCCAAAAGACACAAAGTCCTCAGAGATAAGTGAGTTCATTCTGTGATAAATATGGGTCACCCTCTGCACATCTGTTGGGCCACCTGTGTGTGAGATTTCTCTGAGTTCCGGGATAGCAGATGAGAAGAGCCCTACCCTCGCGCCCACCCTCCTGTGCTGGCACTCCAGGCCTGCTAAGGGGTAGGTGGTCCCGCAGAGGGAAAATCAGGTATCTTTCTCTGATGGTTTTCAAAGCAGATGATTTTATCTACGGAATCTAATAAGGATAAAATAGGACTCGAGCCCCTGGAGAGACTTCGGGGCCAAATCAACTTCCAGGGATAGTTCACTACAAGCTTTCAGTCTATTTACCAAATTGGTTGAGTATATGCAGTTGTGCAGAAAGGCTCACATCCAACGTGAGAAGATCTTATTCGGGGCACAGATGCTATTATGGGTCCCAGGCATCCAATTTAGACAGGAACTCCAACATTTATGTTAGCTTTGCTTGAAAAAAATATACTTGCTGTCTGCATGCAAATGGGTAAGAGAAATGAGCTCGAGTGATGATTTCCTAAACGGAAGGAAAAAGAAGTTCTTAGAAGGAAGGATTTGACCTAGGACAGAAGCATGTGGAATTAGGCCAGGGTCAAATAAGTGAACAAAGAGGTTTCACTGTAAGTTAAGAGAAAGGGGTAAGAAGGAGGTGATGGCTTAGGAATAGGATATTAATGTGTATAAAACATAAGAGATAGCATCTAGTGATCCCTCCGTACGCGCTGCAGACTTGGCTAAGGACTTACATACCTGATCTTGTTTGATGATCCCCAAACTCCGGGACAGAAGCAGTGCAGGGCAGTAGTGGGAACACAAGATCTAAGGAAGCCTGAATCCACACCCTGACATCACAACTTACTAGCTGTATCATCCCGAACAATTTGTGAACACCCTCCCTTTTTTGCTCATGAGAATCATCACCGCACCTCCAAGGTAGTACAGGATAACATGAAATGATGCTTTGTAAAGCCCATATCGTGGCTTAGGAGACGTTCTCAGGGAAGGCTAACTGGGATGAGGCCACAGTCACAGTTTTACAAGAGGGGAACACCGAAGTTTGGGTGGTTGGCAGCCTTTTGATTCAAGACCCCATAGTGAGGAAGTGGCAGAGCCGGGTTTGATCTCAGATCTGGGTGGTGTCAAAGCCTGTGTGTGCAGCTGTGCATCACTGGGGTCTGATGGGAGAGCAAGGAGGTGTGGTCAGTTCTTTGCTTCTGTGACTTAGGACTGGCCACCCTGAACGCGAAGATGCCCCGTCTATCAGTAGGTTCATGCATAGACAAGGGACCAACAACAGGGCAATGAATCCTCCCAAGTCTGGTCCTAAACTTTAAAATCTAAGTTACCCTTACTGGAGGTCATATAACAGATTCCCTTGACAGCAGAGCTGGATATCTGTTATAACTGGCATCATGAGATTCCACAACACGAGGAATAAAAACAGCCATACCTGCTGTATTCGTTCTGGTTGATTACTCAGGCCTCATAAACACTCCTGCGCAGAAATTCTTACTGTATCCCTCATGCGGTCTTCTCTGACTGCATGCCCTGCCTCCCGTGCCCACATGACTCGTACCTGAGTCCCAGGAGCTATATACATCTCATGGGGTCATCTTTGTTTCAAAAGCCAGTTGGAGAGAAGGAATGGTGGGTTGGGAAGTCTGGAAAAGGACCTCAGATCCCGGCCACTGCTGTTTCTGATGCCTCCACATGGTGTCACTGTTGAGCACCGGTCCGCCGCAGCCCCTGTGGTTTTGCCCACCTCGGCAAGGAGACCTTTTTGCTGCTTAAGATCTTAGCTTTGACCAGAGTCGTATCCTAACCTTAGATTCCCATGGTTTAGCCGCTTTGGGTTTCAACTGCACGCTCAGTGGTTTCTGTCAAGTATGCCCACTGCATCAGAATGACAGGGTCGGCAGTCTCTCCAGCCTTAATCCCATGGTGTGCCCGAGATGGGTTTCTCCAACGGACTTTTAGGGACTGATGTTGATTCTGGGTGGCCAGCCAGGATGCCCTTCTGTCTCAGTGAGCCCCACTTTGGGGCCAATCAAGGAATCATAAACAAGAATGTCCCAGTGAAGGTATTTACCAAAGTATGCCCCCCAAGCCCTAACTTGGAAAGATATATACACCCCTATGTGTATTGCAGCCTTATTTACAATAGTCAAGATATGGAACAACCTAAGTGCCCATTGATAGACAAATGGAAAAGGAAGTTGGGATTGATGTGTATAATGGAATATTATGCAGTCATAAAAAGGAAGAGATCTTACCATTTACAACAACCCGGGTAGACTCTAGAGGATATTATGGGAAGCAAAACAAGTCAGACTGGGGAAGACAAATGCCATATGATTTCACTCATATGTGGAATTAAAAAACAAAACAGATGAATAAACAAACAAAAAGCAGAATCAAACCTATAAATGCAGAGAACAAACCGATGGTTGCCAGAGGAAAGGGAGGTAGGAGGGTGGGCAAAATCAGTGAAGGAGAGTGGGAGATACAGGCTTCCAGTTACGGGATGAATAAAGTCACAGGGATAAAAGGCACAGCATTGGGAACATAGTGGCTGACACTGTAATAGCGTTGTATGGTGACAGATGGGAGCTACAGTTGCAGTGAGCATAGCCTAACACATAGAGCAGTTGAATCACCATGTTGTACACTTGAAACTAATGTGACATGTGCATCAACTACATTAAGAGATTTTTGAGAGGCCCCTGCATGGCATAGCTGGTTGAGTGTCCGACTCTTGGTTTCAGCTCAGGTCACGATCTTGGGGGTTCATGAGATCGAGCCCTGCATCAGGCACTGAGTCTGCTTGAGATTCTCGCTCCCGCTCCCCCTGCCCCTCCTGCTTGTGCTCTGTCTCTTTAAAATAAATAAATCAATCTTTTTTTTTTTTAATTTTTAATTAAAATCTCAGTGAACCAGAGAGGCTCTAAAAAAGTGAGTCACCAAAGGAAAGGGGTCAGGAAACTTTTCTTTGTATCAGACACCTTGTTCCCTACATGTATTTACCACATCTTCTTGGGTAACAAGCTCTGCTGGCAGAGGATACTGGGACAACCCCACAAAGTCCTATCCCGTCTTTTCTTCTGGGCAAGGGAGTATCTGTTGGGCTTTCTCTGCATGGCTGAGCCGTGGCCTCCAATAACTCTTCCCACAGTAAAGAAAATCTGCAAGTTTCCCTCTGAGTCTTCATAGAGACCCACCAGCAGCTTCTCGGGAAGGAAAAAATTAAGGCATCCCTATGCTATCATTCCTTGACATCACTGTTCACCTTTTCCAAACTGGAAGTCAAGGTCTGGAAGGTAGCGAATGCGACTTGCTTGTTGACTCCCAGAGCACTGTGAACAGACGTGCACAGCCCTACAGAAGAATGCTTGCTTCTCACCTGTGTGGCCTGGTCCCTGAGAGCTTCCCCAAGGAGGGATAGTGTTGGTATGCCTTTTCTCTCAAAGCCAGCTCAGGAGGCTGGACTTAACAACTCACTGCTAAGGAGGCAAAACTAACCTGACGGTGGATTGGGAAATACTGAACCAGTTATTCAAATGACATTGATCGTGGTCTTTAGTCTCATTCTGCTTTTAATCTAGACACTGAACAACAGCAATAAAAACAAAAAAGAAACCGACAATATGTGGTGTGTGAGATGCAGAGGTAGTTCTAGCAGAGAATAAGGGGAGAATGGGTTAGAATGATCAGGGCAGGCTTCACGGAGGATGGGACCTTGAAGCTGAAGATATAGAAGGGACCAGTTAGGCCAGTGATTCTCAGCCGGGGGTGACTTTGTCCCCTAGGGGACCATGGGCAATGTCTGGAGACATTTTTTGTTGTCACACTGAGGGGAAAGGGGAGGTTGCTAGGGGCGTCTCATGGGGAGAGCCCAGGGATGCTGCTGAGCTTCCTCCAGTGTACAGCACAGACCCCACAGTAGAGAATTATCTGGCTCCAGATGTCGGTAATGCTGTGATTGAGATGTAGGCTAAGAGCTGGGAGGTGTATTTCATCCACGTGATGAGAGTAGAGTGTCAGCCAGGAAATAACAAGCAGAATACATCCTCAGAATGAGAGAGGCCCTGGCTTGTTCCCTGGGGGGTCGGACGGGAAGGAGAGGAGTGAAGCCCACAGGTGGAAGCCTGGAGGGCATCATGGTGGTAACACTGGAGAGGGCCACCTGTTCTTAAATTCAAGGTCATGGCCATGAGGAGAAGTAGACAAGGTTGTTCAATATTCTACGTTTTGAAGAAAAGCCAGCATCCTGATATTTTCTGTCTTTGCATATACTTCATTTTAATCATTGTTAACACTGTGCAGCATAAGAAAAAAGTACCTGCGGGAGAAATTTTGGTCTGCAGAGCTTCTGTTTGCGACACGTGGGCCCAAGATACATGGGGCTGAGGTGTTTGGATGATGATATGCTTTCTCAAGTCCTGGGCCAAGTCTGGTGCTACATGCTGTGACTATAAAGAGCAGATCGCCCAGCTCATCCTCGATTGTAGGTCTTTGATGTGCCACAGTTTTAAGACAGGAAGGTTCTCCCTTTCCACCTCCACATCCTTCACTCCATCTTCCTCTGCACCTTCTAAACCCAACAGTCAAGGACGAAGGCACCATTGCCCAGACTCGCTTCAACAAGATGGAAGGAAAAGACAAAAATTCTCCTTAATCCCGGTTGATATGTGACTTTGCTTAGCACTTTGAATACTATTAAGTGTTTGAATTTCTTCCTGTGTCTTTTTCACCAAGATGACTGTCTTTCTGTTTCACTGACAGCCTCAGCAGGACCAAACTGACAGCTCTTTAAAGGCGGCTGACGAAAAGCAGCATTAATTAAGTCATTGCCGGACTGTAATTGTGTTAAGAAGTAAAAATCTAATATGAGAAAAGGTTAGTGAGTCCTCTCTTGTGTCAGATTTTCTACTCCCTATGAATATTAATGTCCTTAATGAAGACAATCTTTGCCTCATCAAGTCGTGGTTCTGCATTCAGGTGCCAAATCCCCATACCATTGATTTGTTTTTAAAGAACAAATATGTCAGGAGAGAGTGACTGTCCTGTTTCTTATCAACATCATAGAGGATGCTTTTGTATTCCCGGAAAGAGTTTATAGATTTTGTGTGCGTGTACAAGCTCTTGCCGAGGGTAGGGGGACATCATGATGCGCAGGCAAGGTACATGAGTTACGGTAATTTAATATTAGTGGTGCGTTTGACGGCATTAGCTCCTTTTCTGTGTGTGTGAGCAATATTCATATATTAGTGGGGTTACAGCCAGCAGTTTTAATGATAAAATGGGAAATCTCTCCTGAAAAAGAGAGGCCTGTGGTTTAAGCATTGAAATGAGCTCCATGAGAGGATCTGAGCCTCCTTTGCCAACAACCCTCCTCCTCTGATAGGAGCAGATAATGATCACGCTGATGAAGGATGGTTTTTAAGTAGGTTGGGGGCCCTGAGGAATGCAGCTGTATAGAGGAATGTCGTGTGTCTTTCTCCTCTCTCTCTCTCTCTCTCTTCTATTATTTATTTCCACCACCTTTAATCAAAGGTGGGATCTCTTTTCTCCAGAATTCTTGGCCAGTAAGTGGAATAACTTTTTTTTTTCCTCCCCTTTGGTATCACTTGGATTCCTCTGCTCTAGAAGGTCCAGGGTATCCTGCTCCTGCCAATAAAGTCAGCACCCTCAATGTTGTTCCTGGTGAGAGCCTTACGGAGTCAATAAATTGAGTCATGTACCTCACTGACTAGAACCTGTTAACAGAATTGGGTTGGGCTGGGAGTAAGAGGGAAACTCCAAAAGAGCAATTGAATTGTGAGAGGTGGTGCTTCAATATCGGTCTGGGTCAGTGTGGTTGTTCTGTGAGGGGCAATAATTCCAGGCTCCCTTCAACTTCTGCACATGATCTCTAGTGTGGTTCTTGTCCTCATGGGCCAAGATGGCTGTTGGAACTCCAGCCATCACGCTCACTTTCCGAGCAGGAAGCAGGCAGCTTCATATTTCCCAGGAAGGAAGGGGGCCAAAATTTACTATGATCACATGTGTGCTAGGCAACTCACCTGTATTATTTTATTTAGTGTTTATGTCACTATACCATGTATCACTACATTTCTTTTCTTTTGCCATATAAAAAAAATTAACACAAGCTCTGTAGTTTAAAACAACACAAATTTATTATCTCATGGTTTCATGGGTCAGGAGTCAGTATGGATTGGCTGGGTCTTCTGCCCAGGGTCTCACCAGGCTGAAGGCACATGTTGGTGGAGGCTGTGATTATCTTCTGAGTCTCTGGGTCATTCAAACTCACTGCTTGTTGGTAGAGTTGATTTCTTTGTGGCTGGATGACTGACACTCCCCTTTTCTTGCTAGCTGTCATCCAGAGATGACATTCACCTCCTAGAGGTCACCTGTAGTTCCTTGCCACATGGCCCCCAGAGGCAGTTCACGACGTGGCCAGTTCGCTTACTTCTAGGCCAGCAGGAGCTCTCATTCTCTTATACAGGCACCTTTGCTTAGGTCCGGCCTACCCAGGGTGATCTCCGTCTGATTAACTCCAAGTCAGCTGACTAGTGACCCAATTACAGGAGTGAAATCCCATCATTTCTCATCATATTCACAGGCTCCATCCATACTCCGGGAGAGGACTGGTAACACCAGTGGGTGATAGGAATTTTGGGGGCCATCTTAGAAGCCTGCTTACCCTACTTCATCTCTTCTACAAATATGGAAATTAAGGCTTATAAAGACTAAAAAAAATTTGTCCCAGTTTGTAGGTGAAGTGGTTTAGGATTGTATCTATATCTTCATGGCTCCAAATCCCATGATGATTTTCCAGAGAAGGTAATACCACTTACTGTCAACATACCCAGAGTGGTTGATCGTGCTCTGGTTTTGCACAATGTCCTTTAATCAAGTGTCTGTCAGGTGTAACATAGTCATTAATTCATTGATGAAATGTTTACTGAGACTCTTTTATCTGCCAAGCACTAAGGCAGACTTTGACATGAGTCAGTATGGAAATGTGGTAAAAAGGGGCTGAGTCTCTCTGGAGCTAGAAGGCCAGGGTTTGAATTGTAACACAGTCCCATAGTATGTTTATAACCCTCTGAAATAATTCACCTCACCTCAGTTTACTAATCTATAAAATGAGTATAGTAATGGTGGGACTTAGTTCATAGAGTTGATACAGATAGCGTTCAATCAATATTTGCCATTATTATGAAATATTTGTGTCCATATTGTCTGTTTTTGATTGCCAACTTTTGGAAATAAAGGGTGGAGTCTGAAAGCTATTTTGCTGTACTATCAGACCTTCCATCAAACACTAAGACGTATCAAAAATTAATTCTTCTTGTGGAGCTGAGAGCACATTTCTGCCATGAGGCAGATTTTCCCCATCCTACCCAACACGCTCGGGCATTCAGAATAGAGGGGGGAAAGAACTGCACATTTTAATAGTTCTCTCCAAACACAGTGCAGACTGCTCAGCTGTTTCTTCAGAGGGGGAGACTCGAATTGGCTCCAGATCCCTTCTCTGCTGCCAGACCGTGGGAAGTGAGAGAGAATGTCAAAGCTGGCAGTTGACAAACAATAAGATTGTTCCAAAATGAGGAGGATTGGCCTAAGCAATATCCTCACAAATGTTTTTCTCAGCTTTTAATGAAGAAGGAGAAGGGGGAAAAAAATGCCACAAATCCTACCGAGATATTCTGGAGCATCGGGGTCACAATTTGCAAACGTTTCAAGTCCAGGAACGTACCAACTTTGTATAGGAGGGAAAAATGTTTACATATGCAAGTAATACATGTAATTAAAGAACTGTCCTAAATAGAAATGAACAATAGGAATAATATTGGTCCCCTTTGACCCCAGCCCCTCCTCCCCTCCAAAGAAACCGCTGTTAGGAGTTAGAAATATGGCCTCTGACCATTTTTGTTTTTAAATCAATTATATCTGTGTTAAATTCCCTGCGAAAATACATGTAATTGTCTTGTTATTTTTACCCAAAAAAACCCCACATGGAATTGCTTGAAGTATCACAGCGTACAAACCTCTTCAACTTGTTTGTTTCTTTCAACTGTCTTTCGGAGGTTCCCCCCACCCACCCAATGTTGATACATATTGATCTTTTTCATTCCTTTTAGACTACTAAATATCCTACATTTAATTTATCCCCCTGTTGATGGAATAGTTTGTTTCCAACTTTCCAGTATCATAAACCATGCTCCAATAAGCATCTATTTGGAAAAACATGGCCACTTTGGCTAGCCTGTCATTTTTCACTTTGGTCATATGATTTCAGGGGATGGTCTCCTAAAGGTTTCCTGGGCTTTTTTCTTTTCCAAATGAGCCGGTTGATACAAGATTCATTTGTTCCTTCCAATATTTTACATTAAACGATAGGTCAGGCATTGTGCTAGGGATTGGGGATATCACATCAAGTATGATAGTCTCCCCCCGCCCCCCCCCGCTGAGCTCCAGCAGCTCAAGTAATAAATGCTATGAGAGAGACACATACGAGGGAGCCTGTGGCACACAGTAGGACAGCCGAGAGGGAGAACTAGAGAGAGTTCCCTGGAAGAGGGCTATCAGTTGGATTCAACTTTTAGGAATCATCCTTCAAAAAGAACAGGTCCTTCCTTTGAACCTTGGTGAAGGCAATCTGTAGCAGGGAACGTGAGCCTGTACGATGATTTTCACTCTTGTGTAGATACCATTAAAGGTATCCGTTGTATGATGATTCAAGACTATGAATGGAGAGACAACAGGAGGAACCAACAGGGAGAAGATTGAATTGTGAATTATGTTGACCGAGGCGGGGATATGTCTCAGAAATTAAAAAAAAAATTAAACGAATGAGGATATGTGTGTGCATGTTTTACAGGGAAAAATCTGTTTCTAGTTAGTCTAGTGACTCTAAGAGCTAGGTTTCTAGTCATTGATGGTTTAACTGTAATTTTTATGATTATGATTAATTGGGGATTTTCAGCCCCCAATTTCCTGTCATAACCCCAGGGCCTCACTTTTTGTCCACCATGTTCTAAGATGGCTAATGTAAGTTTCTCTGCATTAATGACTTCTAGTTCTCAGAGTGAGAGCTCTGCATTTTTCCCTGAGACAGATCGTAGAACTCTGTCCTCTGGACAGCAGAAGGAATGGTCAAGTTCAGGCCCTGGCTAGGGAGCAGGGAAGACCAAAACACTCTTGGTAGAAGGCTTCCTTCGCCATCACTGTTGCTCCCACTATTTACCCCGAAATCTGGCAAATCCAAACATCACGTGCGCTAGAAACCTGTGTGCTAAAATAAAATTATTTCCTAAATGAGAGAATATCAATATGGATCTGTTTTGAAAATCTCTTCCTGATTTTGAAAGGGCTTCAGTGATTCCTCACATTTGTGAACTTTCTTTAAGAAAGAAAAAGAAAAGACAAATAAAGAGCATGTTTTCATAGGAGAAATTAGAGAAAACATATTCTATGGGGATTTTGTTTTGTTAACTAGAGCTAAATAGAGTGGAACTAAAATCCAGACAAGTATTTGTAACTATGGGTTTTCCACCTTTTTTTTTTTTATGTTCTGAAAAGTTAATTCAAAGTAAATTATTTGTCTCTAAGAGGGGGTACTAGGTATTGGAAAAGTAATACATCAAAACATAAATATGTACATTTTGTGTGCATGAGTAAGAAAGTCAGGATGAGTGGGCATTTGTTTTTGAAATTGAAGTTCTATTATACATGAAATTAACTGGAGTTCCCGTGACTCACCAGTTCGGTTTTGATTGGAACTGCTTGTAGATGGATGAATCCTAAAATGATACTTGAATAAGTGCCCATTTACATAAAAACACACACAATCTTTGAGAATAACATTGAAATGTATAAGTCAGGGGATTTTGTAAAATTTCCCTTTTTAAATGCAAAGTGAAGGCTTCCATTTCCAGAAGGATATGTAATTTTCCGTATTCCTCCCATTAAGTGCAAATAAAGACCCTGGATATTGTATATATCACTAAATTAAGATGATGAAGATTGAAGAGAAGTAACTAAAGAGAAGAAGGCAGATCGACGAGGGGCCTTTGGACTCAAGGATGATGTGGTGGTGAGTTCCCTGGGTTTTCTTTTTGCATCCTACACCCCAGACTGGGAGCTGAAGAAGCCAGAAACCCAGCATCAACAGATGGTGCACAAAAAAGAGCCCCAACAAAAACCTGCTGCCTGTAGCCAAAGGACCCAAAAAGGGGCAGCCTGATGAGCTTGAAAACTTGTAAATAACCAGAGAAAGAAATGTGGCTCCAACCCCACCCACACCAGCAAAGGCTAATGGGAAGCTGAGCCATCCCCCTCATGAGCTGTCATGAGGTGCCCCAACGCTCCCACCTGGTTGGCATCAGAGCCTTTCCCTGGGAAGTGGCAAGATGGCCACCGCTGCCAGGCAGTATGAGTTGCATCCCGTCTCCCTGACGTGTCATCAGAGGCCAGTGGGGAGCTAGAACAACCACCCTGGCACAGAAGTAATGAGCAGTCCCAGCACCCCTTTTCTGGCGTCAACAGAGGCAGAGTGAGGAATCTGGACTTCTACCTGGAGGCAGGAAGGAAGTGGCTATATGAGGGATTCTTGGAATGTTGGAGAATGTTCTCTATGTGACCACCTCAGTGTCAATGCCAGGCTTGTGATATTGTGCTACAGTTTGGCATGATGTAACCATTAGGGGGAATTGGGTGAAGGTTGCATGAGAGCTCTCTCTATGATTTCTTATAACTGCGTGGGAGTCTGCAATTATCTAAAAATAAAAGCGCAAAATGAAAAAAAATATGTTGTCTTCTGTTCTCCATTATTACCTATTTCACATTCATCTGTTTTTCACAAAGACATTTAGTGAAGACTCAGTAGGCATCGGGCAGTGAGGATCCTCAAATGCGTGGTTTCCATTCCTGCCCTCAAGGATTTATTAATCTCTTGAGGAGAAACCAATTTGTAAAACAATAAAAAGGAAAAAAAAATCCTTAAAATAAAAGTGGATTATTTGGAGGCTCCATGTTTTATCATCCTAATCAACTGGCTACGAGTCAAATGGCAAAAAAAAAAAAAGTGACTTTATAAAATACGTTAGGACTTGCCTAAAGTTCCTGCTTAGAACAACTCAAGAAATGTGCTCCAGCAAGAAAAAACAACCCACCAGTTGGAGGGCAAAACCTATCCACACGATGGATAATTGGGACGTATTTGTATCTTGCATTGCTACTCCTTAAAATCACCATAAGCATCATCATCTTTTTTCAGCGTGAAATGATTTAAATACCATATTTTTAAGGTCTTAGACTACATTGGCTCATCACATGAAGTACCACTTCTGTTTCTCTTTGTTCTGACCCCAACTGTGAAGGTCATTCACTTGACATCCCGATCATTGCCCTGTTCTACCAAGGGCAGGCCCCCCGCAGCTGAGGCAAGATTGCAAAACCAGTGTAAGATCAGGTCAGCAAAAGGAATCTGCAAAAACCACTCAAAGGGCAAGTCCACTTTGATCTCCTCCTTGTTTTCTCTCCCTACTGCTTCACTGTGTTTCCACATCCTCACAGAAAACCCTGCCCTGGAAACTTACTGTCTCTTCTCTCATGTGTGAACTACTTTCACAGTGGTTTTTGAGCTTGTGTTGTTGCCAGATTTAATGTAATGTAGACCAATGTTTCCCAAATTCAGTTTTGCACATTGGTGACAGTCTGTGACAAAGTTTTTACAGATCTTCAATGAAATAAAGGAAATAAGAAAAACACAGCATACAACATTTTTCAAGCCAAATGCATTCGTTTAAAGGGTGGTCCTTTATCAGATACTGTTTTTCCTGCTTTGTGGGGGTGTGTGTTTAAAATTACTTCTCATCTTTGCAAAGGTGTTAGTGTTGCTGATGGCCACATTTTGCTTTTCAATGATCTTAGTTTGCAAGAGAAAAAGTTGGCCTCCCATGATTGTTTAGATCTCCATTCTCTGCAACGTATCCCTGATTGAAAACAATCAGCAAAAATATTAGAGACTATGAATACGCATTTTTTTTTAAGACAAGCAAATATAATAGAGCACAGCTTTACAAAGTTCCATGGAGGGGCGCCTGGGTGGCTCAGTCGTTAAGCGTCTGCCTTCGGCTCAGGTCATGATCCCAGGGTCTTGGGATCGAGCCCCGTGTTGAGCTCCCTGCTCTGCGGGAAGCCTGCTTCTCCCTCTCCTACTCCCCCTGCTTGTGTTCCCTCTCTCGCTGTGTCTCTCTCTGTCAAATACATAAATAAAATCTTTAAAAAAAAGTTCCTTGGAAAATTAGGACTTGCTCACATACTTGTTCCCCCTTGGAAACTCATGGAGCGCATTTGAACTTCATAGGCTCTGAAATGGACTGCTGCAAAGACTCTCTTAACATGGTGCACTATTGCATTTGCCTAATTTATTCAACTGTAGTATTCTTATATTTTCTCTACGTAAAATATATTTGTTTGTTTCACAGTGTACATTTGGGGAAATGCTGCCATAAGTAAAGCATGATATATTCGGGTGGAGAAAATGGCAGGAGTAAGAAATTTGGGTAAGTTTAGTTGGGCGAGTGTTTACAAAGCGATGCATTTGGGGAAAGCGTATTTGAAAGTAGAAAGGCAATTGGTCTAGCTGCAGGAAGAGGCCAAAAAAAAAAAGCGATAAAATTAATCTGTACATGCAGCCACAAGCAGAACTGCCAACAGGTTCCAGGCAGCCAACCTCAGTGTGTGAAATAGGCAAGGATCGATTGGGGGGTGGTGGGGAGTGTGGTAAACTGCAGAGCTCAAACCATGCTGCTTACCTCCTCTGGATTGTCGCCGTTCCAGGAGGTGGGTGTGGTGGTGTTAGCAGACTTCGGATTTTGAAGAGAAGCCAGAGATCCAAATCTTTTTTTCATGAGATGTTTCTCCTTTTTAAAAAGTTGATAATTCACAGCTAAAACCAAAAAGTGAGCCAAATATATGCATGTATATATGTATTTCTGTAAACATATATGTGGTGTACCTATACACTATATATTTATAGGTTGCTGGTTTACAAGTTATGACCTATTCTTCATTAGGAAATTATTGCTGAAGTTATGTGATATATAAAGATAAAATGTACCGTATCAAAAATTACACTGATGTTGGGATATACAACATCCTAAGCAACCATGAATGTTTAGGCTCATTATCCAGTTAGACCAAGATGGTGCTGGTCTGAACTGTCCTTCCCCAGGAGGTCATACTAATGCCATTTCCTTTTTTTTTTTTTTTTTTGAAAAAGATAAAAACAACGGAATCCACCTAGATACCACCTTTTCTGCTTCCCAGTTTCTCTCTTTCCTTCTGGGCCTACCTACTGGGTCTTCCATGTGTAGATCTGGCCTCGGGGTTGAAGCTTGTAGAGCATTAGCTACGGGCAGGCAGACAGATGTAGTTCTGGTTTTGTGAGCAGCAAAGAGAGTTCAGGGGTCTCTTCTTACTCCTGATCTAGGAGCTCTGTAGGGATCACAGCACTCTGATCACATTTATTCATGATAATTTTTGAAACACCCACCATAACACACTTGGTCTCCAAAGAGGACCCATGGCTCTCAACCTCAGATTAAATGTAACAAATAAAATACATTAATTCCCCTAGGGGAGAAACTTATTCTCCATAATGTTATTGGGAATGACCACCACTGTCATTTTTAACTGGCACCCATGGCCCACCTGGATGAATGTGAAAAGTACACACAGGTGACTTGAATTGAAAGGTTCAATGTTGAATATTACAGCCTCTCTGAGCTTTCATTTTTGAGAACATTTGCTATCAAAGTCTACAAGTTCCCCTAGAAAGAGGAGAATGTTTTTGGTGTATGCTAGGCCTTCTCAACTGAGGGTGATTTTATCCCCCACAACCATGTCCTCCACCCCCACCCCCAGCTCCCGAGCCATTTGGCAATGCCTGGAGACATCACTGATTGCCTTATCTAGAGGAAGCGTACTCCTATCATCCAACAGGAAGAGAGGGAAGAGACCAGGGATGCCACTAAACATTCTAGAATGCACAGAACAGCCCCGCAACAAAGACTGCTCTGACCCAAAATGTTGACGGTGGTCAGATGAACAAAGCCTGGCACTGGCCAAGCAGAGGAGGGGATGCTGCTTTGAATTAGCTTCATGCACGTGGTGAGTGGTGAAGAGGGTGATCCCCCCATGCATTTCCATCCTCGCCAGATCGGCCGGCCTCCTATAAAACTGCCCCCGCGGGTGCCTGGGTGGCTCAGTTGGTTAAGTGACTGCCTTTGGCTCAGGTCATGATCCCGGAGTCCTGGGATCGAGTCCCACATCAGGCTCCCGGCTCAGCGGGAAGCCTGCTTCTCCCTCTGACCTTCTCCCCTCTCATGCTGTTTCTCTCTCTCTCTCTCTCTCAAATAAATAAATAAAATCTTTAAAAAAATGAAATAAAATAAAACTGCCCCCGCATTTCAGTCTGCAACCCATCTTGGTCTAAGCTCCTTGCAGGGAATTCACAGGGGGAGATAAAATGCGTAGCTGTTGTCTGGACCACCAGTTCTAGTTACTGTTCTTCTGGACATGTGGGGAATCAGTGATGTTCTGAAGGAAGACTATGTGCTCTGAGGCTATCATTTCAAGAGATTGCATTTAAAATAGAGTTCTAAAAAAAAAAACATTTGGGTACAGCATGTCCTGCATTTATTTCCCTTCTAGCTGTTTCCTGGGATCTGCTAGTCAGACACAGCTAGGGTTGAAGGAAGTAGTGGTGTAGACAGAAGGTGCTCCTTACCCTCATGGGTCTTACGGTCTAGATCAGGGAATGGTAAACCTGACTGGAAAGGGCCATATGCTTTCTGTCACAATGACTCAACCATGCAGCTGGAGCATGAACGCAGCCTAGATGACACACAAACCCATGGGTGTGTCTACGTCCCAATAAACCTTTATTTACAGACACACGCCGCTGTCCTGATCTCTGGTCTGCGTCAGTGAGACAGACATTATTTTGATAAATACTTGATTACTCATATTTTTTTCCTTCTGTCTTGTATTCCTCTGGCTTTTGGCGTGAGAATTCCTTTGTTATATTCCGATCTCTGTGTAAATGTCACCTTCTCAAGGATCCCTCCTTAACCATGATCAAAAATTGTCCCTCCATTGGTTTTCCATCCCTCCATCCTGCATTAGGAGCTTCATGGTGCATATAAATCAAATCATCTTGTTTATATATTTGTTATGTGTTTTTTTCTTTCCTTGCAGAAAAACAAGGATCTGATCTGTCTTTACATCTCTATCCCTACCTTGTGGAACAGTGCCTGGCACGGAGCAGGTGACACCACTTGTGAACACACACACACACACACACACACACACACACACACAGAGCCAATAAAGAAAACTTACAAGAGTATACTTAACGGTGAGATTTAAACTAGTTCTAGGGGGTGGGAGGTCTAGTTTGAGGCTTGGTTACTCTATCATTGAAGTAATGAGCAGTACTAGTAGCTAACACTAATGGATAAATATTATGTCCCAGGCAATATTCTAACCATTTATGTGTCTTAACAGTTTTATGAAGAATTAATATTATCACCCATCTTATAGATGAGAAAATAATTAGGAGATGAGTAACCTGAGTGAGGATACTAGTATAGTCTGCAATGCCCTCCCCAGGAGTGTAATTCTTGCTCTTCAACACAGTAACAGGCGGCTTCCACCATATTCCTCACCCACCAAAAATATAAAAAATTAAAAATGTTAAGAATAAAGCAAAAACCTGACTATACTAAAAAGGTTGATTTGTTTGGTTGCATTATTCTAGTACATCAGAGAAAAGAATCTAGCAAAACTAGCAACATTTCTATATGTGAATTTCCCCATCTCCTCGGATTGATTTTGGGAAGTTAGGACCCTGAGTCTGTACATGCCAGGGGAAATTGGGCACGGTGGGCTTCAAGCTACGGGGGATGGGGTGCTAACACCTTTCTGCTGTGTGGGGCTGAGTTTGCAGCAGTGGGGACAGCTCCCCACCTGACAGGGCAGCCAGGGCTCCTTCAAGTGAGGATTGGATCTAGTGAGAATGTGGCTTTACCGGGCAGCACCGCAAATGCATCCTATATTTGTTGCCAGGAAATCGTCATTGCCAATTACATGTACGTGAAACAAGACCTCATCCGTGACTTAAAGAGCTCTCAAGCCAGGAAAGCAGTGAAAACGGGCTGTCTCAAGGTGCAGCAAGGGGAATGCAAGGTGGGGGAGGAGATTCAGAGCCAACAGGACAGGTGCATCTGTCAGCAAATGTGGCCTGTCCATGACTTAATGAAAGGCATGTGGCATCAGGAGAAGATGCTCTTGCAGGGCCTGAATGTGAGCCCTGGGGCGGGGGGTCGCATCTAGTCTTGATTCCCATAGTAATCACTGAATGCTCACTTGGTCCCAAGTGTTTCCCATGTATAGACTCACTGTACTCAATGTACTATTGTTATCCCCATTTTCTAGATGAGAAAAATGAGGTTTATAGGGGTTCAACAATTTTTCCAAAATCACAGGAGAGATGAATGGAACTCAGGCAGATCCACCTCCAGGTCCAGGCTCGTTACTGCTCTTGCTAGTACAGCCTCGAGTCAGTTTCATGCCCATTTTGTAAATGGAGAAAACAAGGCTTGGAGAAGAACAGTGACTTCTCTGGGATTTGAACCTGGATTTGAGCCCTTGTCTTTCTGGTGGAGAAGCCCATGGTCTGGTCATTGTCCTAGGACAGTAGCTATGGCCCCAGATCCACTTGACAGGGTATCTCTCTCTCTGGGATATCTCTCTCTAAATTACCTCTCTGGAAAGAGGTGGTGGGAACTGGTCTGGATTGGTTGGGTTTGAGAAGGAGAGGGGCACACATAGACCTTGTTGGATAGATCCAGCAAGATGTAAAGTCTGCCTGGATATGGACAAGGAGGCATATAGGAAAGGGGAAGTTTGGCCAGTGAGCACCTTGTATCATGGAAATAATATTTTGCAGAGGTGAAGGAGACGAGTGGAATGGTTGGGAGAATTAAAGCAATTTTATTAGTATTGTTATTCACCATAAATAACTTCAAGCAGGCGTTTGCCTCCCCAGAACCAGCTAGTAACTTCTGGGCAGCTGTCCCTTTTCTAGTGACAGGTCATACACAGTATTTCAAGTCCGAGGGCATAATATTTGATCACAAACCCTGACCTCTAGTCTTGAAGACATATGCTCTGAATTTTAAAAGCCTTCTTCCGGAAATATTTAAAGCTAACCATTTCATTAAATGAGTCCCAGATAGCCAGACAGTGTGACTGGGATAATATGGAATTATTTATGAAGATGACTTGTTCTGAGAAGATTATTGTGCGAAAGAGATGGAAATCCCACCTTTTCTCCGCATTCACTCACTGTGATTAGCGCCGATATATTTCAGATGCAGTGGAGACGGATAAAAGGTAAAGCGGCTTTGGGGCCACAGCTACCCCACCATCCACCCAAATTGGGTGATGGGGCTTTGGTTGTTTTTACGTGGGATCCAGCTTTTGCTCAGGCAGCAGAACATTCTCATCTCATGATGCATTTTTGGATTTAAACTGACTCAATTCATCTTGCATAACTCAGATCTCTTTTTTGGGGGGCTGCTTAATTCTTTTTTTTTTTTTTTTTTTTAATCTCTCTACCTAACGTGGGGCTCAAATTCATGACCTCGAGATCAGGAGTCTCGTGCTCTACCAACTGAGCCAGCCAGGCGCCCTTGGGCTGCTTAATTCTTATCATTTATTTGGATGGAATTTTTAAGCATGTAAGCTTAAATAATGCTCACATGGATCAGGATAGAATCCATTTTGTTTTCCAAACCAAGAACTCTTTAATCTTACCTTGAAACTGAAAGGTTTGATCAATAGTGCTTTACACTGATGTTGGAATTAAATATTCACATATACACTTACTGGCTTCCCAGGCCTTAGAAGATCTGGCCCCTAGCTACCACTCCAGCTTCATCTCCTCTTTCTCTCTTGTCTCTGGGTTCCAGCCACATGACCTTCTTTCTCCTTCTTTAAAAGTGGAAAATTCTTTCTGCATATTCTACTTTTGGGGGCTGGAATACTCTTTCTTCCTGCCTCAACCTGATCTGTCCCAAATCATCTTTTCAGAGACAGGGTAATATTACCTCCTCCAGGAAGCCCTCCCTGATATCTTCCTCTTCCCCAAAGCTGGATCATTTTCTCCTGTTATAAATGATCATTGCACTAGTTTCTTCTCTTCTATAGAACTTACATCAATTAAAATCAAGTATGGGTATTTGTGTTATTATTTATGAATATTTATTTTCCTAATGGGCTACAAACTCCCTATGAGCAAGTTATCCATGGTATTGTTGGGCCTATAACCGTGATTGGCACATTTATAGTTGCTCCGTTATGATTTGGGAATGTTACAGAAAGGCAACTCAAGGTCTTCCGAACCCAAACTCTGAATTCTGATACTTAATTCTGAAGCTTACATAAAATTTCCACATTATTTTATGCAAGCATATCTTCTATCATTTTTCTCAATCTTAAAAAAATGAGTTTAATCAAATGATCTGAAACCTATTGAGATTCTCCTCTATTGCATAAAATCTGTTCATTAAAGGCATAATATGCCATTAAAATCAGAAAAAATTAATTATGGCAACATTACCCAAAGTGTGCTTTGTGGAGCACTAGTTTTGTTGGATATTAGCGGAAAGAGAGTCACATGATCAAGGGCAATTGGGAAATTAACAAAAAAAAAAAGTTAAATTTTGTTTGTTTTAGTGACGGACTTCTGGTGCCTTAAATATGCTAATGTGCATTCTTATAGCTGAAGAGGAGGGTTTAAAGGGAAGTGTTTTCTCAACATGCTTGACCACAGAGAATCACCTGGTCACGGACTGTCTCTTGTAAATGGTGATGCGCGTAAGAAGAGGCAGGTCAATATTTCATGTTTCTACCTACTTTAGGAGAAGGAACTGCATTGATCTTTTGGAGAAACTGCTTCCCCCACAAACCAAATTTTAGGAATGGTGCTCCCTTCCTTGCATTGACAAGCAACTCCCAGTTAAGCACCAGCTCTGTTTTTTTTTTTTATTATGTTAATCACCATACATTACATCATTAGTTTTTGATGTAGTGCTCCATGATTCATTGTTTGCATATAACACCCAAGCACCAGCTCTGTTTTATGGTTTGAACATCAATAACTCTCATTAGAACGGAGGGCTGGAGTTCCCATTGTCACATTCCACATCAAGCTCTCACTGGGAGTGGGGAAGGGCAGCGAGCTTAGGGATATTTAAGAAGCGAAATTAGGGTGTCAAATGACACTATTGATGGGGGAATAGAAGCAAGGAGAAGCAATATTCCTATCTGGGAAAATAATCAGGCTCTGAAATATAGCCTCAAAAATGGACAATCGAGAAAAACTTGCAGGAGTTAGCTTCTAGCAGGAGACAAATAATGCAGATCAAGTTGAGAGCTTATGTTAGCATGGGTTCTGATAAAAAAACAAATGACTTCAAAATAGTTCAAGCCTGAAACCCACAAGAATATGGGCTCTGCCCATATGTACTTGTTAACCCCCTTGTGGATAATATTTTTGTTATATTTAATGACTGTAGGGTGTGACTCGTGAATTTGATGGTAAACAGGGTAGTTTTGTAGCCCTGGGTAGTTTTAATCATCTAAGCAGAAAGGGGGGACATTTAGGGTACGAAAACGACATGAATTTTATAATAAAAAGAGCAGAAGAGTTTGGTGGATGGGGTTTAAGTAACTCTGTAGAATACAGAGTAAAACAGATTACCATATGTTCCCTTCAGGAGCATTTGAAAAATGAAGACCAAATGTGTTTTATAGAACGATGTTCTTCATAATGCAGATAGCCACTGATTTGAAGCTGCAGCTAAAATAAATATGATACCTTTTGGGTGCTATTCCCAGACACTAGTGACCTATCAATTTCCCTATCTCGGGGAGAGAGAACCAGAGGATGACATCTCCCTCCCAGAAGAGTGGTTGATATATGTTAAGTGGCTACATCTCTGCTTCTGATTATTAATTGTGGCTAATATAGAGCAAGCAGATGTCCCCAGACTATGCAGATGCTCCTTGGAACAGGGAGGTCTTTGGGCATCGTGGAAAGAAGCTCCAGATCTGGGTCTCTGGCTCCACTGGTATACCTTGAGGCCAAACATGCTTAAGCTTCAGAGATGCTCACATTTCAGGCCCTGGGAGGGGTCCTTCTAATATGTTGTCATGGTGCTATGTATCTATAACATCTGTGCAAGTAAAATGTTTGAGGTGCAGTTGGTTAAGAGGCTGTTTTTTTCCTCTCAAACCCCCCCCCCCCCGCCTCGACCATACTTACCTTTGAGTGGAGTGGCATCACAATGACCATTGGCATTTTCAGGTCTGGTTATAGGAAATTTGATTGGAGGACAGACTTCTTTGGGGTTTGATATGATATCTTTATGTGCTTCTCTGTCACCTCATTTATATCATCAAGGTCTTGCTAGTATCCTGGTTTGGAATGACTCCTAGAAACAGTCCTACACCCACTGTGTCAGTGAACCCGATGCTGTGGTGGGAAGGTGCAAGGTCAGTGGCAGCCCTGTGATGTGAGTATATCCTAAGGTGTCTGCACACCCAATGGTCAGTAGAAGAGAAACGTGGTTATGAATGTAAGGAGCCACAAGCTAGTCTGTGGAAAATTCTTCTGAGCATCAGATGTGTACACTAGTCAGTAGAGGATCTGATTCTCGTCAACAGTCCAGTTGGAAGTTCTGTTCTCTTGGGAGTATACTCAGTCAGCAGACACAATTATAAATGCACCCTACGTTATTTTTTCTTTTTTCATGGATATTAAAAAGAGAACTATCATAATGCCACTGTTTAAATTTCTTGCTAATAGGACACAGAACACCAGCATAGATGAGATACCATAAAACTCAGAATACACATAAAATAAGGACATCGGTGACAAATTATAACTGGGAGTTGTTAATTCAAAGAGTGTTTCAGGTTTGTCATTACAGGAAAAACCTGGAATTTCCCTGAAATCCTACAGCTCATGTAGGAAAGCAACTTGATGGAGGCTTCCCCAAAATTGATAACTATCCTAAAAATGTATATGACTTTGCCTCTAATGAGTTATAAAACTCACATAAACATTTATAAACCACCAATAATAGAAAAAGTTCTGATCAACCGTGCTGGGGAAGGACTAAGTTATTTTTCTATTTTCTCTATAGAAAGATATCTTATAAAATCTCAGTCATGACAAGATAATCAAAGAGTGTGATGCAAAAAATGTAGGAAAAATATTTTAGAGATGTCAGGCGGTTAATAAAAGATGGAGTTACTTTTCTAGATTTTGCAGTGTTAGCTTTTTAAAGTTTGTCATTTGGCTCCATTATTTTCTCATCCCAAATAAATATTCATTTTCTTATCTAATTTTGTATCAGCAATCTGGATTTCTTTTTTAAAGGAGAATCCAAACTGAGTAAGTTTTACGATCAACAGAGCCTAAACTACCCTGCATAGCCATGTGTCACGAATCAGCCACGTTGGCCTCAGTTTCCTCACTTGTAAAATGGTCAGTAATAACACCAGCAGAGTGGTTGTGAAGAGATCATCAAAAGGCGAAGGCATAGGAAAGGGCTTACATAACAAAATTCATGAACCCAGAGTCTGCAAAAACTGGGAACAAGACCTAAGGTGCCAGGACCCCCATGTCCTCATCCAGTTGCTCAACACCAAGGTAGAATTTGCTGTGACATCTGTATGGTTCTCCCGGTATTAGCCCACCACAGGGCACACGGGATCATCTCCAGGGTCTTAGAGAGTTGTATTAGCAGAGCTGGGGAGAGAATTCCTTGGTAGTTGTCTGCAACTTCTCTCTTCTTTCCTCATTGCCCCACCTTGCATTTTTCTGAGAAACAGAAGGTGGGAATGACGCAGGTGTTATCCTCCTGCTGCTTCTGTGGTTTCTTCTGGAAAGCATAGTCATGGAAGATTGGGGTTTGCATGGCAGTATCAAAAGCAGTCCCAGGATGCAGATGCTGGTTGTGTGGGGGTCAAGAGGCAGACTGCAGAGCCTCTGTGTTATTGCTGGGGCCAATATGGCAGGCGTGGCTCTGGAGCCGGCCATCATGGAAGCAGCGCCTTAACCCTGAGTCAGGAAGTGGGTTTGAAGCCAATCGTTCCAGTGGCGGCTTCCCAGTTCTCCCTATTCCTGATGTTTGTGAGTTGGTTCTGCAGTGCAAATCCAGAAGTCATTCCTAGAAGGTGCCCCTCCACTCTGCCAACAATTGTTAAGTGCTTCCATGTATGAATATTTTGTGTGCTCAAAGCTGGACTGATACGGGATGACACACAGAGAGTTCTAGTGAGGTACGCAGAGCTTTCCCCTACCATAGTGAAAAGTGGAGAGAATCAGAAAGTTATTTTCATCCAAATATGGCCCCGAAGCGCCAGGGGGTTGCTGATGGGGCCTTGCATTTTGTGGTGAGGAGGTAATTTTAACTCTCATGATCAAGACTGACTAAGGACATATCATTGCTTTTCCATGTAGATAAGTAACAATGACTGGTGGGTGATCAGAAACCCAATCTCTGGAATTTAAGTCTCAACCTCAAGGAAAGGGAGGAGGTGAGACCCTGAATCAATTAAGTTTCTATCACCTGGAGAAAAAAGTCTTGACAATGAAATTAAGTTTAGAGATAGAAAGATAAATTTTGCACTCCTGAGTATAGACACTGCCATCAACCATCTGGAGGATCAAAGCTGCCATATGTCAAGTATTAACACATGCCAGTTACCATGCTTTGCCTGCCTTAAATTTGAACATTCCGCTTGCTCCTCACAGAGACCTGGTGAGGTGGGGCTACTTTCATTTCCATTTAACACCTTCGGAAGGGAGCCGTAATGCAGGTAGGTTACCTGATGACCCGCAGCTAATAAGGGACCTATTCAGAATTCCGATTTAGGCTTTGCATCAAGAGCAATAGGGAGAACATTTCAGGGGGAAGAGAAGTATAAGAAAAAGATTTGGAAAGGGGAGGGGGGTCGGTTGATTCTTGAATGGTCATGGACAATATGATCCTAGTGCATGGGGAAGGATGCTGAACTCCCTAAGAGAACCCTTAAGTGAGAAGACACATTTTTTTTTTTTTTTGAATGAGCATGGCCTCAGGTGCCCTCTGCCCCTAGTTGCCGGGGTCATGATGGCTGTTGTGCAGGTCCCTTTGTTCCTATCTGTTTCCATGTCAGTACTCCGAAGAATCCAGAGTGAGCAGGACTGTCCAGGAGCAAATGGGTCCTCCTCACATCCACCTGTTTCCTTGGGCATCAGAGCTCAGAGAGCTACCCTTCAAATGGCAGTGGAGAAAAATGGGGCATTTTCCCCTTTCAGGAGCCACAAGCAGATGCAGCTGGGAGAACTTTGCCTCCCAGTGGGTGTCTAGAGTGGCTACTGCACCACGATGGCTGTAGAGGCAAGAAACAGAACAAAGGCGAGGCCCCTCGAAGTATCCTTCCTACTTCTGGGTCATGCCCAGGAAAGGCCCTGGGCTCAGCTGTCACTTCCTCTCTTTCTTGTGCCCCCTCAGCCTGTGTTTCACTCACCGTCCCACACGTTTGCTCATTTTTTTGCTCCTTTTTGCCTTCTCTGCCGGAGTGTGCGCAGTGCTGCATATAACACCACGGGCTCTACCTGGATTTGAATCCCAGATCAAACACTTACTGGTGATAACAGCCTTGGATGAAGATCGTCCCTTTCCATATCCTCACCTGTAAAACGGGATGGTTTTTTACTTGCAGAGCTATTATGAAGATTCCATGAGTTTAATACAGGTCAAGTGCTTAAAACACCACCTGGAGCATAGTAAAACTCATGGAATCTTACGGGTTTTTTTCTCCTTCGTTTTCAAACTACGTGTTCCCAAGCCTCACACCTATATACCAATTTCATGACTTTTGCCATATCCAGCACCTTCTATAATAGTACTGTGTTTGCTTAATTTTTTTTAACTTAAATTGTCCTAAGTCATAATATCAATGATATAAAGGAATTAATGTGCAGGTTAATTTTTTTCCTAACGTCTTTTTGTTTGTTCCATAGCTGCCAAAATTTAAAAGTTAGTTTACATATTCTGAAAAATTATCTTGTGTACCACCCATGGGGTGGGCACTACACTTTAGGAAATCTTGCGTGAATAATTTTTTTTTCACATTGACTTCTTTTATGAACTCACTGATTTACTAATTCCCCTAGTTATCCATCCAATTACTCACTGAGTCATTCATGACCGGAATTATTTACAATAGCCATTTACCATGTACCTTGTATGCTCAGGCCCTATGCTGGACAAGGAAGGGAGGCAGATACCTCCCAGTCCTTGCCCTGGGGAGCTGGCCATCCAACAGGGGAGGGAGCCAGCCATGCAAACAAGCAATCGCAGCATAATATTGCAAGCCCCTAAGAGAGGTGTGCTGTGCGGGAGAAGTGATGGGGGCCTGGGGGAGTCAAGGCTCCTGCAGCCAGATGATTCTCTGAGGACACAGACTCAGCCTCCTTGCTCCTGCCAAAACAACAGTGGTCATGATGCAATAGTTTCTGGTTGTTGTCAAGTGGTGTGAATGTCAGCGAGGAAAGGCTTCGGTGAGGGGTTAGACAACAGAGAAAATGCAGGTGGAAAGGATTCTGGCTAAAAAAATGGAGATATTTCAGCCAGTCTTTCCTCCCTCCCTCCCTCCCTCCTTCCATCCCTCCTTCCCTTCCTCCCTCCCTTCCTTCCTTCCTTCCACACGTATTTATTGAGCACCTACTATGCGCTCAAGTTTGAGAACATAGTCTCTGCCATCATGGAGTTGAAAAGCTCCTGTGGGGGCCAGATGTTATGATACAATCATACAGAAAAAAATTTACTTATAACTGTGACAGTTGCCAGGGAGAACATGGATAGGGTTATGAGAGCATCTAGAAAACTCAAGGTAGAATAGAGAGTTAAAGGTGTCAACCTGGAGAAAGTGAAATGCAAGGGCAGGAAGATCCATGGAATGAGGAGGAACCGGCCGAGGCATGGGTTTGCGGGCGGTAGAGTGGGACAAGCTGTGTTACCGGCAGAGGCACCTCAGCACGCCGGAGGGCTGGGGATGGAATGAGATCCACGGCTTTGAGAAAGGCAGAGACCTCCTCTTTGCTGGATGTTAGTGAAAGACTTGGAAGGAGGGAAGCAGGAGGTGAGGCTGGAGGGGTACAGGCTGTTCAAGATCACCTGGGATGTTGTAGGCAATGCATTGCCCATCTCTAGCCTCACTGTAAGGAGAAAAAGTGCGAAGATTTTCGGCAGGGGAACTCCCAACTCGATTTACATTGGGAAACTCACTCTCAGCTGCAGTGTGGAGAATGCACTGGCCAGGGCATGCACTTGGGCTGTGTCCTCAAATCAAGGGGAGGAAGAGTGAAAAAGAAGGGTGTTCGAAGTGGTGAAACAGGGTAGAAAAAATTCTGAACGGATTCTCTAAATGAATTAATTGCCAAGGCGATCCCCGGGGGACCCAGCAGGGCGAGGGCACTGTGGAAACCAATGTCACAGTAATATTTAAAGTTCCCTTTGAACTCCACGCTGCGGGAAGAGTATGGGCTTTGGAGCAAAGCAGACGGGGGTTCACAGCCTGCCCTTATGTCTTTGGCTGTTTGACCTTGACTTCCCGATCCCGCATTTCATCATGTACAGAACAGACATAATTACCCTACTGTCCACGTAGCGCCATTGTAAGGCTTAGACAAAGAATATGTGGACTTTCTGGCACATAGTAGGTGCTCAGTAAAGTGTACTGTAAGTAGTGCTGTGTCACGTTCTGTTTTCTGTAGATGCTGAAGGGACTCCAGGTCTCATATCATTTCCAACGAATTCTAGAGAAGCAGCCGTACTGTAAAAGTATTCTTTCTGATATGCAGCACATTATAGTAAATGGCATTATTCATGGATGTGTCAAAGCCATAAAATAGGAGATTTTGAAGCAATCACAGCTGTGCATGATTAATATTTTCATCCCAAGTTGCCACGGAGGTAGCAAGGCCATGTTAATTATTACATGCCTGAGCCTAGTACTGTGGGCTTCTTCCCCAAGTGCCTGTTAATTTGCTCATATGCTGTGCAGCGAATGGGACGAGGGAACGCTCCCCTCGGAAAACACAGTGGATATCCGGCAGTCCTCCTGTCCTCAGTAACTGCTTTATACTTCTGCAGGAGGGGGAAAAAAAAAAAATCTCCAAATCCGACAACAATGATGGGTTTTAAGCAGAAATGCTCAAGAAATACTTTATAAAAGATGGTTCTGAGCTTTCCTTTTTGTTTGCAGTCGATTTATCTTTTTCTTAAATTTCTCTTGAACATTTTAGATGCACTGAAATCATGAATACCTCATATGCAAATACTATCATCTCTTAAATTGTTTTCCATTGGTATTAAAATTTAAATTTCTCGAGTCATCTCTGTATTATTATTTAAAGTGTATTTCACATATATCAACTGTTTTCTTTTGTGTTTTAGATGCAAAGAAAGCAACTCTACCTCCCTGTAAATATTTGTTTAGCCTTCTGGTGTTGTATCTCTTTATTTTGAGGACGTTAGTTTCATATCTTTACCTCTAAAATCCCTTTTAAAAATATAGGTAGATTTTTAAAAATTAAAGGAAAAAAAAAAACAGGGCCAAGAGCTATGCGCTCATCTTCGAGGTGAATGTGTGAATTTCTCTAAACCCTGCTGTGCTCTTATACACTGAACCAATTCCTCCTGCAATCTCCCTAAATCTCTCTACTCATGATTTCATGAGGATCAGTCTCTGTTGAAAAATCTAGTTGAAGCTGCCTGGCAGTCTGAGAAGAGGAAGATCTATTAATTTCATCATTTGTATGAATCATGTCTCAATGATCTCAGCAGAGAAAATGTGTTACCCATTTAAATCTCATCATTACATATTATATAATAATTACTGCTAATTCTAGTTTGGATGGGCCATGGTTTGGCTTTCCATCCCCTGTTCTTAAAAGTGGAGGGTAGGGTGACCTCACCGAATTGAGCCCCTCCAGCTTTTGTGCCTTCTTGCGCCTTCCTCATTTCGGCCTTAATCGCATCAAGCGTCTAGCCAACTTAAAGTCTGTTTTGTGCTCCTAATTAGTATTCATTTTGTGAACGTAGAGTTCACCCTCAGCACAGAATGGAGCCTCATGTTAATCACTGCTGTGTCTTCCTCCCTTTGCCTCTGATCTGTCGGCATCGTGCGGTGTGTCCCATGCCTTTTTTTTTTGCCCTTACCAGCCAAATGGGCACCTCCACACCGCGCTGTGTCAGAATTAGAAACTTTGGACGGATCTGTAATCACGCCATTCTCATCAACTCTGTGCATGTTACTCATTTCATTTCCACATTCGAACCGTTAATATGCCTTAATTTCTCTCACTTTGTGAATATTTAATTCCTCCCTTTTCAACATCATTTTTAGGTTGTGTGAATCATTTTCAAAGCCTTTGCTCTTCTCCCCGCACTATCATCTGCATATTTTATGAAATGGCATGGTTGAGTCTCGGAGGGCTCTTGATAAAAATGAAGCTGGCAGCCTGCTCATTAGCTGTTTACCTGGAGCTGTGTGAGTCCCCGATAATGACGCGCTCCCATTTGGATTCGAATTAGGATTCTCTGACAAATAGCAACCAGAAGCCTTCTCAGGGACACTGCTCACCCGCCTTGCCCTGCCCTTCTCTCTTCCGTCGCTAGAGTTTCTGGGAAACTTGCTGCCGGGGGCTGTCCTAGGGAGTGTTACACCCTGGCTTCAGAGGCAGCTTAATTTTTGAAGAGGAAAAACAAAAGGTTTCGCAAATTAACACCTCCATGGAGAGTGAGATTCCCCTGAAAGGACAGGTTCTAAAGGTCAGGTTATTTGACCTTCTGGAGTTTTGCAGATTCCAGAAGCCAGTTCTCTGCTTTCACCAGGTGACCAATGCCCCTGTTTCGTCCAGGGCTGAGGTTTCCTGGGGCAAGGGGCCAGGGGCTTTGAAATCAGGAAAATTCTAGGCGAACGAGGATGAAGTGGTCACCCTCCCCTTGACTACCCTCCAGGACTGGGGTAACGCTCTGGGCCTTGAAAGCAGCTGGGACGCTCAAAGGATTGGAGAGACGAGCCTTTTCTATGTCTACTAAGAAGCTGAGGGAAGGGCACAGGCCACAGACCTGCGCTCCAGGAGCTTGCCTTGAACACTTAAACTATTTCTGTTGGCTGATACCCTGCATTTAAAAATCAAGACATTCCTATATAAAAATTCAGGATTTTCACTTCTCTTGAAAAACCAAAGACCATGGCTATACTGTGTCCCCATTCTTTAGGGGAATGACTGATCAGCTGGAGATCGACTGTGACGGTCTCTGTAGGTGGGGCACCTGCTTTCCAGTTTTATAATGTTTTATAATGCTCGCCGGCCGGCTGCGTTAGGTCTGCCTACCAGTCTAGGCTCAGTCTGCATTTGACCGGGTAACCCTGGGTAAAACTGAGGGTTGGCTTTGCGGCAGATTCAAGTCCCAGTTCTGTCATCTGAGCTGGCTGACTTTGGTCAGGATAAGTAAACACCCTGGGTCTCAGTTTTCTCATCTGTACCTCGGGCGTAATAGAAGTATACTAGTATAATATGTAGTAAAGAGTAAGTTAAAGAAGATATGTACGTTGAGGAAACGTACAGAAACAGCTTCGCAATGGCCCGGTACAAGTAAGTGTTCATTAGGAGTGCTTGTTCTTTTACTTCTTGTTCTATTATCATTGGTTTTAGAGAAAATTAAACTGGAATCCAGAATTGCCTGGTGAACGACTTAGAATAGAAGTAGAAACTGTGTGAGAAGGGCTTATGATTGGCATTAAGGAGAGTTATTTTTTAATGTCTATAGGAACCAACCATTGAGATGTTGCCCATGCAGCGGCAGCTGACCACCTGCACCATTAATGAATGATACCGCTGACTGTGGCCAGGAAATGGAACATTCCATTCTCCACGTACAGGTAATCTTGTGTTCCTCCTTGCATTAGCAAATCCTCTCACACCTTTTTGAATTCAACAAACCTATACTTTTTATACAAAGTGAATTTCTTTGTAGTAGAATCTGTTTCCTAAAGATTTTCTCCTGTTGAAATGGTTTTATGCTATCGTAGCCTTGTGACACTGGGGATTTTTATCACCGGGCAAAAATGATATACTCTTAATACCTTGGATTTACGTAGCAGTTTTCTTCTAGAGAGCTCAAAGTACTAGCTGGTCCTTGAAGAAATGGTATTTGATATTAGTGACGAAGATGTTATACCACAGGAAATGACGGTCTATCTTTAAATGTTCCCCCCCGCCCCCCCGCTTTGAAAAGAGACTCTTGTAATACTACAGGCTCAGAGCTTTTGTAAGGAGATAATTTGGGCATCTCTGTGGTTTGGTGAAAAGTATTTTTGATTCTGAGTTATTAGGACCTAGGTTTGAATCTCTGATTTGTCCTGGAGCTGTCTGGGCTTGGCATCCACAAAAATAGGCAGAATTTTAAAGAGAGTTAAATAAAGGGACAATCTGCGAAGCTGTGAGCAGGTATAGGTAAACCACCAGAATGGTGGGGTCCCTGAGGGCTACTCACACAGAGGCTCTTTTATGACCCCTGTGCCTCAGAGGCAAGAGGAAAGAGAGACAGGTAGACTCAGGAGACCAAGGGCCATGGGGAGATGACCACCTTATCCCAAGAAGATCCTGGTCCACTCAGGTAGGGAGCCGAAGGAAAACAGACTGAGATCACTGTCTCTCTTTTTCCCTTCAGTTTCCTGGTGGAGTTCCTCATTGGCCAAATCCAACCAGAAGCTTTGGGAAGAAACCTTTGTAGCAGTGTGTACTGCTTAGTTTCCCAGGGCGCTGCAAGCACAGAGCCCGTATAAAAGGAATCTGAAAGGAACAAGCATAATCAGCTATGATCCTGAGCCAGTCTTTTAATGTCTCCGAGTTTCCTTCTTAGAAGCAAGCTAGAGCCGCGTGCGTAATACCTACCTCAGAGTGTTATGTGAGGACACAGTGACATCACACGCACAATCTCCACTCTCATGCAGCGGGTCCTCATTTGAAGGATGAAATAGGCTGGTGCTTTGCATGTGGCCATTTCATCTGTGAGGCAACACAAGCCAAGGGCTTGGGTGCTAGTTTTCTGAAGCTCTACGATGATCTTTGAGCCCTGAAAATACAAATCATGGTTTTAAAATATAAAACATAACTCAATAACAATAGATAAATCCTTTATCAATTTTATATGAAGCATAATAATGTTGTGAATTATTCACATTTGTCAGTGAATCAAGCAGTAACCAACTCTTATTTAGTTCTATACAAGCTTATTTTAAGTGGGATGTGTTCGATACATCTATCTGGGATGTATAGAGTTCTCAGTCTGTTTCACATACTGGTTTTCCTGGGGAAGATTATATTTTAAAAGGTTTATGTTTACTATCATCTCAACGTTGGTGACGGAGTAATCAAATAGCAGAGCAAGAAGGGACTTGGGAGAATATGGAGACCAGGCAGAAGTGAAAAAAAAAAAAACCTAAAAAAAAAAAAAAGCAAACCCTACAACTGGTAGCCCCTAGATCATACTCAATCCCATGATCCTTTGACATATAAATTATTATGTCTTACAAAATTTTAAACTTAAAAATTCTAAATAGAATTAATGTTAAAAGAATAAAAAATGATACTTCACTGATTCTAAAAACTTTTTTTTCTTTTACATCTTAACTTCTCAGAAATTAATACGCATTTTAAGTGATGCCATCTTAGACTTAGTGAATACAGGGTAACTAACGTTTAAACATCATGACATTTTGCATAGAAACTTGCAGTTTCTGTCTAAAGGTTGAAAGCTCTCTCAAACCTCCTCCTAGGCACCCTGCATGGCAAATGTAGTGAAACAGAGTAGTTCTGAGCTCTTGAGAGGGCCCTCAGACCCACCCTGTCCTTTCTCACCTCTTCTTTGCTCATTGGAGTTGGAGGAACCTAGTCTAGTGGCTCCAGATTTGGGCTTCCTGGACATGGAAAAGCCTTATAGGGAGGAATGGAGATGCATGGACTAATTTTAATACTCTACAGTATTAATGGGCATCTTACCCAGAGTAAAGCAACAAATCAAGTTGTTGGTTCACTTGAGTGTAATAATAATCGTTACCTCCTACTCAAAAGTTGTGATTGTCAGGTGATGAGCAAATAGCAATAATAGTAATAAGATAAGGGGTGAGGGATGATAGGTCTGATACATAGTAAATGCACTGTGATTGTGTGGATCTCTTGGGATGAAAGAGAAGGGGGAGGGAAGAAGGGAGTCATTGGCAGTGGAAACTTTAAGGAAATGTCACTCCAGAGACAGTTAGTGACTTGTCCAAAAAATCACATGCCTAGCCAGGAAGTGGCAAGTTTTCTTGGCTCTTAGTCCAGTATCCTTTGCTTTCAAACTGCATTCTAACTTGGCAGTCAAACTAATGGAAAAAAATATATTCAAACTGCATAAGCAAATACTCTCTAGCAAAATGACTTTCAGAGAGATTTTCCTGCTTTTGTCCAGGTACATGCCAGCAAAAGATTTGAATAAAAATAGCTATGCTATATTGTTTATGTACAGTATTCCTAATATATATTTGGGGACATTAGGGTTTTGCACCAGGATTATTATTTCTCTTATAAGATCCTTCCTATATTATATTTAACTTTTATATGATAATATAAATGGTATATTGGAGATAATAGATCACTCTTATCTTAATTTCCATATCTGGAAATTTGGGGTTACAATAAATTATTTTGTGATGGTAACCAGAGATGTGGACATAATATATGCAGATACTTTTAAAACTCCATGAGTGATGGGGTGCCTGGGTGGCACAGTCGGTTAAGCATCTGACTCTTGGTTTCAGCTCAGGTCATGATCTCAGGGGCGTGAGATCGAGCCGCTCATCATGGAGGGGTGGGGCTGAGCACAAAGCCTGCTTGAGACTCTCTCTCCCTCTCCCTCTGCCCCTCCCCCTTCTCTTTCTCGCTCAAATAAATAAATGAATCTTAAGAAAAACTTCCATGGGTGAGAGGCACATTATAAATGTGAAGAATGATTCAGTATTATTTTTGAAAAAAAGAATAAACCATCCAATCTTGCAAATGAAAGATAATTCTGCAGAGGATGTCTCTATGTCACCTTTCTGGTGTTAAATACTTCAAGTGAAGAAGCTTCTGGGCCTCTGCTTGTATGACTGTTCACAATCTAATTGATCTCACTGTCTGAATTGTCTTTTCTTAATTTCACCGCATTACTCATTTACTGCGCTCGCTGTTCAGATATCTGTGAGAGGTAGCAGGGTTCCCCCCCAATCTTAGTCAATTAGACAAGCTATTGTTTCTGATTAAGATATCATATCCCAGAGAATAATAGCAATTAGAGTTGGAACAGGGACCCTGTGGGTCGTTCAGTCCACTCCCCTGCCAGCTCAGGAAAGTGTTTTACATTACACTGTAGTTTTGTGTGGTTTTCTTGATGTTGGTTTTAAAAAATCCAAGCACCTGTCGGTGTTAATTATACCCCTGTCCTGCATCCCTACCATGACTTAATCTTACTACTTTGCTTTGCTGATTCTCATAAATTGACATTGAATGATGGCTTCATGATGATATCATCTCATCAAAGGACAGGGACATGGTTTTGAGCAGAGAAAGAAGTGGTTGTTTCATTTGCTTTTTTTTTTTTTTTATGGGGGCGGGTGGGTGGGGAGTTGGAAGTGAATTTTATTCAAGTATATTCATTTGCCAGGGCAACCGAGCTTCAGAATGCCTGGAACGTAGTAGGTCAATTTTTCGTTGACTATTCTTTTTTTTTTTTTTTTTTTTAAGATTGTATTTGTTTGCTAGAGAGAGAGCGAGAGTACAAGCAGGGGGAGCGGCAGGCAGAGGGAGAAGCAGGCTCCCCGCCGAGCAGGGAGCCCGATGTGGGACTCGATCCCAGGACCCTGGGATCATGACCCGAGCCGAAGGCAGCCACTTAACTGACTGAGCCACCCAGGTGTCCCGACTATTTTTTTTTAAATCAGGTAAATCCATTATCAGGGTTAATCTCTCGGTGTAGAGAATGGTGTCCATAAGAAAGAAGCTCAAATTTCTTAAAAGCTTCTTTGATTCAGTTCTTCCTTTGCATGGGGTTCGGGAGAATGGTTTCAGTAGGGGAAAATGACCCTGAGTGTGGTTAATATGAGAAGAGATGATGATAAAATGATGATGATGAGGAGGAGGAGGCGGAGGATGATGATGCACTTTTGAGCACTTACTGTGTGCTAAACACTGCACAAAGTACTCTACAGGCATTATCTCATTTAATCCTCACTGCTACCCAGAGCTAAGGACCAAAATTACCCTCAAGTGAAAAAGAGGCAGAGAAGTGATAAAACCTGCCAAGGTCAGTATGCTGGTAAGTTATGGAGCTAAGATAATAATAACAATGACAATTATATTGATATAATATTTAATAATTATAATTAATAATATTTAATAATGATGATAATAATTGGAAGCCCTTTCCACCATCAAGGTGGCAATCTGAATGGGAAACAGGGCCGTGGTCATTTTTTTTTTTTTTTTTTTGAGCGTGGGGTTTTCCAAACCTGTTACAGCCTCCTAATGACCCCTCCATTTATTGTAGGTACCATTTGCCATTAAATATTGTATTTGTTGAAATCATCTTATGTAGATCTACCCCAACGGATTTAGAAAATACATATTTTGAATAGTATCACTAATTTTGTTGCTTTTTCGGTCATTTTACAAATAATGCAAGCACATTATTTGTTTTAAATTAAAAACAGTACAGGAGGGAATGAAATGATAAAAATGGCCCCTTTCCCTGCCAGTCTTCAGCCTCTGTTCCAACTCCTAGATGTATGACCTGCCAACAGTTCCTTTTGTCTTCTTTCTGAAAGGTGTTATAAATATTAAAGTCACTTAAGTTTCATGCATGTTTTTTTTTAACCCAAGCAGGATGACACAATGCATATTGTGCTATGTTATTTTTCTATCTTAATACATAATAGCAATAATGCAAAAATAGTGGGTCTAATATTCATTAGATACTGTTTTAAGCTCTTTATACGGATTAACCCATTTAATCCTCATGACGACTCTATGAGATGTGCATAGTCCTGTGTCCGTTTGACACACAAGAAAACAGGGACAGAGGGGTTAGCAAACTGTTCAAGGACGGAGCTGCTAAAGCGATGAAGCTGGAATTTAATTATGCCTTGGAGATCAAGACCAAATTAAATTCTAGTAATATTTAAGATTCTCTACCTATCTTCCTCCCTTCCATGGTTTTATAATTTTTTGAGAAAGTCATCCATGCATTAGAGAAATGTCCAGGACTTGTGCCATCCTCTGGCCCTGTTGGTCTCCACTACAAATAGGTTATTTCATCTGGTGTTTGGGGATCCTGTTCTGGAATCTCCTTCTTATCTCTAGCATTTCTGCATTCTTTGTCCATTCTCTACATCTTAGCATTACCCTGTGCTCCTTGGGAGCTCAGGAACTCTTGGCTGGTTTCCTCCTACTGTACTGATACAGTCAGTGCTCTATGACACTGTCCTTAGAACCCAGCCTCTGGACATGTCTCTCAGCCCTTGCTAATAGACGACTTGGGTGCCATGTTGGTTTCTCTGGCACCATGTTTGTTTCTCTGGTGCCATATTTCTGTAGCATTATGCTGAATGGGAGAGGACCTTCTCGAAGAGGCTTATAAGCTGACTGGGCTATGCCAGAGGAAGTGAGTTACAAGTCCTCATGACCCACAATTTTTCCACATCTATCTGAGCATTTGTTTCACACCCAACTTCTCCCACTAAAGGTTGTTCTTTAGGACGGGAGAAAGGCCAGGGCTTCTCCTTAGGTACCCCCCAATGACTTTACTGTTCTCTAAAACTCTTCTCCCTTTACAAAGACTTTGTAATTTTTTAAAGAAATTTTCTTTACCAGGTTGGAATAAGACTACAACATCATCATATATCTGCCCCTATTTTTTTGCTTTATTTATGAAACAGTGTTTACATAGTCTTCTAAGCTCTTCCATTGATATTTGGAATTCTGATAAAACCTCTTTTTTCCCCCCCTCTGAACCAAGCCTCGTTCTTGAAAATCAAGAGTACTTTGACTTTCATGATATTATTTGTTTTACAAGTTCAATGAATTGCAAATTGGCTTTAAAAAAAAATCTTTGTCTATATCTACCTTCCCCTTGAAGGTGTTGATGGGGGTTAGAGAAATGTGGTAAAAGGTATTGAAAATCTACATATTTTAACATCAACATTTTACCCATTGTAGGACCTGTAATGTATTATAATGTTTTTCACACTGATTGCCATCCTTTGTTTACCCTTCACACCTTACCTGTGAGCTCCTGTGGGAACACTTCTCATGTCATTTCAGCAGCAACCCTCTGGGTGATACATGCAAGTGTTCAATTTATCAATAAACATTTATTGAGTACCATTTCATGTAAGACACTGGGTTAGGCACTGAGAATCACCATTTGACCAAAATAGAGTCACAGACTTTCAGGAACCTTGCATGCTAGCGAGGAAGGGTAATATTTAACAAGTCAGCAACACAATTTATTAATTATACCTGTGATCGTTGTTTTAATTATTTGTTTCTGCTTCTTGTTGTGGAGGCATACCATGGGATTTCCTGGTTTATTTTCTGAGGCACCCTGGAGTAGAGATGTGAAAATGAATCAAAGTTAAGTAGGCAAGGGATGGTCAAGAGAATGGAGAGGGAGAACATTGAATTAAAAAAACATGGCAGAAGTCTCCTGGGGAGGAAGGACCTCAGCTTGTCCAAAGCATTAGGAGGAGGCCCATTTGGCTGTAGGACAAAGAGAAAGAGAGGGTGATCTGCATGATGAGTGGATGAAGCCAGAGCAAGCATTTTAATGTCTACTGAATAAATAAAAGAATGAATCACCTCTGAGCAATCAGAGGCTTTGACTTCTGCTCTAGGTTGAAAAGCATAGTTGCAAAGAGTCTGTAGTTATGTGATATTGACTAGTACAGTCATGCATGGCGTAATCATAAAAATGAGAGACTGGGCTAAAGGCAAAGATGTTGGAAGTCTCCAGCACCTTAAATACAAACGTTTTTGTATTTAAGAGGCTTGTTGCCTCTCACCTACAGCAGCATCTTTAGAGCTAAGCTGACACAGAGCATTTCCCCTCAACCCTTCTACTTGGTGGTTTCAGTTGAGTGAAGAAATACTTGAGAAGTAAACCATCCAATGCCCCATGTCTTGTGTCAACTGATGGCAGGATATCTGTTGAGAGGAGGGAATATTTACTGAAGCTCCAGATGGGGAAAGGTTGATAAGCACTCTGGTCTGTCCTTATCAATGAGGGTCGGAACAGAAGCAAGGTCCAGGACAATCAGGCATCCTCCACTGCTGGAGAACCAGGATAAATGTGAACAGAATTGATTCGGGGTTAGTAGGTGCCAGGATGAAAGGCAAAGCTCCAGGAGAATCAATCCAGTAACCAGTGCTTTGAGTTAGTAAACCTAGAGATGTCAAGGGAAATATGGCAGCTACCCTGTGGGGGTTTGGTTTGTGGCAACCAGCCAATTGGAGCAAGGATTTTGCCCTCACTGTATTATCTGATAGCTCTAATACAAGTCAGATGGGAGAGCTAATCAGATCGTTGCCTTGGCCTGGACCCTTTTAAATCAAAGAGAGGTCTATTTTGGCTCTCCATGTTAAGTAGACCCAGAGACCTGACATTTTGTGTTTATTTGAAATGATAAACTTAATCATGAGCGAAATGTTAAGAGATGACAGAACCAGCCACACTAAGGTCACATCGTGTCCCTGCCAAACATAATACAAGCTCTCGCCTTCACCGGGTTGCCAATCTCTGCCACAGGGGGATTGAGCTGCTTGCAAATGGGGACTGGAGACTGTCTATGTGATAATTAATCCATGGCACTCAGGAAAGACTGCCAAATCTGCCATATGGTAGTTTTATGACCTGGACTGCTGTTATCTCTGGAGAAAGCTAACATCATAA